>NC_051140.1:14710953-15429021 GCF_014839805.1 Manduca sexta
TACCACGTCGGGTTTTAGTTGGTATGCCGCTGTGGGATATATTGGGTTAGGGACTCGGTCCAATGCTCGCTCGGATGATGCTATACTCCCAAGTGTCGATATTGGACCGTAAGACTAAAGAAGCCAACATAATCATTCCACTCAACCCCAAGTGAGTAGCGATAAGTGTAATAATCAAATGTGGTATATTTCCCTTGACAAATCGTCTAACTAGAAATACCGTAAAACTATCGTCAGATCTAGTTACTTTCATAATCTTTAATCCTTTTCTTGGCTGGTAGCCCATCCACGATACGTTTATTATTTTGTAGCTGTTTATGGGCGATGAAACTTATTTAGAACCAGGGAACGCACGTTATAGAGCTGATTCATGCAAAAAAAAAATACGGAGCACTAACGGAGGTTACCATAATACAAATTCATTTTGTTTTATGAAACATGTTTTTTATTAAAACATATACATTAAACATATTCTTATAAATGCGTACGTGTACCGGTACGATAACGTACTGAGATTCTTGGTTTGAATCTCGAGTTGGGTCCAAAATTAAAACAACTCAATCGCAGCTCTCAGTCAGGAAATTGGCGGTATATAGCCCTGTCACTCAGAAAGCACGTAAAGTCGTGGGATTAATTATTCACTTATAATTTTAATATTCCAACTACAATTATTTTCATACCTATAATTAAGAAACATTGACTTGAATGGGAAAAGATGAAATGAGAAATAAAATTGTTCCTTTTATTCTTACTTATTTGAAAATCAGTCATCTATCACTTTGTTTTCGTGTATTGCTTCATAACTCATAAGTCATAGTGTCTTTCGAGTTAAAATCGCAGCTTCTTTGTTATTACTTAATTTTGATTGCGGGTGACATCTTGATTTGATTTATTATGCGAAAGTGTCACTGAACTATGTACACATGAATTGATAGACCTCTGTTGAAGTGGCTAACGTATCAGTTACATAGATATGGGCTGCGCGGTATCAAGCAATACACAAATATGTGTGATTATGAAATGGAATATACGTTTATATTTTTATTGGCTGTTCAGTTGTAACTGTATTCTTTGATGTATGTTTAGTTATAGGATAAAGTATGTATTTAAAATATATGCTAATATTATAAGGGGAAAATGTGTGTGAGTTTGTTTGTTAGTTTGTAAGGGCTTATCCTTCGATCTACTGAACCAATTTCAAAAATTCTGTCACTAATAAGAAGCTACATCACCTCCTGGGTACTATAGGCTACTTTTATACCCAGAAAATTTAAAGCGGACCTTTATCCCGTAAAAGTTATTCTCACAGACAGAGCTGCGGGCAATGCAAGTGTTGTATACCTCTGTAGTACCATTAGCCAGTTGGCCGAGTTCTATTATACTTAGAATGTGAACTGTGATATCCTGGGTTTAGTTTCTATATCTACTAAAATGTATGTGAGTTCTTCAATTAAAAGACACACTTATGGACTTGTATGAGTATATGTTTGTTTATCGTTATATTAATAATCATGGTATTTGCTACCATTTGCCCTTATTCCTAAATAACGCGGGATTAGCACAAATTATAAATTTCAAAGAATGGGGCCCGATTTGTTGGATTTAGTATTTATGATCGGTTGTTTGTGTATATGAACCCTTCTAGGGTACTGGTTCGTACAAGTCCCACGAAAATCGCAGACTGACTTGGAAAAACCGACTCCAAAGGAGATTATCTATTGGCCCCATTTTTTAAATGTTTGTTTTACGATAATTTACTACCGCGCTATCGGATTTAAATTTGTGTTTGTTTTCGTATAGCTTCGAAATAGATCCATTTTAATTTCATTTGTATAAGACCTTGAACTTCGATGTTGCATATAAAAACTTCATTTTATCTTGGGTTAAGATAGCTTCAAAATACTACTATATTAAAATATTTTGCTTGACCATAAACTGCGAAGACTTAGTCTAGTCCTAGTAGTCTAATAGGTTATTTTTGATTCTTTTTGGGTTGAGTTCACTATAGCTTCAACATAGGCTATTAAAATATTGTTATTTGACGTTGAATATCAAAGATGCAGCAGGGAACTTCTCAAAATAAAATAGATAGGAATTATTCGTTTTGTATTCAGTACGAGTACAATGAGTGTTTAATAAATAATCATATTAGTTCAAGGAACCGTCCTTTATTAAATATACCATTCGCATCTAAAATTATTTAAAATGCATTTTCCCAACGTGGCTATATTATGTTTAATAGCCTATCGTCATCCTTGACTTGTTTTATGCAAGCAATGTTAAAAATCTCAGAAAGGCATATTTCAATAACGCAGTGGGTTAGATTTTGTCATGATTTTGCTTTTATTATCTTAACCCTTTAGTTATAGTATCCTAGTGGTATAACTACTAGTATTGTTGTTTTATTTTTAAACATGAGTACCTAGTTTGAGTGAACTCTCATATACGGTAATTTTTTGATTATTTATTTATCGGTGAATGCTTCTAATTATTGTTTTCCTTATTATTTTATTATTCTGCAACCTGTCATTGAATATTAACAACAAAGAAATACAAAATAAACTTTTAGCACAGTACATTTTTGGGGTCAGTGCCTAATTTTTATGTTAGCTAAGTTAAGTAAATACGCGAATCTATTGGCCCCATTTTTTAAATGTTTGTTTTACGATAATTTTACCGCGCTATCGGATTTAAATTTGTGTTTGTTTTCGTATAGCTTCGGAAATAGATCCATTTTAATTTCATTTGTATAAGACCTTGAACTTCGATGTTGCATATAAAAAACTTCATTTTATCTTGGGTTAAGTATAGCTTCAAAATACTACTATATTAAAAATATCTTTGCTTGACCATAAACTGCGAAGACTCTAGTCTAGTCTAGTAGTCTAATAGGTTATTTTTGATTCTTTTTGGGTTGAGTTCACTATAGCTTCAACATAGGCTATTAAAATATTGTTATTTGACGTTGAATATCAAAGATGCAGTAGAACTTCTCAAAATAAAATAGGATAGGAATTATTCGTTTTGTATTCAGTACGAGTACAATGAGTGTTTAATAAATAATCATATTAGTTCAAGGAACCGTCCTTTATTAAATATACCATTCGCATCTAAAATTATTTAAAAATGCATTTTCCCAACGTGGTTATATTATGTTTAATAGCCTATCGTCATCCTTGACTTGTTTTATGCAAGCAATGTTAAAAAAATCTCAGAAAGGCATATTTCAATAACGCAGTGGGTTAGATTTTGTCATGATTTTGCTTTTATTATCTTAACCCTTTAGTTATAGTATCCTAGTGGTATAACTACTAGTATTGTTGTTTTATTTTTAAACATGAGTACCTAGTTTGAGTGAACTCTCATATACGGTAATTTTCTTGATTATTTATTTATCGGTGAATGCTTCTAATTATTGTTTTCCTTATTATTTTATTATTCTGCAACCTGTCATTGAATATTAACAACAAAGAAATACAAAATAAACTTTTAGCACAGTACATTTTTTTGGGGTCAGTGCCTAATTTTTATTGTTAGCTAAGTTAAGTAAATACGCGAATAGATATCAATGAGACGAAACATAATAATATTACTGTAGCTTAGGATGACGAATGCGTTTCAGTGCAGTGTAATATGCGGAACTACGGATTTTTTTTTGTTGTTACTATAACTATTTTAGCTGGTATGCCGTATGGGGCTTATTATAAGGCAGACAATTTGAGTCTATTGTCATTACAGTAGTTAAAGCTCCAATATATTGTTGACCTGTGATAGTAGTTCCTGACCAAAGTATTTTCTGCAAATTTTTTAAATTATAATTCGAGAAGAAATAATTACTAGATATAGTATGATTAATAATAAATAAGCCATTATATCTGTCGTAAAATGTATCCGATTTCTAATATCAGGGCAATTTATGTCCAGCGTTTATAGTAATTTGTGTAGCATAGCTAAACTTTGTAGTGGCTTGTGCTCCTTTTCGAACTCAGAACTATGAATTGTAGCTCAATTAATTAAAAAAAAAGGTTATACGTGATCATGTTT
The DNA here is from genome assembly GCF_014839805.1 of Manduca sexta. Taxonomy (NCBI): domain Eukaryota; kingdom Metazoa; phylum Arthropoda; class Insecta; order Lepidoptera; family Sphingidae; genus Manduca; species Manduca sexta. Next base: position 14,714,998 of record NC_051140.1, read on the forward strand.
TATTTCCATGATATTATCACACAAATTTTTAATTATAAATAAATACAAAACAAGTCAGACATTTGGTGGTTGCAGATGAGCTAGAGTCGGTTATGTTCAGTAATGACGGTAGCCGTGGGCGAAGCCATGGTGTACGGTGGGCGCGGAGTTGTGCACGACGGCGTTGAAACCATGGTGCGCGTCAGCGGAGTAGTCGACCTTGCGCACGGAGCCGTCGGGCTGCACCAGGGAGTAGGAGCCGTGCACGGCGTCTCCGTCGCGGCTCGTGCTGGGACTTGTGGTCGCCGGTGTGGGGGTCAGCCACGGAGTAGGCGAAGTTGTATCTGGGGTAAGCCTGAAACAACAATTCCAAATATTTAAATTTATTCGAAGCGCTTCATAGGACGTTGTAATAGCGCAGTACTTACAAATTCATCGTGTCCGCCGTAGTAGGCCCCGGGTCCCGAGTAGTGTCCTGCAGCGGCGGCGAAGGGAGCAATGTGAGCGCCGTAGTGCGCCACGGAGCCGGAGTAATGGCCTAGAGGTGCGCCATGGACGTACGAGTTGTAGCCGCCTTCGTCGTGGCGCACGATGCTCTGAGAGGAGATGGCACCACCGTGCCCTAACAGACCAGCACTGGCCGCGGCCACCACAGCGCTCACAGTAAGGATCTGGAAAAAAGTATGAGTTATTGATTCCATTTCAATGTTTCCACTTTTAAAATTGCAAAATGCAAATATCATTATTTCAGTGATATTATTTATTATTAGACTCACTTTGCAGAACATGTTTGTTGGTTTGTGGGTGTCGTAGGACGTTGAAGTGTTGATTGATGTCCGGTGTCCTGTTGGTATCATTTTATACATGTCAGTTGCCCGAGCCGCGGTGGGGCGGAATGCGTGCAAGCACCTTGATTCTAATAACGACATATGTACACATTTGTTGCCGAAATCTATTCATATTTTGAGTGTTTATGTTAATTATTACGTTTTGGCGGTTACAAGTTTTAATTTACAAAATATTACATTTGACCAGTAGTATTATTGTATATTGTGTACTTGATGTTTAAAATAATTTTATGATGCTATCTAATGAATACATTCCTTAGAGTCTTTCAGTCGAAACATATTACTTTAATACAAATGCGTTTTGTTTGGACATTGGTAAAGTTATACTATATTATTGACCAAAGCAGGATGAGCTCTAGTGTCATAGTTGTTCGTGGTACAAGTTCAGACTACAAATATATAAGGATTGCATGACCATAGGTGGCATTTTAAAAATTATGTTAAAAGGCAATCCAGGCAGACGATCTAATCAATGTTAAGCCATTGCTGCTACCTATAGACTCTTGCGATAACATGGGCATTACATGAATGATGACTTTTAATATTCTTTGCCTAATAAACGCAGTGTAATCATCAAGCCTTCTACAAAAAAGTTAAACAAATGTTTAAACATTTTTCAGTAATTTTTAGGATTGTCGATGTCATTTTTGCTTTCTGAAATAGGATAACTACGTGTACCGCATAATTAACATAGTTATGGTTGTTACAAAATGACTATATAGAATTTTATGCATAATTGTCAGTAATCTTGTTGATACATAATTAATATCTTGTAAATTACAAGTAGTATTTTACAAAATATTATTTCCTATACAATCAGAGGATAGAGCCTTGTTGGGTATGGAACGGACTGCCGAGACGAATGTCCGCAGGTTAAAAGCCCAGGGGTACAAACGTGTGACTTTTCTAAAAATATGTGTGTATTCTTTGTGAATTATCGTTTGATTCAAAGGTGAAAGACAACACCGCGAGGAAACCAGCATACCTGAATTTTTTATGAGAATTTTATGGGTGTGCGAAATCCGCACTAGGTCAGCATGGTGGACTAAGGCCTAATCCCTCTCAGGCCCGTGCCCAGCAGTGGGACAATATAATAATATAAGGCTGATAGTATTATATACATTAAGTTAGTAGGTACTAAAAAGATCGTACCAGAGTGGTACATATAATATAAGGCTTATATTTTTCATCGTTTTTAGGGGTCATATAATGTCAATATCAATATTATATTAGTTTCTTGAAGTAGCTTAAAATTATTTCCACACAATTATTTTAGCTTATTTTAATTATTAAATATATTTACCGTATAAAATTAAAAGTAAAGTGCATTATCAAAACCATCAGAAAATATCCTTTCAAATTTGAAGCAAGGTATATTTGTTACCAACTCGAAGTCAAAACTAGGTTACAATTGAGACCGCCCTAGGTTAGCTAAATCAATACATGTTCCGTTTGTAATTAAATAGTCGTAGTAAACAAATACTGTTAGAATGTTACTTCAGGCGTGTATTTAAGTTATTAGTGGTTTATTATTTATTCTAATTTACAGAGCAACAAAATATCGTTTTCTATTGCGATTTCGTTTAAAGTTTTGGAAAATTTTGACGTAGGTTTGTCGTATATGAGGATTGGTCTGAGTAGTTCTGCATTTGTCTATTTCTATCAATAAGCAGTAGGTTGCTATTTTCTTGTTTGAAACACAGTATAAATACTGCGCATTATTAAACTATCTTCAGCTGACAGAACGAGTGTAATTTGGTGATGTGGTTCTTCTGTTTTATAGTAATTAATACGCTTACTTTTGGGCTTGTTCATCTTTTTATTAAATATTAAATAATGAATAATTCGTTTTTAATATTGTATTTAAGTATTATTCTTAATAGAATTTTATTAATTATAACCGTCGATAGTGATCAAAATAGAGACCCCTCGATTAACACCTCTGTCGTTTGAATTTATGCTTTATACATATTACTATGGGAAGAGTATTGTTCGTAACTGTACGGTGTCATGTACATTTTTATTATTTACTGATTAGTTAAAGTAACTGCAACATAAATTTGGCTAACACGGTAATTATTTATATTAAAATAAAACAATTTAAAGTCACTGTGTTTCGAACAACTTTGCCAAACGTACGTCACGAGAAAGTCATATTTTTTCTTTGTATCATTAGAAATATACTACTTATTCATCCTTTGGGATGAATAAGCGACTTTTAACGTCAACTTAACTTTAACTTCAACTAACCACAACTTGTGGATCTACAGGACAACTGAATTGTACAGTAACATTATTTTTATTATTAATTACCTACCATGTTATTAAATAACGGTATTAACCTATTTTGTAACTGTTCGCTATTCCAATATAAATAGCCCTGTATTTTACTGTTTCACTGTTGGGGCGGGCCTCCTCTACTATTGAGAGGGATTAGGCTTTAGTCCACTACGCTGCCTTAGTGCAGTAGATTTCACGTACCCTTAAATTTTATATAGAGAACTCAGGTATGCAGGTTTTCTCACCATGGTTTTCTTTACTGTTAAAGCAAGTGATAATTTATATATATAATTTATATATTTGGAATATACATAACTAAAAAAGTTTGAGGTGCGTACCCCTGGGTTTTGATCCTGCGGAAATTCGTCACGGAAGTTCATTTCATACTCAACTAGGCTATCGCCGCTATTCTAAAAATGAATAAAAAGACTACGAATTATAATTATACACCAGAAAGGAAAAAGAAATCTTTGTAAGAAACTCCGGAGAAATTTGTATAATTCGCATTATATCAGATGTGGACAAATTAGCAACATTGCGATATCGTAGTTGACGTTAGAACTAAGGTTTCTTTTAATTGTAAACAATATATAGAACATCACCACTAATGAAACATAAAATTAGAAAATATTTTTTTAAAATTAGTATGGCTTCTTTATATTTATTAATGTTATAGCTATTGTTACTCAGGAGAACTAAGGACTTTAACTTAATATTCTGTCAACATCGGTTATGAATTCATAAATAGTATGTTTATTGGTCTCATAATATTATTCTATTGTTCTTTAGGACTATTTTCATTCGCTTAATTTATTAATTATAATAATTTATTGGTAATAATAATACACAACATATAGTCATAATTCTTTTTATTTACATTTTATTCGCATATATTTACACATACATAAATAAACTCTTACAGACATACAATCATTGGTTTTCACTTATGTTAAGTTATGATCGTTCAGTAATGATGGTAGCCATGAGCAGGGGCAGCGTGTACAACGGGGAGAGCGTGTACAACGGGGCGGCATGGACAACGGGAGCGACATGCACAGCGGGAGCGACGTGCACAGCAGGGGCGGGGTGTGCAGCGGGGGCGGAGTTGTGCACGACGGCGTTGAAACCGTTGTGGGCGTCAGCGGAGTAGTCGACCTTGCGCACGGAGCCGTCGGGCTGCACCAGGGAGTAGGAGCCGTGCACGGAGTCTCCGTCGCGGCTCTCGTGCTGGGACTTGTGGTCGCCGGTGTGGGGGTCAGCCACGGAGTAAGCGAAGTCGTATTTAGGGTGAGCCTAAAGAAAGAATAATAAAATAAAACGGTTAGTAAGGATTCAAACATTTAAAAATTCTTCTTTAATAGCGGATTATATAATAATTAGCATAATGAAATTAAAGGGCTAAGAATTAATCGTTTTTTGGGGTCATATACTTTCGTCTATTACATATAGGACTTTACCAAAGTATAACATATATTTTATTGTGTGTACTAGAACTTCGTTACTTACGTATTCATCGTGACCGTCGTAGTGGGCAGCAGGGGCAGCATAGTGGGCGACGGGGGCAGCGTAGTGGGCGACGGGGGCAGCGTAGTGGGCGACGGGGGCGGCGGCATAGTGGGCTACAGGAGCGACGTAGTGTGCGGCGGGAGCACCGTGCACAACAGCTTCATCGTGACGGACGATGCTTTGGGAAGAGAACAGCGTGTCCGTGGCCTAAGAGACCAGCGTTGGCCGCGGCCAGGAGGGCGCTGATAGCTACGATCTAGAAATAATAAAGCAATTGCAGAAATGAATTTAAAATTTCTATGAATCTTTTTTTCTTCATTAAATTCAAGCAAATTATATCTAGCAAGGTTATTGGTGTTTAAGACACAATTAATTTTTGTACCATAATACTTTTTAAACTTATATAATAAATCAGTATTTTTAAAACTTACTTTGCTGAACATTTTTGTAAGTACTACTGAACGATCAAGTGCAGATTGATGTCAATTGTCTTACCGAATGGTTTTATAGATCGTGGCCGCAGTGTTTGCTCGCGCGGTGGGGCAAAGAAATGCGAGTACCTTGACTCTAACTTTGACATGGCCTCAAGGTCCCGGATTCGATACAAATGTGTACGTTAATGACCAATGTCCGGTTCGATTGAAAAGTTTAATTGGCGGCTGACGTGGGTTTTCATTGTTCGTGATTGATGGGGTCGTTTAAGAGCAATATTCTAGTCAAATATTTTTTTTGTAGCTTTTTATGTTAACAAAATTTTAAAACACCTTTTATTTATTTTAATTTTTGTACTGTTAGTCATTAATACATTTTGTCACGGATGACAATTTGATCTTACAACCAGTGTCAAATTGTATGGATGTTATAAATGTTTCGAGTTTTGTTTTGCTTCGAATAAAGAAGAAGCTGTTTATATTCGTAATGTATCAAGTTTTTTTATAAAACAATTAATTTCTTTGACTTTATTGTGATATCAAATTAGATTTGATGGCAAGTTACCGCTACTCCATGGTTTTACGTCTCTGTAGAAACATACGTGAGTTTATGCGTATATATAATATATATTTCTGAAAAATCAATGAGCTATTAAGCACTCATGATTTCGGTATCTATATCCGTCTCATCTTACAACCCTTCGCGACTTTTTAACTTCTGGCACGACAATGTGACTGCATTGCAACTGATGGTAAACGCGATGCCGTTCAGATAAAGTATAGAATGACAACAGGTGGCTATCTCATGCCATTCACAATCATGCCGGTCTCATCGAGCCTAGAAATACTCTCTGGCGATTCGTGTATGTCTTTTGGGTATAAACTTACATAATATTTTTATTGCCTGACTTGGGACATGACTCCAGAAGAACAATTATCATAATCCAAATGAATTCCGAATACTGAAATGAATTGATTATGTAAAAGCTTGTGTTATTTTCATACACGCGTCAATTACATTAGACATCAGTGGTCCAAAAGAATGCAACATTCCCAAACTGGGTAGACTCAGAGGCCAGTACATATATTTGAGTAGGTTTTTCTCCACTTTCGTAACAAATGTATTTCTAGAGAAAATATAAACGAAACGTTAATGCGGGAATAAGATTCTGTGTGCAAATTTCATCGAACAAACATTAATTTTAATAGATATCCAAATATATTCACATACTTGTATCTAGAATATATATCGTAGCCTGCACCAACATATATGTACATCTCGTACATGTATTAATAATTGAGTTAAGATATTAAATTATTAATTCGCCAATAAAAGTACAATATCGTATATTTATTTTATTGCTATTACAGCTACAGTTTTAATTTTACATTGGAATGCAGTAAAGTACGTAAAAACGAGATTAATTAACTGTAACAGCCGTCAATGAATTTGTCGAGTTAATTGAACGGAGTAATTACAGAATAAGTAATTATGTAAGAACAATATTTGTTACTTTATGTACTAGAATTTCTAGGTTTTAATTGTTTCTTGCTAGTTATGCGTGCTAGTTCTAATTAATATTTGTAAATACGCATATTAATTTTTAAGAAAATTATGTATGTTGTTTGAACGTGTAATTTTTTTTAACTACTTCAAATTTAAAATTACTTTTCTAGTTGAAGGATAATATGTTATCCCTGAAGACTATAATACTGAATTACCTCGTTTCCTTTTTGTGGTCAAAAGTGAAACACAACTATAAATACTAACAAATAAAAACAGAATTACCAGCAGAATATATAATAATTATAAAGAAAATAAAGAGTCCGTTTACAATGTTCATTTATACTGGTGGTAGGTTTTTCATATGTGTGAGTCCGCCTCGGTAGGAACCACCGCAATGTCTATTTCTGCCGGCAAGAAGCAATGTGCAGTCGCTGTTGTATTTCGATTTTAAGGACATTGTAGCCAGTGTAACTACTGGACATAATGAGACTTAACATCTCATGTCGCAGGATGGCGAGCGCGGTGGAATACCAAACAATACTTTGTAATTTAAGGAGTTGGATGGTGTTTCTACTGTTAATGGACAGTCGTATCGTTTACTATAAGGCGAAGAGCAAGCTCGTGTCATCATCAAAAGCAATAAAAAAAAATATCATAAGTATCATAGAGAGAAATATTCAAATGATTTACATGCAATAAAACTTCGCAATTGTAACAAAGTTAAATATAAATTAGCATTCTAAATAAAACAAGTCGGTTATTAAATCAACTTTACACATAAGCAAAAGGAATTAGATCGTAATTCGCGTCCATTTCACAACATGTCATTCACGAAACACAGCAAAGAATGTTTGACAGATAACCGCTTGCACAGCCAACTGTTCAAACTATCGATATTAAAAGATGTGGGTCAGGTTTAATGGAAACATTTCAAATGTATGCACTTCTTTGTTTCACAGATAATTATTTTTTTATATTAACTTTTTAACTCAATGTCGTGGGTTCAAAGTCAAAAGTAATAAAAAGTAAAGTGAACGCACCGTACGTGTTACTACGTTACTCGCAACTCGTGTCCTCATAACTAAAATGTCTTAATTCCAGTGATTTATATTTGTAACTACGAGTTTATAGAACAAACAGCGAATGAAATGGTCTTGCAAAAGACATCAACGCAGTCCTTGTCTGAACCAACATTTGTAATATATTTTCTAATCGCTGAATATTAATTAAGATTAGAATTCCTTACAAATAAGTTCATTTTTTTTTTAAATTATTCTGTTGGGTAATAAATCATTTGGTTGTTTAAATGACATTTTGATTTGTGTCTTCTAAAATCAACTAGCATACAGGTTTATTCGGGCATATATCGAAAGGACGTAACATGAACCTCTAACATTCGTAATAAGTATATCGCTACTTGAGCGTGTATAATACTAGTTTATGTAGTGTGGATAACGAGGTAAGTAATAAATCGTGCTGCATGCATAAGGCGACGAAAATAAGCCTTCAAACCCACATCCGGACTGTCAACGATACGGATTAAAGTATACAGATTAAGCATTCTTTTGTAATACATCATTGTTTCGTATTATTTTATCTTGTCAATAACATTTTGTATGATAAGATATATAAATGTATTCTACAAATTTACATACACATACTATATACAGGTTCGACCTTGCCTTCACACTAGTAACCTAAAAATACGTCGATTGGGCGCAATTAGTTCAGTATTGCGCAAAAATATCAGTTCGCTATAGAGAGCATTCAACTGTTTTAAAATTATCAATATTATATTGTTTAAAGTGTTTGAAGAAAATGTTACTTTGTATTTTAAACCGGATCTTAATGGGATATTAAGTTCTTTGTATTAATCTCGGAAGCGGAACAATACATTGTGTATTACAGATTATAATATGGAAATATATTTAACTATAATTCGATAGGGATCAATTTGTTGAATGTAACACGTCATGAGGATAAAGAGAGAATATGATTTGTTACTTTTTAAAATTAATTTTAGAGACACGATTCAGCAATGGTGCGGTAGTTTGTGGTAAATGGTTTATATTATACGATTTCTATAAGCCTGTGTTGTAAACTTGTAGAATAGGTATTAATTATGTGATTGTGATGTACTAATGAATACCATAGGGCTTCCGTTTAAAAATACACTTCTCGCTTCTGATGTAAGCGATTTTGTTTGCAGTATTGTATTGGACATTATACGTATATTGTAGCATTAAACAATATAAATCTATTTTATAGCTAGCATTTATACCAAGAAAATAAAAAAACCACGCCATGTTGTGATAAAATAAGGAACTAATTTATTGCACTGATAACGTTAGCTTTAAAAACAACGAAAAAAAGTGGCACGCCTAAGACAGATTTTTTAATTTCCCGGTTAGGGTATATACTCCATTTTTATGGGTATATATATATATATATATACCCATAAAAATGGAACTCGGTAAGTTGATTTAGCGGCAACGACGTCAGATGTGAGATATGAAGTCTTAATTTGGTTTTATAATAACTACAAGCAGGTTAGAGATATAACTATTATACTATACACGATCACATCAGAATAAATCTAGACAAACATTTAACAATGTGGTTTACTGTAGCACATTAAAAAAGTAAATAATAAAATTACATCTATAATACAAGTAACTAGGTACTTTATTTAAAAGGATATTGTATTTCGAATGTAACGTTAAGTGCGCATGAGCATGTCTGATCTACGGTCTGGCGCGCAAGCCCTCAAATTAATATCAATGTATTTCGATATTTAGGAATGTCTTGATCAATATCTTGAGTAGCTATGTTACAAATATGGAATTAAGTGCAAGTAATTATATTATGTATTTTATTAATTTCTCTTTTTGGTAATATTTGCTGTACTCCGTTTATGTTAATTGCAAATTGGCCATTGGATCTAGGAATATCGTTTATACAATGCTAATTTACCACATAGTACTAGCATCATTCTTAGATATGATTGCGTTAATAAAATATAGTATAATTGAATTTACAACATTTATCTTTGTTTAATAAAATAAAAGTATCAGGAAAACTATCATAAAATAAATATTTATACGTCATTAAAAATGGGAGTGCCATTAATATCTTTAATTAGCAGTTTACGCATCGCTCACCTTGCAATTTTTTGAAACAATTCGGTAGTACGTTATATTGCATAAATCTGGTGCAAACATTAGCAGTCTATAACGTTTTAATTATTTAAAGTATTGCTTTGCTCCAAATCGTTGAGGGTGTTGTAGATAATTTAATTACACGCATCGTGGACGATGTGCCTGTAATTTTGGCGCATTGTATCTCGAGAGTTACCTAATAATATATTAGTTCAAAATAAAGGTTATAATATATTTAACTTAAAATATTTATCTAACTATTTAGAACATATTTTAAACGTGAATTGTGTAAATGATCCGATAATTCTTCATATTGTGAGTGCATAAACATGAGACAACTTGACATTTAAAAAATAATAACAATTTAAAATGTCTCTCTACAAATAAAAAAAAAAATGGTTCATAAAACACGTTTATAAGAATTCTATTAGTTTCGTTAGAACTATGCACTCTTAATGTTTACGGTTGAGGAAATTTTATTACGTTTTGCAGACTATGAACGTTCCACTTGCCACTGGCCTTGGGTGTAAGCCTACAAGAATTTATCGTATGCATTCGTTTGTAAGGTTAGCGTCGACGTTATTTTTGCAACCGTTCCATTTTTTTGCAAACCTTTCCTGATAGTAAGATTTTTAATAAACTTTTAAAAATTATACTACGACGTTAAATTAATGGAATTTTAATTTACATGCTTTATTTTTTTTGTCGACGGTTGATCTGTATCGAAAGGGACTGTTCCAAGAATATAAATTATAAATAAATGTGTGTTTTATACTATAGGAAATGCCGTTGAAAAATATCAGTAAATTTTTTACCTCTTTCCTTATTTACATTTTTGGGAAAACCGCATTGACGGTTTGTATTTTGATTTTTAAATAACATTTATATTACTCAGTTTAATGATATATTTAGATATATATGTATAAGTAAAAGTTATTTAAGATTGTACTTTCTGAAACTCTACTACAACATAAATTAGGTACTTATGTACGTTAATAAATAGAAGACATAATATAATTACTTATATCGGTGCAGTTTGATGACTATTACGATTTAAAATCAGGGCAAGGTTGTGGTTTGAATTTTTTAATCAAAAGTATGTGCCTACAAAACAACCAAAATTCGATGTTATCACTCCAAATTAAGCGCTGTCTTAAAAGGTCCGGTATGATTATGATCGATTGCTTGATTAATAACACCATTCAGTTTTTATGTATTGAGTACATACCACATGTTGTTTAATAGTATTCTGATTAATTCAGAAGCAATAAAAATATTTCCAATGAGACAATAGTTAAAAAGATATTTAAGGAATATTTGTGAACAAACGAAAATAGTAGTAATTTGCCTTTATAATATATTTGTTTAAACATAACAAGATCATTAATGTAGTTGACTTTATAAATGTTTTATTAGTTACAATTTACTTTCTCTCTCTAAGACTAGACATAATAAATGTAAATTGTTTACATAATCATTTCTTAAGTTTACGCGAATGTTAGACATTGAAATTAAACTATTTTTTTTTGGGAGAAAAATAAAAAATAAAATACAAAAAACCGCGATAGAATCCGGAAAATTTGTTTAATTTCAATGTAAATTGTTTAGTTATAATTAGCATGGATTTTTCAGAACGATATATGCTAGTGGTGTTGGCATCTGATCTTTACTGTCTATTGATTTTTGGATACATTTGATTATGTCTTGGTAATCAGGACCCCTCATGGATTCGTGTTCTGTCGTTTCGAAAATTTCGTGTATTTTGTGTTCACCATCGACTTCATGTTCATGATGCGGTTCATTTAAATGTTCTTTGTGAATTTCTTGTGTCTCAATACTTTTTTCTGACGATTCTGATTCAGCACTACTCTCTGCCGATGCTTTTGTTAATGCTTCGTTTGGCTTCTCATTTGATTCTTTTGGAGAATGAGTATCTTCGACAGACTTGTGATTCTCTTCATTGTGTTTCTCATCATGACTTTCGTCACTGGAAGCTACTTCCTGTGTTTTGTGATGAGTTTCTTTCGTATTCGGTTCATGATAGTGATGATCTTCATGATTTTCCTGATGTCCTGATGTTTTAACAGATCCGTGGTTAACATCATGGCATGGTATATGCGGGAGATGTTCTTCTTTAGATTCGTCTTTTACTTCCACATTGGCGGGCAAGAACTTTTTGACGACAGCGTTAAAACTGATAATTAAACATAAATTGTTAATAATAGTTTAGCAAGGAAAAACCGAACTTATAATGATTTACCAAATAACTTACCCTTTTAAGTCATCAGCTGTATAATGTACTTCCCGTACGTAGCCGTCGGGCTGGAGAAACGAGTATTGACCCCGTACTACTGCGCCGTCGCTTGATTCGTGTTGTGTTTTGTGATCACCAGTACCGTCATCATAAACGACATAAGAATATTCGTAACCAGTTGGTTCCTAATAAAAATCACATGTATTTAGAATTTTTAAATTTTGCCTATAAATAAAATAAGGATTGCTTTTACCTCACTAGTTTCTACAACAGCTGGAACGTTCGCTTTATATGTTATGAAGTTAGGAGTGGGAGATACTGCTTGAGCTACTGAAGCAATTGCTGATCCTGGATAGACGCAAGGTGCGCCACATGGATTGATCAGATGGTGTGATGACGCAACTGGAAGCAATGAGCCAACTGGTGCCGCAGATATTTGTGCTAGTTGTGGTCCAGGTATTGACACTGCTGGCGCGCCATATTGAACATATTCCAACGGAACGACTTCTTGGCCATTTTGAACGTACACTCTGGAGAACGATGCCCCGGTAACTCTATATATACACTCAGTACACACCATCAACAATACTGAAAACTGAAAAAATAAATTTTGAATAAATTTTTGTCATATATATATTAAATTTAAAACAAATATACTGAAGAAGTTACTTACTTTGAACATCATCTTTCCAGATGATCGGTGGAACGCTACTGATATTTTTCCGAATGTGGTACCGCTTTTAAAAGATCCTTTGTTTGTACTAAAATATGCGGTTCGGTAATACCGAAACAAACCATCAATGTCGGAGACTAACTGAATAGAAACGAACAATCAAAATGTTAATGAGGATTTAAACACAAGCTAAGAGTTCGCGATCCCGTATTCAGAGCACGCGATAGACAAAAGTAGGTAATATGGCATAAAAATTGTTTTTGTCTCGTTGGACTGGTTGGTGCGTATCTTTTGCAATTGCCCGAAATGTATCAATAATTTAGAACACAGAACTTCCACGTTTTGATAATTGTAAACAACCATTTGTTTATTTATGCCGATGCCGTTAGTTGAATTATGAGCGATAATGTAGCGTTAGAAACAAAACATTTAATCATGTAATGTTTTCATGCTTAAACATTGTGTACGTACGAAAAAAATACTACACTTACGTGAGACAAAAACTAAGATTTTTGTTGAAGGGTCTTCTTATAAGAATCTCATAATTTTGTTAGTCCTCAGTGATACTGAACCATTTGATGTTAAAAATACGATCTGATTTTAACTTGATGGCCTATAAGATAATCGTCAAAAGGCTAATACATATCTCTTAAGTGTTAAAAGCCCATGTTCAGCAGTGGCCATCCTGCGGCTAATGATGATGATATCTCTTGAATAAAAATTTGTAACACATTGTAGCATTGAATCGTCTATAGAACTGGTGTTATTAAATGTAGCGTCATTTTGTGGTTTTCCTTACTATATTGAAAACAAAGGGTACAGGGAACAGGGTTTTAGGGACACATTTTTTTATTTACACACATTGTCTGTCAATACTAGTGGAAAAAGGGAAACCTCTTCGAACTATGGAACAATATCTCTGATTTCAACTTGAATTTTATTTTGCGCCTTATGCCATCAGTATAACACTTTACTATAGTATTGCGGTGTTAGTGGGTTGATGAAGCCAGGCGCAAAAACTTGACGAACAGTATCATAAACATCTTCATTTGAAAAATGTCATGTATGAGAATATATATTCGTATTATAACTTTTGAAACGGTGACGATATGAGTAGTATTACCATGTATTTCGTGAGTACTTTACTCAAATATTTTGCATACGGAAATGCCCAATGCGATTGAAATTACTTAGTTTCCTATGTGTTTAGGAATGAATTAAGCGTGTCATTACGGTCGGATATAGTATATTGTCAAGCCAAACTAACAAAATATATGGTTATAGCTTCAGTCAATGTTTATCAGAACTAAAGCCGATATTAATTATTTTACTGGGTGGTAAACATCTGATTTCTTATTTGCGCCTGGTATTATTTATAAGCAAAATGCTCCTCTATAAATTTGCTTATCTTAAAATGGAAGTTAAGTCTTGGAGGAAGAGCTACTTGCATTACATTGGGACAAATCCTTTTAGGAATAGTTTCATATTTAATTTAATTTCATATAATTAATATTTTTGTGATGTTATACGGGTATTAAGCTTTCATAACACCGAAAGCTCTATGATGTATCAGTTTTGTTCTTTCTGCTACTGTTACTTTTATCGTCGTGTATATAATCGAGACGAAGACGCAACGGTAAATCACTAGCTCGTTTATCTAATTTTTAAAAACTCCGTACAACGCGGCTCTATGTAGATCTTGAATTGGTTAAATTTATTACGTAAGGTACTAGGTGCTAGGTCTGTACCGGATCTTTTTTGTAATTATGTTTAATAATAATAGTATTATTCATTATTATACATAATTAAAATAATATATTATATTATATATTATTTTTTAGAACTTTAGTTTGAGATACATTTAATAATATATAATTAATACGGATTAACTCAACAAAAACTATTCAAAAACATAAAAGTAAATGCTAAAATGTTCATAAGTTTTAAGTAACAATTTATCTTTGTAATAGTTATTCCGACTCTCTAGTTGCCAGTTATGAATGCGGTCGAGAAATGAAGTATTGGTCAATAAGATGTCCAACAGGGAGCAAGAAAACTTGTTAACTTTCGATTAACGTATATTTCACTTACACAATAATTGAATTTCTATTTATTCTATTAGTCATATGACTGATTGATATATGTATTTTCGTTATCTGTATTTTAATCTTCTTCTTCAAAATTACAATTAAATTAATAACTTTACTTTGTAATGAATTCAATATTGATTATTTTTTTGTTCTTTTTAGTTAATTAAATTTTATTTCATATCTATGGTATGCAAACCTGCCATAGGCCAGCGTAGGGAATAAAACTCTTACCATCCTCTCGTAGCCTATACTACTGTCCGCGAGACAAAACATATATTGGGGTAATACTATTAAGTCTATTGTTAGAACTTCTTTTTTATCGCTGCCTAACGTCGACGTTGTGCTATTTTTTTACTTAAGTATCACTACTTAGAATTCATATTTAGACAATTGTTTTTATAAATTGCAAAAATGAATAGCTCCTAAACATAAAGTAATCTTTTAGTTATATAATTTAAATTTGCTCGGTGTTTTAAAGATAAAATGATCTATTATTCGTATAGACAATAATACGTAGGTGTTCTTGCTGTTTACATGAGAAAATACATATTTGTGGCGCTATAGCTGTTTTGTTAATAAGTGTGACCGTCATTCGCTCTCTCTCGTTTTATAATTTAACATATAATCTGTTTTTTATTTATCGATAGAAAAGCAAAGTTGCTTCTATTCACTATGTGTTAAGTATGATTGTTGTTGTGTTCACTTGCAGCTCGGCTAGTGATGAATCTTTTTTCGTAAATCTACGTTTGTGCACTTTCCAGAATATAATGTAGCTCATAACTTAATCCAGAACTTGATCATTAAAAAAATGTAGTAGAGGTATACCTCTCAAATATAGGTAATATACAGTATACTGTATGTGTGCCAAATTCTAAGCGAACTTATTGCGGGCTTGATGCCTTTACATTCAAATATTACTTCCAATGACACATTCTTTCACATTTATAATATATTTTTGGGCTCGGATACTGGGTTTATCGGGATACTTGGTTTTGCGCAGGCACTATCTAATCAGTAAAGTCTACTATTGATGTTATTTAAATATACCAAGTCTTAAGGTTCAATGAGTCGATGAACTAGAAACCAGACAATTAAATCGAAGAAAGAAATAAACGTAAGTTCTTTAACACATAAATATGTCATATCTAGTTATCATTATTTTAAAAGGCGGGCCATTCAAATGCCTGCTTTTTCGTCATATTCTTTGTTCTTTTACGAAATTCTTAGTTAAAATTGTTAACGATTACTCTAGCCATGCTTCTTGGGCATAGTGATGAGGCTTTATTACTTTTTAAATATTTCTTTAAATGCGAAGTAATTTGGGTCGAAATTTGCATGTTTTGTGTTCTACAACTGTATATTTTGGTCAGAAACCTGTTGAGGTTATCAGCTGTTTGAGCTCTACATCGATCACTGAAATAGTATAATGTAGTGGATGGAATAATAGGGCGACAATCTTAATATATTAATTACACATCGTTATTGTTTTTTTTTCGATAGATGCTTAGAATTTTAAATAAGGTTACTAATTAATTTAAATACATAGAAGGCAGTAATTAGTATGTCTTCCTTCCTATCATATAGCTTCAAATTTACTTGTACAAACATGAACGTCAGGTAAATAAAAACTTGAATAATAATAAATGAAACTTCAGAATATTTTTCGAACAGTTTATTATCGCCGCAGTCTTATAACATAAAAACGCTGTCGACTAAAGACTATCTATTTTAATTAAGTGTTAAATATCACATAGTAGGAGTGGCTCAGGGCCGGAGTTATTGCTTAGTGGTACTCGTGGTGCGCGGGAGCAGTGTTGTGGACGACCGCGTTGAAACTGGAACAAAGAAAACATATTTAGCAATTTAGGTTTTATTATTAAGTCCGTACATACGTAAATTAGGGAGCAGATTTTCGGATATTAGCAGGAAAGTATTTTTAAATTTAAGATTCAGAAAATGTATTTCCAGGTCATCAGCTTAGCTCTATTTTGGTATTTTTAGGATATTATGGGCAACCACTTAAAATCAGACAAGTGAATTGTTCGTCTTATTCTTTGATAATATATTCATTTCGAAATAAAAGTAACGTTCGCAAATTTTCGCGATTTTTTTAATAACGAAAATGGCTAACATTCGCGTAAAAATATCATAATATATTTATTTTTTAAAGTCATGGTATTTTTTTCACAGATTTTGCAATTATAATCATTATTGATAATTGAATAAAAAGTCGATGCATCTTCAATAACGTCTGATGCTACAGGATCGAGGTCATCTGTCCACAGTGATGTAATATTTTCAATTCCATGAATCATGATGTACAAATTTCGAATGCAATGACATGAATTCATCTCATGGAGATCAGATAAATTATTACGCGATTAATTTTGTAAAGAAAAGAAAGTTAATTCTGTTTATGTTACCGACATTGCATATGTAATTGTATGTATTTATTCATAGAAGGATTACAATTAGTATTCTTTCCGAACCTAGACATTTTAACGCAGCAGTATGAAGTGGCTGGTCTTATCTGTAAGTAAAATATAGTCTAAAATTATTTCGAACAAATGTCAAGCCATTTCCAGTGATTCTCTAAGCGGTAGATGCTTCACTCTACGATCAGTAGAATTGCATCATTTCGCCTTGTCATATGTACAATACCAAGGACCATAATTATTGGGTATATTAATAACTATTGGGTATTTTATAGCTTCTATAAATAATAGTAATAAATTGAATCCTTACCCGTTGTGGTCGTCGGCGGTGTAAGTGACCTTCCTGAAGGAGCCATCAGGTTGGAGGAGAGAGTACTCGCCCTTCACGATGTCACCGTCGCGCACCTCGTGCTGGGTCTTGTGGTCTCCGGTGTGAGGGTCTGACACGGAGTATGAGTAGTCGTATTTGGGATGGGCCTGGAATACAAGATCATATTTTTTTTTATTATGTTGAGTTAAAAGGTAAGTTTGATGATAATCAGTGGTATATTCCAATTAATTAAATTTTATAGAGTATAGTCTCGCTCCCTATCACATCATGTGACAAAATATATACGGCAGAAACTGTGTGCGATAGTTACGCCTCTGCCTAACCCTACGGAGATTAAAAGCGTCAGTGTGTTACTGTGTGTTAGTGTGGGACTATGAACCATGAAGCTCTTGAATCCGACTTGCAGGCCAAAGAACCAAAAGCTATGTGAGTTTGATAATTCTAGTTCCACGAGATAAGCATTAAATAGTTACACTAATGCTTATTTCTTAAGGATATTTGCGCCATCTTATGTATATATATTTTTCTATACGTAGTATTTGGATGTTTTACTCTCTACAGAGGTTATTATATCACGTAATGTGTTGGCTTATTTATAGCATTCCCATAGCATCTGAAGACGTAACCGAAATAAATGTTAACGAGAGAAACCGTGAAATAAATTCTATAGAACTCGCGTCGGCAATTCATGATTAATGTAATGGTATAGGGTTGCCTCACCAACATTTTATGGCGCCTTTTTATGCAACTTGCGGGAAGGCGTAAAAATAAGTAATTTATGAATGAAATTTATCTTGCATTAATATTGATGGATTAAATACGGCTTAATTGATTTATGACTAGAATAGAAGTTTGTTAAATCAATTATAAAATCTAACTATATTATGTGGTAAATTAACTTTTGGAAAAAATAACTCTACATGTTCTTAATATAACTTTTTTTGGTTATATGCAATTAAAGTATATTTTATATAAATTTCTCGCCTGCTATGTATAATGAAATTATTAAATAAGAAATCAAAAACTAATTTATGCTCGATTAAAAAATAGAAAAATAAAAAGTTTTTATACTTTTTATAATATTATGCAATACAGAGAATTCACAAACCTGTCATACTTTATAATTTTGCTTGGTATAGTCAAGAACAGTTACATACGCAGAAGAAATTTTCATAATTACAACGTTGGTTAGCTAACACATTCACAGCAATCTATTAGAAATGCTAATGTTTCCGCTAAAACAAACATTTTCAACGATCGTGTAATTCATACGGGCTAAGCAATTAATTTCTTCGGCCAAATTAATATTTACTTTGTGTGATAATATTTCAAACAAGCCGATAATTAGAGTAAGTATTTTATAAGCAAAAGACACGAGTAGAAATGGCCACCTGTCATTCAAATTCGCACAAGTTAAGTTATTGGACAACCTACATGTAACAAAACAAAGACTTGTCTGTAAAATTGGAGCCAGTGATTTAGTGAGCCTTTGTGAGTGTCGCAAGCACCCTGGGAACAACAGAGAGACCGCAGTCACGAGCAGGACTTGTTATGTAACAAGTAGATTACTTCAAATCTTTGCCCTCGCGGCATTCAATTTATGACAACACGACAACAATCAGTATAGTGCGTTACGTGCAACAGTTACGTGAAGCGTATGAGAAATTATATTATGAAGCAAAAAACATAACAAGAGATATTATTTTCAATGGCTTATTTTATAATTTTAAATTATAAAATTTAAGTACATGTTTTTTAAAATGTATATGTCTCTGTACGTTTTGTTTTAATTAATGCAGTTGCCTTTGTGTAACCCACTGGCCTACCTAAATACATTAAAGTCTAGAAAGTATGTTTTAAACTCAAAAGCATAAATTAAAGATATGAATATTTCGACGGCCGGATCCATATAAAATTTTCCAAAATAAATACCACTTAATGCTTCTTTGCGTCACCGATACTAATTTACTTTAAAGTCTACATGTAAATAGCCAGACACGAAGAATTTGCGAGGCGTTGCAAATACTTCGCCCGGAGATTTGCATGATTACGATGCCACGCCAAGAGGAATATAATATTTACACGGGCCCATTTAGTAAACAAGCAAATGGTTCATGACGTAAGGACATCCACCGAGTGTTTTGATAGATATTGTATCCCGGAAACATCGGCGATTGTGTCGGATCGGCACAACACGCGCAGTTTATGCAAGTTATCAATTAGCCAGTTACTATTGTATTACGAAAGTGTAATGCGGGCCCAGGGAAACAGAACGAGTATCTTGCTGCTCCACTTAGTGATATTAGCCGGTGTTTGTTTATCCATAACGTAATTTTATGTGGACTGCTTGCAACAGTTCGATCTGTGTTTATTGGTATGGGTATTAAACTGACTATTTTTTGTTATAAAATAATGTTAAATTTGCGAACATTGCATATCATCTTATCACCCTAGATTTGAGAATATACGTATACGATATAGTATACAATTATCACTAGATGTGTGCCACAAAAAATGTATCTTCATTTATATTACTAAATATTTCAACATTATCACGAACCGTGAAAAACTTAAAAAATAAAACGTTTCAGTAATTAAGATGTTATTAATGTATTGGGAAATATACTGCAATGGAAGTAATTTAGCCGTGCGCAATAAGTGCGTGAAGGCAATTCACCATCTTTTGCATTGTTTTTGTTGATTCGTCTATCCTTGACCACATTTTTAGTTCATATTGTGAGCGCTGCATCTTGTGTGACAACCGTGGCCAGTGTGCCAGTGTGGCGGCGTGCCAGTGTGGCAACAGTCATCAACTCTGCGACAATTACATTGTCCGCACGCTCTCATTGCGTGTAACGGACTAGCGTTTATTAGCCCAACAAGGTTGATCCCTGTGCGTTTACTTTAGCAAACAATCTATTAGCAGAGCATAGTGATCCACATACAAAGAATCGACTTGGATTGCTTAGGATGTCGTGAATAATGTCGTCTTCACCATAAAACATATCGACAGAACGAGTCAATACGTCCAGTACTTTATCGGCCATGGGAACGGTATTATTTATGAATTGACGCATATTAATTTTCCTTGTTGAACCCGCAGTCAGATGCTTGTCTGCAGTGTAAGCAATGATATTTAATTCTAACATTGTAATTATGAATAAATATTTATTATTTTAGTTATATCTACTTCAATATTTTTAGTTCATCGTCTCTCAAGAGTCAATTTACGTTTTAGCTTATTTACATGAACCTCAGTTGGCCTTGCAGTCAGAATAAGTAACGCAGTATGCCGATTGACAAACGCCGGATATTCAGATCTTAGATTACAAGACAAGTGCATCTTTGTTGCATGCAAGTGCTTAATCAAGATGGACTATTATTTCATAGTTTGCGTTTTAATTGGATTTGAATGTAACAAACGAGTATTTCTAGGGACCGGTTTACGTCTATTAAATTTGATTTTTTCACTTGCATGCATGAATAATTTTAAGCAAGATAATTATATAGCTATGCAATTGTACTGAAAATATTTGTTTCTTAACCAAGTGAATCGGTGCTTTATTGAGTAATGGAAAGAAAGGGGTCATATACTATATTTACTAGTTTAGGAGTTTTACTTTAAAGGTTAATATATTTTACCTTTTTAATCTAATAGGGTCATACGTAAACTGTGAAAGAATTCAGAGTTTATGACTTAACATTAGGTCCAGATGTAGATAGGCTTATTTTCAACACAATATAATGAGATAAGATTGTCAATTCGTGAGTGTACTTGTATTTCTGGCGACCTTTTTGGGAATAACGGCGTGATCTTATTTATGTTACATTTGTACTTTTGAAAACACGGACTGGAAAAATGTTGGTTCGTGAGTATCATATAAGTAAATTTACTATTGAAAGTGACTCGGTGGGTAGTCGTATTGAGTTGAGCGAGATAGCTAGCCTGTAGAGCTTTCATCCGTACACCCAACTTGAATGGATTACTAAGAACTGTGCAATAACTATATGCTTTATTATAATAGTTAATAGTAGGGAAGCTGTTTGTATGAGCTTACATTAGGAGCACGTGTGAGTTGTGTATTTTGTCATTTAGATTATATATGGTAAAAAAGCTTATTTTTGTGAAGCCTCCGTGAATAATATGTTAGAGTGCATATTCATTTGCATGTCATTAACCTACAGTTAGATAATCTATTTCCACCTACAAAGTTGCTCTCTGACAACTGTAAAGTATTTTCAGGACTAATTAATTATAGCTGTTGATTAAATTACATATTTATCTCTGCTGTTATATCTAATATGTTCTAAAGCGTTTCTGAATTTAAATTATACAGATATATGCTTATTGTGTAGAAGGAGGATTTGACACCAGTACCGTTATTTGTCGCGATATCAATATAATTTTATATGATTAAGATATTATTTCGTCTTGTATCTAAATAATACCTCTGCTAGTAAAAAGCCTCAGACGTCAACTCGCGGCTTGTTTTGCTATAAATTTAACGGGATGGTCCCACACCTGTAATATTTGTTTAATTCAAGGCTCTTACTAACTTTATCACTACATAGTATAAAACAAAGTCGCTTTCTCTGTCCCTATGCTTAAATCTTTAAAACTTCGCAACGGATTTTGATGCGGTTTTTTTTAATAGATAGAGTGATTCAAGATGAAGGTTTATATGTATAATAACATCCATTAAATAGTGGAGAAATATTGCACCCGTGCGAAGCCGGGGCGGGTCGCTAGTTACTAATAAATCAAAATGTCTTACATGGTAGTCGACATGTTCGTCATGTCCTCCGTAGTGTGCCACAGCAGCGACGGGCGCGACAGCCACTGGTGCGTACGCGACGGCTTCGTGACCGTATCCCTCGCCGGCGTACCCGTGGCCAACCTGCACCACGCCAGCTGTTGCTAGCGCCACCACTGAGAGAATTACTGCTGTCTGGAATGTAGAGGATGATTAAGTATTTTTTTTTTGTTTGGACTCATGTAGAGTTTTTTTTTAATGATTCTTTTAAAATGTATTAAGTTCATGACTATAAGAATATCTTAGAAACTAACCCCTTTATTCATAAACGTTTTTTATCTAAGGACGGAGTAAAGCTGTGATAACAAGCTTGTTTCTCAGTGCCCAACGGAATTTACTAGTAACAAACTCAAAAAAGGTAAAAAGTACGAATACGTCATAAGTTAAGGTTGTTCCAAAGCTTCCGGTAAGCTCAAATTTCAACATTTGCTTAGTCAATGACACAGTTCTAAATCCAGGTAGAGCCTGAATTTTCAGATCAGGGGCGATATCAGGCCCAGTCCTTTCACTCGCAACAGGAATGTTGACCACAATTGCACTTACTTTGGCGATCATTTTGCGTTTGAATAAGGTTTGCTTCGTTTCGTCGACCACACACAACTAATGCCGAAGAGCGAAACCGTTCGACTTTTATATTGGTATAGCGGCAAGATGGGACGTACGCGGGGTCTACGCAAGAATACGGTAGTTTGATAATGATACAGTAATTACGTAAATTATATATGTTGATGGTTCAAGGTGAGATAATTATGCTCGCGAGACAATTGTTATGAAGAAAGTAGATCATATGTGGTAAAATGCGGTGTTTCCATATGGTCAGATCACGTTTTACGACCCTTTCTGTATTAGGTTTATCTGTCAAGGTACGTGACTGCTGTTCTCTGCCAAATTGCATCAAGGAAATAAATTATTTATGCACGAATCTATTCGTATGTTCGATGATCTTTCACGGTAAGCTGCATAAACAATTTTATTAGGTTACTTGTTTTGATTAACAAACACAAGGTTTGATGAAGAAGCCTTATTGTCTACTTTCTACAGTAAAAATTAGAGTTTATATTTCAGGTTCTTTTTGCTAAACCCGTATATGCTAGTTTTGTATAGAACAAAAAATTCGACACATGAAAGGACTAATGGCGTAATTTCATTTCTGAAATCAATTAACAGTCTTGAAATAAATCTCTCACGGTACGTTCTTGCATTATTAACGTTTCAAAGTTTGACGCCACAAGAGTTGAATTAGAATAAATCTGCAAAATTCTCAAGGTTACAGTTTTAATGCACAGAGCTCTTAGCTCGTTTACATACATGGTAATGGAGGAATGTAACGCACATAAATGTGAAACTACGACTACTTTCTACCTTATTAATCATTATGTCTTTTATAGTCGTGATGTAATCATGAGACAGTTGTTGTATGATGATTCAATTATGATGACTTATGTAGAGGATGCTTAGAAAATATTAATTTGGTGTGGGGTAACATATATTGCTGTGTCGTGAGGTGTATTTAATCCTAATACGAAAGTTTATTGAAATGACTGGTAGTGTTAATTGAGAGGGCAAATCTCTTGAACCTGTTAAACTTCTATGGAAGTCTAAAAGTCCGGCAACTCATCTCCATGCCGTCTAGTATTGCAGATGTTCATGGGCAGCGGTGATCACTTACCAGGTGAACCGTATGCTCCTTTGCCCCAAATAATATAAAAAAAGATCTTCAGGTAATCCATCGTATTCTACGGCAATACATTAATGCCGGTATGGAAGGATGGCATCTAGTTGACTTCTATATACAACTATATAACAAATATGTCGGGTGAATATTGTACCGATCTCACCTAATGGAATAATAACGGGCATAAGGTACAAAACTATATGTATTTATTTATTAAGTTTTCCAGCAGCGTTAACACTACGATTACAAAATATGAAGTTTGCTACCAATGAGTAATTCCTGCAATACCTGCTTCTAAGTATGCACATTCGTCTCTACCTTCATAGGGTTTGTGGAAAAAATTTATCATAAATAAAGAGCAATGATATTTTATTATGAATTATATGCATATAAGACTTTTGAGCTATGACGCAGGAAAACACAATGTTATACACGCTAAAAGTGTTTATTACATTATTTCGAAACAAGATACAATTATTTAGTCTAATAGTGTTCACTCTTCAGTAAGGGACTATAAGGAAGGCAAGCGTTTACATAATAAGTTTAATAATAAATTAACACTTACTAAATTCGTACTCTCTCGAGCTATCTTGTTAGGTTGTAATTACATATATAAGATAACTAGAGCGTTGCTTGGCGCCAAGTGGGCCGACGAAAGCGAGCACCAAAACACAAAACGATCACAGGCCTTGTCCGAGGGAGCTATTATAAAACAATATGTTTTCATCACAAAGAATAATAGTCAAATTGAGACTATGAGGCAATACATAATTCTCTAAGTAATAATTACTGTTGTGTTTGGAACATGGACTAAAACATTTGTAAATATTTAAATTGAATCTAGCATTCATAGAAAATAACTGTGCGTGTTTGGTTTTAGTATTTGCAGCTCTTACTTTCTGAGTCTTATATAACTTAGCCTGTAATATCGAAGGCGTAGGCAGAGTTGCAACTAGTAAAATTACGGTTTACCCAATTTATTTCTTTCCACCTATGTATAGGGCAGGCCTATTACCTCATCGATTAACGCAATGATCATAAACCGAGATAATTTTATTGTAAAATCGATTCACACAAATTAATGAAGAAAATAATGATTCAGTAAACTATAATGATTTCTTATGTTTACGCGAATGTTAGACATTGAAATTAAACTAATTTTCGGATTCTATCGCGGTTTTTGTATTTTATTTTTCTCCCGAAGTTTCGAAGACTTTGCAGCCTTCATGGTCACGGGGGGGACTGAGTAAACTATACAATATACGTTTTTGAAGGTAAGTAAATAATCGGCGCCGGAGTTTAACGTAAGATCGAACCTATTACGAATATAATAGTAATAACTAGTAAGTGTCACAATACAGGAAATAAATAAGCTTAAGCTCTTAGCTCTACAAACTTCACCATCGACATTATTTAGGTCTTGCTGGCTAGCGGCAACGATTTCTGATAACAATAAATCAGTATCTTGTAAAACTTAGGACATACAATTGACTTAGAATAAAAGTTAATATTGTTTACGCTATTAAAAAAGGATTAGAGGGGAAATGCTCGTGGAAACTAATAAATTGTATCAATTTATAACTAATTAACTAAAATTATAACTGGACAGTCTATTGGAAATAAACTCTTAGTTTCTTAGGTAATAATTATTGGGCAGTTTCTTCTCGTGTTCAGTAATTTACGAGACAAAACACTGATGTTATTCAGATAAATGAGTATTGACAAAGCATGAATTGCAGACAACAAAATATAATTGAAAATATGTTTTACATACTTTGTTATAGAAATCGATTTGCCATTCATAAAAGTAGGCCAATATGCTATAAGCCTAGAGAAATGTGCCCAAGAAATGTAGTTTTAAATAATCATGTTAGTTAACTGCAATTATTACCTGCTTGATAGTTGGTGACCACCCGAGTTATCGCTTGAATAATTATAAGACTATTTTCAATACGGTCAGTAGACAAGCGGGGAAAAGCTAAAGTTGATTAAGAGCGGTGTTTTTTGCAGGTGAGTTAAAATCTTACAAATATTAGTAGCGATAATTATATTATTATAACAAATGATTAAGATATGAATTAGTATAGAGTTGTGTAAATCGTGTCGAATAGATTGAATGTCTCGGTGGCGTCTTTGTATTGTGCACATGGTATGACATGGCTCTGAGAACACAGGTACGAATACGGTCGGGAAAAGCTGTGTTGAATTTTTTTGCTCAGTGACAATCCGGGATCGAGAAATTGTGCACGATATGGCGATAGGCTCGCCCCCTATCACATCATGAGTCGGAATAATAAAAAAACACATGGGTCAAATCTGGTTGCTCTAGTTGCACCTCTGCCTACTCCTTCTGGGATAAAGGCTCGATGTGTGTATCTGCGTCCAATAGGCTGTCTGTCAGTATATACTTTACTAGCTTAAGTAGCACATACAAAGGTAAGTAAGAGCATTACGTCCGTTTGGCCAGCTGATCAAAGCCGTTTTTATAGCAAATAATCGAGAAATGCACAAACAGTTCACAAAGCTACAAGAATCGTTTATGTGACTGTTTATAAATAGGAAACCATTCTGCAAACGTTGAGTGTATGTAAATATTTTCGTGACTATCTTATGTATGGCGAACTAGTTTTCCCAAGTCATGATCATAACATCAAGACGCCTCATGAGCCGTAGTTACGTATGTTGTCATTTATGTTACTTCCTTCATCTGATATGCGTGTTGTAAGCTTTAGGATTTTCTACGTGACTTCGAGTTGGCGCACTATTAACTGCTCTTAAGTATTCTGATGATATGATAACATTTTGTATTCGTGTTCATATTAGCTAATAATGAGTATACATGGACTTGCAATTTTGTTTTTTAGTTTTTTATCAGTTCGATCCGTGACCATGAAGGCTGCAAAATCTTCGAAACGTCGGTAGAAATTATAATATTATAAATAGCCGCGATAAAATCCGGAAATAGTTTTATTTCAATATCTAATCTTCTTCTTCTATCTACTAATATTATAGCGAGAAAAAGTTTGTTTTTGAACGCGCTAATCTCAAGAATTACTTAACCGATTTTGAATTTTTTTGACTAATAGGTAGCATATATACATTACTGCTTCTATAGGCTACTTTTTAACCAGAAATATGTTTATCCCGGAAAATACTTTTTCGCACTGGCCAAGGCTATTTGAATAAAGATAAAAATATGATAGCGTTAAGCAAAGTTTCCATTGATCTTGTATATAATTTTAAACTTGATAGTTACTGTGGACGCAAAATGGGTTCAGTTTTTACACCGAATGTAGTTTGATGAGTCTAACCAGTTTTCAATAGCTAATTACTCGCTCGAAGTGCAGGAAATTTATAGGGACCGGTAAGAGTTCTGTTTTTTCCCATTACGTATAGCGTAAGCATGAACAGTGCTTGTAATTAGTGATTGTGTGTTACTTAATATTTCACATCCTACGTTTGTATTGTTCGATATTGCTAAGACGCAACAGTAATCTAATCGTACGAACGCTATCTTACTGAAATACGCACGTTTCCTGAGCGTTGTTCAAGCGTGAGTCTTGCATTTTCGTTATAAATATTTATGTACTAAAAATACATTCATAACAGGTGGAGTAAATTGATTCAACTGCAATATTCCGTCGAATAAGCGAGTAATGTTGAGTAAAGAGATTTTTTTGATTGATTTCACTGCGATGTGTGGTCGGCGAAGGAATTTCTTTTATAGACATATTTTGATTTGATTTCATTTGCATTGATTTATTTAGATTACAAGGCATTGTTTTTAATGACAAATTTAAACACATATTCATATAATTAATAGTAACACTGTATTTCTACTTAATATAATAATACATTAATACAGTTTTCACATAAACAGTATTTAATGATGGGTGGTGATGTAATGAGCGGGAGCCGCGTGTACGGCGTGGACGAGTGGTGCAGCGTGGACCACTGGGGCAGCATGGACCACTGGAGTAGCATGGACTACTGGGGTGGCATGGATCAGTGGGGCAGCGTGGACCAGGTTAGCGGCGTGGACAGCGTGCGCCGGCGCAGGAGGAGCGGCTTGTGCGTTCGGCTCAGAGTTGTGTACGATGGCGTTGAATCTGCATGTAAAGGTATATTAAGTAGTTGTATAGTTTTTTTTAGATAGTTGCTTTGCGATAAAACTGCGCTCAGTGAATTGATATTTCATTCTGAAGTGAGAAATTACTCAATTGGCAAAGTTAAGGCATATTTTTGTCAATTATGTAAAACCGCTTTCGGTTGTAGTATGTTAAACAAAGTAATATATTTGACAATCGAATTGGTCATCAATGCATAAATGCATAATTTGGTAATTGAGTACTAAAGATTTTATTAATTATTTTATTTTATTAATAATCACAACAACACTTGTAAAGCTCTATTATTCAACTACTAAAGTATGTAAACTAACAGCTATTAGATTCGCCAGCTAAGACTCCATAGTAATTTATATGTTAGTCGGCCTTAACATAGTGGCAAATTTTATATAATTAGCAAGTTCAGTGATTACATATGCATATGATGCTTTATTTCTATTCCCAAATTCTATTGCTGAAGATAATGACATCGCAATCGTTCGCAGTAATTGTTACGACATTTTAGGATGTTAAGTTAAAAAAAGTTAGGTTATCTATTATAATTTGTGTGATATAATTTCAGGACATTAGCTAAATATAAATAAATAAAAAATATTTCGGTGGCCTAGAGCATTTTATGCTATGGAAAATTAATAAATTATAATCTACCCGTTTAGGGACTCTTACCCGTTGTGCTCGTCAGCGGTGTATTCGACCTTGCGGATGGAACCATCAGGCTGGAGCAAAGAATATTCGCCCTTCACGACGTCGCCGTCGCGGGTCTCGTGCTGGGACTTGTGGTCGCCGGTGTGAGGGTCCTCCACGGAGTATGAGAATTCATAATGCGCGGGAGCCTGTTGATAATAGTTATAATTGAAGAAATTTATGTTTATAGATATCTTATTCGAAATATAATCTGCTTTATAAAATATATTTTTTCTAAATACAGAGGGCCAATGAAAAAAAATATATGATGGAATTATCCTATACATTTTTGAGTTAACAAACGACACTATCTTGTAGCTTAGAAAAATCTTTTTTAAGGCACGCTGTTTCCCAAATATATTAGTCGTCAATTTGTAATTTGCATACACTCTTATTACGTACTAAATAAAATCAGGGCAACGACCTTACGGTTTAGTAAAACTTTAAATTTATTTGCAAGCATTTTTGGTTTAAATTATCTAACACAAATATTTATATTGCAATGAACTTATGTTGGTTAATTGTTTAGAAATAATGATATATTGTTACACACAATTGAAGTAGTGCAGGGCGTCAGTTAAGTAAAACATTAATGATGTGTTTGATAAATAGACTTCTAATCGGAATCACAGAATAATAAATCGTATGCTGATTACAAAACCATCATCTCGTTTGCACAATATATTTTTTTTTTGTGTTCTATTAACTGATCAAATTTTTTAATCATAATAGTACCTTTCACTTGCTTTGTATTGGTATAGTATGTGTAACAATGCACGTTATGTGATATAAAAATGTTACTGTTTGCTTGAAGACCGGGTTACAATATACGTTAGGTACAAAAGCCCTGAACAGTAAAATTAAGATAAATAAATTACACTATTTAATGTTTATAACACTGAAAATTAAAATAGATTTGTAATCATTTTACAATCAAAAAAACTTAATAGTTGTTTAATTAATATCGTGACGTACATTGCCTTTAGTTTAACTGTTGCCTTTATAAATGGCATAGAACTATTATATTGCCCTTTCATTGTGAAGATAAAGTTTCATTCACAATGTTGCAAAAAAATAAGAATATTTTACTTAACGGTTCTATAATTTTTTACAATATTTCTAGCGATTTTTATCAATTTTCAATCATTACTCTCATGTGATTTGCAATAAATTATCTTCCCGTCTTAAAAGCAATTACAATTTTACTTACATGGTCCTCAATTTGTTGAGAGCGTCCAACAGCGATAGTACCGACGGCAGGGGAGATGCGATGGATCAGGGGACCGGCGTGGATGTAGGAAGTCTGATCTATAATGGGAGAGGTCTGGTGCACCAGAGGGGCGGCGTGCTCAAGCACAGGACCAGCGTGCTGCAAGACCGGGGTGTAGTGGGCGGTGGCAGGGGAGGGCTCGTCGTGGCGGACGATGCTTTGAGAGGACACGGCGTGGCCTTGTCCCTGCTCGATCAAACCCGCCTGGCAGACCGCCAGCAGAGCGCCGATTACTGCGATCTATGAAATTATTAATATAAAATAATTAATAGTGTTTATTGTTAGGTGGATGTTTAGGATAAGTTTGATTGCAATCTAGTGATCAATATAAAATTCCAAGTTAGATATTATTCTATTATGAATATCCATTCAAAATCATAGTATTGTGTGTTAATAATAAATATCCTTTTTTGCCAAGTAAATCTGTTGATCCAAAAATATCTTTAAATTTTTGTTTTTCACTATCCCTTAATTTTGAAGAATAAAATGCAATCTCACTTTGAAGTACATGTTGATGTGCTTTACTGGAGTGTGGAGTGCGTTTGATAAGGTCCCGGTGTTGGTGGTAGTTTTTATAGTTGCGAGGAAGCCCGGGCGCATGTCATCCGATACGGCAGAACCGGCCCAACATATGATACCGCCGCACACGATCACCTTTACACCTTTACCTTACGTCATTTTGACATTTTTTATTTTCGTTCAAGGTTGCGTAAAAGCTCTTCCATATGATCGATTATACGGAGCTTTGTATCGCTTCAGTAATCAAAATATTTTATAGCATGAAACGATTTAATGATGTGAACTTTCTTCTCATTGTTAACATTAATTTTTATAATGACCATTGTTAGTTTAGTTCTGTGGTTTGCAAAAGCTTGGTTAACGTTAATAAGAAAAGAGGATTTCATGATTGATTTACTAAAAATAACTTACATCATTATTCTGTGGGTAAATACATAGTTCTATTACATATTGCAAATATAACTAATTGTGTAATTTAAAGCTTTTAACTGATTTCCAAAAAAAGGAGAAGGTTCCCAAGTCATGGGTCTATATGTTTTTTTAATTTCATTATATAATAGTGCAGTATACAGTCCTTATACACATGTATACATATTTATCATCATTACAATACAGAAAAATAAAGTTTAAAGAAAAAAATGCTCTATTGATGCTCGCGTGTGGAATAGACTTTATAGTACAAGCAGGTAAGAAAGTAGCGCTCTGGGTCGCACCGCGTGCTCCAGTAAACTGTTACACAACGTTAGGCCTCAGCCACACGTGGAGATTGTCTTATGAGTTAACTATATAAATAATGATTCGCCATAGTGTTATTATAACCCATTTCAATTTTATCACCAATACGTGGTTAATATTTTATCTAAAATGAAAACACGTTTATACAATTGATAATATTTTGTAAGCCAATTTTTAATGATATATTTTTTAATATTTCAAACTTCCCCTTATCTTTTTTTTGTCAAAGAATGATTTGTGTTCCCCAAGGATTCACCCCTCGGTGTTATAAAATGCGTGCCATCGCTGATCCTGGCGTATAGGCATTAGTAGGAAAGGTTTGTAGTGAGGGGGGAGGGCTCGGGGCGTTCTCCGATATATTTTTAAATTTTCTTATGGCCTCCCGTTGAAGCCGTCATACTCCGTTAATTAATTTGTATGCGCAAGAAGTTTTTAAGGCCCTTGTCTGTCCCTAATGGTGCTAGATGACTTTTACCGTTTGTACAGACGATAAGCAAGACTGAAAGTGAAAATTATTGCTAAGTCCTTAAATTACTTTACGATTAAATGCATAAAGACCATTTTTAAGTACGTTTGGTACTGGATAGATTTTTCGAAGAAGCAGAGTGTGAAAAATGGTAGCAACTTTTGCTAATGATTATGCATTTCGAATTATAGTAATGAATATATTATGCTCTTTTATAATCTTGAGTATAATTATAGTTTATTTATTTTAGAAATAATAATTGTTATGAAAAAAAAACTGTTTTGCCTTTACTCTTATATTTACAAAAATTATGTAATTTTGCTCAGCAGCGCTTTCGGAACACTAGCTTCATATTTGGTTTTATAATAGCATAAATATACAGTTACTCAATATTATATACTAGTTTCTCGTAGCTTCACCAGAGTGATTAGTACTTTAGCAGAATAAAGTCTCTCTGCCGTTTACCAGACAAAAATATAATTGAATATGTTAATTTGATGTATTTACTCCCTTTAGCGGTTTGTGACTATATTAAACCCAATTAGAAGACTATGTACTAAAAACGAACTACATATTTATAAATAGTACAGTCTATAGTAAGATTGTATCAGTTCAGTCATCCGTAAAAATTATTTTGATTAGAGGCGGTATTTTAACGGCCCTGTATGTACAATATAATTATGATACTAGTATTATATTTATCTCTGAGTGTGTCGCTAGCGCATTAGCTGCATGTTGAATAAGTCGTCGAGCGCTTCGCATATTTTCCTCGATCGAGTGGCCAGTCGGTCGCGCGGCTACCTCACCGAGCTTTCTGTGAAGGTCACCATCGTAATTATTGGCCAACTTTAATGACACCTTTTTGGATGCCGCCATTTTTAATTCGACTTGTTATTTTGGTGATGCGACTCATAAAATACATCGTAAAGACGAATCCAAAAAGATAGACAACGCTTACGTAACTATTATGAAACTGAATGATAAATATTTGATGCATTGAAATATTATCTTATTTGTAAAGGATGCGGTCGCAAGATCCTATTTTATTGTGGA
This sequence comes from Manduca sexta, assembly GCF_014839805.1. Lineage (NCBI taxonomy): Eukaryota > Metazoa > Arthropoda > Insecta > Lepidoptera > Sphingidae > Manduca > Manduca sexta. Next base: position 14,747,833 of record NC_051140.1, read on the forward strand.
AAACATTTCGGGACGGATACAGATTGACCTCAATGTCCGAACTGTTGATATGTGTAAAGGTTGATTGATGATTACTAAAGTGTACATTCTTATTTAAAGGTTTATTGTTCACGTGAGGAGAACTGATTTGTTGATGGGCGTAATGACCTTGCAAGTAGCTGCATGACGGATTCATATACATAAAGTTTTGGATATTTGATTTCAAGTCGATTGCCGCTTGGCACGCAATCCTGAAACACCAATGTCGTGACAATATTCATATGACGGTTAATTTATGTATAAATTATTAATATAATATGATACTCTGCAGTCTGCATGGAGATTACATCTCTTTATTTTACAAGCAATTATTAAAAAGATATGCTTACACACATAGATATATAAATATTCGTGTATATATTTTTTTATTTCAAACGAAAATATACTACTTATGATACATTATGGAAATCTGAACATAGGTGTGTTAAAATTACTGATTTTTTTACCATTGAGTATTAAAACTCGAATCTAACTTGTTCATCTAAAAGTATTTAAATCGTTGCATAGTATAAGTAACCGTTAACTATCTAATCCACAATCTCCGTAGAAGTAGGGCTCAATTGAGATTACTTGCCTCCTGTCATAATTTCAGTTCCTAGTTACCGCAGTTAGTGGAATTTATTGCAGCGGCGGACACGTAACTTACTATATTGATAATTATTGCCACATGGCGGGTGTTTACGATGTTTTTCATCATCGACATATTCGAAAATATAACCATATTTTTTAAATCGAAAATCTAAATTAGCAAAGAATCAAACCCACAACATAACGATGTACAGAGTAATTTTCCATTAGACCAGTGCGACGGCTAGTGTTAATTACTAAACTATGATTATTTATACACAAAACACTATAATTATTAAGGCAGATATTAAAGCATCCCTAAAATATCGATATACTCCGATATTTACGTTTATGGGTAAATTCGTGATAAATGTTTCGGATTGTTGTCCGTGTACGGTATCGGTAAACCATTAAACTTGCGTAATAATTGAATAATGCATTTTTGTTTCGCCGCCGACCCCTTGCGAAATGAGAATCAATCAGAATACCTTTAAATGTGTCATCGTTCGTTATTCTTTATTTTTATGAGTATACAATGGGTACCATGGAGTCTTTGATCAGCGTGTTTTCTCCGAAATGGTATATGAGGCTGGAATGGCGTGGAGTGTTATTAAATAATTTACTCATAAATCGAATCCATAGAACCACGTTTGCATTTTGTGCTTCCAAGCGATCGTCCACTTAATTTTATTTATTTCTATTTTAAACGCACTCCTAACGCATCAGGCATTTCAAATCACCAAACGCGGTTTTGGTCACTCTTGTTAAGTTATCTTTTACCGAAGTTTAACTATCACAAATTCATTGTAATATTTGTGATTATAAAAATAAATTTAAGGAAGCTACATCAGTTTATATGTTTCTTTACGGTCCATTGAATACCATTTTGGGCTACAACATACATAACAACGGATAACTTAACAGCTGTCTCACTGGTATTTAAACAACTACTCTCTGTATTTTCTCCATCGACATCGCGCATTCTCAGAAGTTTCTATGCTGCTTGGTCTAGCAGCGTGTTTAACTATCATCATGATGTTATGGTGCATAAGAACAGACTCACTCGTTGATTGTTAATGCTATAATGTGGGCTATGCATTTTAGATACCAATATTTTGACTAAATAAACAAATATCCAACTCTAAACCATATTGCAGTAATAAGAGAAGGTAAATTCGCCACACACAAAAAGGAAAATAAAAAAGAACTTTACAGACAAACGATATATCCCACAAACTGTTGAAGCGTGGTATTTCCTGTTTAATTTATAAAGAATGCTACTCGTTTTACTGTTCACCTTGCCGTTGAATATACGTTACATCCGGTTTAAATATGCACTTTCTTACGAAACCTTACCTACATAAACGTAATTAATATTTTCAAGGGCGCCAACCCTTGAAAATTATTGATATGAAAATAAAGTTGCTTGCCTTCGAATTTCTACATAATTAAAACTGATAGTTTGATAGTCGACTTATGTTATTTAATAAATATTTCCGAACAGAAAAATAATTTGTTTACATTCTCTATTTATACTGCATATTAATAGTTGCAAATGGGCATTTGGAAGTATATTAATTATAGCAGAGTTACACCTGATCTGAATTGCTTAATCTGGATACGTTTAATATAAGGTTTCAGTATTGCAAGTTGCTGTGGTGAAAACGTTCGGTATATTTGCTTTCACTCCGTATTTCGGTTCGGACATTGTATGGTAATGTTATGTGCAATTTGGATGATAGCCGATTATTCTCACGGTCCACCGGACCTCTTAGTACAATTAACATTCGCCTTAATGTATACTGTATTGCAACGTTTCCTTTCTTACATTGTTTTCGGTTGTATATCTAATTGTTATTTCAGAAATCGCGTTCATTTCTGCTGTTTAATTATTCATATTTCGTCATACATTACCAACGTTAGGTAATACTGTTATAGTTTCCTTCAGTTATAAAATATAAGTTTTTACGTGATTATCGGCGTCATCATCGTTGTAGATTACGGTCGTTTTCAGTTAGTTAAAGACTACCTTGTGATGGATATCTAGGGCGCGTTATCTGTTACCGACAACGGCAATGTTACGAAGTGATTGAATAAGATTTTAAATTTCGAACCTAGTTATAGATTGTGAGAAAGTTTAAAATTAATCGTCAGTATGCGGAGATACTTATTTATTCAGTTATAAAAAGGTTTTTAAATTAAATAATAAACCGTACTAGATCGGTAAATTTGAAAACGTTAATACATTTTTTAATATGGCCCGCTCAATTTGGCATGACCTGTTTAAGGCTTAGAATAGAAAATATAGATTCAGTAAGTGATCGTCATCTTATGGCGATTGACTCTTTGATATGCAAAAATTCCGGGTTTTAGATTCATGTTACAAGATAAAAGTTTAACGTTTTGCAATATTCCTTCAATGTAAGATCAGAATTAGAAGTCGTTCGTTGTTTACAATACCTTTATACAGGAGAATTTATCATTAGAATCAGATTTTTTTATTTATTTTTTATTTATTTCATAGCTTTATTGTAAACCATAAACGAAACACCTAATAAGTGATAAGTATTTATAAAATTTATATGTACCTATTTACCTATTTAATATAGTTTACCTTGTAGGTATAATTTGTGAAATATCACAAAAAAATATATTTTCATAAAAGCAATTATTAGAGTTATAGCCGTATAAGGTGGAAAGAAATAAATCCTTTATAATAACACACATACACTTTATTATTCGTAGAAATAGCTCAATGTCTTTGATTTGCCCAGAACCGCCAAATAGAACTACTACGATGAGCTACATTCTACCTTAAAGAGTTAAGATACTTTAAGATTATGTACAAAGATCAAGATTCTAAAGAGAGCTACAAACATACACTTAAAGAGGAATAGAACGACTTCACAGGCATACATGAGAACAATCGGAGTTGCAGATTCGATCACTACATGGCTACAGTATTAACACTAATATCACAGATGGGTCGAACGCGTTGTCTTAATGATGGTGGATCACTGGAGGAGTGTTGTGGACGACGGCGTTGAAGCTATTGAAAAAAAGTGGGATAATTAGTGCTCGAACAAATATGCACAATAGATGCAGTGCTAATTTAATGTAGCAGATATTTGTGGTTTTATCTTGTTTTTAATTAATAAGCAATTTGTTCAGACTTCAAAATTATTACTATCTCCGTGTTGAATAATGATTGAATGTAACAGATATTCAAAGTTGTATCTTGCTTTTAAATAATAAACAATTTGTTCAGACTTCAAAATCAATACTCTCTCTTTGTTAAGAATTAGCTGTATACTCTTACCCATTGTGGTGATCAGCAGTGTACGTAACCTTGCGGAAGGAGCCATCAGGCTGGAGCAGGGAATATTCGCCCTTCACGACGTCGCCGTCGCGGGTCTCGTGCTGGGACTTGTGGTCGCCGGTGTGAGGGTCCTCCACGGAGTATGAGTAGCCATACTTGGGATGAGCCTAAAGAAATTTACTTTGTTAGCGGTTGTTTGTTATTGTTATTGACCTATAGATTGAAATGAGGTCTCGCAAGCTTGTAAATATTGACATAAAAATTAGCAAGTATTAATTATCGCCGTATATACTTTAAGAGTAGGAAAATCTTGGCAGGTGTTTATAACATGCACACGCATTCATGCCTTAAATCCCAGAAGAGATAAGTAGAGGCACAACTAGTGCACTCACTTTTCGCCGTACGTATTCCGTCGATAGGAAGCGAGCTTATCGCCATATCGGGCACAAATTTCAGACATCGGGCTGATACTGACTAGAAAAACCTAAAATCACTGCTCGACTCAGGGATCGAACCTTAACACTCCAGTCATACCATAATACAACTACGTCACCGAACGAGTCATATAACATAAATAAATGAATAAACAATTGCGTACATATTCATCGACATAGTGGTCATCGTGGGCAACCGCAGCATGGATTGCTGGAGCAGCATGGACCGCGGGGGCGACGTGAATAGCAGGGGCCGCGTGGATCGCAGGGGCAGCGTGTACGGCGGGAGCTGCATGAATAGCTGGTGCGCTGTGGAAGGAATGGATCGCAGGAGCCGCGTGGTAGTCATGGCCTGAGTGGATCTCAGATGCGGAATGATACGCGGGAGCTGCGTGGATTTCAGGGGCTGCGTGGAAAGGAGGCGCTGCGTGGATCTCAGGCGCTGCGTGGACCACGGGTGCTGAGTAGTGTATAGGAGACTCGTGGTGAACTGTTTGCTCGTGTCGGACGACGCTGTGCGATGACACAGCAGGGGCATGGTGCAGGAGACCAGCCTGACATACGGCCGCAACAGCGCACATCAACACCACCTGATGAAAAAAGGTTAATTAAAACTAATTCTTTTAATTCCTACATTATTATTATTTGTAGTGCTCTAATTTCATCTCCCATAGCATTTCTATGACTGGACAACTAATCAAACAAGTCAGGATTTGCATAAAGCTTCACTATCGAAGTATAAACCAGAATCTAGCTTAATACCCGGCAATTGACAATGTAATCTAGTTTACGTCGTCGTAAGAAATTGTCCTACGCATTACGTAAATTTTTGCTCCACTTAGCCTTTGGTAAGCTTACTTTGGACAACATTTTGCTTTAGAGACGAATGCCTTGACTGGTATTGCTTTGATACCGCTGTCTTTTTATATAACAAACAAAACATAAGCCGGTGCCGTGGAGGGGGTCTATTCCCGACGATATCCGATCGGATCACAGTAATTGCCGCGTTGCCAATCTGCTCACTTTATCGAATGTCGCAACAATATATACCTATAATATGTAGAGAAAATGGACGAGTGAGAGGTTGATATTGTTAACATTTTTTGCGTTTGATATCAGAGCAAGCGTAAAAGTGGGTGATAAGCCATGCTTTGACAGTATTTTGATAGGTCTTCAATTTTTACTTGGTATTGCCTTATTGGGTATATAAATTGCTAGATTCGTCCGGCACAAAGTACTCGAAAATGTTTTTTGTTTAATGCCATCCGAATGTCTTTATTTAAATATTTTTTTTTCACTGCAATATGATTTCGACGATTTGATGATAATATTCAAAACAATTACAGACTTCTTACTTCTTATCATATTCATTATTAGTTTGGTATCTTTTTCATTTCATCACTTTTGTAGCAGACAATCTTTTCACGCGGCCAAAGTTGCTAGTAATACCTAGTAATAAATAAAATTATTCCATTTCTATTTTTATTAAATTTATATTTAGGAGTTAACATACTCTTTAGTTAAATATTGCATTCGATCTGTTAAGCATCGCCCAGTCTTTGTATGACATAGAAGTGACTAACGCATCAAGATGTCGAAAACATATTAGGCTCGCATTATAAATTAATCCGATGACTGATTTCCTCATGAAGGTTGGCTTTACCTTTAGATTGATTGAATTTCGAAAATCTCGAACCATTACAATCTGAACCCTTGCTTAACTGCACAAGAAGCTAATTACAATCAACGAAGATTCCCTAACAAACTAACTACAGAAAAGCCTCAACTTTTTCATAGTGTAACTATTTTCGCACAATTCTTTACATCCTTATAGAAAACTTGTCGATTTGTCAATTTTTAAAAGTAAAAATAAGGACATAAATAAATGGAAACGTCTTGAATAAATAATGAGTTTTAAAAACAGCCTCGAAAAAGTGATTAATTTTGAGTAAGATAGATGGTACACGATTAACGACATTACCATTCCTTATGAAATAAAAAATGTTTTTCACATCTGTTATTGCAATTCGACGGGATCCTTTGAAGAAGAATTTGCCTTTACCTTGAAATAAATGAATACTACGTAAGAGGCATTTTGGGACGATATTTAATTTACATAAATGCATCTTAATATAGTTACTTTCCAACTTGCAAGCGGTTACCTAAAGGCGTAGTGCTTTCGTTAGTTAATAGAGCATTAATTTGCGTGCCACTAATGTTTATCCGCGAGTAGTGATGCTGGAGGTTTGCATATGTCTACACTTCTGGGTTTGATATACAAATATTATAAATTAAATGTTGCTGGCCACTTCGGCCACGATGAGAAATATAAGTTTAGCTAAGTACTTTTTCTAATTTTAACGTAGCAATGCATATCGACGGCTCCCAGGCTTATTGTCTCATGTAAAATTTATTTAGGACATTAGGCTTTACATATATTTGGACCCATCAGATTTTTTTCTATTTTTGAACAACAACAACAACAACTTGAGTCTTAATTTTCGAAAATAATGTCATTTAAATCAATTAGCTTGCAAGCCGTTGATATATTTCACGTTTGTCTTTAGATATAGACTACGTTCTGGTTATCAGACATGATCCATCTGTGTAGGTACATCATCTAAAAATCGAAACGTCTTCACCAACTTCGGCATATATAATATCAGTATGGTCTATCTTAAATGTTTGAACTATTTTTCTAGACACATAGTTCATCAATCTCAATAAAACTTCATTATTTGAAGCAGCACCAACATGCATAAGATTTATAACCGAACGCTTTCGTTTGTTCTATATTCGTGTCTAAATTATTAACGCACTGCATGTGCTTTCGCGTTTGCTTCTTAGAATTTAAATACTTTAGCTACTATGCAAGCGGATAATTATGCACGACTTATATCTAATCCATTAGGCTAATTCAGAGGTAATCAGTTAGTTCTTTATTCTTTTAATGATGAATCAAGTACCCAGTTAAAAATAACAGTTTAAAAAAATGGAGAACTTAAATGTTCCAAATTCATATTTAAACTAGGCACGTGTTTAAAATAAGAACACCTAGCACATCACTAGCAAGGAGTTAAGTTGATTTCTTACGCATGCCACCATCAATTTATATCAACTATTTATAGATAAGCCAGTTTATAAGCACAAATATTTTATAAGCTACTTCCAAGATATACACGCTTACATAAACGTTTGAGGGCTTATGAAAATTGGGAACTATCGTGTCCAATACACTTCCTGGTATTAAACTGGGCCAGCTGTTGTGAATAATGCGCAAATCTTTGTCGCTTACTGTTTACGTCGCTGCGTCGTTTGGATTGTTTAATAATTGTTTTTCATCGTGTTCTATTTGATAGTTGTATCTGATGACTGTTGTGTCCAATACGCTTGGGCATTGGCTAATATAGAGGAAGTTTTGTAGCATATTATTATCGTTTTTATAAACTAAATGATGAATAAACGAAGCCGCTTGTCTGATGGTAAGTGAGAAGGCAGCTATGATTTTATCCTATGTAGTATAGTAGCAACACATTTTTAAATATGTTTAGATTTAGATTATTTTCACGGCAGGCCTCATAGTTATACCTAACGTTAATCCCTTTGTGAAAATCTGTCAGACAGAAATCGTGTCAGATAAACCCAGACTAAGTATTGCCATATTCGAAATCTAAAACCCACGTACATTACAACTAGATCAAGTATTTGATGAAGGCATTGGTATTCAATATACTAATTTAGGTTTATGCTTCATACAGATGCATTGGATATAAACGAGCTCGGAATAGTGGATTTTCGACCTTATTGGGACAAGTCTTGTTGGCGTCCATTTTCGACTGAAAAACAATAAGATCTATCGTAATAGAACGTACTATTTTGCATTGCTTTGAAGTAATCGGCCTTTATAATTCACTGTTATGCCTGAGCCTTCTTACTATGGATGTAGTTTTGATCTAATCACAAGGAATTTGGACGACAGTTGAATAATTTTAGTATTTCATCTCTTTGTGTTTGTGAAAGCGTATTTATGTTGATTTAAAAGCGAATATTGATTATATGTCGAAAGTTTTTTTAAATAATTTATTTTTGAATTTGTAAATGATTATGGGATAAAATGTATTTCTGTAATGTACTAATTCTAGCGGAACAAATATGAATCTCGATAAATATAATACCATATTAATAATACCAACAATAATAAAAGTTTATTATCAAAAGTAACAAATATTGACATCACAATTCTAAGAGTCCTGAACTCAGCTTAGCTTGTATCTTTAAACTGATAATGATTAGAAGTTTACTATAGTAATGCTATACACTGACAATTTATATTAAATAAAAAGAGAACACTCATATTTTGCTGACTCATCTGTTCCAAAACGGGTTTATATTGTTATTATCATCAGTTCATTTTAAACGATGAATGTAAGAAGGCATCTGATTACGTACACATTTTTTTTGTACGTAATTTGATGGTGCCATTATAAAACATACAAACTAACATGTTATTACATGTTCAGTTTATCAGATCATCAAATAATAATGATTATGATATGTATTTGAATGTTATCGTGTTATTTTAGTCTATTATTTGGAAATTTTGGAACTCATACTTTCTTGACATATATCCAGCGTAGGTTATTAATCGCACTCCTAGAACTATGGTGAACTAACTCAAGAAATACAATTTGTGGGAAACGAATAAAAAAGATTTAAAAACAATATAGGAGGCAATAAATTGGGCGGTCGTCGAAAGTGAGAATCTCTGTTTCTATGCCATAATTTTGGCTTTTTCTCGTCATAGTGTTATAGAGCATGCTTTGGAAGGTAGTATTTTTAACAATATCAGAAAATAAATTTTGAGTTAGATCACTTTAGTTCTAAAGGTGCTATTTGTGTTACTTTTCGATACGCAATTTAGATTTACGTTGATTTTAAATACATTACAAAAAGGAGGTTATTGTTATTAATACAGCTTCATAATGTGTTAGTTCTGTATAGGTATTGGTTTAACGAAGTTGTTAATTTTAATGGTGTATAATACGTACATAAAATCAATTACATCAAAGAATCCTTCATGCTCAATACAAGTAAAACGTATTAAATTTGAAGGTGCTAGTATGTTAAGATATTACCAAATAAAAACAATCACGTTTTTACGATCGCAATTACCTCCTATGTTATAGCGGCGGTTGTGTTTTTATTGAATTTTAACTTAGCAATAGATTAAATTGTTGGCAAACACTTAGTTTCTATCCCGGGGAAATTATAGAGGAACGTAAATTATTAATTACTGACAGGAAACCTTATATCAATAAATCATAGGAATGTATTGATAGCAAAAACGTTGTTTACTGATCCATGAGGAAATGAGTAAATTGTTTTTATCCTAGTGCGGCAGAATTACTTCAAGAGTAGCTGATAAATTAGTTGTAACATGATGTTGCCAGCGAGATATTGCGTGCTTTGACGGTTGCTACTGCTGTACTTAATCAGCTGATCTGAGAAAGGGAGTTATACAAACAATATATTGTGGCAAGTTTTTTGCGCAGGTAGGAAATACCTTTACACTTGCAGTCAGTAAGCTGCTTTCTAGCTAAAAATAATATTAATTACTATATGTGACGTTAGCAATATCTATTTAAAAGATTTAAATCGCAATGTTAACGGTTTTTCGTGTTATTTATTAAATAATAAGCTGCGATATGACATGAATTTATTTTACTTTATAATATAGTGCAGAAAATAAATACAATGAAGTTTTTGTTAAGGTAATGTGACATAATACCTGCAATAAATGTAAAGACAAATTAGCAAATATGCAAGTCACGATGCGAACTAGTTTCAGTAATTAATCTAGATATAAGTGAGCTCGTTGTTTTCTCTTGAACTAATACGATGTAATTGTAAGCATGTTTTATTTATAGTAATCAAATATGATAGATCAGTTTACCTAGATTTTTTTAATCTATAGTCATATATAAAGCTGAATGGTTAGTTTCTTTATTATAACGCGGTAATCTCAAGAATTACTAAAGCGATTCTTTTACTAATAGAAAGCTACATTGTTTGTAAGTACTATAGGCTATTTTTATCCTGGGAAAATATATATCCCGGAATACCTATTTCACGCGGGGGGAGCCGCAGGCAAAAGCTAGTGTAGGATAATTCTACAACCACGTACTCACGTATTATTAAGCAATAGCTGACACGCAATTTGATACTCAACATTAGTATGTTGAACATAATGTAATACAAGGGGCGAAATGAAGCATAACCTTGTATACCCTTAAGGGCACTCCTAAAGGTGAAAAGAGATGCTATGTCCTTGTAGGGTGTAAACGTTTCCCAGTGTTAATAAAGGTGTTGCTTATGTTGAGCATCTCGAGTTTGCTCAAGGCCAAATGGTTGGGCAACAATACAAAGCTTGATTAAAAAACCGTCACAAAGCAACTCAAATATTCGTCGTGTGACTAACATATGATACCAACGCAATTTTGTTATTAACATTGGAACAAGAAAGGAAATTTTAATGTGAAATTTTATATAATATATTTGCATATACATAACACTAAAACTTTCGAATGGCGTTTTGCACTGGTTGTAAAGTTTACGAAATGTTGCTCATAATGTTAATGTAATTAAAAAAGTTGTTAAAATCTTTATAATAAAGTGCGTGTAGTTACTAAATCATTGAAACAACTTACGATTAACAATGTAACGAAAGGTGTGCATGATATATTAAAGATTCCGAAATTTTGGACCTCTTTAAGGTCAACTGGACACATCTTTTCCTTTTAAACGATGAAGAATAATTTGATGTCGCGTTATCTCTGTTTCTGGCCTTATAAGCAACCTCAAATTAAAGTTAACGAAAAGTGATGTAATTTTAATTAACATTTGCAGTGTTTCAATATTTTGGTTCAATGTTGCAATGAGCTAACGAATAGTACATGCATGTCTCATCCATTAACATAAGAGAATTCTTAATGTTGAAAACACGGCAAAGATTTGCGACGGCACATCTTTGATGTTCATATCGCACGCAACGAAGTACCGAAGCTTTCATGCATATGTGACCAACATGTAAATGGATATTAGATGTCCCTAAAAATAAATATTTTTTCCAGCTATTAACCTTATCAGTGGTCAGTAACTATATTATTTCACACAAATAATGTATTAACAAAACAATGACTAGTTGATATAATGATTAGTAACCGATATGGGTAGTTAGATGTTAGTATAAAGGATAAGGTGTTATTTATTGCTATAATTATAAAAACACTATCAATTCAGTATGTCAGTTTTAACCGTTAGCAAAATACGTTAACATTTTTAAGCACTGCTAGTTTGACAATAATGCTGAGTATAATTTAGTATGTTATACAATGATTATGTTACGACCTAATTCTGTAATCAAGGTATCTTACTACTAAATTTCCTAACAGTTTACGTCAGGCGCGTCATGTTTGGACAATGTTTTACTCGAAACATTGTTTAGAGTGGTTTTAAATTAATCAAATGTAAGGCAGTAGGTAATGGTACTTCAATAAACTTATAACCATAAATAATGACAATCGAAATTTCTGGATTGATTGAGGAAATGGACCAATCGGAGTAACGTTTCACCGAGCCACTTACATAATATATTATTTATGACTTATATTTTGAGTGCTTTATTTCGGAATTGTTCTGAAGGTGTCGATAAGTTTGTTTATTACTTGCTTCACTATTGGTAACATTTTGTTCACACAAATAGGTGCAAATGTATCTTATAACCCCACTCAGCTATACAACCCCAATTATGTAATATTTTGAAAGCTAAAGACATATTTATAATATATAGCATAAGAACTCTACGACAAATAAATTATTCATAATATTTTCTGTTTTATTTACAGTTTCGGAGTCATAAGGAATTTTAAATATTTTGAGATCTAATGGAACTTCTTTCTAGGTGCTAAAAAAATATACAATTAACCTATCCTATTATATTTGGAAATCGTTCTATGAGTTTTGATATGTGGCCGTGCTGGAGTTCTATTTTTCAATTGGAAATAGTTCCTGTCTCCAGATACAGAACAATATGACGATTAAATACTTTTCCAATTTTCCAAGGCGTAAATTATTGTTAATAAACTGTCTTAGTATGAAACTTTGTTAACTGTTTGTTTATATTATGTATAGTAACATTACGCGAACGAGGACCGACCAAAATGACGTTGTTATGTGAGGAGAATTTTACAGTTTACTTTCACTGTTCACGGCGCCACCTATAGTTTGTACGTAAAAATGCATTCAGCTGATGTTAATGCCATCTAGTGACATATTTAGTATATTACAAAGTGGATCGACGAACTTAACACGAGTACTTTCGTTTTTTAAAAAGTGCAAGTGAATGAAGGTGGTGCTGTACGCAAAAACGAGTTTATTAACAATATATTAATTTATTCATTTACTTTACGGCACAATTTATATTAATATCTAAATTACTTAATTACAATATGACTATTATTTACAAGTGTTTATTTAATAAAAATAGTAGAATTTTGAATGATAATAAGATGACGCTACTTCAGAATCATCATTAGTTTCTTCCTTCTTTTCGTTGATTTCCCCACCAGACTCCGCTTCTAAACTGGGGCCCTCATAAATTTCTGAGGCCGGCGTCTGTCCTAATGATTGAACATCTTCTTGATTTTGCTCAAGCAGATCATTCTGATCATCAATGGTGACTTTCTCTGTATTACCTAAAATCATTGACACAACAGTAGGAATTACTGCAATCGGAGCTTCTTCTGCTGGTTCATTATTAGCTGCTGGAACTTCTTCTTTAAAAGGAATATCGGTATTTCCAGCCTTGAATAGCACTAATTTGTCACTGGAATCATCCAAAACTAATTTTGATTCATCTTTTGGGATTGGTGTAGATTCTACCTCAGTTTCCTGCACTGGTTTATTGTTTACTGCTTCTGTAATTGTATTCTGAGTTTTCTGGACGTTTGGGTTAGGGTGACCTTTTTCTGGAAAGTAGTGGTTTATTTTAATGCCATGTCCAATAGGATAGAAATGTCTAGTGTGTCCAAAAACTGAGAATGCATGATCTCCATGCTTAAGGGCTCCTTTGCTGACTACTGCGCTAAATCTGGAAGACAAATAAAATGTATATTAGTGCTTGACCAAAGCAACAAAAACATCCTTGTTATCGAAGTTATAGTACCTATTATTTATGAGTATTTAGTTGTTATAATGAGCTCTCAAACCGATGTTTATTAACCTTCATGAAGTTTATGAGACTAAATTTAAAACCAAGGGTAATTCGACCCTTTAAACCTTGCCTGCAATTACTTGTAAGGTAACTTAATCAAGCGTGAGATTTCCTTTTCTGAATCTTTGGTCGTAAAACAATATTTCACGTTTGAATTCGTAATAAATTGATTTTATATAATTACCCATTGTGGTCGTCGGCGTGGTACTGCACCTTCCGCAGCGAACCGTCGGGTTCAACAAGGCTGTATTCGCCACGAATGCGGTCGCCATCACGTGACTCGCGGTGGGTTTTGTGATCACCAGTCTTCCTGTCGGATACGGCGTATTCAAACTCGTATTTTGGGTATGCCTGAAAACAATGCGATAAATTATATATATTTATTACATACAGGTACTATTATTTATTTCCGTTGCCTAAAATACATTTTTTAACGAAAAAAAAACCGGCTTAGTTTAATTACCCTTTTAAGAAGTTATGTGATAATAACCCAATTAATCGTGTCAACTTACGTTTTCATATTTGTATTGTGAACTCGGTGGATGGTAAACTTTGAACATCTGCCAACCCTTGTATTCATCATCTGCCAAGGATTTTACTTTGTAATTTTCGTCAGGGTCGACAAAAACTGCAGTTGCACTCGCAAAGTAAATGAATAATAAAACCTGAAAAGTAACGATATAATAATATAGCTTCTCTTTTTGATGATTGATGTATTTTATCGAAAAATAAAAAGTGCATAGTCTTGAAGAAGCCATCAAAAAGAATATACTTTGCCTTTGTAAACATTGTGCAAATCATATGGTGAACTGTCGCCAACAGAATGTACAAGGAGACTGTTGACAACACCCACAAGTATAAACCATTTTATACTTTTCTAACACTTATTACATAAATTTCTTTAAATCATTGCCATTATAGCAGGTACTATTGTTAAAAGTAAGCATTGGAATAGAGAGGACTATATCTAAATCCGTATCTACTTTTACTATTGTGTTCATTGTGTAGGAAGTTTACTAGGACATCACCTTGTTTTTTATATACAAAATATTTGGAATAATGTGGATCTTTCTTTTATTTAATATTGTCTCATCTTTACAATAGTTGTCTTGTCTTGGTATATTTTACGCAATAGTTTAACACGATATAATCAAGAGTTGATTTCGATATGAGCTATAGAATTTAAATATCGTAGACCGACATAATTGTATCGATCATCAAATAATACAACGCATCTTGCTGGTGAACATTGTCTTTGCCGTGATGTGAGTTTGCTGTCAGAATAAAATAAAGAAAACTTGTTCAGGAATATGCGAAATAAATATCTTTAAGGTAAGTAGTTACCATTATTCGCATAAGAAATTTCATACAATTGGTTGGGCACCATTGTCAGCCATACGAAGTTCACTGGTGAACAAAGCCCTTTTTGACGATGAACTCCAGACGGATCTGTCAAAAGCGACTTGCAACTAGCGTGTGCCGACCTTCTTCTTTGTCGGGCCTAAACCAAATAAATTATGGTGAGCAACATGGTCCAACATCGTGGCGCTGGATTTATAATCTTGTGAATTTATAACCTTTATAGGATTTAGATTTATAAGCTTTATTATATTCTTTAATGTTCTTTCTGGTATGTCCATGTTAATCGATCTGAAAGTAGGGTACTAGTTATCATATCATCTTAATCTAATATCAAAGGAGCCATTGAATTTTTTTTAGATATAGAGAGGAGACGAGGCTTTTCTGTCATATAAATAATTATTCGTTTTACTTGGTTATGTTTACATGGACTGGATTTTTTTTATAATTCTTTTAATGATAGGAGAAAATATTTTACATCAAATGGAATCTAACGATGTGTATTTTGATAAAATAAAAGAAGTATGTCTTATTAGCATTTATCAATCTAAATACAATTCCAATTAAAGACTATTTTACGTAACAAATACATACGTCAAAAACAAAAAAAAACAGCTTTGCTAAGCATTTTGTAGGAATCAGAATGCCCCGGTCACCCATAATGCGATATAACATACAAAAATTTTACGAAAGAGAGTGGTTTCCATTATCACACGAGCCATCGGCACATTTCAATAGCGTCGATGAATTTCTGTTACGATGTTCCATTCGATATTACTTTTGTATATCAGATAAAAAATACATTTTAAATGAATGAATATAATTGTAGCTATAGGGAAATAATTGAGTTGGCTTTAACCAGAAGAGATATTTAATTGGTTTAAGATGACGGTAAGCGTAATGTAGTTAGAAAAAGAACAATTGTTTGGATATTTTTTAAAGAATATTATTAATGTATTTTTAACGTATTTAGCATGAATTCGAACAAATAAGAAATGGTAATCCATTAGCTTCACTGGGATTATTTTCATACAAGATAAGAATTTTCTGATATTAATATAATAATATGGTGTGTAGTAAGTAATAATGTTTAAATATTTATGTAACGCTTTCAAAGATAGCTAGTGAATCTTGAGTACTACTTGATTCATCATCATAGTCAGTCACATAAAGTGCACTACAGAAATCAGGCCTCCCCTAAATGTGCCTAGAGGGACCTGTCAAGAGCTGCCTGGGTCTAGTTTGTGCTGGATGTACTTTAAATAGAGGTATACTCGATTAAGTAGTAGTTTAAGACTTGATGTCAGTACACTACATAATTTACTAAATTTGTCAGTGAGCACTTTCTTGATTATAATTATAACATTAAAAACATCTACCTGTGTTTATGGATCGTGTCGAGATAATGCAGTGCGATATATTAGAAAAAAATGAATGAAAATGAAAAAAAATGCATTTTGGCAAATAGCATTATTTGACTAGTCATATTGTAAGCTAATAATTATTTGTTCACGGAATATTATAAGGATTGATGTATGTTATAAAAAGCCAAATGTATTCGTTATCAATCGTATATATTCCAATAAATAACTTATCCAACAGTCATTTCGAATTAAACAATACGTTTTTGTAGTTCTTAATGGTGGTAGTAGTGAGGGACGGGCACGGCCTTGATGACGTGGGCGGGAGCGGCGGTGGGGGCAGAGTTGTGCACCACGGCGTTAAATCCGTTGTGGGCATCAGCGGAGTACTCCACGGTCCTGATGGAGCCGTCAGCCTCGTGGAAAGAGTAAGATCCCTTCACGACATCACCGTCGCGGGACTCCTGCTGGGACTTGTTGTCGCCGGTGTGACCATCAGCAACGGAGTAGTTGTACTCGTATTTAGGGTAGGCCTGAAAATAATAGACGTGTAGCAATATTTCTTACAATGAATATTAATTTACGCATTTCTTGTTCAAGGATATAAACTTACGAGCTCCTCCTGGTGAGCGACGACTTTAGCGATGGGGGCATGGTAGGCTACGGGAGCAGCAGCACGGTAGGCTACGGGAGCGGCAGCGTGGTAGGAGACGGCGGCGGGAGCAGCGTGGTAGGCTACAGCGGCAGGAGCAGCGTGGTATGCGACGGGGGCAGCTACGGCCAGCTTGGCAACGGGGGCGGCGTACTGGATAGCCTGGGGCTCATCGTGACGGACGATGCTTTGGGAGGAGACTGAGGCAGCGGATGAGTAACGAGCAGCAGGGGCAGCATGGACGGCGACGGGGGCAGCGTGGTAGGCGACGGGGGCGGCGTGGTAGGCGACCGCAGCGGGAGCGGCGTGGTAGGCCACGGGGGCAGCGACGGAGGCTACGAGCTTGGCAGCCTGGGGCTGGTCGTGGCGGACGATGCTTTGGGATGAGACGGACTCGGCGGGGGAGTAGTGCACGGGCGCGGCCAACAGACCGGCCTGGGACACCGCCACCAACGCGCACAGAACTACAATCTGCAAAGATAGATAATATTATTATATCGTGTATTGATTTTTTCTATATATATTCAGATGTTTTTCACTTGTCTTACTTTGGAGTACATTTTGCTGAAGTGATCAGGTACTGAATGATGCTCGTTAAGACATGTGCCTACTTTTTATACCACATGTCGTGGTATGTTTAACATGTAAGTAGTGGAAGTTGTCAAGCAAGATCACGACCTTGCTCCGTGTCACATAGTTTTGCGAATCAATCCATTCACTAATTTGTTTCAAAAGATGCAGTAACGTTGCGTGTAATCCGAATGTTACGTTACATGGTGTGGTATGGAGATTTTAATTATTGGGTAAATGTATTAATTATTAAATTACAGTTTGTCTTTGGTCGCATTAGAAACTATGTCGCTAAATTACTTAATTACTTACTCAAATAGTTTTAATAATTTATATAAGTAGAGTAAATTACATAGTCAAATAAATTTGTAAAGTTACATAATGTGTAGTAGACGATAATACCAGTTAAAATTAGATTAATAATTTAAAGTTAATATAAGTAATTTTATTAGAGATCCATAATGAGGTATCTCCATTTAAAATATATAATTTACAAAACAAAAGGTTTTATACACTTTAAAACATAATTTGAGATAGCTTCTTAGTTTGTGCTTAAATTCATCTTAATATTATAGTTAAAACGTGTAAGCTTTTTACTATTATTAAAAGTTTCAAAAAACGAAATGCGCTGTCGTACTTTTGTAAGTAATCGAATATGGGCGAATCGTCACATCCCTCGATCTTGCAATAGACAGTATTCGTAAAATACTCTATGAGTAATAGTCGTAGTATGTATTACAATAATATTTAATAAACATAATTCATAAATAATATAGGTGTCTTTTATTTGGCTGTTATATTTTTTAAGTTAGTTCATAGTTCATGTCTCAAATTTCTATGAACGGCCGTAGCTGGAACTATCCTAAATTGTTCTTAAAATGTTTAAGTTGCACATAGTTTTATTGAAGAAAATTGATTCAAGTGCCACAGAAAAATATCCGCTTTAAAAACCTATACCTTATCTATAACATATTTTCAACTCGTGAACACGTTTTTGTGCCATTGATAGAATTTCAGCAACTGCATTTAAAATAGATTTTGAAAGTAGTTTCATTACCAAAATGTATGGCTAATTGCGTTCTTAAATCACATTGACAGATCGGTCGCAATATTTTGGCCTCGTTTTATGTAAGCTTGCTCCCATCTAATTTTGGACTATTAGCACACTATTGAGACGTCTTACTATTATTATGATACTAATAAGCATTATTTTTATTGGTGCAGTTTATATTACAGTTTTGTATTTGCGTAACTTTTGTATTGGAGTAATTTAATTTTATAATTATTCCTATTTTATGTTTGTATTTTTACCTTTAATGTACAATAAAGTGCAATAAATAAATAATGTAAATAATTTTAGTTATATTATAAACATAAAAAATTTAAAACAGAAAAACTAAATAGTTGTGTTTTTTATATGTATGTTTTTAACATAATTACCGTGAAATTTGGATGTCTGTATGGCGTGCATATAATATGTGTGTATGAAGTCATATAAGGAGCATATAATTATATGCGTCAGCCCTACAATGTCAAGTGGCCGAGATTTTTGTTACCGGATATTATTGGTACGAGCCTGTTTGAAAAATATTGTGAGGACATCCAGATGTTAAGGTATTAGGAACTTTTATTTCATAGCGGCATTAAGAAACCGGTTTTTGAGTGGGTGATAATATATTATAGAATCGTTAGACATGTCACCTCACTATTACAAGGTTCTACTCGTATGCACGTGATATTTTTTGCACAACTTGAGATATATATATATAAAAAAATATAAAAAAATAAAAATAATTTATTTAGGATAGTAGTAACAAGTATACAATATCCAAAATTACTTTGAAACACATAATTCTATGTTTTTTTAGTAAACAGTTCCATTTATCCTCAAAGATAAATATGGGAAAAACCATGACTTAGCTTTTCTAATTTTACCAATATACATTTTTTAATCTCATTTTACTGGCATAAATAAAAAATAACATAGGACCTTGTAATAGTGAGCCAGCGTCTGTTTATAATACAGTGTCTTATTGTATTGTAAACGTGACACTAGTTTTGTCACATCTACCGATGTATATCATGTACTACGTACTAGATTTGGCGTTCCGAACATTCATTGTGTTCAACTGAATTGAACTGCAATCCATTCAAACTGATTTTAGCATGATGTCAATATTAATGCTTTTGTTTGTGTACGAAGTGGCGCTCGTAATATAAAAACGCGAGTCTAAGTGCAAACCTGGATGTGAATAAAAAATATTAGTCAAAGAAGTAAAATTATTTGTTGTACAAGTGAATAAATAGATTACAACAGTGACGTTATGGTCGCCATTTTAGTTCAGATTTTGAACAAATACTTAGTTAATGATTTCTTATGTTTACGCGAATGTTAGACATTGAAATTAAACTAATTTTCGGATTCTATCGCGGTGCTAGTATTTTATTTTCTCCCGACGTTTCGAAGACTTTGCAGCCTTCATGGTCACGGGGGACTGAGGTGTTGTTCATCCGTAAAGTCAAAGTTACAATATCTACCTACATTTTACAATTATACAACTTTTTTAATTTTTTTTTTTTTTTTTTTTTAAATTTTAGCTGTTGGTGGTCCGATCTACGCAGAATGAGCTCACAGTGTCTTGAAGTCTGGCAGCCGGTCTTTTGGGTTCCGATTTAATTAAATGTAGAACTGGATCCCAGGCTTGTGCAAGCTTCCAACCATCTTCCCTATTGAAATTAGGATGTTTTTAATTTCAATAGCCTCGCAGAACTATCCTAGGCAGGAATCGGTGTTCTTTGGCGAGGATTTGTGGCTTGTCTAGTCGCAGATAATGATTGGCGCCTCCTTCAGAGTGTTCAGCGACTGCAGACTTCGTCGAGCGTCGGTGTTTCACGTCAGCTATATGTTCTTTTACGCGGGTCCCTATATTTCTTTTTGTTTGCCCAATATAAGAGAGGCCACAGTTGCAATCTATTTTGTATACTCCCGGTTCTTGTAGAGGTATGTGACACTTGACAGGTGGTAAAAATTGACTAATCTTCTTAGGCGGCTTAAAATAAGTTTTTATGGAAGCACGCTTCAGGATGTAGCCAATCTTGTCGGTGACTCCTCTTACATATGGTAATACAACCGGAACACGTTCAACTGTGGCTGGTTTCATTCGGTTTCTGTGACGGCGGCGTGGAATTTGGAGCTTGTTGTCTCGCAGTACTTGCTTGACATGTTGCAGCTCAGCGGCCAGGTGTTTCTCGTCACAGATTCCTTGTGCTCTCTGAAACAAAGATTTGCCCACGGTAGCTAACTGTTTTGGGTGGTGATGAGATTCACCGTTCAGATATTTATCAGTATGGGTCTGTTTCCGATATACAGTATGACTTAAGGTCTGATTAGGATTACGGATGATTAAAACATCTAAGAAAGCAAGAGATTTATTGTGTTCTAACTCCATAGTAAATTGGATTTTATTGTTGATGGAGTTAAGGTGATTTAAAAATGCAGTTACTTTATCAGATGGTAAAATTGTGAAAGTATCGTCTACGTACCGTTTATAAAACCTTGGAGTGACCGGGGCTGTACTCAGGGCTGTCTCCTCGAAGTCCTCCATAAATATATCGGCGACTACCGGAGATACAGGGAGCCTATCGCTACCCCTCAACTTGTACATAGAACTGATTATTCCACAACATATAGCCAGATGTAAGGCAATGTTGGAGTAGTTCTGCATATTCCACAGGAATGTTATTCTCTGCTAACTTCTTAGATACAATTCTGATGCAATCTTGTACTGGTAAGCTCGTAAAGAGAGACTGGACATCAAAACTGACCATAGTTTCATTGTCAGCTAATTTTAGGTCTTTAATATCGCTGACAAATTGGTATGAATCCTTCACAGACGCTCTAGTGTTTCCTCTAAGTGGTGAAAGCACTTTTGCTACGTGCTGAGCCAATCTGTAGGTTGGTGTGTCGATTTGACTCACTATGGGACGTAGCGGAGCATTTAATTTGTGTATTTTCGGCAACCCATACAGTTTAGGCGGTTTTGCACACGAAGGAACGAGCAAGTTTACATCAAGATTTAACTTATCGGAGTAATCTTTTATCCTTCATCGATCGCAAGTTCTTTAAAGCGATATATTCGTGTTTTGGAAGATTTGGTTTCGGCACTTTCTTTTGACGCAAAATTGACGAAATGTCTTGGCGTATCGCCTCCGAATCTTCCTGTTTCAAGTTATTTTTGAAGAGACTATTCTCAACATTGCAAATAATGTCTTCATACGGTATCCTTCGTGGAGTAACAGCAAAATTTAAGCCTTTCGATAAAACCTGAATTGTGTTTTCGTCCAATGTTTGTTTTGACAGATTTATTACTGCGCGTTGTCTATGGTTTGCGCGGGAGTGTATCTTATCTATGGTCGCGCACGTTCCATTCCTACACTCGGTGTTTTTAAGATTATCGACAAATAATTTTGATTGTAATTTATTATATTTTATTATATGTTTGTTTTTGCATTCATTATATTTGGAAGTTTCGCGCTTATTTAAGGTCTCGATGCAATTTTTAAAAATCAAATGCTGACAACTCTGTCTTCAATTCATTGGATATAATCTCAACACAATTATTTATGTACTGGAGGTCGGATCGTGTTTCGTGTATGGTAGCTCGTAACAGTTTTGTACTCGCCTGGTTAAGAATTTTAGCGCTCCCTCGTATGTATTTCTTAGGTGATAGCTTGACACACGTAGGGATGAGATTGTGGTCACGACATCTCTTCAAGAAATTCAATGATGTGCAGAATCTTGCGCGCTTGGTTTTCAAATTCTCCAACCGGCGTATTTTGTTGGCAAGTTCCAAAAATAAATACTTAGTTTATATGGACGTTCGTGTCTATAGAATATACGTCCATGCTGAATATTTCAGTAAAACAGTGTCAGAAACAGTAAAAAATAATACAAATTATATTATATCCGTATAATTACGACATAAATAAATTATAGTTTTTAATGTTAATTAATGATGGTAGTAAGGAGCGACTGGGACAGCCTTGATGACGTGGGCGGGGGCGACGGTGGGGGCGGAGTTGTGCACCACGGCGTTGAAACCGTTGTGGTCGTCAGCGGAGTACTCCACGGTCCTGATGGAGCCGTCAGCCTCGTGGAACGAGTAAGAGCCCTTCACGACATCACCGTCGCGGGACTCCTGCTGGGACTTGTTGTCCCCGGTGTGAGCATCAACGACGGAGTAGTGGAACTCGTATTTAGGATGATGTTCATAGGGAGCCGCCAGCAATACTGCCACTAGAGCACACAGTACTACTACCTGCAACATTATTAATAATATTTTATATTTCTTAATATTACACGCGAAATATGCAGATACATTTTTGAGATGGCTGATTGAATTCTAAGTTTTGTAATGTTAAAACCAGAATGAAGTAGCAGATCCATATCCACATCTTGATACATGTATTATATGAAGATTTATTTTTCAATTTTTGACCTGAAAGGTACTCAAATCTCTAATGGTCCCATAGAACCTTTTGATCCCTATATGGAATAGTATCGATTGGCATCAAAAAAGTTTGTGTATAAATTGCCCATTTTCTAGCTGAAATCAAAATCTGCAATTGCAGATCTTAATGTCTCAAAATTTATGTATAGTTTCGAAAGAAAGTTGTCTTGTAGCTACAGTGGTAAAAGAGGCTGCTACCCTTGTTGTTCCATCTCAAAAATCCAACTTATATGGTTGCTTCTATCAAGGAGAACTTACTTTGAAAAACATTTTAATAGTTACTATACAGTGTTCAAAAACTAACTGATAATTCTGATACCGCAACAAAAGCTTTTATACAATCCATCATATCTGTGATTTCTTAATTCGTGAAGGTTCTAAGGGCAGTCAAACAGGTTACTTGCAACCTTCTATCGTCATTTAAAATACCATGAATTTCCAAAAAGCTTGTCAGAATATTTTTACATTGATTTTCAGCATCTAAATGCAACGTATATTAAACTTGTTTGTTGGTAATTAGGTAATTAGATCCGCCTTAATATATTATTTTATGTTTTATCGAATTGTAAGACTGTTTTAGAAATTGATTTTTTTGTTATGTTTTTAAGGCGTCTTGAAATTTAATTTTATAACCTAACGACAGAGAATATAACGCCATCATGACTTTTGGCTAGCGTTAAATGAAATCTTGTAAAAAAAAAATTAAGTAGGATTTTAAATAAACTGTAATTTTACGTGATAATTTTTGTTTTAGTAACTACATCTACGCCAAATAAGCAAATGATTTTGATTATTTATGTTGTTTTTTAAATGTTGTACAGGAACATTACGAAATTATTAGACTGTCTGTGGCTTCGTCAATGTATGAGTATGCAAGATACAGTCGTCGATTCATAAAGAACAATAGTATTTAGCTGAAACAATGATGCTCATAAATACTATTAGACTTGAAACTGATATGCACAGAATAAATTATGTTAATAAAGTATCTACCTATATACATATTATACTCGTAAAAAAAAAATCCCCAAAAGCTATCTGTCTGTATGTGATCGATTTTCTTAAAATTTACAGTACAGAATTTGTACGGTTTTAACTGAAAGACAGTGTAATTCTTAAGCAAGGTTTAGGTTAATAGTACATTACGGTTTTGTGTAAATTAACTGAAATATAACGATTACTGTTAAAGAAGTCGCGTGGTTGTAAAAAATCTCGTTGGTCAGGATTTACGCGGGAAAAAAACTGTGACACATTGATTTCCACGCGGACAAAGCCGCGGACACAGCTAGTAATATGATAAATGGATACATTTCAAAATATTCTAGGATTCTAAACGGTCTAAATGAAACTGTTAAGGACTCCGATGCGACACTGTTCCCTTGTTAATGGAAAATATTACAAAACTATTAAATCCTTTAGCAAGTTCAATCTTAATATACGTTTTGAGCAGTTCATGGATATGAATATTTTCTATAGATGATTATATTCATTTAATTGATAGTTTAGTTTTTATGTGTTTATAAATAAAAAATGTATGTATGTAATTGAAATACTAGGCTTTTAATAATACAATAGATAATATAGATTAATAATTAAGTATAATATAAAATAAAATAAAATAAAATACTTTATTTATCACGTAGGCGAACAAAGTTGCACTTATGATACGTCAAAACAAAGAATAAGAATAATTATTATTTCTAAACAACTATTAAAATCACTTATATAACTATGGAGATTTTTAAATTAGGGATAAAGTTTATACAAAAGACTAGGTACAAACCGAAGTAACCAGCTCGGGCTGGCAAGTAGGGGGAAATAACGCGTCGCGATCCTCACCGGCGAGGACATGAGCCCTAACCTAGCTAACCTACCAGCCTTTCACTAGCTACCTAAGTGATGACTACCCGAAGAAGAAAGGCAGAAAGAAACTCCGGGCTTTCTTTTTTGTCATCAATTGTTCAGTACTTCTTTTATATTTTTTTCGAAGTCTTTCTTGTACATAGTCACAATAGTTATATAAGCTAATGCACGCACATCACCGTTAACATGGGATAAGATGAAATTCAATCGACTAAACCTGGAGCGGCATAAAATAAAATTAGCGATAGCAAATAAAGAGAACATAGATTCATACTTAAATAACGGCGTACAGCGTGCATTCGCCTACATTTACAATCATAGTTTTCAATCATGAGAAAAGAAAAAAAAATAGTGATATTGAACAGGCAAACACAACATGATCGGGTGGTCGTCTTTCAAAAATTACATTTCATTAAGATATGATATGATTATGTCAAATTAGAACTATAGAAATGTCATTATTATAAAAAAGCATGTGAGACATGTAACAAAGACATTTTAGGCAGTTAATTAATTACTAATGTGTGCTAACATGGTGGGTCATTGTGTGCAGGACAAAATTTCCAAACCGTCTTATCATTAAGATAATCAGATACAGTATAGTATCCTTTACACATTAATTCACGCTTAACATAACACTTGAATTTTTGTTCGGTCAAATTGGTAATTTCGAAGGGAAGTTTATTATAGAACTTAATGCTATTAACTAAGAAAGATTTATTGGTTTTACAGAGCCTATGATTAGGGACAACCAATTTATTTTTATTTCTGGTATTTAGACTATGCAAGTCACTGTTTTTAATAAAAGTACTAAGGTTTTACGTACGTACATTATATTCTGAAAAATATATTCGGCCGGCAAAGTCAGTATATTCACCTCCTTAAACATTTGCCTAAGGGAATCATGAGAGCGAAGGTTGTAAATAGCTCTAATCGCTCGTTTCTGCAAGATAAAAATGGTCTGCAGATCTGCAGCAGAGCCCCACAGAAGAATACAATAGGACATAATGCTGTGGGAGTATGCAAAATACACTAGCCTTGCCGTAGCCACGTCAGGTAAAAAATGATAATATCCAAAATTTATAGCAAAGTATGGTACTTAAGAGCTTAAACGCGTAAAATTTTTTTGCGCTCCCGAACTTATAAAATAAAAGGTCCTCTCGCTAGTTCTATCGTTAGACAATTAGTGGTAAGGGATGAAGGGTATGCGAAAAATATTTCGTAGAAATTGTTATCCGTATATTGCAATAAATAAATTAGTTAACAATCATTGTCGTAAAACATAGTAATGAGGTATAGTTTTTTAGTGGTGGTAGTAGTGGGCGACGGGAACAGCCTTGATGACGTGAGCGGGGGCGGCGGTGGGGGCAGAGTTGTGCACCACCGCGTTGAAACCGTTGTGGTCGTCAGCGGAGTACTCCACGGTCCTGATGGAGCCGTCAGCCTCGTGGAACGAGTAAGATCCCTTCACGACATCACCGTCGCGGGACTCCTGTTGGGACTTGTTGTCTCCAGATTGGCTGTCAGCAACGGAGTAGTTGTACTCGTATTTGGGGTGAGCCTGTGGAATGAAATTGTTTTATTGGGCAATTGTATTGTATGTATAAATTAAAAAATGTAAATCAATTAATAATGTTTAAAACTCACGAATTCCTGGTCCTCGCGGTGCGCGAGCACGGCAGCGGCGGGAGCGTGGTAGGCAAGACGTGCGGGAGCGGCGTGGTAAGCGACGGCTGCGGGGGCGGCGTGGTAGGCGACCGCTGCGGGGGCAGCGTGGTAGGCGACGGATGCGGGAGCAGCGTGGTAGGCGGCAGGCGCGAGCTCATCGTGGCGGACGATGCTCTGGGACGACACTGACGCGGCGGAGGAGTAGTGCGCGGGCGCAACTAGGACTCCCGCCTGCGACACTGCCACCAAGGCGCACAGAACTACTACCTGCAACACAACACAACATATATTATGATTATTAAAGTATTTTATATAATATGCACGTAAGATTTTTATTATGTTTTGTTACTATAAGTGCAATATTTTTAATTTGAATGCGAAGCGTACTTTAGAGAACATTTTGTTTTTGCTCTGAATTGGTCAACTGATGAATGATATCTAAGCGTTTGTGCTAAGAGCTTTTATATCAAAATCGCAAACGGTGGAGGTCGCCAAACGTGCTTCGAATGACCTTCTATCGTCATGTATGTCAAACCTGCCTAATAAAATAATAAGTGCGGTTTTTGCATTGCGTAGACCTTTCTATTAGTATGAATTTCTTTATGTAGGTTATTAATTAATAGAATGTACTTTTGGTATCTCATATTTATTCATACAATGGAACTGGCTGAATATTGCCCTGAAACTTATTTTACTCATAATTATACAACACTCAAAATTCTCTTATTTATTGAAGATCCTTCTTAATTTTAGTAATAAGTTTTGGTTACTACCATGTTAACTCTTACTAGTTTGTGAATGGATGGTCGTCACATCACAGCTCCATAAAACAGTTTACTGATACAACCATTTCAATCATTTGAAAACATGCATCACATCATAAATCATCACTCGAAAACCATTGTGGTTATTTCGAAGTCAATGAGAACTTTGTACTATTATAATAGCTATATAATGCACCCATTCTTATTTTATTTGCACTTTCCTTTTGCCTACTCATCATTTCCATAAGTAATTTATTATACGGAGTTCTTTTCGTCCCCTTTTAGTCCATTGAAAAGTTACATTTGGGGTTGCGTTTTTTAGAGGACGCAATTTTATTTTTTTGAAGTGTAGGGGGGGTCAGTCTAAAGCTAAAACCAAGTTTGTGGGGTCGCCACCCTTGTCCCACGGCCGCCATCTTGAAAATAGGGGTTGAAATGGTTTTACGATGTATCTCTTAAACTATTTATCTGACAAAAAATGTATAAACATTTTTTGTTGCAAATTAAATTCTCTACAACTTTGGTTTAGTAACTTTTGTCGTAAAACTATAAATAAAAAAGTTATAAGCGAAAATGTTAAGAAATTCAATGTTAAGCAATGTTCATTGCAACGTCATCAGAACGTGTGTTTATAAGGTTCATAATACTTTTTTTGTACTCATTAATACCCAAATACCCAAGGGACCATTAGGGAACAAAAGAACATCTGCCTGCTATTATTATTATTATTTCTAACCTCTCTTATTGTAAAAATAGCTGATAATATTGTGTTGAAGTTGTCGTTCAACTTATATCTTTTAGTTGTGCTACATATTTCTGTACGTGCGGATGTATTTTATTCTGTTTTTAATTCTGCAGACGATTTCGAATGATTTTAGACACGATTTTAACTTTAGTGAAAATTACTTTTTTTTATTAGCATTTTGACTTTTAAAAGACTTTTAAAAGTCAAAATGCTAATGAAAAACTTACTTACGACATCTTCAACACAATATTATCAGCTATTCTTACAATAAGAGAGGTTAGAAATAATAATAATAATAGCAGGCAGATGTTCTTTTGTTCCCTAATGGTGCCTTGGGAATTTGGGTATTAATAAGTGCAAAAAAAAGTATTATGAACCTTATAAACACACGTTCTGATGACGTTGCAATGAACATTGCTTAACATTGAATTTCTTAACATTTTCGCTTATAACTTTTTTATTTATAGTTCTACGACAAAAGTTACTAAACCAAAGTTGTAGAGAATTTAATTTGCAACAAAAAATGTTTATACATTTTTTTGTCAGATAAATAGTTTAAGAGATACATCGTAAAACCATTTCAACCCCTATTTTCAAGATGGCGGCCGTGGGACAAGGGTGGCGACCCCACACACTTGGTTTTAGCTTTACACTGACCCCCCCTACACTTCAAAAAAATAAAATTGCGTCCTCTAAAAAACGCAAGGTAAGGCCTAAAAAATGTAACATTTCAATGGACTATTTAGTCTCTTCATATCCATCATTATAGACGGCTGTCATAAAAATACTTTCGAATTTTATTTTTTAAAGTGTATCTGTTTATAAAAAAAAAACTAATTATACCGTTATCAATAAGTACGCTCATTGCATAAGCTACATTGTAGTAATACCCATTACTTTAAGTTGCTCGTAAAATATATCTTTTGAAAACTTTAACCTGTAGTATGGCATTGACTTTTCACATCTAAAACAATATGATCGTTAAATAATGTTTTAGGGCAAATATCACCAGTAAGAGCACGCAATTATTATATCATAAAAATATATTTTTTTAATTTATTTTTTTTATCGGGGCTGGGCAAAATTACTTCACTGCACGTGATGTTAAACGATGTGAAGCCTGGATAGAAAGTATCGACCGACAAAAGATACAAGCATCCCTGGACGGTCGGCATGCGGCCTGCGAAATTGTTTTTCCGCGCTCTGCTTCAAGGACCCCAATTTATTGTTAAACTAGCTGACCCGACAGACGTTGTCCCGTCTTAACTATTAATTTACAGCGCGCATTCCATCAATCATTGACAGTTATTTCAAACAATTGACAGTTATATAAAATTTATATTTTCGTTAAGTTTTCTTAAAATTTCTAATTTTCCGCGTAATTTTTGATTTTTTTCTTTTATAAAGACCTTCTCCTGACAATAACAAACACAATAAAAAAAAAATAGTGAAATCGGTCCAGCCGTTCACGCGTGTTGGTGTGACCAAGGGAAATAGGGATTCATTTTTATATATATAGATTAATTTTGATGTTATCCTTACTTCAATTCTGTCGCGGTTTATTAAAAAAAAAAACATGTAATACGGTCTGGTACAGTCATAGAAAACCAATGTAAATGATTTGTTATTGCGCTCATCTGATCATTAAATTGTTGGAGGCATAAATAGTATAAAGTTCTTAGAGTAGTAACTTAGAGTGCGAATATCGATGTTGCACCTGCGATCCTCTAGCATTGGTAATTGTCGTCAGAGGTATGAAGTATTTACCATTAGATGATCCACGTGTTTGTCAGGTGTTTGCTATACGTCAGAAACTGGGTTTAAGAAGAATACTCTATTGTTCCATAAAGCTTATCTTTTGTTCTAGTAGGTCTTTTATGTACGACGTTCCACGTGAGTAACTAACGCATTCATTATCTTTGATGTCATGCAGCAGTATATGTAGAATACTGATAGCAAATTTGTTGCAAGTCACGAGTCTTAGTATTAAGGTTAGAGTTGTAACTAAGGGTTGTTTACAAAGTCTAAAGAGGGCAGGGCCTGATTTAAAAAAATATTTTATCTAATGAATAAATTATATTAATTTTGATTAGGTAAATTTGATATTGAAAAAGTACCAAAATAACCGGGTCCTGAATATGGATTGGTTTTGCATCCTGTAATAGAAAGGATCGGAGTTTATAAACTGCATTAAGTAAATTTAAAGTATATTATAAGGTATATAAAACAAATAGATCATATATAAAGTGTGAGAGGCATATATACTGACAAATATCATTTTATAATTTGATACATTTTTCGGGCCATTTTGTGATTATTTCTTTAACATTACATAATAATATGATGCCTAAGGTATTATCTACCAGTCTGACTTCATATGATGCAGAGATGGGATGGGAGATCAGGTGTAGGACTAATCTTATTTTAGTTCAAGCGTACAAATATTTAAAATACTACGTTATGAACAGATATTCATATAGAACTGAGGAATGCGTAGTTTAGTTATACTCAGCGCAGTAAACTAATACTGGATAGTCAAATAAGGAACATTTGCAGTGTAACTTAAACTTCATGTTAATTTAGACCTTTCATATATTTAAATAAATAAATAGTCAACAATGTCTGTAATTATAATAGTGGTATGGCACAAGAATTCTTAGTGGTGGTAGTATTGAGCAACAGGGACAGCCTTGACGACGTGGGCGGGGGCGGAGTTGTGTACCACAGCGTTGAAACCGTTGTGGTCGTCAGCGGAGTACTCCACGGTCCTGATGGAGCCGTCAGCCTCGTGGAACGAGTAAGATCCCTTCACGACGTCACCGTCGCGGGACTCCTGCTGGGACTTGTTGTCACCAGAGTGACCGTCAGCAACGGAGTAGTTGTACTCGTATTTGGGGTAAGCCTGTGTAATAAATAATATTAAGCAATCAATGAAGTATTATTATTTATAGGCAACTGTATGGTTAAGGTTTTAGATACTTACGATCTCCTGGTCCTCATGGTGAGCCAAGACCTTAGCGATGGGGGCGTGGTAGGCGATGGGAGCGGGAGCGGCATAGGCCACGGGAGCGGCGTAGGAGACAGGGGCGTGAGCAGCGTGGTAGACGGGAGCGGCGACAGCGATCTTGGCGATGGGCGCGACCAGGCCGGCGGCGTGACCCTCGTCGTGGCGCACGATGCTCTGGGAGGACACCGCGGCAGCGGACGAGTAGTGCGCGGGCGCGACGAGGACTCCCGCCTGAGACACCGCTACGAAAGCGCACAGAACTACTACCTGCAACACATTGCAAAATGATTTTTTAATAAGAAGTTGGTAGTATAAGTAGATTTGACCCATATTCTATATTTTTAAGAAAATTTTCATTGTAGTATGTCGGAACTTACTTTGCAGAACATTTTGTTTTGTTTTTGTAAGTGGTCGATCACCCAATGATAACTGTAAATGTGTATCGCGAGCTTTTATACTTTACAATAAGGCGTATGACTTTATACGAGTTCGACAAGTGTAGGTCGTCAAACAACTTTGCACGCGACCTTGTAAAGTCATTTATGCCAAACATATCGAATTAAATCACAATGTCTATTAGAATATTTTTACTTGCTTTTTGAATGTTGAATTTTAAATCGTTTCGCTGTTAATGCCGTCTAGTAATGTTAAATAATAATTTGGTGAGAAAGTTACATATTGAATATATAAATGAAACAATAAATTGTGTTATATGATTCCTAAAGTATATTTTTATATTTTATAAATTGTTGAACTTTGAGTACTTTTTATTACTATCTCGAACTTTAAACTAACTATTTACTTTACTACCAAACCCATAAAATTGAATTTCGTTGATATATAATACGATAAAATAGTAAATTGTGTATAGAGTAGTTTAAACCGAAAATGTGTGCGGCAAATATTTATTTGTAGATTTTTTTTTCACAATTTACTACAGATGCTTAAATAAATCTATGTGCATGGAGGTACCGATATTTTCATTCAGATGTATGAATAGTTGCAGGCTAATCACTACTACTTGTATGAGAATATGACAGATAACCGAATTTAATTCAAGATTATGTTTTCAATTGTTATAATAAAAAATTACAAGAGACACAATTGACAACTTTATGCATACAACTGTCATTTTTTATTTGTTTAATTAACTAATTTATTGATTAAAGAAACAATTTAAAAAATGACAGTCCTTAAGCGTTTAAAAACTAAGTTGTACTGTTGTTTTATAAAGCGAATGCCGGTATCTTTTATAACGTAATAATACTTCTTTTTTCTAAATTCAAACTGATAATATGAATGCAATGCTTATTCAATTATTAAAATGAAAGTTTCTGAATATTTATGGATCTTTATCTAGCAATCACACATAAATCGTTGAATGCACTTTGATAGAATTTGGCACATATATAAATGTGTATGACCTTTATTGAAATGCATACTTTTTTAATTCTGGTAAAGCGCTCTCATGATATAAAAATAAAAGTGGACGATAGCCTAGTTGGGAATGGAACGGACTGCCGAAACGAAGGTCCACATGTTCGAACCCAAGGCACACATCTGACTTCCAAGTTATTTGTATATTATTTATCACTTGAAGTCGTTTGCTTTAACTGTAAAGGAAAACGCCGTGGATAAATGATAAGATAAAAAAAAAACCTACAAACTTAAAAATTCTACATTAGAATTACAAAGGCATATGTGAAGTCTAAAAAAAGCGGCAATTACCTAGTTGGGCGTGAAACGGACGAGATGTACATCGCAGGTTCAAAACCTAAGGACACGCACCTTTGACTGTTCTATAAAGTTATGTGTGTATTTTCTTGTGAATTATTGCTTGCTTTAAAGGTGAAGAAAAAACATCGTTAGGAAACTTGCATACCTGAGATGTTCTCCATAATAATTTCGAAGGTATATGAAGTCTACCAACCCGCACTAGGCCAGCGTGGTGGACAGAGGCCTAAATCCTTTCAGTAGTAGAGGAGGCCCGTGCGCATCTGTGGGACAGTATGTAATACAGGGCTGATATTACAATTTTATTATGTGTAGTCTGCTATACCGCATTTAGCCAGTGTGGGGGATTAAGGCCTAAAACTTTTTCAGTAGTAGAGAGGGGCCTTGCTTATCAATGGCACGTTATATAATACAGCACTCGTATTTTTTTTTTTAATAATGAGTGGACATGAGAAATTTCCTGAAAAAAATTATTACGCAAATAAAGCCGTTGGTAAGAGCCAGTTTTATATAACATTTGTTGCATTACTCTGATAATATTACGTGAGTACTGTTCGACCAAGGTAGCAGAAACAATAGATTATTGACGTTTAGCATAGAACAATATCAGTGGTCACAAATTGTGGTTTAACCTCGACATGTCAAATGCAAATATATGAGTGTAAGCAGTTATGTCTATCCTACGCTATTACTCTTTTAGTAGCCGAAAACGATAGTACTCTTTAGAACAAGGTTAGTCGGCAATGGCTTTGAATCACCAGTTAGAAATATTTCGTTATTAAGGTGCCGCGCAGACGCTACTAACTTGTAGACAAAAATTCCATTATGAAATTGTCAGTCGCTTCAGCGAAATGTTTTTCTAGGCAATAAATTAACAACTTTTACGCGAACCTATATTTATATTGATGATGACGATGACAAGGAAGATAATGATGGTCATAAAATATATTTGTCCCATTCAGAGTATTTTGCACATCGAAAGACTTTTTACTTGTAAACAGGTGGATGCAAAATATATGCGGGATAGTATTATAATAACCATTAAAATATCCGAAGATAAATTTATATTTTATCGGTTTTGACTCATAAGTCGTTTTACAAAATATTTTTTTTCCAGGTCAGAATTAAAGAACCTTGCAAATTCGCACCCTGTTTGTTATTACGTGATACTGTTTGAAGAATCAAAATGATATATTATGTTATTATTCTTAATAATTTGAAAGATGATTCATTATTATTTGTCACGTAATAACAACACATAATTATTTGTGACTAATAATTGCAATCCATAGTAGATATCCTGGTCCTATACTCAGTTCTAACCGTGTTTTCCAATGGTAATATTATTGTTTTTTATGTTAGAAGAATCAAATCGATGTGAAATACTATATTGAACTGTGGAATACATGTACATGTATATGATATGTAGGTACCTACATAAAAGACCTTCTAAATTATTTTTAAGAATTCATAATTTTAAGTTGTTAATTAACAACTTAAAATTATTGGTTAGTTGGTATGTACTACAACGCCTTTTTGGTTTTCGCAGTTTTCAATGTTAATGCAGCTATTTTATCACTTTACCAAGGTTTAAGTACAAGTTATAAAATAAAACAAAAAAATATGATGATGAAACGTTTACTCCAATTTAATCATAATATATTTAAATAAATAAATTAATGTTTAAATTAATAGGCATCAAGTTTTGATTTTTAGTGGTGGTAGTAGTGGGCCACGGGGACAGCCTTGATGACGTGAGCGGGGGCGGCGGTGGGGGCGGAGTTGTGCACCACCGCGTTGAAACCGTTGTGGTCGTCAGCGGAGTACTCCACGGTCCTGATGGAGCCGTCAGCCTCGTGGAACGAGTAAGATCCCTTTACGACGTCACCGTCGCGGGACTCCTGCTGGGACTTGTTGTCTCCGGATTGGCTGTCAGCAACGGAGTAGTTGTACTCGTATTTGGGATGAGCCTGTGGAGTGCAATGAGTCTATGAAATAATTGTATTTTACAAGTTAAAAAAGTAATAACTCATTAAAGTTTAGAACTTACGAATTCCTGGTCTTCACGGTGTGCGAGCACAGCAGCGACGGGAGCGTGGTAGGCGAGAGGAGCGGGAGCGGCGTGGTAGGCGACAGCAGCGGAGGCAGCGTGGTAGGCGACGGCGGCGGGGGCAGCGAGCCTGGCGGCGGGCGCGAGCTCGTCGTGGCGGACGATGCTCTGGGAGGACACCGACGCGGCGGGGGAGTAGTGTACAGCTGGAGCCACTAAGAGTCCCGCTTGGGCCACGGCGACCAGCGCGCAAAGACCAACGATCTGTAAGAATATTGCAAATTAATAAATAATTATTGAGGATTACTTAGTTGAAACCTTAAACTATTTCTTATTTACTATCTACTCACTTTGGAGAACATGTTGAATTGTTGAATCAATCAAATGTGATAATGTCGGTACATAGTTTCAGCTTTTATACTATTGACTATATGCATACACAGTAAGCAAGTAGCAAGTAGTGGTAGTTGACTAACGAGCTTTTTGCGACCTCGGGGTATGTCATGTTGTGACACAAACATTCTAGTTACCAAATTGCACATGTACTGTACTTATTATTTCGACTAATTAAAAGATAAGTGCAATTTTTAAAGGTGTATGAACTATTAAAGTTGTCACTGTTCAATTACTTACTTTTACCACGTAATCAAAATCAATATTTTACTAAATCTTGAATTTTACAATTAAATTAATTTTAGGTTCATTCTAGTTTATTATCAAGTACAAAATAATACATTTTCATCTCTCTGGTACTGTTATGCTCTGGTGTAATATTCCATGTTTTCACAATGTTCGATAGGAAACAGTTGGATTTGTAACTTCTTATTTCTTACAGTAGACAACGGATTCAACGCGGAGGTGCACAACTCCGCCCCTGCCGCTCTGAATCAAGTCATCAAATCTGTTCCTGTTACCCAATACTACCAACCCTAATCATTACTTTACAAATGTGTCATTGTTGCCTAATTTATTTCTAGTTCAATACACTATTAAATTGTTTTGCGGATGAAACATATTTTATTATTAATCTTGTAAACCTTTTCAATATTATAGAAGTAAGCGGACTTGAAAGAGCAAGAAATTAAGCTTAAAATGGTCAATTCGCATAATTCTTATTACGAAACAAGTTTCTTAAAAAGCCTTTTAGCAAAAAATTTAATCGCTTTCAAAAATGAGTCATTATCACAAACCAAAATCACACCTTGTTCTCTTTTTAAGGATACAGAGGTGTAATCCATCATCGCGACAGTCGTATCGCGTACGCAATACAACTATGTCATCGAGACTATATATTTCTTAGTAACACACATAAAAACAGAAAAACTAAAAACTTTTTATAAAAAATTTGAGAGACCAGGCGCAGGACCAACGGCATTACGTGCTTGCAGAGGCTCGAGGGTATCAAAGCGCCAACTTCTTGATTCCGAGCTGCGACTGAGTCATTTTTTAAGATGGTCAAGACAGTGATAATTATTTTGGCCTGACCCGGGATTCGAAACCAGGATCCAATAGTCGTACTCGTGCGGTGTTCAATTACAACTACTTACTAAACTTCGGAGTTTGATTTATTTTATATCAAGAAAAAGGAATATTAAAAGTGTTTTGAAGTTCTGAATTTGTTCAGTTACCTTTTTTGGCTGACTGTACGCCTTCAACAAATTGCAAATAAAGATGTAATAATGTTGTTAAATTGTCTAATTTATATTATATTCACTTATTTATAATTTGATTGATGGATAACTTGATTTGACGATTGAGAATGAGTTAAAATAGTTAAACTATAGTTAACCCAACCTTTTAAAGTTCTTTGCTCGTAAAACCTCCTTCTTTGATATAACTTTAGAATATAAAAGCTTGTTCCTAGGCTCAAATCAAAGATTATTACTAATAGAATTTTCAAAGGTTGACTGTTAGAAAATGCCTCAGGCATTAAGTCCACCTGTATACATTTACTGTATATAAAGTTTAAATAAAATAAAATAAAAAAAAATCTAAGGACTATCTATATTCAGTGTTCAAGGCATTCAAACAAACTATTCAGTATTAAAAATAAATATATATAATCATGAATGTTGCTATGAGCGCGAAATAATAATCATTTGTAGTAGGTGTGTACAACATAAATTATAATGAGTTGCTTATATTACATAGGACTCATTTTAATTATGTAAGTTTTTTAAAATCTAATACAAGGTCAGAGCAAGTTGCTCGAATGAAATGATTACAGTAATTATAATATAAAAGGCCCAGTCATATGTTTTACAGGTATCATTCAGTGTTAGATCATCGTTCAGGAACAATTCAAAATGTTCTCTAAAGTAAATGTCTTTACTTATTGATAAAATTCACTAAAGAGAAATATAAAAGGAAAGGCTAATCAAAACTTATTTTTTCAATTTTGCAGGTAGTAGTTTTGTGCGCTTTGGTGGCGGCATCGCATGCGGCTTTCGTCGACGTGGCTGTGCACCACTCTTCCGACGCGTCGGTGTCCTCCCAGAACATCGTGCGCCATGATGAACTCGCCACGATCGCCAGTCGCGCAGGTTCTGCAGCCGTCGCATACCACGCCGCCCCTGCTGCTGTCGCTTACCACGCTGCCCCCGCAGCCGTCGCCTACCACGCCGCCCCGGCAGCTGTCGCCTACCACGCCGCTCCCGCTCCTCTCGCCTACCACGCTCCCGTCGCTGCTGTGCTCGCTCACCGTGAGGACCAGGAATTCGTAAGTTTTAAACTATGAGTTATTAGTTTTTGACTAGTAAAATAAATTTACCTAATATACTCATTTCACTCCACAGGCTCACCCTAAGTACGAATACAACTACTCTGTTGCTGACAGCCAATCCGGCGACAACAAGTCCCAGCAAGAGTCCCGCGACGGTGACGTCGTGAAGGGATCTTACTCGTTCCACGAGGCTGACGGCTCCATCAGGACCGTGGAGTACTCCGCTGACGACCACAACGGTTTCAACGCGGTGGTGCACAACTCCGCCCCCACCGCCGCCCCCGCTCACATCGTCAATGCCGTACCTGCTGCTCACTACTACCACCACTAAGAGATCACATTCTATTTTGCCCTTGTTTTATAAAAATGTTTATTAATTAATTTATTTATGAATATACAGATAATAGAAAAAGGTTTATTTTTCAAACTCGGGCCCAAAAAGTTTAAAATGTTGTTGGTATCAAAATTTTATTTTTAATAAGTGTGTGTTATTTATGATAGTACAAGATTTTTTATAATGCCGAGGAAATTATTAATGGTGTCATTAATACAACATGATACAGAGCAACAACACAACAGTGCTTGCAAAAAGTTATTTGGCGACAGCAATAAATATTGCCGTAGAACCTAACTCGCTGGGCTCTCGCATACGAGATATTAACTATAATTACTTTTTTTCCAATATATTACTAGATGCAATATTAGGTCTCATAAAAGCCATTAATTCGACTTGTTTCTATGTCTTTCCAACTCAGATGTGCTACAGAGCCTGCATGCAGCAACATGTTGTTGCTTTGTGGAATAAAGTTAGCTCTTTTTTGAATATTTTTCTTTTCAAAATATTTTATAATAATACATAATAAGAATGAGTGTACCAGCTTTTTAATCTTCTACTTTTCAATCGACTCCAAAAAAGCAAAAGTTATACATTCAATGCAAAAAAAAATTGTTAAGCAATATTTTTTTTTACCTGTGGTCCGATTTAAACGACGATTCCTTTTGTTTTCGATTTTGTATAGCTCTGAGATGATCCCATTTCAATTTCATTGGTATAGGGCCTAAGGCACTAAAGATGCGGAGGGGATATGCTGGATTTTGGTGATTCTTTTGTATTGGGTTAGATGTGTTTTAAAATAACAATAAATAAAAAATTATACAAATAAGGCGACTCCAAAAACCACTGCAATTCAAAAGATAATTGAATTTGAAGTATCTGTCTTTTGCGACTAAAGGTATGCCTATATATCCATATTAAACTTAATTGACCTAAAAATAAAGAAATTAGAAATGGTAAAATTCCTTTCCTTTCTAATACGAGATGTACCTTTGGCACTAAAGACGTGCTCAGATATCGATCGATTT
The DNA here is from genome assembly GCF_014839805.1 of Manduca sexta. Classification (NCBI taxonomy): domain Eukaryota; kingdom Metazoa; phylum Arthropoda; class Insecta; order Lepidoptera; family Sphingidae; genus Manduca; species Manduca sexta. The sequence continues at coordinate 14,786,830 of NC_051140.1, forward strand.
TAAAAATAGGCCTTTAAGCAAAATATTTCAAACTGCCGGCATATTTAAAATTCGGTAACATCGTTTATCTGTATCGGATCTATCCCTTTTAGCTAAATAAAGATATCAATTTAGATGTTAGTGGGTCTTAAAAGAAATATATTTATTATTCCGGCACCAAGGCGTCATTTACGTTGAATGAGCTCGGCATTTCAATGACTAACCTTCCCAGCATCCGCCATTCCCCTGAAGGGTTGCATAAAAACTGAATAATAATAGTATGTCTAGTATGTTTAGTGTATAGAAAGCAAAAAGAAAATAAAGTACATAATTTTATTTTCTATATCTATATATAAATATACTATATCCACTGTGTTCCCTTTTTTTTTTTTTTTTTTTTTTTTTGGTTTCGCGGAGAAAGTGCCTTATTACTACCGCCCAGCCTTCGTGGGGGGCGACTGAGCGGTTATGCTGGGGTAACCGTGCCTTACGGCCCGGCGTTGAGCCGCCCGGATTTGATGATGACCTTCGGGCGACCGCCGGGCCGAGTCCCTAACCCTATATACAACTTAACCTATGCACGGCCTACCAGCTAAAACTCCGCGGTGACCCTCTTCGGCGCATTAGGGACGGCTGCGGGCTTCCTCTGACGTTGAAGTGTCTAGTCTGCGACCGCAGCCGCCCCTGCGCGGTGCCGTCTTGCGGCCCGTCTCCTATGGGGGGGGGGCTCAGAAGCCCCCGCGCACCGAAGGACGCCCTCGGCGTCTACGGCAGTGTGAGGCCAACAGCACACTGCCGTCCATCCCATCCACTGTGTTCCCTGGAGATTCCCGATTGATTACTACCCTAAAAATATGGATTATTGATTACTTTATAATATTATAGTTTAAATTACATATAAAATATAAAAAAAGAAAAAATATTTTATCATAGTTAGATATCTACAAAATATAAATACTATTAATAATCGTCTAGTACAAGAGACTAAAAGTTTGAGAGAAACCGTAATTGACATTTGCCTTGGCGCCCAAAAAATAGCTTATCATCTACATAATATAATATAAAAATGAATCGTTGAATGTCTTGCTAAGCGCAAATCTCGAGAGCAGCTGAACCGATTTCGCTAATTCTTTTTTTATAATATTCCTTGAAGTACGAGGATGGTTCTTAGGGAGAGAAAAATTTCAAAAATTGCCTGAAAAAGCTTAAGAACAACACTTTTCTATATTCCCATACAAAAGATATGTAATAATACTTAAAAGTCAATTTGACCTTTAATACCATACCATAAAGTTTAAGTGTTAGTGGAGCCAATATTTGTCAATATTCCCAATTTAAGTGTTTTATAATTTTGATTTTTGACATTATGTAATTATTGACTTATCAACTTTTTTTTCTTTTTTTTATCTTTCTAGCTGTGTCCCGAATAACAGAATAAGTATTAAAAAAGTAAAAAATAAAGAATCGACTATTAGGCGGTACGAAGTTCGCTGGGTCAGCTAGTAGTCTTAAATAAATAAAAATAAATTTACAATTCTTGTGCCAATCCATTACAATAAGCATATTTGTAGTAAATATCGTAACAGTAAAATAATTAATAAAAAATTATGTGTATGAATACTCATAATATTTTTAGGAAAACTTTTGATTCGCAAAATCCAATACTGCGCTTTGATTTTAGAACGGCGTTTTTTTATGTTGCGGTTTATTGATTTTTCGCTGAATATCAGTAGGCATGTATAAGATTTATGGCTCATTATAGTTACAGATAAATGTCACTTTGTTACCATCATTTTCGTAATTAAAGAAAAAATATCAATCATTAGATGCTTGTCGAACATCGGTGCACAATGATACTATTAAAGTTTATTTTTTTCAACTGATTGGTTAACAATTCATTGTAAAAGTTTTTTTTTATTTAGTGAGATTTCAGTCATCATCAATTAAGTAACGAAGGTAAAAAAAACTTTGTCCTTAAATTCCTCTTTATCTGAAATGAAATTAGTAACTCCAGCGAATTTAAAAAAATACTTATCTAAAAATCATATCGTGTCATAATATGTGTCCAAAGAAAAAACTATTTATATTGAACAAAATAAAGTTTAGATCATTCCTCTGGCAAAACGTGGCCTCGTTGTTGCATTTTCAAAACGATAAATGCAGGTAGCGGCAAATACGGCAGCCAATGATAACTTTTCGCAGACATAAAAAAAGAAAGTAGTTTTATTTCAATTTGTTCGTATATTGCAATAAATAAATAATTTAATAATCATTTTCACAATAAAAACGTATTATTTTCTAGTGGTGGTAGTAGTGGGCGACGGGGACAGCCTTGATGACGTGAGCGGGGGCGGCGGTGGGGGCAGAGTTGTGCACCACCGCGTTGAAACCGTTGTGGTCGTCAGCGGAGTACTCCACGGTCCTGATGGAGCCGTCAGCCTCGTGGAACGAGTAAGATCCCTTCACGACGTCACCGTCGCGGGACTCCTGTTGGGACTTGTTGTCGCCAGATTGGCTGTCAGCAACGGAGTAGTTGTACTCGTACTTGGGGTGCGCCTGTAGAGTGCAATGATTCTATTAAATCATTGTATTTTACAAGTTAAAAAAGTAATAACTCAGTAAAGTTTAAAACTTACGAATTCCTGGTCCTCACGGTGAGCGAGCACAGCAGCGACCGGAGCGTGGTAGGCGAGAGGAGCGGGAGCGGCGTGGTAGGCGACAGCAGCGGGGGCAGCGAGCCTGGCTGCGGGCGCGAGCTCGTCGTGGCGGACGATGCTCTGGGAGGACACTGATGCGGCGGGGGAGTAGTGTACAGCTGGAGCCACTAAGAGTCCCGCTTGGGCCACGGTGACCAGAGCGCAAAGTCCAACAATCTGTAAGTCACAAAAATTTTGTTACAAATATTAGGTATTGATAAAAAAATTGGTCCTCATTTCAAATTATTATTTAATATCGCTTACTTTAGAGAACATGTTGATTACTTAATTGAGACAATCAAGTGTGATAATGGTTGGTACATAGTTTCAGCTTTTATACTATTGACTATTTGCATACACGCAAAAGTAGTGGTAGTTGACTAACGAGCTTATTGCGACCTTGTAATGTGTAAAGTTGTTTCATTAAAGTTTTATTCGCTAAATTATATTAATGATATCGATGAAAGGATAATTGTAATGGACTGCTTACCGAAGTATTGTGAAAATAATTAATATTCAATATTATATTCTTACTTTAAAGTTTGCCGTAAAACGGCGATGAGTGAGATACGAAAATACTCTACGGAAGCTAAATTGATAAGTGTTTTGCGGTTAAAATAGATAATCACGTAAGCTTGAAATATGTCAAATTGTTTGCTATATATCGGTATATAAATGTATATACGAGTATAATACAATATATACTAATAATAATATAAAAAATCTGTAGTAGGTACAAAATATTCGGGTCATTGACCAAATTTGAAAGAATCTTTCATTAGCGACTGCCCAAAAGTATAATTTAGTAATAATTCTAAGGGAGAGATTCAAGGTCGCTGCATAAGGTAATAAGTAACTATTATTTAAAGGAAGCCAAATTGAATGTAAATAAGTGTTAATAATCCTTTTTTATATTATACCTATGTTGTTAATTACGTCAAATAGAACACGAACAATTGAAAATGGTTAGATGTTTGTTTGAAATTCGTTATTCCTAACCTAAATGTCATAGGCAATATAAAATGTTGAACTAAATTCCTTCTTTATTTAGCCTTCAAACACACACCAAACTTTTATTTGTATTGAAAAACGGAAACCAAACAGGTTCCATCTGTTCCTGGTAAATAAGGATTATTTGATACATCAAAAGGGAAAGAAGACCACACGTAGTCCTTGAACGTACCTAATATTTTCCTTTTTCAAAATTGTATATTATAAAATTATTCCGCTGTAAAATCGATCCAACGCATTTTAAAAGATATAGCCATAAAACTATGTACAAGTTTTCAGGAAATAAAACCCAAGTTGACAACAATATTTTTTTTCAAGTTATGCTATTTTTAATGGAAAAAGGTTTATTACTTCCCGTAGTCATCGTCTGCTTGACGATTTGGATATTTATATCGATCGGCAAATTGACAAGGGAGCCGATGTGCGGAGTAAACCTCAGTGTAAACTGCGTAGAAAAATATTAGTCGTTGTCGATTGATGGCGCTTCAGCAGCCTAAATCTATACTATTATATAAAGCTGAAGAGTTTGTTTGTTTGTTTGTTTGTTTGTTTGAACGCGCTAATCTCAGGAACTACCAGTCCAAACTGAAAAATTCTTTTTGCGTTGGATAGCCCTTTGTTCGTGGAGTGCTATAGGCTATATATCATCACGCTATACCCAATAGGAGCGGAGCAGTAATGGCTGATCTCAGGAACTACCGGTCCAAACTGAAAAATTCTTTTTGTGTTGGGTAGCCCTTTGTTCGTGGAGTACTATAGGCTATATATCATCACGCTATACCTAATAGGAGCGGAGCAGTAATGGCTAATCTCAGGATCTACCGGTCCAAACTGAAAAATTCTTTTTGCGCTGGATAGCCCTTTGTTCGTGGAGTACTATGGGCTATATATCATCACGTTATACCTAATAGGAGCGGAGCAGTAATGGCTAATCTCAGGAACTACCGATTCGAACTGAAAAATTATTTTTGTGTTGAATAGTCCTTTGTTTGTGGACTGCTCTTAGTTATATATCATCACGCTATGACCAATAGGAGCGGAGCAGTAATGAAACATGTTGCAAAAACGGGGACAATTTATTACTTTTGAGAGCTTCCGTTGCGTGCGCTGCGTAAACGGTTAAAATTATGCAACAATGATGTATCACGGGATTGTTCCTCTTAAAAAGTTCTAAAAAATATATTATAAAAACAAAAGTCCCCCGCTGCATCTGTCTGCCTGAACGTCTTGAACTCCAAAAACTACCCAACGTATTAAGATGAAATTTGGTATGGAGACAGTTTGAGACCCCGGGAAGAACATAGGGTCCCGGGAAACTACTACTTTCATAACGAAAAACTTTAGCCTGAAAAACTTTATAACGCGGGCGGAGCCGCGGGAAAAGCTAGTGACTTATACATATATATCAAAATATCAAAGAAATAATCTTGTGAATGTTACAAAAATATTACTCATTTATATTTATTTATGAAATTTAAATACTTATAAAGTAGCAAAGTATACATAGTGCATATGACAGTTATCATAATATAATGTAACGTTTCATTAGATTTTTTTTGCTGTTAGAAAAAAATATTTAAGCCTCCTTAAACTTATAATTTTTATATTTTATATATATTGTATCCGCGAGGTTTTAAAAAACCGCAATAATTATATTTAAGATAGGGTTGATTTTAATTCAACTAGTTTGCCAACAAAATAATACAAGGTCAGAACAAGTTGCTAGACAACCTACGCTGTAATGTGCGATTATATAATAGTTAATGTCGTTAAAGTATAAAAGCGTCCGTAATACTTTTACAGGTATCATTAAGTTTTAGATCACCGATTAGCAACTATTCGAAATGTTCTCTAAAGTAAGTGTCTCTGCTCATAAAGTTCACAAAAGAGAAGTGTGAAAGGAAAAATCTTAACAAATGATATTGTGTATTTTGCAGGTAGTAGTTTTGTGCGCCCTGGTGGTGGTGTCGCAGGCTGGAGTTCTCGTTGCGCCCGCGCACTACTCCTCCGCCGCATCCGTGTCGTCCCAGAGCATCGTCCGTCACGACGAGCTTGCGCCCGCTGCCAGACTTGCCGTCCCCGCAGCCATTGCCTACCACGCCGCCCCTGCACCTCTCGCCTACCATGCTCCCGCCGCTGCCGTACTCGCGCACCGCGAGGACCAGGAATTCGTTAGTTTAACTTTACTGAGTCACCTTAATATTATTAAATTGGTACACCATAATTACCTAATACAATAATTTCATACCACAGGCTCACCCCAAATACGAGTACAACTACTCCGTTGCTGACAGCCAATCTGGAGACAACAAGTCCCAGCAGGAGTCCCGCGACGGTGACGTCGTGAAGGGATCTTACTCGTTCCACGAGGCTGACGGCTCCATCAGGACCGTGGAGTACTCCGCTGACGACCACAACGGTTTCAACGCCGTGGTGCACAACTCCGCCCCCGCCGCCGCCCCCGCTCACGTCATCAAGGCTGTTCCCGTTGCCCACTACTACCACCACTGAGTGATCGCATTATGTTTTTCAATTATTTCAAGGATATGTTTGTTGATTAATTTATTTATTGAAATATACAGATAAATGACAGAAAACCTTTTTTTTAAAACTTGACACAACGAGTTGAATACATATTGTTATATTGCAAAATATGGTGGAGTATTGAGACAGATCAGTAGAAGCTTCAGTTACAAGAAAACTCTTAATAGACTGTCCATTATTTTTGAAGAGATAAATATCTGCATTCGTAGATAAAGAAAAAAAATGGGCAAATTACACAAAATCTTTTTGTCGAGCATGTTACTTATAAGAATCACGAGCTTCTATGGGATCATTAAAAGTATGAGTATTTTAAGTTCAAAAATAGCTTAAAACTTTTTACATTAAATTTCCAAGACGAGCAACTTCAGTGAGCATTGTCTTGCGTTTTGCTTCGATTTAATATGGTATAATGCACATTGACGCGTAATATTTTTTTTTATTATATAGGATTAACTTGTTTTATTAATTTAATTCACATGTTTAACTAACGCGCGTGAGAAAATTACACACAATGGCAGTATTAAACAGACTCACGATGTCATAGATAGACTGTAATGTAAAATAGGTATACGTTGTGAATAAGCGTAAAAAACAATAACAGTTCCGCCTTCTTTACAACAGAGAGTATAACTTTCGTCTTTACTACAATCAAATCAAACAATCTTCGTATTGAGAAAAATTACATGCGTGTTTTGCAAACTGGCCGATAGGAACGTGTCTTGTTAGATTCAGTATAAGTACTTCGCTGTGTTTAAGGTGGTCGCTATTCTATTAAGGATATAATATATGGGAGCCTTCTCCAACAGTTAATTAAAAGGACAAAATATTTGTGTAACTCATGTTTTAAATTTCATGAATATTTTGACTTTCAAAAATATTTTATAGACTGTACATCTCAAATTAATCTTCTGTTTACCCTTAGCTGGTTCTCTTCTATCATCAGAATAGCATAACATTAGAGTAGGGTGTTTGACTATGTTTGATTTTGTTTTATTGTTTTTTTTTTATATGTTAAAAAAGCATTCAAATTCGATCAGAAATGAGATAGTAATTCAAATTTGAAATATTGCTACGTGCAAAAGTGGGTGTGGAGTGGGGATTTCGCTCCATCTCTTCCTTTCGCACGCATCGTAATGCCCACTAACGTCACATGCGAGTATTTCGTCCCTTTTCTGTTTTTTTGACACTTTCTCCTACTACTTAATTTCAATGGCTTTATAGTTTAGTAGATTTTTCACCAGATTTGAACGATTTATTCGGTTTTAGAATTTGTACGACTACCATATTTTATTTACATTTATATATTTTTTAAACTTATAAATAAAAATAAGTCAAATAAACTATTCAATACTGTCAGAATTCTAGCTAAGTTAAGAACTAATTCAAAGAAATATTTACTTATTACTACTTACTTAGCCTACCTTTAGTCTTTATTTCACATCTTGTTTACATTCCCCTTATACCTAAGTCTAAGAACTAATTCCTGCGGGATGGTGTCCCACTCCTCACACTCTGAAGAGTAATTTATGCCTCTACTATCACATAATATTATAAGTTGTTTAATTCATCCAAGTTTCTGTTTTAATATTCTAGGAACAAAGTATAGTGTGGTTCGATTTTTTGAGTGCAAGTATATTTAATGATCGTTTGTAATAAATTACTTCGTTGTGCGCTTTTAACTGTAACAGATTTTCGTACGGGTTGAATAAAAGTAAGAAATTATTGAATTCGTTCGTATATTGCAATAAATAAATTAGTCAACAATCATTTTTGTAAAAATAGCGTAAGAGGTAATAACTTCTTAGTGGTGGTAGTAGGGGGCAACGGGAACAGCCTTGATGACGTGAGCGGGAGCGGCGGTGGGGGCGGAGTTGTGCACCACGGCGTTGAAACCGTTGTGGTCATCAGCGGAGTACTCCACGGTCCTGATGGAGCCGTCAGCCTCGTGGAACGAGTAAGATCCCTTCACGACATCACCGTCGCGGGACTCCTGCTGGGACTTGTTGTCGCCGGTGTGACCGTCAGCGACGGAGTAGTTGTATTCGTATTTAGGGTAAGCCTGGATAATAAAATAATGTCAATCAATAAAATTTTCTAATTAGAAGTATCTCAGTGGTAAGAGTTTTGAATACTTACGATCTCCTGGTCTTCACGGGCAGCTAAGACCTTAGCAATATAGGCGCATGGTAGGCAATGGGAGCGGGAGCGTGGTAGACCACGGGAGCGGGGGCGGCATATGAGATGCGAGCGGGACCAGCGTGGTAAACGGGAGCGGGAGCAGCGTGGTAAACGGGAGCGGGGGCAGCGTGGTAAACGGGAGCGGCAACGGCGACCTTGGCGACAGGCGCAACTAGGCCGGCGGCGTGACCCTCATCGTGGCGAACGATGCTCTGGGAGGAACACCGCGGCAGCGGAACGAGTAGTGCGCGGGCGCGACGAGTACTCCCGCCTGCGACACCGCTACGAAAGCGCACAGAACAACGATCTGCAAAAAAATATAATTAAGGAGATTGAAGCCTTTATGTCAACATGAATGTAAAAATCGGATTAGCTCATGAAATCAAAACGCTACTAATAAGCTGTATAAGTTTAGGGCTTTAAAAAGTCCAAGATTTATATATGACCGTTGGAACGTTTTATGAGGCGTATCGGCCACGCTCATTCTTCAAGTATGCATAAAAAGTTGCGTAAAATTATAAATGTCGGGATCCAAGTCCATGACATTCACGATTATAAAACTGCTTAAACCGCTTAATTGACACAGATTTTTATTAATCTCGTTATTGATATTGATCATAAAATTTTTACACCACTTTTTACACTCATCACTTTAGGATTACAATCCAACTCACTTTGGTGTACATTGTTGGTATCTCTCCTAACAGTGAATGATACTTCATACATTTTAGCTGACACTTTTATAGTAATCGGCTTATCGATTTTATTGTAAGTAGTTTAACCAGACGGCCTTGCCTTGGGTCATATAAGTTTTGAAATTGACAGAGGTCTATACATAGCCTAGTTGATAGTAACTAGGTCACTTGTATGGGAATGTTAGGAAATAAACGTAGGTGGTATATGAACAATGATTATGCTTGGTTTAATTTATTAATATTGGGGTAACTGTAAGCGTATTATTATTATAATTTAGTATCACTACATAGTATAAAACAAAGTCGCTTTCTCTGTCCCTATATATGCTTAAATCTTTAAAACTACGCAACGGATTTTGATGCGGTTTTTTTTAATAGATAGAGTGATTCAAGAGGAAGGTTTATATGTATAATAATAACATCTATTAAATAGTGGAGAAATATTGTTATTTTGTTATATTATACCCGTGCGAAGCCGGGGCGGGTCGCTAGTTTAAAATAAATTAAAGCCATCAAAACTCATAGAAAGAGGTGCGATAGCATACTGTATTTGTGAATTCAAGCATCAACTTTGCTGTTAAAGATTGTAGAATGAAACAAACTTGTCGTTCATCTCATTCTCGTTAAATCTCGGCGACATACTTACTTTATAATCATGAGTGATTGATAACACAGTTTCTGCATTTATATGCAGCATTTTATGCCTTAATTATATAAATAAAGCTATTTAAATTTGTATAAATCAAAATTCTTATTTAAATAAATTATATATCTAAACTAAAGCAAAATATTAAAGTTTATTTTGTTTATATTAAAGTTATTCAATTTTATCAAGATCCTTGCTTGTATTGTTTTTTTTTAATAATTAATTATTTAACATAAGTATTGGGTAACTATGTAGGGATTTTAAAATCAAGATATATTTTAAATATTTTAATTTTCGTAACAATTATAAATATAACATTAAATAATATTTCTTTATCTATATTAATTTATTACATAAATTTTCTAGATAATATTACGACTTTAAATATGTCTGCCGTTTATGTAAAGGATATAATAATGTCCTTTGATCTCCATTTAGTCCGAGTGCTCCTTTTCGATGAGAATGCTTTTGTGGTTTCTCCAAGTTTTTTAATGTGTCGCCTATGATGATCTCTCGACCGATAATCTGCGCATGCCCATTAATACGAGCTACATTTATTTGCATCCTATGTGTGTGGTGTGATGGAAGTGGGTTCAACCTATTTGGTTGTACATTTCTTTCTCCCTTATAATACCTGAAATTAAGTAATAATTTAAAGTTGTGGTAATAATCTTGTAATATGCTCACTGTCTAAAATTACTAACACATATTTCTCTGGTCTTGGTTTATGTTCGAACATCCAGGCAAACGGTTCCTGTTTTAATTCTTTAAAAGCTCTAAAAGATTTTGTGTGTTCATTTCCTTTACTAGATGTTTGGGGTTTCACGTAGTCTCCCAAATTATAATCAGTTATCTGGAATAAAAGTGCATGTTAATTATGTTACAAATGAAATTATTCAAAATATTCCAAAATTATAGTATTGTAATTCCAAACCTCAGTAAGCGTGCTTTTCAAGTTCTCTGGACGGCTCTGATAAATAGCGTTATATCCTGCATTTCGGTTTGGAGATCGTTTTACCTCTATATTATGTCCCGATACAAAATACTTTGCCTTCGCAACATCGCCAGTACTCGCGGGTTGCTTACGTGGTTCTAATTTATCATTCTCTATAGTACTTGGTTCTTTGGCAATATTATTCGGATCTACAACAACTTTGGTATATCGAGTGGAATTTTTGGTTGTATTTTCCACCAAAGGAGCATATTGTACGGCATGGTATTCTGAATTATGTTGTCCTTGGGGACGTATTACATCGTCTTCATCAATAGGTTTTTGTGTCGAGTAAACATGAATTGACGTATATTTATAAGATATAGGTATGTCATCTCGGTTAAAACTTTGAGTTGAGATGGCTTCGTTTGATGATCGCTCGTCATAGATCGGTGCATGGCCTAAGCATGACACTATAAGAGTTACAGTAGTTGCTACCTATAAAAGAAATGTCAATTGTAAGCTAAATAAATGAAGATTTTGAGAGAGTATAAAATTTATTACTATTTTATAATCACAAATTTACTAACAGTTACCTACTATTAACACAAAAAATATTTGTCAAAGTAATATCTCAAAAAGGCAATCCTCCGAATTTATAGATAAAATCGCAATTAAAAGCAAAGATCTCATCACTTACTTTGAGTAACATCACGCGACCGTGTACCAGGCATGAGACTATCGGAAGTATTCGGTGCCGGATGCTGAACGATTCACTTTTATACTTCGTGCGATCACAAAGAGAAATTACTAGTTACACAACGATTATTCCACTATCACAGTACGTCGATGAGTTAATTACGCCCGTTTCCGACACGTAAGTCCTATAACAGAGCCTATTGGTTCAAACCTTTCACCTTTTTTATAAGAAGAAAGTACAATAGTTCTATTCATATCAGTGATTGAGTATCAACTAACTAAAAGATGAAGGCACATGTATAAAGACGTATGTTTTGATTCCCAACGAATGATATCAGTACAGTTATTAGATATAAAGCCATTGTTTTCAATTATAATCGTATTGCGTCATTTTTGCGTGTGTATTGCTATTCTTTTAATAATATGCAGTTATCTCGTATGTGATAATCCCTAATTATGAGAAAGGTATAGTAAATGTTTATTAATAGTCATTATCGCAGGAATACTTTGGATTTTTCTAGAAATCTTTAAAGCAGGCCTATGTTCAGCAGTGGGTTGCATGTGGCTCATGATGATAAATAGTCATGTTTGTGGGTTAGAATGTTAGGTACGGTAATGAGAGATATTAATTTTAATGACTGTTATTAATGAAGGTCATATAAATAATAAAATGTAATTAATTCATTCATTGGTAATGATTTGAAAACAGTTAAGAATATTAAATAACCGGATGAGTGCGAGTTGGACACGTGCATCGAGGTTGTCGTACAAACTTATAAGCAAGGAAGGTATCTAAGTATGTAATTCCACACTTGAAAGGTTTAAATTTGCTGTCCCATATCTAGATACAGTTTTTATCAAAGTACATATTTACAGTTTTCAGAGTTTTGTCTTTACGTGTGCAGTAAGGCATGATAATTGTTTTTTGCCAAAATTAGAAACTTCTACTCATTCCTGAGAAAAATAGTCTTGACAGATAAATTGATCATATAAGTATTCGTTTTGAGGTATAGAACCTTAAGAAGCGTGATGACTGCCTTCGTTTCTTTAGACTTGTGGCAAAATTTCTGAATCAGGAAACAACGTTGTCTGAATTTTTCTAACGCGATCCTTATGTTTGTGTTCACCAGCGTGAATCGATTTTAGGCATGTCCGCCTTACCCGGCTCTAAACTGAGTCTAACTTCTTCTGCAACATAAGTTAAAAAAAATTGGATTCTACATTGTTCTAGATGGTAATTAAAGGACGATGGCTGTGATTCAATTGATTAGCCCACACGTTTCTGAAAGCGTTTAGCTGACAACAATTTTCAGGTGATTAAATTGTTATTGTTCTAAATACATATGTGAGGTGTTACATTAAATACGTTATTACAATAAGAATATGATTTATAGTTCCATCTCGCATACCCATGTATTTGTGGCTTTTGTAATTGTCGCAGATAATGATTTTACAAATAATATACAATAAATAATCTCTTTAATATGAATAATGACTTTGTTAATACAAACGTGCATTGTTGCTGAACATGTTTTTTACGTACCGTTACGAAAAAACGTTCAATGAAAGACATATCAGTGATAAAAGTCTCCGATAAGCCGTTAACATGGGTGTAACCTATGCCCCGGGCGTGAGTATGAACTAAGTTAAAAGGGAATGTCAATTAAGATTAAGTTGTTATTTTAAATTGAACATAGGATTAAATGGCATTGGCAAAATATGCACTCATTGTGTGTAAACTTGACTATTCGTAGTCAAATGTGAGATTAGATCATGTTTAATCTAACAAGGAGAGATTAGTATAAGTCGAACGAACAACGCAGGTCACGGCAGTGAACGTATGAATGTACCAATCTGTCATAGTATTATGTTTTGTTAGAGCACAAGGTTGATTATTGTGTAGGCGGTTCCCAAATGACTATCATAATCATTGGTGAACAACTATACTACTAAAAGAACTGTATCTTTCCAATCTTTAAGGAGGAAATATATCAGAAAGAGAATGGGATTTATTACTCCGGCAATACAATGAAACAAATAGTTAAGCTGCCATTAAAAAATCGCAACGAATTACTACTAAAAATGATTGATGTATAATTGCTAAATTCAAATACCTTTTAAACAGTTAATAGCGGCCACTATTCATAGTCAATTTGATAGCCTTTCTCATATAAATTGGACCACATTTTTCGGAGACATTAAGAATAAATTATACCCAGTGTCTGGGGCGTAATGTGCCGGCATGAACCGGACAACTATGCATGTCATCCTTGACCCCAAAACTGGACCATAAATAATTCGCTGCCTTTAAACGTAATTTATCTTGATTAGTTGGAATATTATGAATATTCAGAGGTTTAAAGGGGTAGGTTATTAATGTCTTCTGAAATTGTACTGTTAAATTAATCTTTTTTTATAATTTCTAAAGATATTGTTACGTGCCGCTATCCTAGCCGATGACATCGGGCGTTTCCGGAAGTATTCGGCTGCGCGGGCAGGCTGGCAGAAGAGAAGATATGTCACGCGGCGACTATTCGATTATTATTCTCTCTGGCTGGACGTTGTCAAAAGAATGTCTAAAATTGTATTCTGTAATTATTTTGCTAATATAATGTTTACTGTAAAAAGAGCGTTTTACATTCAGAAGTGGGATAAGACAAATGATAATTTGAAGTTACATTGAATTCGAATGTGAAGAGAACTATCGGAATAAATCTGTGATGAATCATTGAATGCCAAAATTAAAATTACCAGATTCTCAGATTTTTAGTTACCATGGCAACGTCTACGTCTGTTGAAGTAAATATGTCGGGAATGCCTATGGAATTGATGTCTGTACATTACTACGATTCACGACATTCATAAGAAAAACTTCGTTATGCCTGCTGCTTGGCTCACTGAAGAGGCTGTTTTTTTTAGAAACTAAATCATTGGAGACAATAATGATTGGAGTCATGTGTAGTCAAATCGGTGGCGCAACGCTTCAGGCTGACAATGCGAACGTGCGTAACTGTTTAATTTATTTAATCTGATCTGTCTGTGGCCGTGAGCCTTTTGATCATATTCTGTCTGTAGCCATGACCATTCTGATCATATTCTTTCTGTAGTCATGAGCATTCTGATCATATTTTGTCTGTAATCATGAGCATTCTGATCATATTCTGTCTGTAGCCATGAGCATTCTGATCATATTCTGTCTGTGACCATGAACATATTCTGTCATTCATTGTCTGTGATCATATTCTGTCTGTAGTCATGAGCATTCTGATCATATTCTGTGTGCAGACATGAGCATTCTGATTTGTGTTGCTGGGCCCTATTTGTTTAAAATATAGGTACCCAATTCAGTTCTACTTTCTCAAATTTATTTTTGTGAATACCTTACGGTATTCACTTTGCAGGATGGCCGATGTTACGTGCCGCTATCCTAGCCGATGACATCGGGCGTTTCCGGAAGTATTCGGCTGCGCGGGCAGGCTGGCAGAAGAGAAGATATGTCACGCGGCGACTATTCGATTATTATTCTCTCTGGCTGGACGTTGTCAAAAGAATGTCTAAAATTGTATTCTGTAATTATTTTGCTAATATAATGTTTACTGTAAAAAGAGCTTTTTACAATATATAGAAAATGTTATAAACATTTTTGAATGTTATAAATAAGAAAAAAATATTTTATTATTGCTTTCTTAATATTTATTTACGTTTTTATTTTCTTAAATGTTTAAAATGATTCTTAGGTTGAAGTAACTGTGAGTTTCATAGTAGGGTACTGTTTCTAGGCAAATAATTAACAGATTTTATTATTTACTAAATATACTTAAACTTCACAGTTGATGAGACTGTATTTTTAGATTTCGATCTAAATCGTTTAAATAGTTAGAAAATCTATAGTTAAAACTAAGACATATTTTCCGCATCGAAACACTTTCCAAAACACTAAACATGCTTATCAGACCTATTAAATTATTCTAATAATATAGATTCAACTAGGTAAAAAAATCACATACAATGTAATATGTAAATACACTAAGTCTAACGGTGCTTACGTCGCAAACTTGATGCGAAGACGTCACGAGTCACGACGCGACCTCACAATAAAGCCATCTTCAAATCAATGAATGGAAGATACGCTCGGGTGAATCATCTTCGTTACATCAAGGAGGTCAAAGACCGTAAGGCCGTGACATTATAACTTACTATTAAATGTATGTTTTTTTGTTAGCAACACGGTAGGTGTTATAAATATTTTTTTGCGCTGTTTGATTTTTTGTTTTTTGTATGTATTATGGTTGAGGCATCATTATATTATTCAATACAAATTACAGAGCCGAATGATTTAGGTTTGATGCGTAAAAAATAAAAACTTAATATTTCGGGATCTAACCCAGGAATTTAACCGGTGTTCCAGTCTAAAAACCTATGCTGCCGAAACATTAATTTATATTTTATGTACTAGTTTATTGTTATTTATAAATATTATAATAACTTGTAGTACATGTGTGAAACTTCACATGATTTCATTGTGACGAAAACATTCATAAGGTGATGCAGTTGTTCCGTGACCCGTCGACCTTGTCGCGCCCAAATTGCGACCGCAGACTATATAAGCAGATTTTAACGCAAGCAATGCATCAGTTGTATCACAGCCAATCATATCAATATGTTCTCCAAAGTGAGTACTCCTTGCAATATTAAAAAAAAATTAACATATTTGTTTCTAAAGTCGCTCGGTTTTAACAAAATCTTAATTCTTTGCAGATCGTCGCTTTGAGCGCGTTGGTGGCTGTGGCCACAGCTGGTCTGCTGCCCGCGGCGCACTACTCCCCGGCTGCCGCCGTCTCCTCCCAGAGCATCGTCCGTCATGATGAGGGACACGCACCCGCAGCCCCCGTCGCCTACCACGCCGCTCCCGCCGCTGTTGCCTACCACGCTGCTCCCGCTGCCGTAGCCTACCACGCAGCACCTGCTGCCGTTTCCTACCACGCCGCCCCTGCCGCTGTTGCTTACCACGCTCCCGTCGCCAAGGTGATCGCTCCCGCTCCCAGACTGGTCGTCTCTGCCCGTCACGAGGAAGAATACGTTAACGTAAGTGTCTCATGGCTACGAGATAAATTTAAAAATGTGAAAATGTTATGTCTCATTATGTAACATATACTTATTGTGTATTCTTCAGGCGCACCCCCAGTACGAGTTCTCTTACTCCGTTGCTGACGGTCACTCCGGCGACAACAAGTCCCAGCACGAGAGCCGCGACGGTGACGCCGTGCATGGCGAGTACTCCCTGGTGGAAGCCGACGGCTCTGTGCGCAGAGTGGAATACACCGCCGACGACCACCACGGCTTCAACGCCATCGTGAGCAACTCCGCGCCCGCACACGCGCCCGTCGCGCACGCACCCATCGCGCACGCGCCCGTCCTCCTCGCGCACCATTAACTCGTCACTAGTCACAAGGGATCTTAGTTTATAAGAAACAAATATTCTGTAAATAGGAAAAATATTTATAAATTAAATGCAGCAAATTGAAATGTATTGACTTTTATTGGTTACATGGTAAAATTAAATAATAACAATGTCACATCACAAAATCTTACTCCCACCAGAAAATTGATTAAACATAAAAATACACATAAATCAAATAAATCACAATTCATTTAAATATTGTATTATGACACATTATATTAATTGAAAACCGCGTGGCGCCCATGAAGGAAAAAGTCAGTTAATTTCCTTTCATTTCATTCAAACCGTAATTTACAATCTTTCTGTATGTTTATACTTGATGTTTTAAATACGATTTGTAAAAAATATATTTGGCGAGATAGTAATATTATGTTCGTATTTATTTCATATGAATAAAATGTAGTGCCCTGGATTAAAACCGTGCCCGATAATATGGCAATAGGCTTACGACACTCCCTAAAACATCAAGTTCGGGGAACTGTAGTAAAAATAATGAAATACTATACGTGAAATGAAAAATACGGATAAATTCAGAGAATGTTTTTTTATCATTGAGCACTTGTTTTACACGAGTTGACATAAGACATTTATGTTTTTAATTTTTAAATTATATTAGAACAAGAGGTTCTACAACATATCCTCCCTTAATAAATTAAAAACATAAAATAACAATATAGTAAAATACAGTTTCTTATAAAACTAATATATAACTATATATTAACTCATACCCATGCCTTTCATGCATTTTACATGCTTTATTGGACCCAATGGCTTTGTCAACAAATCTGCAGGTAGCTCATCTGTAGGCATATACATTAATTCTACAACCTTGTCATTAACTTTTTCCTTAACAAAATGAAACTTTACATCAATGTGCTTAGTCCTATTGTGATGGACTGGATTCAATGCAAGTTTTTGCGCACTTTGACTATCAGAGAAAATAACAACATTTGGTGATCTACCAGTTACTTCAGTGACAAAACATTTTATAAAACAAGCTTCTTTAGTGGCTGAAGTTAAAGCCACGTATTCGGCTTCTGCCGAAGATAAAGCAATAGTAGGCTGCTTCCGTGATTCCCAAGATATTGGACCACATGCGAACTCGAAATAAAATCCAGTGTATGAACGTCGATCAACTGAACAATTTGCCCAATCTGCATCTGCATAAGCTTGTAGTTTAAAATCTTCCACTTTCCTATAAGTTATACCAACATCTTTAGTGGCACTCAAATAGCGAAGACACCGCTTAGCAGCACGCCAGTGACTCTGATCGTTGTTTGTATTAAATTGGCTCAAATAGCTTACTGTATAAGCTATATCTGGTCTCGTGTTAACAGCCAAAAACATGAGAGATCCAATTAGAGCTTGATATGAATCATTAGACTCACCTGTACCAGGTTCTAATTTCTATAATGCAAGTGGTGTTGAAATACCTTTGCAATCTTGCATATCATATTTCTTCAACAACTT
Organism: Manduca sexta; assembly: GCF_014839805.1. Classification (NCBI taxonomy): domain Eukaryota; kingdom Metazoa; phylum Arthropoda; class Insecta; order Lepidoptera; family Sphingidae; genus Manduca; species Manduca sexta. Next base: position 14,805,140 of record NC_051140.1, read on the forward strand.
TTCTATATATGTTCTTTGATATAATTTTATAGAATCTTCTTGCGAACATATATTTATTCCCGTAAAGAAATTAATTATACCTAAATCTTTTGTTGTAAAATATTTTCCAAAATCACATTTGAACTTCTCAAACGTCACATTGTCTTTATAAATAACAACAATGTCATCTACATAAACTGCCAGTATTAAACAGTTTTTATTCGAAATCTTTTTGGTAAAAACACAAGGTTCAGAAGGAGTTTGAATAAATCCTATAGACAACAAAGTTTGTTTTAACTTTGTATTCCAGGCTCTTGGTGCCTGTTTCAGACCATACAAAGATTTTCTTAATAAACAGACTTTATTCTCATCACCTCTACGAACAAAACCTTCAGGTTGTGTCATATATACTTCCTCTTCCAAGTCACCATTTAAGAAGGCTGTGTCGACATCCATATGCCGAACTTTGTACCCTTCCTGCACTGCTAAAGCTAGTAGGGTTCGCAGTGATGAGTTGCGTATAACCGGTGAAAAGGTTTCATGGTAATCTACACCTTCTATTTGTGTGAATCCCTTGGCAACTAATCTAGCCTTGTACTTCACTACGTTACCATCAGGATCTCGTTTTAGCTTATAAACCCATTTACATGGAATGCAGAATTTATGACTTGGTTTATTTACCAAAATCCAAGTTTCCTTTTTTAATAAGGCATTATATTCTTCCTTCATTGAAGAGATCCAATTATCTTTGTCGTCTCTAGATATTGCATCATGAAACGTTTTCGGATCATCATTCAGAATATCATCGACAAGAGCACTATATGAAAAATAATCTGGAGGCTTACGTTCTCGTTGAGGATATCTTGACTCAGACCCGCCATAAGGTTCATAATTAGTACCACTTGATGGCAATGAAGATGAATGATCTAAATCACCTGAGTTGTCATCAATATCATCAACAGCATCCACAAAGTCATTTTGCTCTTCCGGCAACAAAGATGGATTTGCATCTGATGATGAAATCTGCGATAACAAATTAATAACATTGGGATTAAAACTAAGGTTTAAATTATTTTCAGGCATCTCTTTCAGTCCTGTAAAATTATTTTCGAAAAATATAACATCCCTTGACTTAATTAAGCTTCGTGGCGTTTCCACGTTACGGAAATAATAACTTCTTGGATCATCTGAATATCCAACAAAGATGTGTTCCGTTGCTTTCATGTCTAACTTAGTTCTATGACATGACGGTACATGAACTAAACATCTACATCCAAAAACCTTTAAATGAGACAGGTCAGGTTTGCTCCCATACCACATTTCGAATGGTGTTTTACCTTCAATTGCGCGATGAGGAGACCGGTTTTTAAATAAACACTAGTTTCTACTGCATCCTGCCAATATGCCTTAGAAAGCGAACCATGTGACAGCAAAGCGCGAGCCTTTTCTATAATACTGCGATTACAACGTTCACTAACACCATTTTGTTGAGGGCTATATGGAACCGTTGTTTGGTGTTGGATTCCTTGAGAATCTAAGTAGGCCGCCATCTCTTTATTGACATACTCAGTACCATTATCCGATCTCAGTATTTTAATTTTCGCACCAGTCTGTCTCTCAACAAGTGATTGAAATGTAAGAAACTTTGACATGACTTCTGTCTTAGAATTCATACAATAAACAAATATAAAACGCGTATAATCATCTACAAAAATAATAAAATATTTATTGCCTTTGAATGAAGTAGTTGACATCGGTCCACAAACATCTGTATGAACTAATTCCAGTGCTGATGTAGCTCTCTTATACTTCAGCCTCTTGAAGGGCTTCCTAGCTTGCTTACCTTCAATACAAGGTATACATGGTTCTTTGTCAACTTCTACGTACTTCACACCGACAGCAAGACCCTTTCTGAGTAGGTCCATACCAATACGGCACAGATGTCCAAGACGCTTATGCCAAAGCTGAAACTTTGAAAGCTCTGAATTAACAATGTACGCTATATTTTGTGGTAAACGAACAGAACAATCTAAATGAACCAGTCCACCACTATAAGAACCATGAAAAGCAGCATTATTTAAATAAGATACATCATCAGATTTATAAAAATTACAACCATTTTTATCAAAAATTACTAAAAAACCTTTTTCAACAACCTGCTTTACTGATAGCAAATTGCAGTTTAGGCGTGGAACATGTACAACGTCAGCTATTCTGCAGACTCCATTATTTGTATCAATAGATACATCACCAACGCCTATAGCTGCCAATTTCTCTCCATTTGCCACAGTAATTGTACCTCCATCTATAGGACGATAGTTGATAAACCAATCTGCACGGGGAGTCATATGAACTGTTGCACCTGAATCCACAATCCATCTGTTAAAGTCTTTACTTTCTAGTGCAGATAAAGACATTTCAGTGATAACTTGCTTCGAATTCGTTACCCGTTCTTCCTCATTATTTACAACAAGACCCGTTTCACATTTTGCTTCCTTTTTATTATAAACAAAACTTGGTTTATCCTTTTTAAGAGGACAGTTGGGAGACTTATGCCCTGGTTTTCTGCATTTATAGCATATTATACCCTTCTTATGCAATGAGCGCAGTGCTGGTACATCACGTTCAGTTTCTCTACTCATTTCACTCAATAGTTTAGTTTTCACCATTTCGCTAGTGACTTCTATATTACAGTGCTCTAGAGCCATTATCAGGGGCTCATATCGTGATGTAAGACCACCTAGAATGATTGCAGCAAGCGAACTATCTTCAATTTTCTTACCAATATCGGCTAGGTCCTGCGCGGTCGTTGTTATAGCTATTATATAGGATTCTAAATCTGCAAAATCTGATAAAGTATACCTATATAACTTCCGCTCTAGTGCTAACTTTCGGCCTAAGCTTTTATCTTCAAACGCTGTTTGCAAAGCATCCCACGCCATTTTCGCCGTTGTAGCTGTTCTGACATGTGTGATAGCACCACCGTCAACCGTTAGGCATATTTTTGAAAGAGCCTTTTGGTCATTACGGAAACGTACCTCAGAAGGCGTTTTATCATCGTCAGCATAGCCACTTACAGTACTCCACAACTCTTCATGCATCAACAACATTCTCATTTTAAATTTCCAAATTGCATATCCTTCACGATTTCTTAACATAGTAATTCCATTCAATATTCCTACAGGTCCTGCCATTATTATCTTCTTCTAAATAAGATAACTTCGTGCTGATAACGATTTGTAGTAAAAATAATGAAATACTATACGTGAAATGAAAAATACGGATAAATTCAGAGAATGTTTTTTTATCATTGAGCACTTGTTTTACACGAGTTGACATAAGACATTTATGTTTTTAATTTTTAAATTATATTAGAAGAAGAGGTTCTACAACAGGAACACTAGATCTATTAACTGCAACCTAGTCCACTCCATTAGGAATCCAGCCTAGAATTGTGCTCCTTATCATATCATGGGATGGAACTCACATAGCGATAAGTGGGTGCCCTGGTTGCACGTCTGTCTACTCTCGTAAAGACGTGATGTGTGCGGATAATTTAATATTGTATAAAATGTAAGTATTGTGACATCTTCGTGTCTTAAAATATTTGATATAGATAAGACGGAAGAGTAATTAAAAATTTTATTGGTAAATTATACCGTAATCTTTAAACATCTTAAGCCAAAATTTAAATGTACACAAAAAATCTTCATTTATGTAAATAATTTTGACGTTTTTAGGATTATTGAAACGTTAGTAATATTTGTTTACATTTTATTTTTCCCCGAATACCTATGGTATAGTATTGTGTATTTACAAGTTGTCATTTTGCTTGCTGGTAAGTTAGGCCAATCTTCATGTGCATAATATATATGTATAAAAATTCAGTGAAAGTGCATCACCTGATGGCCTCGACTTAGCTGTAGTTTGCCCTGTAGCGCAGTAGCAAAACTTCAATAGCTCACCTGCGGGCTATTTCTTTTTCTTGTTTAGATTGATATCTCATTCCAAACTAAATGTCATTTAAACTGGTATTGGTGTGGGGAAAGATCAAGATACTTTATCGCCCCCAGGATTATAGGACCGTACCGGGATAAACATAAACAGCGTATGGTTATAACTGTTTCTATTTGATGGCTTATTTAATGTTGGTTATAACTCATTTTAGCAACTATAAGTTAAATCCATGTGGTGGACATTTTGAACGTTTCGAAATGCCTTACGGCAAAGTTTGTACATACTTACCTTCAAAACTATGCGTAGCATCATTATCCTGATGTGGCAAATTCGAAATAAGCTTTGATTTTTTTTTATGATATACTCAATAATAATAATAATAATAATATCAGCCCTGTATTATATACTTACCCACTGCTGAGCACGGGCCTCCTCTACTACTGAGAGGGATTAGGCCTTAGTCCACCACGCTGGCCTAGTGCGGATTGGTAGACTTCACACACCATCGAAATTCCTATAGGGAACTTCTCAGATGTGCAGGTTTCCTCACGATGTTTTCCTTCACCGTTAAAGCGAACGATAAATTCACAAAGAATACACACATGATTTTTTAGAAAAGTCAGAGGTGTGTGCCTTTGGGATTTGAACCTGCGGACATTCGGCTTGGCAGTCCGTTCCACACCCAACTAGGCTATCGCCACTTTTATGATATACTCATTTATTATAAATTTTAGAAATACATATACTTGTAGTTGTTGCTTCTTTTGTTTAGTGAAAGCATATATGAAGAACACAACTCGTAATTCCGCTTATATTTTCATGGATGTAAGTGTAACATGGTAAAAAGAGGCCTTGGTATGTGAATATTAAATAGAAGGGCCATATTTCTAAAATGCATTTAGGCAATAAATTAAATTGATTTTGATTTCAATATTTGTTTTAATTAATATCTATATATCTTTGTACTCAGATTTCTAAATAAAATTATCTCATTAGTCAAGAGTAATAAGTATTAAGCAAACGGCTGGTTATAACTGGTTTTCGTGTTAGCACAGGCCTAATGATCTCATTAATTCTCTCGGAAATGTGGCCCATTCTGAAACAAAGGAATCATCTTCGGTTGTCGTTAGAGGTAATACATTAATTAAATTTAACGGTTTTTTATTTGTTTGAATGACGAGACGTGCTTGTCTTTCGTCTAAGGATAAGCGGTACTACCGCCCATAAACAGTAGAGACACCATCTAACACGTTAAATTACAAAGTATTATTTGGTATTCCAGTGCGCTCGTCATCATGAGACATGAAATGTTAAGTCTTATTATGTCCAGTAGTTACACTGGCTAGAATGTCTTTCAAACCGGAACACAACAGTGACTACACACTGCTGCTTGCCGGCAGAAAATGACATTGCGGTGGTTCCTAGTTCCTACTCAGGTGGATTCGCATATATGAGAGACCTACCACCAGTAAATGATTTTAATTCTAGTTTTACTGGAGTTCATTTTTTTTTTCAGGTTGAAATACATATAGTTAAGGTGTTACTTTACAAAGGTTTTTTTTTCTATCTGAGCAAATAAACAGATAGACCAAACATTTAATGTGTGTTTATGTTTTCATATCGTGGTGTACCAATATTACTAGCTTAAAGAAATGACTATATATTCAAAAGCCGATATATATATAAAAAGGCTCGTAATATTATTTTACAACGAAGTAAGTAACATCTTAAATTGTTATTAAATGTTTATTAAAAATTTTGTATGCCTTATAAGCGCGCGTGAATCATCTTCAAATCATCTTTGTTACATAACTATGTAAGGTCAAAGACCGAAGATAATATGCATAATATTTGTAATATGTAGCCTCGAAACGTAACAGAATGTGTATTATAGTAGTAGTATTTTAGGAAGTCATCACAATTCAAGAATAGGTTATGTTTACAAATTGTTAAGAATGAATAAAAGTTTTGTGCATGTGTACCAACCCTTTTAAGCCAGGCTCCAATTTAAAATATGAACTTAATCGATCGTTTAATATATATATTTTTTAATTACATGATTTTTTTCCTCTGTGCCTTATAGGGTTTTGAGACAAGCGCAGGCTTCAAAACCCTACAACATAATAATATTTTTCTAATATTAAGTAAAGTAAATTATTTACTTACTACCCAACATTTTGCATATATTCTTGGTCGAAATGCAAGTGTAGCATTTGTATTAATATATGACATTCATTCATTGTGACATGAGCGGTCACATAAAGTTGCACTGGTTCCGTGACCCGTCGACCTTGTGGCGTCCAAAATGCGACCGCAGACTATATAAGCAGATTTTAACACAACCAATGCATCAGTTGTACCACAGTTAATCATATCAATATGTTCTCTAAAGTAAGTACACGACGTTATATGGATTTCAATATTAGTTTACGCTTAACAAAATAGGTTTTTAAAATTTGTATTCTTTACAGATCGTCGCTTTGAGCGCGTTAGTGGCTGTGGCCACAGCTGGTCTGCTGCCCGCGGCGCACTACTCCCCGGCTGCCGCCGTCTCCTCCCAGAGCATCGTCCGTCATGATGAGGGACACGCGCCCGCCGCCCCCGTCGCCTACCACGCCGCTCCCGCCGCTGTTGCCTACCACGCTGCTCCCGCCGCTGTTGCCTACCACGCCGCTCCCGCTGCCGTAGCCTACCACGCAGCACCTGCTGCCGTTTCCTACCACGCCGCCCCTGCCGCCGTCGCTTACCACGCTCCCGCTCCCAGACTCGTCGTCTCTGCCCGCCACGAGGAAGAATACGTAAACGTAAGTGTCTCATGGCTATGGGATAAATTTAAAAATGCGCAAATATTATGTAACATTATGTAACATATACTTATTATGTATTCTTCAGGCGCACCCCCAGTACGAGTTCTCTTACTCCGTTGCTGATGGTCACTCCGGCGACAACAAGTCCCAGCACGAGAGCCGCGACGGTGACGCCGTGCACGGTGAATACTCCCTGGTGGAAGCCGACGGCTCTGTGCGCAGAGTGGAGTACACCGCTGACGACCACCACGGCTTCAACGCTGTCGTGAGCAACTCCGCTCCCGCACACGCGCCCGTCGCGCACGCACCCATCGCGCACGCGCCCGTCCTCCTCGCGCACCATTAAGTTCTGAAATCGGTGACTTTAGCATTTAAGGAGCAAAACATTGTAAATAGTGAAAATATTTAATTTATGAATTAAATTCAACAATTTAGCAAAAAATGTTTTATTACTTTTAAGACTACGATTATTGATCACTTTCATACTAACGTGTGTAAAATTAATATAATTATTCCGGTGTCATTTTGTATAAGACGCTTGAAGCAGATACTTTGTATAAGGCGCTAGTAGTTTATCTTCTTCATAAGCCTTTGCAAGTCCACTGCTGAACATAGGCCTCCTCTAAAGTCTGAAGAGCACTTGAGTTACATAAAGTACTAGAAGCATATAAGGTGGCGCAAGTTTAAATTGTGCTTAAAGAATAATATAAAACCTCTGAAGAATTGAAAACCCCCTTAAATATTATATAAGTTATTTGAAAACATCGCTCGTTTCAAGCTTATACATGACCCAAGACTAATTTTGTAATCATAGACACAACTGTAGAACAGTTTTCTTGTAACACTTTACAATGAGTTACTGTACCCTTAGATAAAAAATAATTTAAAATTACTACAAAATGTACCTAATTTAATTTTTTTACATCTTATTTGACTGATCTTTGGCTGACTTAATACCGTAACTTAGTACATAATAACAACTAAAGAATTTAGGGTTAGTATCCTTATATTTCATGACAATAATATAATATTTTATAGAGATTGTGTCCTTATTTTTACTAATTGGATGACACTGACTACACCAACTTTTGATAAATTTGGTTAAACTCTAAGTAGTGAATGCTAAATTATCTGGTTTTGTGTAAATAAAATATTATTCTTAATCAGATGAATTGTTAACTTAATATTTTAGGAGCGGAGGTAAAGTTTTTCTAAAATATAAAACAACGAATACGCATAATCTCGAAACTTTTTCTTGCACGATTTTACAAATTTCCTTATTAAGGACTCAGTTGAGAATAGAGCTCTCACACCTCTCTAATTAATATCCCAACTTTAAATTGATAAAGCTCCTAATCAATGCCCTACTATTAATTAATGGTAAACTTCGAGTATTAAAACATGCTTTTTTTGGGACCTGAGTATGCCTTTTATGGGTCTGACAAAATATACTTGTTCTTATGCGGAGATTGAATCTGCAACCTCACGTTGTAATGTTTGCTCATCACCCACTTTGCCAAGCAAAGTATGAATGAATAAAACATGATCCTAATTGAGCTTTTGACATACGACTATTTCTCAATCAGTATAAATCTTAAAGTTCAACATGAACGCGTTCACATACCATTACTAAGTGAGTTCAATAAGCTGCCTCAGTTTCACAAGTAGGTATGATATAGTCTTTGCAACAAAATACTCCGTATGCGCCGAAGAAGGCCACCGCGGGTTTTGGTTGGTATGCCGGTGTAGGGTATACAGGGGTAAGGGACTCAGTCCAATACTCGCTCGAATGATGCTATACTCCTCAGCGTCGACATTGGGCCGTAAGACCGGTGAAATCAACATAACCATTCCACTCACCCTCCAAGTGGTGGGAGAGATAACGCGTTTTTCCCCTCGAAAAAAACAAAAAAAAGGTATGATATAGTATTAAATAACTATGGAAAAAATGATGGCTCGCCTACTATCATAAAAAGTGAAGTTATTATCAGGAAAAGTGGATAAACTAGTTGCACTTTTGCCTAACCCTTGTGGGAAGAAAGGCGTGAGTATATATAATATGTTAAAATATGTATCCATGAATACTAATTACCCAAAGTTTCTTTTAACGACATGATTGAGTATACATTTAATATTTAATGTTGTGGAAATGGACATGCCGTAACTTCAAGGGCCTTAGATATTAATAAACATTTTTATTCATGGCTTGGCCTAATCAATGTCATGTCTAGCGTGTCCTAGGTCTATGGACTTTTATCCACCATTACGTTTCTTGTCGAAATGTCGAAATACACACAACGTGATCATTAGCTGTACCCCATATGCCTACAATTCTTAACGTAGAAAAAGTATATGGGAATGAACTAAAGAACATAACGATAAGCCTATCACTAAAATATGTTACCTATGTCCTTTCATAATGTTACCATTATTGCTTATTAAAGGCCTCTTGCCTACGGACTCTTTAACTAAAGTATTAAATCAGCTGTTGATTAGGCGAGGCGGTCTTAGGAGGTGGCAAACAGGATAAACGTTCAGGGTCTCGCCTTAAGGGCTTGGGGGCTTGCAAGCTGCACAAAGAAAAACATTATCCTTCTTAGGCGATCGGGTAAAAACGCTTCGCAAATTCTGTAATCAAACGTTGTACTAACTAAGACCGACGCTGTTGATCAGTTTAGCTATCATTGAAGTATCTATCATTTTCGAAGGAACGTGTGAAAACGATATATTATCAGTTAGTTGCAGTTATTTTGTACCGTGAGTGTAGTGCAACAAGTCAATATGACACAGATTAGTTTATTATAAATGTTAAATTCCAGCAAGTTCAATATGAGTTCAACAGACATGACATTCAAAATGTTGAATAAGAAATATCTAATGTAAATAACCTTTGTTACATAATTTTATGAGGTTGAAGATCGCACAGCCGTGACATTCTAACCTCTAGTCATTCATAATATTTCTGTTTATAATGCGGATAGATATTTGGATTAAAATAGGTCTATTCCTGTATTTTTAGAGGGAAATGTCGGTAACAAAGTTGTTAAAATGTTACCCTTAAACCTATTATTTTTAAAGCCATATTACATTTATACCAAAAGGGTCAACTACACTAAATTTGCATATAAAATAGTTAGGTTATTTTCGAAGGAATACGATCCCTCTAAATATTAAAAAAATGTATTGAATATAACACTAAAGTTAACAATTAAAGTTCCACAAACAGAAAGGCCTGTAGAAGACTAAGTATTATGATGACTTTAGAGGGACAGTCAACGTTTTCGATATATTGTGAAATCCAAAAGTTGCTTTATAGTTTTTGTTACACGTTAACCAGCGCGAAGACAAGAAGACGCATATTGTCATATATGAGCATTTATAAAAGCAGTTAAACATATTAAATATACATCTAAAGTATCATCTAGTACTTAGAAGTTAGAGTTGATAATATTTAAAAAGTAAAGTGGTACATAATAGCTAATAAAAAGTAATGACACAATAAATGTTCTTATTGAACTTTACAGGTGCTATAATAAATACCACATGTTTATCTGTGACGAAAACGGCCGTATAACGTTACAGCGGTTCCGTGACCCGTCGACCTTGTCGCGTCCAAAGCGCTACCACAGACTATATAAGCAGATTTTAACACAACCAATGCATCAGTTGTACCACAGCTAATCATATCAATATGTTCTCTAAAGTAAGTACACGACTTTATATGGATATTACTTTCAGAGTGCCTCGGTGGAGTAGTAGCATTACGTTACGATTGCTGCTGAGGTTTGCGTTCGATCCCTGAGTCGGGCAAAGTGATATTGGGCTTTTCTCCTCAGTGTCAGCCCGGAGTCTGCAATTTGTGGCTCGCCCCATATCACATCATGGAACGGAATATGAAAGGCGCATAGTGGTTACACCAGTTGTGCCGCTGCCTACCCCTTCAGGGATAGCAGGCTTGAGTGTGTATGTGTGTGTACTATTATCCGCGATTTACAAAATAGGTTTTTAAAATTATAATTCTTTGCAGATCGTCGCTTTGAGCGCGTTGGTGGCTGTGGCCACAGCTGGTCTGCTGCCCGCGGCGCACTACTCCCCGGCCGCCGCCGTCTCCTCCCAGAGCATCGTCCGTCATGATGAGGGACACGCTCCCGCCGCCAGGCTCGCCGTCGCCGCCCCCGTCGCTTACCACGCCGCTCCCGCTCCCGTCGCCTACCACGCTGCTCCTGCTGCCGTCGCCTACCACGCTGCTCCTGCTGCAGTTTCCTATCACGCCGCCCCTGCTGCTGTCGCTTACCACGCTCCCGTCGCCAAGGTGATCGCCCCCGCTCCCAGACTGGTTGTGTCTGCTCACCACGAAGAGGAATACGTAAACGTACGTATACCTAATGTTATGGCATAAATTTAACATTGCCCTATTATTAAAAAAATGTAAAATAACATGTATTGCGTTTTCCTCAGGCGCACCCCCAGTACGAGTTCTCTTACTCCGTTGCTGACGGTCACTCCGGCGACAACAAGTCCCAGCACGAGAGCCGCGACGGTGACGCCGTCCACGGCGAGTACTCCCTGGTGGAAGCTGACGGCTCTGTGCGTAGGGTACAGTACACAGCCGACGACCACCACGGCTTCAACGCTGTCGTGAGCAACTCCGCTCCCGCGCACGCGCCTGTCGCGCACGCACCCATCGCGCATGCTCCCGTCCTGCTCGCCCACCATTAATTTTGTTTACTAGTCAAAGCGACCTTAGCTAATAAGGAACGACATGATATTCTGTAAATATTAAAATTATTATTTATGAATTAAACAAAGCAAACTGTTAATTAATGTTGACTTTCATTATTTCTGTTAAAATTCTAATTGACATGAAACCGTACTTATTTAAGTGTGTCTAAAAAGTAAAATATTTCCCTGATATAGGAATATTTACAACAATAAGTAAAAATAACAAAGTTATTATTGGTGATTCACAAGCAGAATCAATTGAAGTTTTTATCTATATGTATAGACATATTTTAACTTTATTTAAAAGTTCTAGCTCCAAAATAATATGTGGGGATATTTGTTATGATTTTGATTGTAAAGATTTGAGTAGATATAGTTGCTCAAATCGTTTTTGATATTGTAAGTAAACAATAGAATTATTATTAATAGCTCAGTTTATAATGCTTACGCCTAAATGCTTCTAAAACTCAAGTCATTAAGATATTGAAGTTTTAATAGCGCAAGATAAAGTTCCTTAAGCAATGACAATAGCAACAATAAATATATTTCTGCGAACATGAAACGAAAAGGCGTATGTAAGTTGGTACTTATGGCTCTAAAGTAATTATATTTTATATTTATGTGCATCCATAACCATGAAAATAAATAGCAGTACTTCATTTTATTTTAAGTGGGCGCAGCCTATTGACCCTGTGGCAAGCGGAGAAGGGTCCAGATGTATGTATGTAGATGATGTCCAGTATGTCGACTGACGAGAGATGATTATTTCTCGCCAGTCGACACAATTATGCCGGTTTGCTGGAATCGGATATACACAGGCCGAGCCCAGAATGCGATACAGTTACGTGGTTCCTAGCGGGTTTAACATTTTGTGTAACATGGTCGCTTACCGGGCAGATAAGGAATATATAACTAGCATTAATAAAATATTGACACTTGAAATATTTGTACATGATTCGTTGACATGACTTCGTCCTTGCTTCAAAATTAGAAATTATAAAGTAGATGTTAATTTAGAGTGAAAATTAAAGAATCGTATTATCCTTTGTTACTGAGCTAAGCAATAAGGGATATTGTTTTAGAATCGGTTATGTAGTTCCAGAGGCTAGTCATTGCATATAAACTTTTCTATATATAATATGATGTAGACTAAGTACAGTTTTTACAGATAAGGGTTGGTAATAGACATCGATATTATATACAGAAATGTTTATATGCAATGGCAAGTCTCTATGAGTACAATGGTACTAATCATAACTTAGTGTTTAAATATATTATAACATTATTAAAAATACAAAAGGTTATGTACCAATTGGTATCTTTAATTACTACTTCATAGGTTTCAGATTTAAAATGTTGTCTAAGCTTGTATGTTAGCGTGCAAATTATGATATGTGAGTCATGCTAAGTTTAATTTTAAATGCAGTTTGTACATATTTGTGCATGAAGTGTGTTACGAGCCTTACAAGTTGCAAACAATTAAATGCATTACTTTCATAAACAGTTTACAACGTTACTGTTTTTAATTGCGGCAAATACTTAACGAATTTTGTAGACAGCGGCGTAGATCAGATTTGCTTCGATTTGGTATAATCCTTTTAGTAGGATTGCCGGAGATCAATATTATGACTAACTTTTCTTTCCTTACCTCTCGTATTTTCGAAAGTTACTAATGATATTCTACTATTGGTATTTATAGACAATAATGATCACTTAAAACTATTGTAAGTAAATGGATTTATTTGTTGGCATAGAAACAATAATACAATTATTGAATAATTAAACAAAATCTGAGCGCCCGACTATGTAAGCGTATTGACCTGCTTTTATGCAGACACAATGTTACATGATTATGTAGACCACATAGGAATGATATTTTAATCATTTTATCATGTACGCAGGTTACGAAGTTTATATTATAATTAAATAAGTAGAAGTTTTATAATTTTGGTCCAAAATAAAATGAAATCCTGAGTTATTTTATTTGTTTGTTACTTATTTGTAAAAGTACTAATGATGTAGGAGTTAAATGATCATCTACTTATTGTAGATCACCAAAATTATTGATTTTCGTCCATTACCCAATTCTTGAAAAGCTGAGTTTATATAGCAAAAGTGAATATTTTTCTAAGATAAAAGTGTTTGAATAATTACATCTCAGCTCAATATATCATTGAGGATCTCGCGACTAGTGTGATTGAGTTGTTATAACTATGTTAATTATTATCAGACCAACTATTGCAAACATGAGGCTACAACCTGCCTATTATAATAAAGGTCAAGTAAAATGAGTCAAAAACAAAAATATTATATCAATTTGCTTTATTTTATAAATAATAATATTTACATGTTTCTTGCACTAAGATACTACCCAGTATCAATAAGTATTAGGAAGTAATTAATGGTGCGCGAGGAGGACGGGCGCGTGCGCGATGGGTGCGTGCGCGACGGGCGCGTGTGCGGGCGCGGAGTTGCTCACGACAGCGTTGAAGCCGTGGTGGTCGTCGGCGGAGTACTGAACTCTGCGCACAGAGCCGTCGGCTTCCACCAGAGAGTATTCGCCGTGGACAGCGTCACCGTCGCGGCTCTCATGCTGGGACTTGTTGTCGCCGGAGTGACCATCAGCGACGGAGTAAGAGAAGTCGTATTTGGGATGAGCCTGATGAAAACGTATTTCACATTACATGACATCGCGTCATATTTATATCATTAACTCTTTACCCCATAACTACAATGGGATTTGGGGATACTTACGTATTCTTCCTCGTGGTGAGCAGACACAACCAGTCTGGGGGCGGGAGCGATCACCTTGGCGACGGGAGCATGGTAAGCGACGGGAGCAGGGGCAGCGTGGTAGGAAACAGCAGCGGGGGCGGCGTGGTAGGCAACGGCAGCGGGAGCGGCGTGGTAGGCGACGGGGGCGGGAGCGGCGTGGTAAGCGATGGGGGCGGCGACGGCGAGCCTGGCGGCGGGAGCGTGTCCCTCATCATGACGGACGATGCTCTGGGAGGAGACGGCGGCGGCCGGGGAGTAGTGCGCCGCGGGCAGCAGACCAGCTGTGGCCACAGCCACCAACGCGCTCAAAGCGATGATCTGCAAAAAAATAAGTTTAGATTTTTAACTAATATGAAAGCAACAGAATTCGTTTAGTGTATTTTTTTTTATATCCATTTCATAATCACTGTATATCTAATCATATTTGTACACTTACTTTGGAGAACATTTTGATGTGTTTAGCTGTGGTACAACTGATGCATTGAATGTGTAAAGAGCTGCTTATATACTACTGACATTTCGGGCGAGACAAGGTCAACAGGCCAAAGTTGTAAGTTGTTTTAAAGCTCTATTTTAGGAGGTGTAGGCATACTATGCTAATGAGCAAGAAGGATAGCAGTAGAAAGCGCGTTGAATTTTATTACGAAAGAGCATGTGTCAGATTATGTAAAATAGTTGAAATAAATGTGGCTTTCGTAATAATGAGGACCAATTTGTAATATACGATAAGAAGATGTGAATATTCATATAAGGTTGCGCAGTTCCTAGTAGTTACGATAAAAATAATTGAAAAATATGTTAAATGTTGTCCTTTAGAAAGATATTACTTTTACGCGGCATCGATGTTTTGTACATCTATTAAAGGATGGAGTTGTAAACTTAAGTTTTTTACACCTATTGTTAGTCTTCTTAGAAGAGATGCTTTATTGCTAATTTCGTTTGAACAATGAGTAGTAGTTCAATTGAAGGGCTACCTTGACTGAGGTCGTAACACTATGTCATTACTCATAGAGAATCCAAATAAAATAACAGCTTAGTTTTTATGTTTCGTGCGGTCAATGAGATTAGTAGAGCCCGAATCAACTTCTACTTAATCTGCAAAGACTGGTTAAGTATACACCTAAACCATCTAGCATTTAATATATTTCTAAGACAGTTCAAATGTAACTTCTTAATCTATAACATTTTTTGGCGTCCATTGTGAATTCGGCGTAGGGAGAAAAAAACATTAAAGACTAAAATGCATAATATTTATGTTTCATAAAACTTAACAGTGCGACTTACAAAATAATCAACAATGTTCCTTTCATGTAACGAAATATATTATAATCGGTAGTTATTTTCGTGTAATTAATGGTGGTATTTATTTTCTTCGATGTGCTTGGTAGCGTGTTTCACGTCAGCAGTGAATCTAAAACGAGAAAAGTTAATTAATACAATACTGATAAACATCATTATTTTTACAAGTAATAAAAAATATATTTTTGTCATTACCCTATTTTGTCTTTCAGTATACATAATTGCTATGTAGATTAGAGAGTATTTAAAACAATTAAGCTCAGTTTAAAATTATTGTAGATAAAATCATGATTTATTAAATTAATAGCAGTTCAGTGCAGCTCTGAATTAATTTAATGTTGAACGTTAGAAAATTGGTTTTTGATACTCAAGACCTAGAGATAACCAACGATAATTTAATATGAGGTATATACTTTTATTAGAACATAGTGATTTTATAATATTAACTGTATTATACAATGTACCACTGCTGTGCACAGGCCTCTTCTACTAGTTAGTAAGTTAAGGCTTTAGTCTGCCAAGATGGACTAGTGTGGGTTGGCAGACTTCACATAATATCTTGCAGCTGTGCAGCTTTCCTTACGTTGTTTTTTTTTTCACCGTTAAACCAACCGATAATTCACAAAGAATATATAAGATAATGTTTCTAGCTAATAGTATTTTTGTCATAGGTACATACCCGGTTTTTTTATCAGCAGCGTACTTCACAGTGCGGATGGAACCGTCAGCTTCATGCAGGCTGTAGACTCCCTTCACAACGTGGCCGTCACGAGCCTCGTGCTGGAACTTCTTGTCACCCGTGTGAGGGTCTTCGATTTTGTAATCGAACTCGTACTTGGCGTGACCCTGCATTGATAATATTTTTTTATGTAATCATTTCTGTGTTTAAATATTGTTATCAGTTGTTGCGTGAATACTCGTTGGATGTTAACAAAAAAGGTGCATGCGTTTATATTGTACTAATATTATTTGAGCCAATTTTTATAGGCCGGCGACAAGCAAGTATTTTACTGTCATCAAATGATCTTGGCAATCCATAAACAATCTACAATTCTCAGAAGATTTTGATTGTACTATTGGTCTTAAAGAAAAGGAACACAGTAAAGAAGAAATTGTTTGTTTAATTATACTTACACCCTCAGGATTCCAGTCCGCAGGAGGTTTGGCGGGGACGTCGTGGCGTTGAATGTTTTGGGAGGAGTAGGCGTGTCCCTTGTGTTGCGGTTCTTCCTTTACCACGTAGTGTGGGTTAGGAACTACTTTAGCTACAGGCTTTACAATAGTGGCTACAGGAATCACAACCTTTTCAACTGCAGCTTCGACGTGTTTCTCTTGTTTGTGATCATTGTAAAGAACGATGCTTTGGGAGGAATAAGCGTGCTTGGCCGCATAGCATACGCCGAGCATACTTATCAGAATTAGGCCCTGGGAAATAGAATTTCAAATATAAATGATAGAAATGTTATAGCGTTGGTAAGAATTTATGGACAAAGCGCAGTAATTGTGACAAAAATAAACAATAATAATGCAATATTAAATTTAAGGATTTTTAGCTTTTAATTGTTTATTACTCGAATGATTTGATTGTACTAATAATATCTATTATTGCATATCTAGTCGTATTGTAGATGTAGCTGTTGTTGCGATATCAAAATTAAATTCGACTAATAAATAAATATAAATATAACTTACTTTAAGAACCATTTTGATTTGTTTTTGTGTTGCTTTCTGTAATACGTGTAGAGAACTGATACCATCATTTGGTATACCGCTCAATTTATAGTCTTAAAACCACACCATCATAAATGGTCTTAACTACTTTTACTCCAAAAATAAACTTTTTCATTGAAGGGCAATTATTATCATTTGTATAGTTAATTTCTTTTAAATGAACGCCCAACCTCTGGTTGGCAATGTATGTACAATTATAATCAGTAAGTCAATCAAATTTTTCATATCCACATAAGGAACCGGTTTCCTTTTTCAGTCATTAAGTAAATAATTCACGTTAAATTTGGCAATAATAACACAACTTTCTGTAATATAATTTTAATTGATCACATTGAATGAAATCATTCGTTCTCGGACCACAGACAAATATTGTACATAGCATTAATTCAAAAGCTTTGGCCGAAGATATACCGTAGAAGTATAATAAATAGATCCTTAACTGAAAAAAAAATTACAATTATAAAGCGTAATTTATTTTAGATGTCTTCTGTAAATAATATGTTTTAGAATGGATATTTCGCGAGAATTTTAAAAGCAGCTTTGATGGTTCCATTTCTAAAATTAAATTCTTGAAGTACCTATGTTGCAAAATATAAACATTCTAAAACATCAGATATTCATGTAAAGAAAAATAATTATTTAAAAAACGCATTTTGTTGGCCTACAAGGTAACACAAATGTTAATTTATGCATCTATTCTTTGCCTTAACATCAAAATCTATCTGCACGATTCAATTGTTTCAACCCAACCGTAATAAACACGCAATAAATTAAATTATATACCGCAGTCGGAAGCATGGTAAATGTTTTTATTTATATTCATTCGTAGACATTTCTCGCGCAACACGTTAGCTACAGCAATAACTATCATTACTTTCACACTCAAATTCTCGGTTTCCATATGTTTGAAATATGTGTTCAAGTTCAAATCTTGCGAAAACTATTTCAATATCATACGTATAAAAGGTAATTTCTCTTTTTACATTAATCAGACTATCGGTGTCAGTTGGCAGTGTTTGCTGAAGTGTGTTTAAATAATGTTGAAGGTATAAGAATATGGTTTGGAGTTCTTTTATTTAATACTCTTAGTGATTTTAGATTCATTTTGTATTGAACGATCACAGGTTGCGTGCATAGCGGCCATCTTCGCGCTTGCTGCCTCTCGTCCACGGGGTGGCTTCGGAGATATCGGTTATCAGTTTCCGTACTCGTCACAGAGTATAAAGCTGCATCCCGATGAGGACGAAGATCTCAACCACATGCATCACGATTTTGAAGAACATCATCATCACCTTGAAGTTTATCATCCTATACAAGAAATACATGAAAAACATCACGTCATAGAACCGCCAAAGGTTCATGAAGATATCTTGGAATTACCAATGCTAGATCATAAGAAACATATGGAAATGCCAAAAAAACATAATGAAAAACACTCAGAAATGCATCATGAAAAACATCAGATGCCAACTATGATGATGCATCATGAAAACCATAAGGACCACGAAAAGCCCAAGATACATCACGAAAAACATATGGAAAAACCAAAAATGCATAATGAAAAACATCATATACCCATGATGATGATGATGCACGAAATGTTGAAACAGCATGAAGAAAATAAAATGCATCATGAAATGCCGAAAAAAGACGAGAAGCATAAGAAACATGAAAAGCATCATGAGGAACATTATGAAGGGGATGAAAATAAACATGAAGAGAAACATAAAGAAGAGCACAAAAAACATCACCACGAAGAACATCATGTACGATTTTTATAAAGTTTAACTAGTTGCTTGATTTGATGATTGATAAAAAATTCTATCTACGTATTCTATCAATATTAGTATCGAAACGAATAATTTATCTTAGAAGCTAC
The DNA here is from genome assembly GCF_014839805.1 of Manduca sexta. Lineage (NCBI taxonomy): Eukaryota > Metazoa > Arthropoda > Insecta > Lepidoptera > Sphingidae > Manduca > Manduca sexta. The sequence goes on from NC_051140.1 coordinate 14,824,289, forward strand.
ATTATCTGAACTTGAAATTATATTATTATACTTATAGACTGTTATACAGTATTGAAATTTTTATGAGATTTACTTTAATTTTTTTATGTTTCTTATGACTTGTAACTTTCCAGGATCGTACAGTTTATATCCGTATTTACAATCAGATATTTCTTTTCGACAGCCTTTTCATAAAAAGTACGAGTATAACTATAAAGTAGAAGATCCTCATACTGGAGACTTCAAGACTCATCACGAATCTCGGCACGGTGACTTGGTACACGGCTTCTACACGATCCACGAGGCTGATGGAACCACTAGAATCGTCGAATACTCCGCCGACAAGCATGATGGGTGAGTCTGCTCTTGTTAGTTTATTTAATTTGTCAGTATTAATACATCAATATGGTACTTATCTATTGAGATATTTTTGTTATAATTATTTTCTCGCAAAGCTTACTTAAAGCTTTTCTTCGGTCGGCATGCTTGTAAGTCTTTATCTAGTATTCCACACCAAGTTTGTGCTACTTTTAAAAAATATTATTATAGATATGCAATAAAGGTATAATTTTAAGTTTAGTGCGTCTTGTAAATTTATAGTTTCAATTGTTATTTGATGACTACAATTTACGTTTATTTCCGCAGGTTTAAAGCAACCGTGAGGCACGAAGGTCAACCGACACACGCTGCATGAGCATCGTTTTAATACGCTAGTACCTGCCTATTATTAGACTTAAGAATTTTAAAGACTGTTATTTGTAATTGCCTATAAATAAATACAATAAAGTATTTAAAAATTGACTCGTTGTTCTTGAACGAATATGCAAGGTTGATTTGTATGAAGTTTAAGTAATCATTATTAACATTAACTATCAAACTGCATAGGTGCATGTATAATTTACTGCTTTCAATAGAAACAAAAGAGTTCGGAATAAATTATATAGTGCATTTACAAACAAAACTAGTAGTCGACTTGTTCAAAGTAGGGAAAATATTTCTCATTCTCAATGTTCTATTTTAACGATGGCGATTCATTAAGATCATTTTTGAAAATCGTTAGAAACAACAATATTGAGCAAGTGTATCATAGATATATTTCATAAAACTAAAATCATTACCTAACCATCTTGTATAGCTTATAAGTTAGAGAAAATTAATTGCCTTGACATAAGTAGTTATTTTCTTTACTTTTAATATATGAAATGTCTAAAATAGAGTTACGAGTTTGACAAAAATATAACCAGATGACGTCAAGAGTTTATTAATTCTTATTGAAATAGTATAAATATAATTTAGACTGATAATTTTCTTCACTGTTCCATTTGCTTTTTAAAAGTAAGGGTCAATTTATTTTCCCCAATGATATTCTTTTCACAATAAAACAAAAACATGAATATACAAAAAACTTGACAGAAGGTAATACGTTTGTAAAGAATAAAACATTTCCTTAATTAAAAAATTTTATTAACGTTCTATTAAATAAAAACAAAAAACAAAATATGAGGTAAGATTTCCAAGCTAGCAATTAATGATGATGATGCTTTGGTACGACGTGATGGATGCTATGCTTCACATCTGCGTGGAAACTGTGGACAAATAAATATTTTAAGGTACGTATTACTTTAGTTCTTTAAATATGGTCCCTCTCGTCACCTGATTGCATTTAAAATAGAGTAGAGAGGACGCCTACGCCTTTAGCAATATTTGTTATTATTTCTTTTATGGATACTTCGTTTTGGAAACCCTAATACCTAAATTTATTTTAACAATATCTAAAACTACAGTAGTTACTGTTTGATAAATATAGTTAATTGTTAATTGTTGAGTAAACGGTAACAGCAGTAAACCTACGCGCCGTTTTGCCACTTTGAACATTAATAGTTGTCTATATAACTAACCAATTATATCTATCCTTACACTTGAGGAAAGCAAAAAAAAGCAGAAAATTATTTATTCGCAAAATTCTTGTGATTCGCATTACTGATTACTCTCATATTCTGCTGTCGGTTTAAGTTTATCTAAGGCAAGAGGGTCTATTTAAGGTAAGTAATCTGTGTCTTCAAGGTACTCACCCTGAGTGCTTGTCGGCGTGATAATGCACGTGCCTGATGAGACCGTCAGGCTCCTTCAGCTCGTAGTAGCCCTTCACCACGTCGCCGTCGCGCTCCTCGTGCTGGCTCTTGTGGTCGCCCGTGTGGGGGTCCTCTATCTTATACTCGAAGTGGTATTTGGGATGAGTCTGTATAATTAAATATTGTTGATGTTATTAGAATGCTAATAGAATAATTATATTACTTATTCATGTTTATGTACTCACATAGTAATCATGATGGTGACCATGTCCGTGCGACACGACCTCATGGTGACCATCGTGTTTGTGAACGTGTTGCGATGAAAACGCGTGATGGTGATCAGCAGAGACCACGGCGACCAAAGCGAAGATAGTTGCTACCTGGAATTGGCAGTTTATGCATGAACTCTAGTTTAAGGATAAATATTTTCCCAAAATTATGCAACCAATATAAATGGAATTATTCGGGTGGAATTTGAAAAATACAATATTGTTGGTGTGATATTATGTCGCTGAACCTTAGACAACCTGACTTATAAGAAACATTTTGCTACCTTAAAAATCATATTGGATGTTGTTAAAGTTGTCTGGTTACAGTCCAAGAATGAAATGATACAGTTTGTCTTCACCTAGCCACTTATATGTATATCCAAATCAAAAGAATCAAGGTAACAATGATTTCTCTTTGTATTAATTGGTCATAAAACTATTCAATAATTCCGAAGTAGATCATTTTTAATTTACTAGCAATTTTAATTAGACACGCGAGCTTGTGGTCTATGAGGCAGTTGACTCTAAATTTGGTGCAGCTGCCAAGGGTGCGTTAATGTAAAGTAAGCCTATAAATTATGAAAAATTTGCAGATGCTTTTTAATATTAGATACGAAATAAAAGGTAAAACTTAAACAAAAAACCGTAGCGGATTTCGTGGGATTGAGCAGGTCATGATATATTTAATAATGATGCTTATTGTCTAATTGTCAAAATGAAGGTGTTCCATAAAAAGGAACCTTAGACGACGATAACATTGAAGCCCTTTACTATGTTCATTATATTAGGTGTATATCTAAAGCGTATGGATGAAAAACAATATATTATGTCTTATACAACTTGATGCTACCATGATGTACAATACTAAAAACAAAAATTCTACGATATAATTTGATAATAATTAATAAACACACAAAAGCCTTTTATCCCCATAGGGTTAGGTATACGCTGGTGCACGCACATTCTACAGTGCCCAACCAACCCATGAGTCATAGGAAGCCTATCGTGGTGACTATGGTATTTGTGAACATGTTCAGAGGAAAACCCATGGCCAGCGAACGCAGCGCCTGCCAGAGCCGCGAGCAAAATTACCTGAATAACATTTATTTTTCAAGTTAAACGTTTGGCCGCCATTAGGCGCAAAAATATGAATAGGGCTAAAAGCTTCAACTTTAAAAAAAATGGTAACTTGGATTGAATAACTGCAAGCTGCCTTGATAAAAACTATATAAGATTAATATAGCGTTGACATTGCAATAGTGCTCTGTTAAAGAAAGGCAGTTGTAGGTTTACGTGTTTTAGATCTTTGATTGACCATTTCAAGAGCATAATTTAAAATTTCAAATCGCAGTTCAATTTAGTTTATTTAATTGCGATTTAAATTACTTTAAAAATATTTTTGGATTAGGAAAAATATTTTTTCCGCTACCGTAAAGATCATGTTGAATTGTCAACTTTGTTGTTTGACTGATAAATATTGGATCAAACCTGAAACTTTTATACAAAATGTGATATTAAGAATGCAAGGTTTATAATATTTTCATAGGTAAGGTTACTATCGTTTTAAAGTGTGATAAATTCAACCATAATAACAACTGTTTTGTATCACGCATAGCATTATATAGGTTTTTAGGTTACGATGTCAGCAAATAATATTCATTCATCACACGTAACAACACATTTAGTTTTACAGATTTTCTGTATCTTTATCGCTTCTTTGTTCGAGTGACAGCGCACATAACGTGTAAAGTTGGAAAGGGCCCTTAATATCACCGACACGTAAGTCAATAGATACGTGAATTATCCCCGATTTGATATGTTTGTGGTATACTCTCTCTCTATAACGTGCACGATAGATTAATATTGATGCCAGCACGAAGGTACGCAGGTTTCGAACCCAACATTTTTGACTTTTCAAAGTTACGTATGTATTTTTTATCTATAGTCTAAGAGCCCGTGAACCCCAGACCTTCGTTAATTTATAAAAGCTGAAGGTTTGTCAACGCATGCTCCCAACACAGGTAAGAACGATAGGCGATTATGAAATTTGGGTTACCGTAGCTTTGGCAGGTAAACGGTACTAAAGGTGTGTAAAATACCGATCTAATTTCATCAAATAAAAAAGTGAGATTTTTTGGTATTACCTTCAGAAAATTATTTAAAATCACGTTATTCATTGCCAGACACTTAACATCGTGGCAACCTTTTGCCAGACACCCTTAATGTTCATGAAATTATAGTTTTATTTACGTTATAGCATAAAAGCTAATTTATACTATGTATTTATCTAGTTTAACTATATTAACGAATATACGAAAACAATGTGCTGTCAGCGTGCAAAGTCAGATCGTCACCGGAGATGAACACACCGCCGCAGCACAGCAAATGGAAACTATTAAGGAAATATTTAAATTTGTGAACTGTACACTACCCAAATTCTTCCCCTGTTACATATAGCTGGTCAAATGTGGGTGTATTACACTCCTTGCCCCGAAAAAAGAGGAAAGAAAAAGATGAAACACCATACATGTATTTATTATTGGTATTACACTTTTCACTGTGTATGTTTGTTAGTAATAAACGGAAACCTACTCCTTTTTATTGATTTGAAAGAAATTTAGCTCATAGATGGACTATGTAACAAATATAGCTTAACTAGCAATTTTAATTAGGCACCGACTCCAAAATTGGTATACAGTATATACCTGTAATGTTTAATTATTTTTTGGTTTTAAGTGGTTTTTGAAGGCGGTTTAATTTTTTGTTAAAATTATTTTTTTTACTGTAAGGGCTTAGGCATTAGTCCATCACGCTGGTTTAGTGCGGATTGGCAGACTTCACATGTCCCAAAATTCTTATAGAGAACTCAGGTATGCAGGTGTCCTCACGATGTTGTGTTGTAAAGCAAGCCATAATGCAAAAAGAATATACAAATAACATAAGAAAGGTCAGAGGTTCCTTTAGGTTTTGAACTTGCAGACATTTATCTCAGCAGTCTGCTCCACTCCCAGCTAAGCTAACCTCACTATAAGACACATTGCCCAGTAGTTATACTGTCTTCAAACCGGAATAAATCAGTATGCACTTTGCTGCATGGTATGTGATTACCGCGTACCCGTGCGGACTCTTGCATACTCATTCATTATTATAAGAAAAGTGATAAACGTATGTGCTACAATTCTTTATATATACGATAAAATTTGAAGGATACCAAGTTTCTCTTATTATCTCGAGGAATTAAAACAAGATCGTTTGCACAATTTCAGTGGTATTGATATGAGTTAATTATGTTAGTGAAAAATGGTGCGCGTTAAGATAATTGGTACTTTCAGTGTGTGATAATTATAATAACACACCTACATTACTTGTAATGTATGCAATAAAAACGTTGGTTTTTACACTACAGCTCAGTTTCAAAAATCATGTTTCACAACTTTGTTCGGTTCACTCTTTAATTTATTTGTATACGAGACGTTTCATTAGGTTGCGTTCGGGTAAGATCGGATACGGAATAAGATCGTATAACGAAAAAATACCAAGAAATTATGGTTATTTTTTAGTTTAAGCTATATAGGCGGCGACGCTGTTTCTTTTTTTGAGATAGGAGTGCAAAGTAACTTGTAGTTATCTCTGATATTTAATTATTTGAATAAGCATAAATAATAGCTACCTACATAATATTATTATTCATTGAACCTATGATCTAAAATGTGAGATCGATGTTTTTTTATTGAACTACGACATGTTGTAACAAAAGTAAAAAAAGTTTACAGTAAAAATATTTGGTTATATATTTATTGGAAAAGAATATATCACATTGTTTTTTGTGTCAGTCTAGTAATAATTATGATAATGGGGCACGACGTGATGGGTGCTGTACTTGACGTCAGCGTGGAACCTGTAAACAAAACAGCATAAGTGAGTACCGTGCGCAGTCGCAAGACTCGCTGCGGGTGCGCAATGAGCAGTGAGTGCAGCAAGTAATACTCACCCGGAGTGGTCGTCGCCGTGGTAGTGCACGTCCCTGAGCGAGCCGTCGGGCTGCTGCAGCGAGTAGTAGCCGTGCACTACGTCGCCGTCGCGGGACTCATGCTGCGACTTGTGGTCGCCGGTGTGCGGGTCATCCACCTTGTACTCGAAGTCGTACTTCGGGTAAGTCTAGAAAAATCAATATATTTGGTTATGTGAATTAATAATTTAATAATCCATGAGCCTAAAAACAAAACTATCGTCGATTAATGATTATAATATTATAATATATCTTACATAGTAGTCATGGTGTTCGTGTCCGTGTCCGTGATGGTACACGGGCTCGTGGTGCCCGTCGTACTTGTGCACGTGCTGGGAGGAGAACGCGTGGTGCGCCGCTGCAGCACCCAATAAGGCAACGAAGACTACCAACTGAAACACGGATAAATATGTATTGTAAAAGATTGAGTTAGGACGTTAGAATCGAGTTAATCAGCTTTAAAACAAAAATATGATGTATATTAAAAATCTCATTATGCCATATGTCCTTCAAGGGCCTGCAATTGCATGCAGTTTTTACTGTTTTTCCTCCATGAAGCTTTGTAAATATGACGTTTGAATATCAATTGCACTTTACCTTAGCAACCATTTTGTATTGTTGATACAATGTGCAATAATTTACTGACACTTTACACCTAACTCGTGTCTTTTATATTGTTTAAAACTATAACGACCAAGGTGACATTCCAAATAGAGTATTTTTTGTTGATTAGTTTACGCATAGTTATTACAATTGTTACGTAAACGCACTATTTAAATATAATTGTTTGGAGATAAAAAATAGTTCACGGTTGGTCATATCGAGGTTTCATTGATTAATTTTAAATTTGATGATTATAAAATACTTTTTTCTGTGGTAGACTAAAATCTAGCTTACAATGAAGATACGACATTTTTTGTCTCTGTCATACATAATTAGGTAAATATTTTAATAGAACCAAAAACGCTTCCGAGTATTTTTCTATAGGATTTAAAACCTTGGTATATGCTGAAAGTCGGTGATTCATTTAATACATTTACCTGATATATCGTGATGGTGACTTTGATTAATTATTTGTCAAAATAAATATACTTAATCCGATTACGCATCTATAAGTAAATATTATAAAACAAAGTTAACTTGTTTGTCTATGTGTGTGTTATCGATTTTCTCAAAATGTACTGAACGGATAAACGAAAAGAGCGAAATACTATTTACTTTCTATCCCGGCAAAATATATAGCGGGACTTTTATTGCGGAAAAGTCCTTCATGTGGGCGAAGCCGTGAGCAAACGCTAGCTGCTTATAATATATGTATTCTTTATCATTAATATTCCGTTCACGGAGAAACTTTATGCAATAAGTAGATCTTGAATGACTTTCCAAACAAGATTATTATTTAAAACCAGATTTGGACCTACAGTAACTAAAACAACTTTACTGTAGGGTTTAAGAATGAGTAACATTCGAAAAAATAAATAACACTTTTGTTAGGAAAGTACGTTTAATTTTTCTGCAAATATTTCCCGGTACAGGTTTTACAAAGGTCACGCCTAGGGAGTAAAGTAGTACATAAAAATAATATATAGATTTTTTATAAAGTATTTTTATTAAAATCTAATTATTTATATTGTTACACATAAAATTATGTTAGCTTAATAAAAGTGTTTGTCATGTTGTTCAGGCTGGCCGTGATTAGTACTATAGTGGACCTCCGCGTGGAACCTGTAAATACAATAGAATCAGTCAGTACCGTGCGCATGTGCTAGTCGTGTACCTGAGCGCAGTGTGCAGTGTATGCAGCGAGTGAGACTCACCCGGAGTGGTCGTCGCCGTGGTAGTGCACGTCCCTGAGCGAGCCGTCGGGCTGCTGCAGCGAGTAGTAGCCGTGCACTACGTCGCCGTCGCGGGACTCGTGCTGCGACTTGTGGTCGCCGGTGTGTGAATCCTCCACAGAGTATTCGAATTCGTACTTAGGGTGGGCCTAAAAATATAAATAAGTTAATATCATCAAAATACTCGCTGAATTAAGTATGAGTCATCTTAAATATTAACTTAATTAGAGAGTTGGGGTTACATAGAATTTTCAATTTTTCACAACCCTCATCTCTGCTGTCACTGGTATGGAGCTTAATTTAAGAATCAGCAAAAGAAGTTGCGCTCTTTGGCTGTTACTAGAAATATGGCGACCTACAATACCGGATCTCTTCGTCATTCGCCTAACTGAATCACTATAATACCAGTTTAGTTTTCACGGTGTGTGTTACGAAAACATATTTGCCACAAACTAGTACTCCTTTACTAGCATTGCTTTCTCTACTTACATGGTGATCCTTGTGTTGATGTCCGTGCCTCTGCCCATATCGATGACCATGACTATGGCCGTATCCTTGTCTCTGCCCGTATCCAAATCCTTCTGCCTGCCCGTGTCCAAACCCTTGATTATGCCCAAACCCAAACCCTTGACCATGCCCGTGTCCAAATCCTTGACCGTAACCTTGTCCAAATCCTTGACTCTGTCCATACCTATGTACTTGCTCATACCCATATCCATGGCCTTTTCCATGTCCAGACTCGGTAGGGCTGTCGTATTTCTTTATATGTTGGGAAGAGAAGGCAGAATGCGCGACCGCAGCACCCAGAAGGGCGGTGAATACTAAGATCTAAAGAAATAAAATTATTATATTTGAGAAACACATTTTGCGATTGCGTTACTAGTCTTTTATTACGAATTATTATTAGCAATGAAATTATATAAGGGTCTTTGCATTGCAAGATTATAGAAGCTTCCAAATCTACGTTACCTTAGCAACCATTTTGTATTTTTGTTGGATGAGACAAAATCAATAGATGACTGATATTGAAGATGCTATACTACTGTCTTTTTATATGTTAAAATCTTTAACCACCACCAAACTGACATTTCACATGACGTTTATAGTTTTATTGGTTAGTTTAGGTATTACGAAACATAGGCACAACGATATTTTGATAATTGTTTAGTGAAGACAGAAAAATGTTGTAATTGAAAATGTCAACATAATTATTTTATTGCTTTTACGTCCTATGTTGAGATCAGGAAACCTATTCTTGTGATGAAATTATGTATTATAATAGCTTACCTTCATATTAATATAAGGATAGGGTTTAACTACTTATTGCTCTCCCGGTTTGAATTCATTTACGTAACGCAAAAGAGGAGCGAGATTTCAATTCTGGCGATTCACGTTATTTGAATTGATATTCAATGAAAAATTTGGCTTACCGGGGATAGCACCGAGACAGTTATCGGAATAAGAGATCTTAGCATTCTTCTACTAGGGCAATAAAGCAAAAAGTACGAAAGCTATAAATCTCTAATGCTTATTTCAAGCTGATAATTTTCTACAGTGCGCCAGTAAATTAAATAGAAGATTGATTGATTTACTATAAAAGAAACATTTTTATAATACCCACGCTCATATTTATTTGAGACTAGGTTTTGGCTTCACCCACGTGAAAAGCCTTTCCCACTACAGAAATCGTACGACACATAACGTATACCAGCATCATCAACGTAAATCAGATTAAAAAAATACAATTTCTTATTGGAGGGAATTACCAGGATAAAAAGTAGCTCTAATGTTACCCTAGAACTTAGTCTGTCTATGTGTCAAATTTCATCCACATCTGTTCAGCAGTTAGTACGTTTATATCTAAGTATAGGTTTGAGTATGAGTATGTGTGCGAGTTTAATATATGAGTATGAGTATGCATTAGTATGATGAGTTTGAGTATAAGTATACGTATAAGTAAAAAAGTAAGACGTGAAAAGATTTGCCTCTAATCGGGCCGTAACCATTTGTACTAAGTAAGCTTCTTCTGACCCTGTTACTACTGATATCCCTACCACAAGGTAGTCTAATCTATTTGCAATTGAATATTGATATATTTATAAGCATAGTATTATCCAAATAAAATATAAGGTAATTTTATAGGTAATTTATTTTTGTAGCAGATACATAACTTCATTTCATTACAAAATAATAGTATCATATTGTAGTTGTTTATGTTTCAGTCTAGTAATAATGATGATATTGTGGTACGACGTGATGGGTGCTGTACTTGACGTCAGCATGGAACCTGTAAACAAAACAGCATAAGTGAGTACCGTGCGCAGTCGCAAGTCTCGCTGCGGGTGCGCAATGAGTAGTGAGTGCAGCGAGTGAGACTCACCCGGAGTGGTCGTCGCCGTGGTAGTGCACGTCCCTGAGGGAGCCGTCGGGCTGCTGCAGCGAGTATTAGCCGTGCACTACGTCGCCGTCGCGGGACTCGTGCTGCGACTTGTGGTCGCCGGTGTGCGGGTCATCCACCTTGTACTCGAAGTCGTACTTCGGGTACGTCTACAAAAGGAGCGATATGTTATCAATTATTGAATAGAATGCATTGACAGATTTATCGCAGTTGGTTAATTATAATAATAGTAAAATTTATCTAACGTAGTAGTCATGGTGTTCGTGTCCGTGATGGTACACGGGCTCGTGGTGACCGTCGTACTTGTGCACGTGCTGGGAGGAGAACGCGTGGTGCGCCGCTGCAGCACCCAATAAGGCAACGAAAACGAAGAACTGAAAAAAGAAAATAATCATAGTCAAGCGTAATTCAAACATGACAGTGTCAATGTGAAATATTAAGGTTATTTGTTTGTTGTATATATAAAAAGATAGTATTTTGAAATGATTATATTAGCTAGTATTTTACTTTTATTTACATACCTTAGCAACCATTTTGGGTTATTTGTTGTTTGTACAAACTTAGTTGTTAACTGACACAAACTTCTAAATCGGTTCTTTTATATTGACCAAATGCAAATGACCAAGGTGACTTTTCGCACTGATTGTTTTTATTGATTAGAGATTGATATTATTACAGTTACGCAAAAGCAATATATAGATAATAGTGTCACACGAAATACCAACAATTCAATGTCATTCGTTGTTTAATGGGATGGAACGTATGATTTAGAACTTTATTAAACTTGATCAATTTCAGTGCAATGTTGCAGATACATATTCTTTATTTCTTCTGGAAGATAGACTCTTGAGTTTTTTTCGGGCAGCATTGTGTATCTTCTTATTTTAGTACAGGAATGTAAGCTCATGCCAGAAATACTTATAGTCTAGAGAATAATTATTTTCAGCACCAGGTAGTGTCAAAATGCGGTTAATAAATAATATTAAGGATATTTACGTAAAAATCCAGAAACCCATTCTCATAATATGAGATGTGGTGAGCTTAGAATTCTATTGAATTATGTCGTGACATAGTATAGAAGCATTTAACAATTTGGTAAACTATAATTGGATTCATTGTAAAACCTAAAAGTAGTAGTATATAATTAAAGTACACGACAAAACATATTATTGTGTGCAAATAATGATCGAGAGTGAATAATTTTGCTCACTATTCTAACTGAACGCACGTGCTCATCTCACATCTTGATTCGAAAAGAATTCCGTATTTCGTAAGTAAGTATTATAATGTGAAGAATCTTTATACTTACTTAAAATATTAATGGCGTACAAGTTATGATATAAGGTATATCGTTAGTAGATTTTAGTAAAACATGTGAAATATATTTAAGATTTTATTAAGTTTCTTTTTGTGTACATAGAGTATAAAATAATTTAACAAAATAACAAGTAACAAAATGCAATATAACAAGTGAGGGTTGGTCTAGTGATGGTGCTGGTGGTGTGCCGGCTGGATGTGCTGCGCGTGACCCTGGCGCTTCACCACCGCGTTGAACCTGTGGGAACGATATCAATATTATATTGTATTTTATACTATACTTTTACTATATTGTAAAACAGTACTTTCGTGTTTACATAAAAGTCTACTAAATATTTTGATATCGATGGCCTCTATTTAAAGTTGTTTATGTTATTCGCAATATCGTAAATTTTACATTAAGTTTAAAGAATTTAGTTTTATCATTTTAGGTATTTTGATTATCATCACTATGATGAACCTTTATCTATATAAAGGTTATATATAATTTGATCACGCTTTTATTTTTAATAAAATAACCTGCATTGCAGATTGCAGTTTAGTTATCCTACAGTTACACTTCATACGTACATAGTGTATATTAGCCTTTGTTTGACGCGTATTTTAATCATAACGAAATTTAATAGAGCAGCACAAAAGTTTCTTACCCGCTGTGTTTGTCAGCTGAGTAATGAACAGTTCTGATGGTGCCGTCGGCCTCGTGCAGGCTGTACACGCCCTTCACCACATCGCCGTCGCGAGTCTCGTGCTGATACTTCTTGTCGCCATTGTGAGGGTCCTCAACTTTGTATTCATACGCGTATTTGGGATGAGCCTGTTTCATAGATTTAAATGCGTTTGAATATAAATGTTTTCTTTCGCTTTATGTGATTAACATTGTTATACATTTTTAACTTACATAGTAGTCAACGTGATGATGTTGGTGTTGGTCCTTGTGGTGATTGTGCTCGTAATGCGCGGGCGCGTGATGCTGATCATGCGACGTGTGTAGCACGATGCTCTGCGATGAGAGGGCATGGCCGTGCTCATGGTGTTGGGGGCGAGCGCTGGCGAAGGCGATGGTAGCGACGATCACGAAAATCTGTATTATTTGTTAAATCTTAATAATTTACTACGCATAAATATCCTAATATATACAGCGTAGTATTTTTTGGTAAATCGGAATGTACAAGATAAATTAGTCACATGTGAACCCATTTAATATAATAATAACTGCTATTATTCTGTAATAAGTCGACACAGAGATATTAAAAACAAAAGACAACAATAGACACAATGTATAATGTAACCAAGCTGGTTTGTTGATTAAAATAAAGCCCAGTAATAAAAGCTTATAGGAACTAAAAAAACAAGACTACTTGATTACAGTATGTTTTAAAAATCTACTAACCTTGTACATTTTGGTCAAATGGCTTTAATTGAATTATAGAACAGTCCTCTCTTGGATTTCTGTATGAACAGTGATAATGCTTTAATATGAAATATGTCTTTATATACCCAGTAAAAAGTAATTTTCGCAATACATAATATTTTTGACCGAACCAGATTATTTGAATAACCAGATATTGTTGACACAAGTTCAAGGAAGAACTTACTTTTATTCAAGTGGACTTATTACCAAATCGGGACCTTCATTACCTAAAAAACATAGTTAATACTATAAATGTTATGCCAGCTTTTTGTGTAGAAACATGCCTCTGTTTTTCGGATTCTCTATTAATAAAAAAATATGGATTTTTTATTGCTTTGAAGTGTTACGTATTGAAACTAGTACGAACATTATTTAATTTTTTTATACGCAACATTCGTTGTAATTGATGGTAAACGTACGAAAATTATTTACTTTTTTTATACGGACACTGCAAAGGGATCCCACTGCCCCTGATGGTAAGTAGAGTGGAATTCAATAGAATGTCAATTGACGAGAGATGACTAATAATTAATAAATTATTCATTTGTCATAAACGACAGCTAGTAATTTTTAGGCGTATTCTATGCAATCGTTGCGACACGGTTTCAAGTGTCCAAATTGTATATTCTAATGGCACATCTACTGTTATATAAAGCTGAAGAATTTGTTTGATTGAACGTTAGCGTGCTCAGGAATGCTATGACCAAAAGGAATGGGCGTCAATGAAAAATATTGCAAAAACTAGGAAAAATTATTGCTTAATAATGTGCCAGTATCGTACCATCCAGGGCCACCTTACTATCCGAGTGCCCCTTTTAAGCGACCTGTTTTATGTCCTAACAAAGTTTTTGGTTGGTATATTTTTGCCGTTTCTGCCCTAGAAGAATGCCAGTGATTTATTACTTACAATGTGTCTAGGTATTATAAATATACTTTTTGTGATAACATATATGAAATACATGTGTGCCTCCAGTTAGGGCACAGTATTTTAAAAATATTAAGTCATAATGGAAGCATAGTAGTAAAATCATAATCATTGACAAAATATTATGTAGGGTAGTAAAATAAAAATACAAATTTTATGTTAATAAATCACTTTTATTTGAGCAGTATATTTTGGTTATAAAATGATAATACTTAATGTGCGATTAGTGTATCAGTCTAGTAATAATGATGATGCTGGGGCACAACGTGATGGGTGCTATACTTGACGTCCGCATGGAACCTGTGAACATAGCAGCATCAATTAGTACAATAAGAACGCACTAGTCACGCTGCGTGCGCGCAGTGTATAGCGTATGCAGCTAGCGAGACTCACCCAGAGTGGTCGTCGCTGTGATAGTGCACGTCCCTGAGGGAGCCATCGGGCTGCTGCAGCGAGTAATAGCCGTGCACTACGTCGCCGTCGCGGGACTCGTGCTGCGACTTGTGGTCGCCGGTGTGCGGGTCATCCACCTTGTACTCGAAGTCGTACTTCGGGTAAGTCTGCAAAATTAGTAAATTTATTAAAGCATTACCAATAGTATCGATGATGCAAAAAACAGTAAGTATTATCGTCTTAGAATGATTGAAATATTATATATCTTACGTAGTAGTCATGGTGTTCGTGTCCGTGTCCGTGATGGTACACGGGCTCGTGGTGACCGTCGTACTTGTGCACATGTTGGGAGGAGAACGCGTGGTGCGCCGCTGCAGCACCCAATAAGGCAACGATAACGAAGAACTGAAAGAAAAATAACTACAGTTATACACAAATTGTATTTTTTATATTATACAAAAATTCTAGCGTTTTTCAACTAAGTACAACTTTAACCTCTTGGACGTTTTAGATTTTTTAAAACATTTTCCATACCTTAAGAACCATTTTTTTATTTTTGTACTATTGATACCAACTTCAGTAGTTGACTGACATAAACATATAACTCGTTGTCTTTTATATTGTTTAAAATTATAATGACCAAGGTGATTTTTCACAGTTGGCCGTTTTTATTGATTAGATATTGATATAAATTCTGTTACGCAAAATTATTTTTTTGGTAGTTGTGTCGCCGAACATATCAGCAACTGAAGGTTATTCGTTATTTATATTGAAATGCATGCAATATTTTGAAGTATTAGGCTAGAACTTTAAACTAGGGCTGATGGATTGGCGGCAGCAAATATTAGAAGATAATATGTTTATTTTTATTCCAGATATTTTAACATTGAGTCTTTAATATTTCCTTATTATGAGGATTGAGGATATTTTATGCGTTTACTGAATCTTCAAACATTACAAAAGATACTCCTATTTCTACAAAGGATAAGCAGAGATGTAACGCGTGAAGTTGTTCTGTCGTGAAATTGCTTTGCGAGGATATATAATCTATTTTGTATATATACTACAAGCGAGTGAATTTAGTATATTTTATGCGTTATAATAATTCTAAAGATAATACCAAAAATATTAATATAGATAGCCGTCAGACTAGTTAGAAGTGAAACGTCTGCCGAGACGAATGTCCGTAGGTTCAAAACACAAGGGCCTTCTCTGAGTGACTTCTGACATTTCTAAATTTATGTGAGTATAGGTACCTACTTAATGAATTATCAATTGCTTTAACGGCAAAGGAAATATCGCGAGAAAACGTGTATACCTGAAAAGTTCTCTATATTATTTTTTTTTAAATATGTGAGGTCTGCTAATTCGCTCTAGGCAGGTGTGATGGACTAAGGCCTAATCCCTTTCAATAATAGAGCAGGCCTTTGCCCAGCCCAGGGACAGTATATTATACAAGTCTGATATTATTGTTATTCATTTAAATTATATAAAATACATCTCCAATGTAAAATATATATTTCCATCATATCAGAATAAAGCAACTGCTAAGGAAATAAAGATGCACAAACATAAACGTTTTGAATTTCAAATGATGTTTTATAATATTATCAAAATATTTATGAAAGAGATTAATTATAGCCATTGATTAAATTAACTTACTGTGAATATTTACGGTTCTAAAATAATAATTTGCCCCACAGGTTTAATGGCAGCATATTGTGATTCCACGGATCCCCTAGTTTGCCTAGGATTGGAATTATTGTCCTTCAAAGCGGCAACCAGTAGACAGTAGGATTTGCTTGCGACTAAGACAATGATATTTCGTTTTCTTTACAACCCTTATTTTATTATATTTTTTTAGTAAATCTTTTAGAGTTCGCGTACGGCTATTGCCGATTACAGAGGTTTCTATCCGGATTAAAAATTTCAGAAAGAACGTCAATGACATTAAAATGTAGATTGGGTTATGGGTATTATTCTAGCCAATGATGAAATATCGTATAGGCGTAAATGTTTAACAGACTGTCTACCGAAACTTAAAGTTTCTGAGAAGAATTTCAATAAAAGAAGTAATGTATTTCAAGTTTTATTAAGTTTCTTTTTGTGTAAAATAAAATATAATTAAAACTAGCAACAAATAACAAAGTGCAATATAACAAGTGAGTGTTGGTCTAGTGATGTTGCTGGTGGTGTGCGGGCTGGATGTGCTGCGCGTGACCCTGGCGCTTCACCACCGCGTTGAACCTGTGAAAGGAGAATAGAACGTTATACTAAAAAGGCAATTTAACTGTTTAGTAAACCCCATTTGAATACTCAAATAGTAAACTTATGAATTTATGATAAAATTTGTAGAGTAATTTAACTAAAATAACTCACCCGCTGTGCTTGTCAGCGGTGTACTCGACGATCCTGATGGTACCGTCCGCCTCGTGCAGGCTGTACACGCCCTTCACCACATCGCCGTCGCGGGTCTCGTGCTGGTACTTCTTGTCGCCAGTGTGAGGGTCCTCTACTTTGTATTCGTACGCGTACTTGGGATGAGCCTGTTTCATAGATTTAAATGCGTTTGAATAGAAATGTTTTCTTTCTTTTTTGTGATTAACATTGTTATACTTTTTTCACTTACATAGTAGTCAACGTGGTGATGTTGGTGTTGATCCTGGTGGTGTTCGTTGTGGTGGTGGTGCGCAGGCGCGTGGTGCTGGTCATGCGACGCGTGCAGCACGATGCTCTGCGATGAGATGGCGTGACCGTGCTCGTGGTGTTGAGGAAGAGCGCTGGCGAGGGCGACGGCGGCGGCGAATACTAAAATCTAAAAGTTAAATGCCTTTTAATAAGATTTTAAATAAAAAATACATAAGTTTACAGTCGTTTCCTGTATGGTTTCTTAGGCATATTAATGTAGCACACTTATGAGTACATAGTTATGCACATTTTCACTGGTTGACCTCACTTTGAAGCTCAGGATTTCGCTAGTTCCCAAGCTAACATAATATGCCCATTACACTATTAATATTAATTATTAAAATTTCACCCACGCAATGTGGAACGTTGAGCACAATATATTTTAAGAAACAAAAATGAACACTCTTTACTAACATTACTGTTTGAAGAATAGGGGTTGTTATTAAATACCTTGTACATTTTAATTGTAAGTTTTTTACTGTCTTGTAGAACAGACCCGACTTGGTTCACTGTAAGGAAAGTGGTAATACGTTAATGTGCATGATTCCCTTATATACTCAGTCCCCAGTTTGTTTTCGCAATGCGCTGTAATTTTTCACCAAACCAGATTATTTCGTATGAGCAGAATTATGTTAAGTCAAGTTTAAGGACAAAACTGCATGCCTTACTTTTATTTTGTTTAATTTTCTTTACTGGTAGTCGTATTAATGGCGAACCTTAGTAAATGTGAAGTATTATGTAGTTAAAGAAGTGAGCGAGCATCAAACCGATGGACAGACCCGATTAGAGACTCGTCTGCCACCAAATTCAACAAACTAGTTCAAGATGCGATGAACAGAAAACTGTGGAGACAAAGAATCCTCACTCATGAGGAACCGACTACGAAGAGAAAAAAATAAGTCATAGGGTGGAAACAAAAATAAGTTAACCAAGATAACGAACATCAGTTCCTTGAGTGAAACGCGCATAGAATAGTTAATATTATTTGCGTCGTAAAATGATTAGTTATAAATACTCATTTATTATATTAATATTACTTTTATTTGGGCAATACTTTTTATACATAATAGCAATAACTTTTTACAATGATTTCAGTCTAATAGTAATGATGATGCTGAGGCACGACGTGATGGGTGCTGTACTTGACGTCAGCATGGAACCTGTAAATAAAACGCCATCGGTAAGTACGGTGCGCACGCGCGAGTTATGCTGCGTATGCGCAGTGTGTAGCGAGAGTAGCAAGTGAAACTCACCCGGAGTGGTCGTCGCTGTGGTAGTGCACGTCCCTGAGCGAGCCGTCGGGCTGCTGCAGCGAGTAGTAGCCGTGCACTACGTCGCCGTCGCGGGACTCGTGCTGCGACTTGTGGTCGCCGGTGTGCGGGTCATCCACCTTGTACTCGAAGTCGTACTTCGGGTAAGTCTAAAATCAGACCAAGAATATTGTTAACGTGAGCCATTTAGAAAATGGCGTAATAGATTAATTATTGTTACTGGTTGCATAATATGTAGTTTCAATTTTAACTAACGTAGTAGTCATGGTGTTCGTGTCCGTGTCCGTGATGGTACACGGGCTCGTGGTGACCGTCGTACTTGTGCACGTGCTGTGAAGAGAACGCGTGGTGCGCCGCTGCAGCACCCAATAAGGCAACGAAAACGAATATCTGCAAGAAAAAAAAATATTATTTCAAAATACATATTCCAAAGATTATAATAATATAAAAATTGTAGCACTTATCTATATGTATATATATACGCGAAGAAATAATTTGTATCCCTTTTTAAGCACATTCTGCAGAGGGAAAGTATGAGATTTGGCTGATATTAACTGTTGATGATAACTTCATATTGTAGAAAAGAATAAAAAAAAAAATAAGGTATAATATGTGTTACACATATATTATACTAAGTATTACTCGCAGCTTCACGCTATAAAGGTCCCTAAAAAACTGTAAGTACATAATGATTGATAGCTTATATAATTGACACCAGCGTCATCTATTTAAATCTATTCAGCTGTTTCTTGGATTACTTCTATTAGATTTGTCGGTTGAATTTCGACCGCAGCACGATTACTATAATGCACAAATTGGTATGACTGCGTATCACATGACAATTTTGTATAAAAAGCTTTTCCACACCTTGCCAACCATTTTGTTCCAATTGTTGTATTGCTGATACAAAGTTTAGTTACTGACTGACACCAAATATTAACTCATGTCTTTTATATTGTTTAAAAGTATAATAACCAAGGTGATTTTTTACATCTGACCGCTATAGTTGATTAGAATTCGATATAATTTCGGTTACGTAAAATTAATATTTTGATAGTGTGTGACACAATATGAATGTAGAAGGTTATTCGAAATTTTATGACAATTTATGTGTTTCTTTTTTTTGAAGTACTCTTTGCCGACAATTTCAATCTTAAACTCATGGGTTGAGTTTTGATTATGGAATGTTTGAAGACATAATTTTTCTTTATATCGCAGAGATTAAAGACGAAACTAATTGTGAGGATGGATGGATGGATGTATGGATGTATGTATGTATATTCCTCTTTCACGAAAAAACTACTGAACGGATTTGGATGGAACTTCAAAATAATATAGGTTATATACCAGAACAACACATAGGCTACAATTTATAATAATTTTATGTAATTTGGTCCTAATATAACGATACATATCAAGCAAGTAGGCAAAAAAAAAATATCCCGGAAAATTCGTTCACGCGGACAAAGCCGCGAGCAAAAGCTAGTTCTTTTGTATTGGAGAAATATTATTTGTGCACTTGATGCGTTTATTGATTCTTTGAATGGTATCGACAAAAGCTTATCCCTATTGCTCCAAAGGCCGAGACGTAAGGAGCGAAATTAATTTACTGTATCTATTTTTCCATCAAAGGATTTGAAGGTTCTTTATGCATTACTCCTAAATGATTATATTTCTACGAACTTTATTTGTGATATCTGAATAAATTCTAGTCTTTGAATATAATGTTGCGTGGCTTCCTTATACGAGACGGAGACGAAAAACAAACGACTAAAGAATATACGGATAACATTTCCTTGAACATTGTCAAACAGGCATCAGATTGATTACCATTTAATAAAATACTGGAGAGCAGTCCCTGAAATCATAATATCTAAAGAAATACCGATACACGGTGTGAACATGAAGGTTTGTTAAGTATTTATTACAGATTTTTTTTTGCCATAGAATAAATTCACAAGATTTTGGTAATTTGCGATATTTTGTAATATACTTAATGAAAACCATAAATGAGTAGAATGAAAAAAAAGAAAAGTGTGAAACATTTATTATTTAGAAAATAAAAGTATAGCATAAACTAAAATAGGGAAAAAATAAAATACAAACAAATATAACATAATTATACATATTATCACCACATGTGGCACTATCATTCGGCTCCTTAACACATATTCCTATCAGTCCGACTGGTACTGCACCACTGATTTCAATGAGGAACGTAGGAGATATAAATGAATTGCCTTAGTTGTACAGTGTATTTAAGTTACAAACCCAGTGTTGTCCAAACTGCACATGTTTTGCCCGAGATTGAAACATATATCCTATACGGTAGTAATTCTTTCTCCTAATACTAGTAGTTAGTATTAGGAGAAGTCGTAGCAGTATTGTAGTTTGTACAGTCTCTTCGGGAACATTGAAAATACTGGTATTCAGTAAATGTACATATAAAAGTATAAAATAAAGTTTTCTTCCATGGCTGAGGTGCGGTATACGGGGTATAACTAGGGTTTGTATGGACAGCATAACACACTTCAACCAAATGTTTTTTAATTTAACTTTCAACCTTCTTTCTATTATTTTTAGAACGTTCTACATTTTGCTCGAGTGGTTGTCTTTAGTCTTAACCCGGATTTAGATATCGCGGTATAAATAGATTCTAGTTCTACAGAAAATTATTGGCTAGCAAACTTCCTGCACAAAGTTCGTTATTTTTAATATTCCTGGTAAAAAATTTAATAAAAATCGCAATGTATTTGAACTTTTATTAAGAATTTTTTAGAAATATAATTAAAAATAACAACAAATAAAATACAGTATAACAGGTGAGTGTTGATCTAGTGATGGTGCTCGTGTTGTGCGAGCTGGATGTGCTGCGCGTGACCCTCACGCCTTACTTCAGCATTGAATCTGTAATTACAAAATTATGTAAGTTTTTTTAAACGGTCACGGCAACGTTACACCATTATACCTGATGGTAATTACAGTGGAGTCCAAATTATTAGGATTGTTATCAATTACCTTGTACATTTTGGTTGTAAGGTTTTTACTGGCTTGTAGAACAGACCCTGCTTGGTTCACTGTATGGAAAGTGTTCATTAACGAGGGATGGTTATCTCTCACCTGCCGCGTGGCCTCATGGCCGAGCAGTAGATCTGGTATACCTGTGTATATATGGGTGGCTTTCTACCACCGAATTAAAAGTAATAACAAATTAAAAGTTTACCCGCTGTGTTTATCGGCGGAGTAATGAACAGTCCTGATGGTACCGTCCGCCTCGTGCAGGCTGTACACGCCCTTCACCACATCGCCGTCGCGGGTCTCGTGCTGGTACTTCTTGTCGCCTGTGTGGGGGTCCTCTACTTTGTACTCATACGCGTATTTGGGATGAGCCTGTTTCATAGATTTAAATGCGTTTGAATATAAATGTTTTCTTTCGCTTTTTGTGATTAACATTGTTATACTTTTTTCACTTACATAGTAGTCAACGTGGTGATGTTGGTGTTGATCCTGATGGTGATCGTTGTGGTGGTGGTCGTTGTGGTGGTGGTGCGAAGGCGCGTGGTGCTGGTCATGCGACGCGTGCAACACTATGCTCTGTGATGAGATGGCGTGCTCGTGTCCGTGGTGCTGAGGACGAGCGCTAGCGAATGCGACGGTAGCGGCAATCACAAAAATCTAAAAGTTGGGTATCTTTTAATATTTTTTTATATGTATGTATATTTTAAATAATATATTTAACAGTGCGAACCTATCAAACTCATTCCTCATAAATAAGGTTCCCATAGATAAATAGGCATGTAAATATAGTCTTCTAATGTGTACATAATAATGCAAGTTAATTAACTGAACTATGTTGAAGCATAGAATTTCATATTTTTAAAGAAAAACTACGCTATTATTGAAATCACCAGACTATCAAAAGCTTATGTTCCAAAACCTTATAACTTTTTCATAACTTCTAAAAACTATGTGTAATTTAAATATATGAGTATTAATTGTTGGGATAAAATTATTAACGACATTGTTTAAGTGTTGACAATTATTTGTTAGAGGAAACATGAATTCACACATTTTACTGACACCTCTATTTGACGAATAGGGAATCTTATTAATTACCTTGTACATTTTGGTTGTAAGTTTTTTACTGGCTTGCAGAACAGACCCTGCTTGGTTCACTGTATGGTAAGTGATAATATCTTAATGTGTAATATGTCTTTATATACTCGGTCCTCAGTTTGTTTTCGCAATCCACTGTAATTTTTCACCCAACCAGATTATTTCGTACGATCAGATTTGTGTTCATTCAAGTTTAAGGACATAATTGCTTGCCTTTCTTTTATTTTGTTGAATATATTACACGTACTTATGCGATAGCCTAGTTGGTTATGGAACGGACTGTCGAGACGAATGTCCGCAGGTTCAAATCCCAAGGGCACACACCTCTGCCTATTCTAAAAACTTATGTGTGTATTCTTTGTAAATTATCGCTTGCTTTAACGGTGAAGAAAAACATCATGAGGATGCATACCTAAGAAATTCTCTATAGGAATTTTCGAGGATGTGTGAAGTCTACCAATCTGCACTGGGCCAGCATGGTGGACTAAGGCCTAATTCCTCTCAGTAGTAGAGGAGGCCCGTACGTAATACTGGGAAAGTGTATAAAACATAATGCAAAAATCGAAAACACACACATAATTCAAGAAATAATAGAGTTCAAAAATAAACAATTAAATCAGAAAATTTGAAAACTAAACATAAATCAACAAAAAAACCTGTCATTATTCAACACTGGATTATGGTCAAGACGTTAATGAAATGCATAGTTTTAGCGATATCCTGTGAAATTGCTACAAATTATCATCATCATCGTCAGCCTATATCTTTATCCACGGCTGGACATTGGCCTCTTCCAATACGCGCCATATTACCCTGTCTTCTGCCTACCGCATCCAGTTCTTGCAATTGTATCTGTTTAGTATAATTAAACTGTTGTAAGATATTTATTTGTAATAATATGAATCTGCAAGAACTAGAGTCGCTACAAAACCATAATAAAAATAAATCTATAGAGTGTTATGGAGTTGAGTAATAAAAATATTTATATATAAATATAACTTTTATTTTCTCTTTGTGTTACAATACAAGACCGGTGTGTTTGGTATAAGCCGGCCCTGCCAGGCTAACAAGCGTATGTAAGGTACAAAAAAAATTGTGTTACAAAATATTTAAGAAAAATCTTTTACAATGATTTCAGTCTAGTAATAATGGTGGTATTGGGGCACGACGTGATGGGTGCTGTATTTGACGTCAGCGTGGAACCTGTGAACACAACAGTATCAATGAGAACAGTATGCACTCGCGAGTGGTGCTGCGTGTGCGCAATGTGTATTGTGTTCTATGAGTGAGACTCACCCGGAGTGGTCGTCGCCGTGGTAGTGCACGTCCCTGAACGAGCCGTCGGGCTGCTGCAGCGAGTAGTAGCCGTGCACTACGTCGCCGTCGCGGGACTCGTGCTGCGACTTGTGGTCGCCGGTGTGCGGGTCATCCACCTTGTACTCGAAGTCGTACTTCGGGTAAGTCTGCAAAAGTAAACAATGTAAATAAATTAAACAGAGTTATCGTAGTGTAATGATAAGAATATTAAAATATATCCTACGTAGTAGTCATGGTGTTCGTGTCCGTGATGGTACACGGGCTCGTGGTGACCGTCGTACTTGTGCACGTGCTGGGAGGAGAACGCGTGGTGCGCCGCTGCAGCACCCAACAGAGCAACCATGACCAACATCTAGAGAAAATTATATTATTAATACATTATATTCGTTAATTAAGGTAGTAAGAACAAAAATGATGGGTATCTAAATAATTAATTTAAAATTATAGAATCTGTAAAAATTATTGGGAAAATATATTTATTTTCTAATTTACTGTACCTTAGTAAACATTTTGTTTTAGATGTTATTGAACCGTTGACACAAGGTTTAGAAGTGAACTGATACAAACATCTAACATACATTGTCTTTTATATTGTTCA
Organism: Manduca sexta; assembly: GCF_014839805.1. NCBI lineage: Eukaryota > Metazoa > Arthropoda > Insecta > Lepidoptera > Sphingidae > Manduca > Manduca sexta. The sequence continues at coordinate 14,848,887 of NC_051140.1, forward strand.
AATGTATGACAACCAAGGTGACAATTTATTTAAACTTAGTAATATTTAAATCAATCAGTTCAGTCGATCAATTAACCACCATTACTATGGTCATGCAATTGAAATATTTTTTATTCGTTTGATATGGTTATTAAAAATATGTGTTACCAATTACTATTGGATCGTGCTATTGCCCCAATTAAGTAGAGCAAGGCACAAACATAATATTTCGTCCTTCATTATTTCTTTAAACTTTTGTATGCTAATATGACGTATATGTAATGTTCATTATTGAGTAATTTATGTTTATGAAACCTGTGTTATAAAGTACAGTAGAGCTGTCAGAAACGGTTAAAAAAATCTGATTTATTAGGCGCCGATTGTTCTTATTTATAAGAAAATTCTTGTTACTTTCTACATAGAGCTGATGAGCTAGTTTGTATTATGTTTATGAGCTTTAAATGCTAATTGCTGGAAATGCTGAAATGCTTTGCTTTATAATTTACATGCAGCTAATATGTTTTGTGAACCGAACTGATGGCCGATGGGGCACGAAGGTTTTGGAATGGAGGGCACTAACTGGCAAGCGCTGCGTCGGACGATCATTCAAGATATGGACAGATGACCTAATTAAAGTCACAGGCGGTGACGGGACGGGCCGCTACCAATAGGTCGATCCAGAAATCTATTTATTTTCAATAACCATCGATAATGATCGTTACCTTACCATTTTAAGTATTTTAAATCTCTTAGTACAAGGTTACCCGAAAGTTTGTTGGAATTTTTCTACAAAAAGTGAATTTTTAATTATTCTACCTTTTAAATTATAGGTCGCTCTTTTTGTCGTGGAGTATACCATAGTTTCTTATTATATGCAAATATTCATATAATGTTTGTTATTGTTTATCAGCAACGAATGAAAATTTATATTGTTGTTTGTTATTTCCATTGATCGTTAGTGTTAAACTAAAATTCAAACTTTTTGTTACGTTTTTTGGACTTACTGTGCGTATTCATATTACCTCTACTTTTAATTATAATTTTGTTTCGGATCCCAAACATTCTCAAAATTCCAAAAGTTATGAGACATTCCTGAGTAATGAAATATAGTGAATGTTTTTAAAGATATTATACTTAGCTAGAATATGAAAAACATTAAGTATACATGCATCGCCCTAAAAACAAAAAAAACCTAAAGTAGTGCAAGCAAGTACAAGCACTACCAGCGGAACGTCTTAATCATTGCAGCGATCGAAGGGCAAATGAAACCGTCGTCGCAACCACGGTCCAATCTTGGTCTAGTATCTATCAATTTTCGACGTAGTTTAATTAGTTGTAATTTCTCATATATTATTTTTCATTTTAATTATATTTATTATATTATTATTATTTTTTGCGACCTCCGGCTACAGACTTTGTAATTAACAAATCGAGACGAACGAACCACTTGCCTGGTGGTAAGTATCACGACTGCCAGGAATAGAAGCGATATCATTCAAAATAGCGTGTACCAAAGCACTACATGGTACTGCACGGGGTTCATCGCTCTGAGATATTAAATTTTAATGAACTGTTTCTTCATTGAGTTTCTTTAAAGTTTCTATTATGATGTTTTTGTTGACCATGACTACTTTTCTGGCTATTTATTTACAGCTATGCTGAAATTAAAACGTCTCAAAATGACCGGGAATTAAATGAGCTGCAATAAACTTCAAACGGTAAAATAGTTGTTGAAAAATTTTATATGCTTCTTCGATTTATAAATAAATTCATTTTTTTCCAATTACAAATACACATATTACAGCATGTAATTATAATAAATAAATGGAATACGGTTCCGAGTGTGAAATGGTGTGATTACGTCACTATAGCAATAATCGGAAGTTCCAATAAATGTATGGTTTTTACTGAGTCTTGTGGTCATTAGAAAGTTTACTCGTCCCTAATGTTCGTTTTACTATACAAATCATAGAAATATAACTTGATATTTTTGTGGTATTTATTTGCTTTTATAGTACATATAAAACAAAATCTAGATAATATGAATACTTTTATTACGAAGAATATAAATCAATACAGAAACATTGGCACCGAAGAATAAATAGATAACGAAGTTTACATTATTTCTTAATAGTAATGATGGTGCTGGGGTACGACGTGATGGGTGCTGTGCTTGACGTCAGCGTGGAACCTGTGAACACAACTTCATTAAGTACGGTGGTCATGCGGGAATCGCGTTGCGTGTGCGCAATATGTAGTGCGTTAAAAGCAGAAAATCATACTATATTTTGTGGTTATAGTACTCAAAACATAGCTATATACCCGGAGTGGTCGTCGCCGTGGTAGTGCACGTCCCTGAACGAGCCGTAGGGCTGCTGCAGCGAGTAGTAGCCGTGCACTACGTCGCCGTCGCGGGACTCGTGCTGCGACTTGTGGTCGCCGGTGTGCGGGTCATCCACCTTGTACTCGAAGTCGTACTTCGGGTACGTCTACAAAAGGAGCGATATGTTATCAATTATTGTGGAAAACGCATTGACAATGAATTGCAGTTGGTTACTTTAAACTTTTAGTAAAATTTCAACTAACGTAGTAGTCATGGTGTTCGTGTCCGTGCCCGTGATGGTACACGGGCTCGTGGTGACCGTCGTACTTGTGCACGTGCTGGGAGGAGAACGCGTGGTAAGCAGTCGCCACACCTACCATCGCTACAAGGATCAATACCTGATGATTAAAGAAAATGAGTGGTTATTAAAATTATATTCGCACAATACTATTTCAATAAAAATATTAATGCTCAACCTTAGCAATCATTTTGAATTGTATTGTTGATACAAAGTTCAGTAGTTTACTGACACTTAACGCCAAACCTCTGTCTTTTATATTGTGTAAATGTATAACAATCAAGGTGACAATCAGCAGAATGTTTATGACAGTTTTCATTGAATAAATTTGCCGTTGCATACACGCGAATTGCCTAACACCGTTATTTCTTTGTTTTTGATAATTTTTCTAGAACAAGTCCTAATAAATAATAAGCTGCATAACCAAGTCTTTATGGCCGTTGAAAGATAAATTGTATGATTAAAATGGATATCTATAACAAAGCGTCTATATAAATTTAACCAGGTAGAATCCATTGAAATGAAATAGTACATCCCTTCTAGTTTTGAAATTGAAGATCAACACAGAAATTTTTATCAACTTTACCAGTATTTTGTCGTAACTTACAAAAAGCAGAATTAAAAGAAGCTAATGGGGGTTTTTGAAAGTAAAGGTAAGTCCCACAGTCTGGTCGAAATTTTGCATGTTGATATGAATCATAATGATGACACTTAGTATGTAATTAATGACGTCTTTAGGGAGCACAACCTATATTTTTAAATACCTGTGCCCTTTATATGAGCCTACGGTTTGAGGAGAAAATGTATCATCCACTAACTGCTATTTTGAAGGTTTATAGATAGAATATTACTGTAGTATTAGTTCAGATCCAGAGTCTTAGTTGGTATGTGTTGCAGCGTGGTGTACTGTAAAATATAGGCCATTCTTGAAGTGGAGATGATCGCAATGGCAATTTTATTCTGTGTTCTAAAATTAACACGAGAAACCACAAGAAAAAATTAAGATAAATAAAAAATTAAGATATTATAACATCCTTATGGTAGGATGTTGTATAAGTTCCTATATCTTATACTCTATTACTAAACTTCTGCGCTATAATTAGATTACTGTAAAAAAACAGTAAAGATATTTAATAGCTACTTTCTAATTGTGCCTATTTAACATATTGCTGTATTAGAAAAACTTAAGTTTTAATTACACATTATAAATTAAATTACAAATAGGGATACTTTTTTTATTACGCAAACTATCATAACACATTGTTATAACTTTTTGTGAATACAACCATTAAGAAACTGTTACAAACGCCGCCATGTCAAACATTGAATTTAACTGCATGTAAATTGCAGTGAAACTAATCACCTTGGTCAATATATTAACAATATAAAAGTGGCGGGTTTTAGGTGACATGTATCAGTCAACCATTGAATTTGTATCAGTGCCCTATCAAATAATAGAAAATGTTCGCTAAGGTAATATTGAATTCCTTGGGCTCGATTTTTTTGTTCGGTCACGGTTGAGTAAGATGTTAATTACATCAATGGTTTATTATTATTTTTTACATACTAAATGCTCTATAATATGAAGGACAAGAATGAATTTAAGGATTAAAAAATATATTTTTTTAAAACAAGTATTTGTAAATTAAATCTTTCATTAATTTATAATTATTTTTCAGATTGTAGTAATTGTTGTCCTGTTGGGTGCTGCAGCGGCGCACCACGCGTTCTCCTCCCAGCACGTGCACAAGTACGACGGTCACCACGAGCCCGTGTACCATCACGGACACGGACACGAACACCATGACTACTACGTTAGTTCAAATTTTACTAAAATTTTAAAGTAACCTCAAGTAAATTTTAAAGTTCATTGACAATGCCGTTTCCGAGATAATTGATAACATATCTTTTCTTTTGTAGACTCACCCGAAGTACGACTTCGAGTACAAGGTGGATGACCCACACACCGGCGACCACAAGTCGCAGCACGAGTCCCGCGACGGCGACGTAGTGCACGGCTACTACTCGCTGCAGCAGCCCGACGGCTCCCTCAGGGACGTGCACTACCACGGCGACGACCACTCCGGGTATGTGGCTAAATATTTCTGAGGCCTTATCCCAGATGCCTTTTTGCAAAAAATAATGGGGTGAGATATCCGAACGATAAGACTAAATATTTCATTACCACACGTAACCAAAGCGTTAACAAATATAAAAAAGCATCGTGGCTACGGCCCCCGTACATTAATCACAAGTATAGTATAATTAACTGCTTTTAATCTTCTATATTAAACTTGACCTTAATGCTCCATTTATCAGCACTTTATTGAAAATGTATGATTACTATTATGATTCAATTATCCCGCAATCACGCAGAATGGTCCTCGATTATACGTTTTTGCTTTTATCTTTTGTTGTAACGATGTACTGTGTTAAGACATGAAACACCAGGGCATGAAGCTTTTCTATTTAAAAGTCAAGCACTGTTAATGACTTAAACTGCCTTGGTGGCGTAGTTGTAAATGTACACGGTACTAGTACGACTGCCGCGCTGAGGTCCTGGGTTCGAATCCCAGGTCGGCCCAAAAATAATTGTAACTGAGTTTTTCCGTCTTAAAAATTATTCAGTCGCAGCTCGGAGTCAGGTAGTGGGCGGTGTGATACCCCCGTGTCTCAGAAAGCACGTAAAGCCGTTGGTCCTACGTCTGGTCTCTCTCCGGTCATGTCGGATTGCCGTCTAACCGGACTATGAGAGTGAAGGAACAGAGAGTGCACCTGTGTATTGCGCACACACTTGTGCACTATAATATCTCCTGCGTACCTGGCTGATCTCCGTTGAAATTGGCCGCCGTGGTCGAAATTCGGCTAGGAGGGATTCATTCACTGTTAATGTTGTTAATGCACTTAAAAAGTTAATTATTTGAACATTGTTTCAGTTTCCACGCTGATGTCAAGCATAGCACCCACCACATTGTTCCCGTCAAGCACCATTATTATTAGGTTGATCTTTGCTTTTTATTTCTGTTATATTTTTTGTAACGTTATTTGATTATTTACGTTAAACTAATAAATTTCTTATTTCATTCAATTTCTGTGTATTAGTCCACTTACTTTATCCTATGTTCTATTTGTTTGTCCCTACCTAACACAAAATATAGCTTGCTTTATGTTATAATAAAAACAGCGATATATAAGTACTAAGTCTATGGTACTAAGAATTTCAGTAGTATAATATATTTATGCAATATGATAATATGTCGTTGACGTTATCAGTACAAATTTAATTTATTAAAGAAATAATTATATTTCTATTAAACTACTATCCCTGTAGGCTAAATTTATCATAAAACTTACTAATGTAATTGATCACGGAGTGATAAAAAAATTGGAAGAATCTTACAAAACTTAAAACAGCAAAAATATTATGATAAGCGTAAATTATATTTAATCATACATTAAATAAAGTTGTTTTTGTAGTAAAAGTATTAATCCAGAATGTATAACCATTTTCCCCAGATGGAGTGCTACACGATCATAATGATCATTACGAAATAAATAATATTATTATGTGTGCAATAATATTATACTTAGTCTATGTTATGGAAAACTATGTTTTTACTTTGTTGAGAATGATTATATGCGGAAAACTGTAATGGATCTGCTCAAACACAAAAATAAATTGCCTACCTAAGAAAAAAGAAGCAATCTATTCGGCACACCATTTTTTTACTAACGTTAAAAATATATGGGGTCATTTTGACATTGCGTTACTAAATGAAACCATATATTTATCTACTTGGAAATAACATTTTACAATAACTTACTTGAGCCATAGATGTGAAATAAAAAAGTGTAAGTTTCGAATAAAATAAATAATAATAAAAAGTAATTTTAATTTTACGCACGCTAATGTCACTACTACTCCTCTAAGAGAATTCGTCGCAGCGGCAACATCATACTTTCAGTCAGAAAAACACGCACCATTTACGCATTAAACTACAAAATGATCAAATAATCAGAAAACTAAAACCAGGGCTTTTGGTGAAAATATTATTGGATGATTTTTGCCCCTGACATTGGGGCAAACATGAAGACGAGTATGTGGTTTCATTTAGTAACGCAATGTCAAAATGACCCAGTATATCTTAGAGTTAGGTGGAATATTCAGAGTTTAAAAAAGTAATAAATAATTGTATGATAATCCTATTTACTACAATGCAAATTAAAAGTATGCGTAGTCCATACATTTAAATGATAATGGAACACCGTTTCAGTTATCGAAGAGTATTTCCATGTTACAATACTTTGAAAGTAAATTGGTTTACATGAACAATAATTTTGCCATTTTCTTTAAAAACACTGTGGTTACTATGGCTCAATAAAGTGGTGTTTGATTATCTTCTGTGATTCTCTAAGTATCGCAGGACAAAATTGCTCTATGCGATTCTAATGGAATACAAAAATTGCAGATTCCTCCTTCCGATTTACTTAACAAAAATATGATTAGGAAAAACGTTTATTTGGTTCAAAAGATAACAACAAAGTACATAAAGAAATAACACAACAGTTTGAAAACAATTTAGTGATGATGATGATGTTCGTGGTGGGTGCTAAACTTAACATCCGCGTGGAACCTGTAAATGAACAAAATATGTTAATAGAAATATAATTTAACAATTATTAATATGGATATATTAACCCACAGCAGGCTACCGTTGTGAACTAAAGCACCCTCTAGTAACAGAGGATGCCCGTTTTAACTAGTAGTATAGTATATAATATAGTGTTTATATTATTTAAAGGCTTCTATTGTATTCTCACCCTGAGTGCTTGTCAGCATGGTAGTGCACATGCCTGATGGAGCCATCAGGTTGCTTCAGCTCGTAGTAGCCCTTCACGACGTCGCCGTCGCGCTCCTCATGCTGACTATGATGGTCTTTTGTGTGATGGTCTTCAATTTTGTACTCGAAGTGGTATTTAGGATGCGTCTGGCAAAAACATTAATGACATAAAATATTATCATATGCGCAATAATATTATATTTGTATTCTTTTTCAAAATTAAAAGTTGCCTACATAGTAGTCGTGATGTTTATGATGGCCGTGTCCGTGGGTTACGACTTCATGATGACCATCATGCTTATGGACGTGTTGTGAAGAGAATGCGTGGTGGTGATCACCAGAAACAGCGACCGCCAGCACAGCCAACAGGACAATCTGCAATGTTTAATGTGTTATTAGACCTTCATTTGTAATCAAATACTGCCTATATTCTTTTTTTCGCCATTTAGTTAGTTTAGTTTAATCTAGACGCCATAGGTTAATCCAAGGCATTCAGCCATCCAATAGTAGTTAATTCTATGAATAATTCCTGACACCCGTGGCACAAGATACTCCTGCCAAGGAATTATATTCCAGAAGAAGGTTAAGTAGTCGCAAAGTGATACACTGAAATAAATTTCAAGAGTCTCACAAATTATAAAAAAAACTATAGTTTTTAATTACCTTAAGAACCATTTTTGTATTATTAACAATGAGTTCAGTGCACAACTGATACATATCACATACCACACACGACTTTTATATTGGTTACTGTTACGATCAAGGTGATTGGTTTCACTATAAATTACCTCTAAACGTATGCAATAAAGATCATTCAAATTGTGTGAAATTTTTGTATTTCGCAAAACATGGCTATATATGAACAAGTTAGTACGCTTGTTTAACATTTTTTTGAAAGGGCTGGCTTAACATTTGTGGTAGTATTACCTAATTATTTTGATACAATATCAAAGGATTTCAAGCATTTCATCTACTTTGGCTGTATGACAACATTTTATGAGGCGTACCATATTTACTATGTATGGCCACTTGTCCGATATTTATTCCTGATGAAGGAATCCTATCCTTTTCTACTTCCCACTGTCCTTATTCTACTTGAATGTCAGATTGATACCATTCGTAATTAGTTACATTCCGAAATATGTTTGGTTTATTACATGTACGACTGATTCACTGCCTGACATCAGATCTCTGATGGGGGATCCAAATTGGAGGAATCCACTAGCGAGCGCGAACGCGCTAAAAAACTTGGATTAGATATTACCCGAACTGTAAATAAAACCCAGGCTAGTCTAGCCAACTAATATACTAGGGAGTATATTAGTGTTGCATCTAAAAACCTTTAAATCGACATTCTTGTGATTTATTGATTATGTGTTAAAAGTTCGTAGCTTCTTTATGTTACAAGCAATTACGCTACACTAGAGAACTTGTTTACAGCACACTGAGATACCTCAAAATTTAAGTATCTAATATTACAGCCCTAACTTGCTTATTGTCGCAGATTCATTATGTGTTTAATGAGATCGAATAACATTTTAGAAGCCTTCCTTAAAGTCAATACAAAATTTTGAGGGTTTAAAAATACTTCCTTTTCCTACTAGGTAGGCAACTCATATTATACAGGCTCACAATTCTCTTTCTATTGAAGATGAAGTTTGCGGCGATGATCTCATTATTAAGTGACTCGTTCGCTTCTTTATCATATTTTCCCTAAAGTCATGCCTGAGTGAAAAATGTGCTCGAAAATCGTAACAATAAAAACAAGTAATCTTAATAGGCTAATGATGATGGTGGTAAATATGATGAGTCATGTGCTTTTTCAATCAATTTTCAAACATTTAAGAGTCACTGATTAATTTGTAAGGTTCTAGACTTAATAGCTTCAACTCTGCACACATCCATATACGAGTTTCATTTTTTTTTACCAGCTTTATGTCTAGATGCCTGATAAACTTCACCCGGATTTTTTATCACTGTGGTAGTGCACGTGTCTCTCCGAGCCGTCGGGGTCGTGCAGCGAGTAGTATCCCTTTACGTCGTCGTGCTCGCGCGTCTCGTGCTGGCTCTTGTGGTCTTTGGTGTGGTGATCTTCTACTTTGTACTCGAACTTGTATTTTGGGCGAGTCTACTACAGGATAATATATGTATAAAAATGATGATATAGCCCAGCGGGTTGGCAAGCTAAAGCAGCAGTAAGTAGGGCACTTAGTTCATAAAACTGTCAACAGATGAGACAGGAAAATTTTTCAAGTGCGTCGTCCTCCTTTCAGGTGAACAGAGGAGTTCGTAAGGTTGCAGGAACCCATTCGATGCGGGCCGCTTCTAACAGGTTATAGTTTAGAAATCTTTTATGTTTAGCAGTGGATTTCTAAAGGCTGAAGAGAAAGAAGAAGATGTTATAAATGTGAAAATCAATAAAAATGTAATATCAGGATCCAGTGAATATTAGGAAAAGAAATTTATTGGCTTTGTAAAGGAAACATGCAGAAAGAAATCCTAGTTATGAATAACCATATTTTTATATCTGTTAAAAGCATCTATTTACTGCTTTTTTTGTTTAAAAACTCGTAGTGGTGTTTATTACTATGTCCGTAAGACACGACCTCGTGGTGACCATCATGTTTGTCGATGTGTTCTGAGGAGAACGCATTGTGATGGTCAGCAGCAACAGCGGCCAAGAGCGCGATACACACCATCATATGTAGCAATCCGTAGAATTAAATTAGTAAACTGTGATGTGACAAATAATGCATTTTCACTACAATTTATTCCTTTGATAAAATATGTTAATAATAATAATTTAAGATTTATACGTGAAAGTACCTTCAAAGCCATTTTGTAAATATATTTTGCTAGTATGTTTCTATGAAATAGTTATAAGCTCCAAAGATTCGTGTTATGTATCATTCATGTCTTTTATATCAGTCAGTTACGAATTACGATAGGTACATGTGATTAGTCTCACTGTAAATGAACATTACGGGTAATAAATATTATATAGTAGGGAAAAACACATGAAATTTCGCAAAATATTAGTTTCAGGGACTATACTCTACTTCGTTAATCTACAAGAATTTTAAGTACGAACGCCTCAGTGGCGTAATTGTATTTTAGTACCAATGTAGTGCTGAAGTTTTGAGTTCGAACCCTGAGATGGGCCAAGTGATATTAGGATTTCCCTCTATGTATCAGGTCGGAGTTTAGAATTTGTATATATGGGAAGAAATACACACGTCGGTGCATCAGTTGCGCCCTTGCCTACGCCTTCGGGGATAAAATACGTATGTGTGTGTGAGTATCTAAGAACACATTGTCTGTATTACCATCAAGCAACAAGTGTAATAGCACGGTCTTCACCATGACTAAATTACAGCGTACCTTTTTATTAATTGTTGGAGATATTGGATCATAACACCTCATACACATAATGGTTATAAATCGAGCTGAAGTCGTCCATTTTTTTTATTAGCACGCTTTGCAACGTATTTTGTATTGAATTTAACGCGCTTCTAGTTTGCATTTAAAGCACAGCTGTCGTTAGTTTTAAATGAAAAAAATGCTGTGTGCTTAGGCGCATTCACCTAAAAATGAAAAACTGTTCAAGACATGGTGATTTAAAATTCTAAATAGTGTTACTTATATTATTATGAAGGAGTGTAGAATCAATTCCTCAGCATAAAAATCGCATGCTACCTGTCACTTAAAATGGAGGAAACAAGTGCGTACAGCTGTGTACGTATTTGAGAATCAGCGAACGTGCGATCTTAACTTAAAAACTTCATACATTACTTGCAACAATGCCAATGGCTATCTCACATGTATCATCTATTCAAGAACATTTATAGCTAACTTTGGATATATCAGCCATGTGAAGACTTATCCATAACCATTCACAACAGTAAACGGTCCCCATAGCCAAACTCGGCATGGATACATTAATTCATATGCAGTTGTGGTTTCTTACATTCTCTTCACATGTTTAGTTGTAAAAATAATATATTTTTGATTTAATTAATATGGTTTATATCAAGTACGTAAATACTTAAAAAAATAATAATAATATATATTCCTCTTCAGCCTATTAAAAATTGAAATGCACGTTAGATATGCGTGTTAAATAACTATTGTGATACTTCGTAAACTGTTTTACGAGTGTTTGAACTTTCAATCGAATAGTCATAGTGAATAAGGCACAAAAATCAGTGTTACCATCATGGAATGGTTATACTGTGTTATTAATAAAGTTTTATATTATATTGTTTTTTTTTGCTCAGCATCGGCCTGGAGTATGGAGTTTGTTCCTGATTTGTGACTTGCCAAAATATGAGACGAATTACACATGGCGAAAAGTTAGTACATTAGTTGCGCCTCCGCCTACCTGAGAATACAAGTGTGTGCATGTTTTTTTGAAAGGTGTAGGTATGTATTTGGGAATAACACAAATATAAGATATATTTCCTTGATAACGTAATTTAATATCTTAAATAATAAATAACTCATACATCACATAAAAACAGGTTACGAAAACTTAAAAATACGAATTAAATTTAAGAATCCATATTTTTCTGTTGCTTGACCTGATGCGTGCTATGTTTAACGACTGCATGAAATCTGAAAAACAAATAGTAAGTTTTAATCAATGACTAACACGTAATTTAAAAATATAATGTGATTGTGAGCTATTTTTTTTAATAACATTTTAATATTTTTTTGAACATAATAACTTTATTGTAGTTTTGTTTTCGTTACTAAATTAAATTACGTATCTATAAATAAAAAAAATGGTATAATTTATTTTAAAGTGTCATAATATCGTTTTTTATGTCGAGTGGAAACTGGTAACGTATTAGGACTATGACTACAGTGGGGACTACAGGGAGGATACAGGTTCGATTTCTAGTTCGTACAACACACTGTATAGGTTTCCTAACATAATTTGTCCATAATTGGACCGATCAGAAGGGTTAAACCCTAGATAGGCTGATAATTAATTTTGTAATGCATAAATTTCCTTTAAATAATAATTAACTCCATTAATGTTTAAATTATATCTTCTTACCCAGAATGCTTGTCAGCGTGGTACTCCACACGTCTGATATGGCCATCAGAGTCCTTAAACTCGTAGAATCCCTTCACAACGTCACCGTCGCGGGTCTCATGCTGGTTCTTGTGGTCGCCTGTGTGGTCGTCTTCTATTTTGTATTCGAAGTCGTACTTTGGATGCGCCTGTGATATATTCACCAAATTATAATGCGTATTCATATATAGATAATATAATTTTATAAACTAAATTTTAAAGCAATCAATAAATAATTTGAATATCTTAATCTAAATAAAGTGCTGCCTCAAACAGCTCCAATACCTCTTCTGTTATCAGATTAGGTTATTTGAAAAGCAATATTTAATTGAAATGGATCGAAGTCAGCAGATTTTAAGAAAATACAACTTACATGGTAATCATAATGGTGTTCGTGCCCGTGGCTATCATGATGCTGCACTTTTTCCGCGGGACCGTCATGCTTATTAACGTGTTGGGAAGAGAACGCATGCTTGGCGGAGACAAAGCCAACCAGACCAACGAGTATTACCACCTGTATGAATTATATAAAAGTTTATTCAATTATTTATTTAAATATACCCTAACCGTTGTTTAACAGTTATGAAATATTTCATTTTTTTTTTCATTTCTAAAAATGTATTTAAGATTATTTAAATTAAAACATTACGCACATATATTTATGAACGCACAATTATTATTTTTAATTCTGTAAATAAATAATAAAACGCACCTTCGAAAAAACATTCTGTAAAATTTATTTGCAGTAAACATAAGTAAGTTTGTAAATTGACTGACAATACTAGAATGAAATTTTAGTCTTTTATATTATTAAATGTAATACAAAAGCAATATTGAATTTGTTCTAAATTTTATTTGTGCCAGAAACATTTTCAGTATGTGGTATGCGGTTGCTAACGCTTACAAAACTAACAGCCATATCGCGTGCAAATCTTGTTGATCTTGCGATAGTTATGATAAATTAACATACTTTAAGAACGCGACAATATGTTGGAATATGTTTAAAAGTTTATAGAACACATAAAATATTACATTGTAATATTTCTATTCCTTATATATTTATATTCCTTTTCTTCTTAACCGTTCCCCCATTACTGAGGATCGTGACTCCTGCGTTTCGATTTATTTTATATTACCCGTAAATCATTATTATCATATTTTTTATGAAAGTCCACTACTGAACACAAGTCCTTAAAGATTTACAGATCAACTTGTTAGAAGTAGTATTTATCCAATTAGTTCTAGCGACCTGTATCTAATCGTTTTTCCACCTTATGAGTGGGCATCCAAATTTGAGCTTGCCGCAATTTTATTGTTATGAGTATAAAAACACAATGCTTGATGTCAATTTTATGGTTGCGTTATTGTTTTCTTAAACTAATGGTAGCGAACGTAATAATGATTGAGAGGTCTAGGGTTGGTCTCATATTTGATTTTAATGTCGCGTGTAATTAAGGGTAAAAATGTATAACAAGGTAGTTAATAATATATTTACATGTGTATAATATATTTTCCAGCAATCTGGTTCTGGAAATACATATATTGTGGACAATTTAAATTTACGTGATTATGTGTACGATATACCGTTTTAGAGTAGGTTATTACATCATCAATGTTGCTCTATTACTATATTATGGAACAGAAAAAATCGGACATTGTCGTTGAAAGTTCGGACCGATAAGTAGCTTTGATGCACTAATTGTATCAGTATTTAAAACGTCTATGTATACACACGTTATGTACCATTGTTAAAACCTTCTGGTAGGTATTTTCATATGAGTTCATAATATTAAATGTCTAAAATTATTAAGGATTTTGAATGGTATTTTGGAAACACATTCATTCTTTTTGTTTTCTTGTGAATGAAATTATACCGCTCAAATCATTGATTAGCATTACTATACATTAATATACATTGTACATTTCCTAGTCTTTTTCCTCAGATATTAACCTGCTCAGTCCAATTCTTTGCATAGAAGCATGATTTCTGAAATCGTACGAATTACACACGACTTCAAAATACGTTACACATACGGAAACTAATCGCAATTGTAACGATATAAAAGACTTGTCTGGTTCATGATATGTATCAGTTTTACGCTATACTTTCTCTTAGAAACAATAACAAAGTAAAAAATGGTGTACAAGGTAATTTTCTGATTCATTTAAAAAAACAATTTTTAAGGAAGTAAGAAATGTGGTTACAATGTGATTTTAAGTGTAATTTAAGTGATCAAGTATTCAATAGAAGTATTTTAAAAGTGATATATCAATAATATATTGACTACAGACTCAGTGAAAAGAAGTGGTTCCTACATTTACTTAAAAAAATTCAGCGTTTTTTTTTTTACAATGGTGAAGGAAAACTAGCAAATAGGTCGCCTGACGGTGATCGCTGCTAGCTATAAACATCAACAATACTAAAATATTAATGCGTTGTCAGCTTTTAATCCTTAATGTGTATGAAAGATTATAAAAGTGAATGTTGCAGGTGCTGGTCCTTTTGACGCTGGTGGCCGCTGTGTTTGCTGATCACCACCACGCGTTCTCCTCGCAACACATCGAGAAACATGACGGACATCACGAAGAAGTATCTTACGGACATAAAGAGAAACATCACTATGATTTCTTTGTAAGTTTTATATAATAAATGCATGGCATCATGCCTTTTCTCTTTTTCAGAGGTAGAGGAGAGTTGCCTTTAAAACCGCATCTGCATTTCGTAGGCTATTTTAGACATCAATTACAAGGGAAAGAGCCTAATGTTATTTGCTAGGTGTATTCATAGATTTCAGACTGATACTTAACGGAAAAAATCCCAATATTAATCCGACTCAAAAATTGAATACAAGACCTCAACAAGCAGTATGGCAGTTGAACCGCCAAAATACAAAGGCATGTCTGCTATATTGTATCAAAATTCTTTTATAGACTCACCCGAAATACAAGTTCGAGTACAAAGTAGAAGATCACCACACTAAGGACCACAAAAGCCAGCACGAGACGCGCGAGCACGACGACGTAAAGGGATACTACTCGCTGCACGACCCCGACGGCTCAGAGAGACACGTGCACTACCACAGCGATAAGAAATCCGGGTAAGAATAGAACAATCATAATCCAAGTTAACCTGCCTTGTAGTTTTCAAAATGGAACTAAATTGAAAAACTGTGTTACGCCAATCTCAATGTGTTTAACAGTTATAAAATATTGGAACTTAAAAAAATATTATTATAAGTTTATTGAAATCGTAATTGTTGCTGACGCTACCAATTTGATTAAGAATATTTCATATGTCGTCCTTACTCGAAATTTGATTTATTTGTTATTTTTACTATATCTTTAATATTTTCCCCGCAGTTTCCACGCCGACGTGAAACACAGCACTCACCACATCGTGCCTAAGAAGCACCATCACTAGTCTGTTATATTAAAAAATTGTGTTATTATTTTAGTATAATAGTTGTAGTTGTTATATTGTTTTCGAATAAATTTATTTTTAAACGGAAAGCTATCTATTTTTATTCCTTTATTCCATATTCTAAGTGTTGACTAGAATTATTTACTTGAACCTTACAAAAATCTATAACATCATCTGTACGACGCCAGTGCCATCTATTCAGAAATTAAGTTTAAAATTCAAATATATCCCACGGGAATAAAGTATTGAGATAATACGAACTCTATATATCAATCTAAGATATGGTCTATCCGAGTGCCAAATTTCATTCAAATTTGTTCAGCGGTTGCTGAGTTTATTTGTAACAAACATTCGAACATTTTTACAAACATATACGTATAAGACCTATATTATTCAATGTGCGTGATGAGCGTTGAGTTTAGTATAAGGAATAAGACAACCAAGTTCTTGAGATTTGACTGGGTAATTTAATATATTTGTAACACATACTACACACACATTAGATTTAATATATTTGTAACACATACTACACACACACATTAGATTTAATATATTTGTAACTCATACTACACACACATTAGATTTAATATATTTGTAACACATACTACACACACATTAGATTTAATATATTTGTAACTCATACTACACACACATTAGATTTAATATATTTGTAACACATACTACACACACACATTAGATTTAATATATTTGTAACTCATACTACACACACATTAGATTTAATATATTTGTAACACATACTACACACACACATTAGATTTAATATATTTGTAACTCATACTACACACACATTAGATTTAATATATTTGTAACACATACTACACACACATTAGATTTAATATATTTGTAACACATACTACACACACATTAGATTTAATATATTTGTAACTCATACTACACACACATTAGATTTAATATATTTGTAACACATACTACACACACACATTAGATTTAATATATTTGTAACTCATACTACACACACATTAGATTTAATATATTTGTAACACATACTACACACACACATTAGATTTAATATATTTGTAACTCATACTACACACACATTAGATTTAATATATTTGTAACACATACTACACACACACATTAGATTTAATATATTTGTAACTCATACTACACACACATTAGATTTAATATATTTGTAACACATACTACACACACACATTAGATTTAATATATTTGTAACTCATACTACACACACATTAGATTTAATATATTTGTAACACATACTACACACACACATTAGATTTAATATATTTGTAACTCATACTACACACACATTAGATTTAATATATTTGTAACACATACTACACACACATTAGATTTAATATATTTGTAACTCATACTACACACACATTAGATTTAATATATTTGTAACACATACTACACACACATTAGATTTAATATATTTGTAACACATACTACACACACATTAGATTTAATATATTTGTAACTCATACTACACACGCATTAGATTTAATATATTTGTAACACATACTACACACACATTAGATTTAATATATTTGTAACTCATACTACACACACATTAGATTTAATATATTTGTAACACATACTACACACACATTAGATTTAATATATTTGTAACACATACTACACACACATTAGATTTTTCTGCCAAATTACGCATTCCTTTATTTGCTTAAAAAGGGGTACAAAGTTTTATCTTCATGCATTAATATAAAGGTAATGCTAAAGGCCAAAATAAAATCATATTTTTTATTAATCCTTCACGCAGACACCGTCAACTGGTTGCCGGGAAATATAATAAATGAAATACTTCACTACTGTAACAGTGACATTCGCTGACACGTCTGCTGGTAGGCTACGGCTTGGCTGTGCTTCTGGCATTGCTTTACTCCATGAGCGGCGGATGCTGCTTACTATCAGGCGGATCGTTTGCTTCACCACAGAGTAGAGACTGTTTCATGATTTGGGGTATATTATTATTTATTACTGTTCTTATATTGTGGAAATAGTCTAATAGAGATTATAGTAATTCAATTTTAATATGGTTTTGTAAATAGAAATATAAAGAATAACAGTTTTAAATATCAGAATAAATATTTGAAAGAGATTTTAAGCCGATCGTGCAGCCATCGGCCCGCCGGGATTTGTCTTGTTCAATAACTACGTTTAATCTACGGCATAGTCTTGCAGAGCGAGTTAAGTTCTGCGTAGTCAGATGCACAGTATAGAGCACAGTCGTACAAAAAAGAATCATGTAACGGCCTCATTCGCTTTGTTTCTTATTACACAATGGTAATTATTAGGATTTTATTATTGAATCAATCTTTATTAACAATTACCTGCGGCTCCACTCGCGTGAAAATAGTTATTCCGGGATAAAATAACTATTAGTGAAAAAAAGCAAAATCGATTTAGTAATTTCTGAGATTAGCGCTTTCAAACAAAAAATTAAACTCGCCAGTTATATATTTTAGTTTAAATTTTAACCGATTTCCCTATTCGATAAGTGAAATAATTACGAGGGTATGTAATTATAATTGATATGGTTTAAGCCCGGCTCTTATAAAAATATCATATCAGTAAATTGATATTTAGAATCATTGTAATTACCATTATTACTTAGAATCGTATTTACTACATTCATTTTAAAGACCACCGTACATACTTATCTTATATAATTTTAAAATCCTTAGAACTACATACAGTACGCTCAACTTTACAACTTTTTTAACAATGTGCAATGTCGAGGAATGTGGCTACTTCATGTGATATAAAATTATAGTTTTTGCGAAATATACTGCACCGTTACCGACATTTTATAATTTTACAGCCTGCTATAATTAGTGTGAAATCAATAACACCTTGATAATGATTTTTAACAATATAAAAAGCGTGTGTTAGGTGAATTATGTATCAGTTCACTACTGAACCTGCTATTGTTAGCAATTGTATCAAACCTAATAAAAATGTGTCTTAAGGTAAGATACTTGGCTAAGGATACCTTCCTAGGTTTTGAAAAATCATACAGAGATTAGTTTGGGATAGGAATAGGATCCTAGTATGGTAAAAATAAAATAATTTATATTTTGTCACTTTTTTGTTCCAGATTGTGATCCTGGTAGCGCTAGTGGTCGCCGTGACTGCTGACCACCACGCCTTCTCCTCGCAGCACGTGCACAAACACGACGGACACCACGAGGTCGTGTCGCACGGACACGGGCACCACCATGATTACTACGTGAGATTAATTAATAAATAATAAAAAAATATCTTTTACATGAATACAATGTTAACAAAATATATTTTATTCGCTAGACTCATCCCAAATACCACTTCGAGTATAAGATTGAGGACCACCACACGGGCGACCACAAGAGCCAGCACGAGGAGCGCGACGGCGACTTGGTGAAGGGCTACTACGAGCTGAAGGAGCCTGACGGTCACATCAGACACGTGCACTACCACGCCGACAAGCACTCAGGGTAAGTACTTCTAGATTATAATATGATAACTGATTGTCAATGGTTACAAGTTATGAACAAATGATAAATTAAATATTTTAAAAATAATTTAAAATAACAATTAGTATTAATTGACATATTTTGTCCACAGTTTCCACGCAGACGTGAAGCACAGCACCCATCACGTCTATCACCATCACCACTAGTCTCACATTTAATAATTGTTGATTCTGTTTTTTGATTCGTTCTAGAATAATAAAATCTTTTATAAATAAATTGTTTAATTGCTCATTTTTTATAACGGTATTTAGCATACGAAAAGAAAACATAGTATGCAATTACGGTAGCACCTTAAAAGGCAATAAAAATGGTGACAATAAGTACGCAGCAAATTAGCAATCGAAAAAAGGTGACTACGAAAACTTATTATGACTACTTTTCCTTACACTTTTGAATTATAATTATATAATAAATTAATCATATGCCTCATTAAAAGTTGCTCGCGAATACGTCAACGTGAATAGCCTTTGCCGCTAAAAAATCCCAAATCACTATGGCGATCCATAGCGCCATATATACAACAGCGCCATCTTTGTAAAATTCTATTATTTCTTCGTGATGTAAAGGTTATTAGGTTGAAAAATTGCCTGTTTTTAATCCAGGACATGACATATTCGTGTTAAATTTCAAGCAAATCGATTGAGTTATTACTGCGTATACTACAAACAAATGTCCAAAAAAAAATTACAAACATGCGAATTTATAATATTAATAAAAGTAAGATAAGTATTCATTACATGGGAATAATCGTGGTTTCGACTTACTTTACTAGTGGAACGGGCTCACTAGAGTCGCGAATTCGATTCTATAGAAAAGGAAACTCGGACCAGCACAATGCCAAATAAAAATAAAGTTGATTAGTAATTTAAAAAAAATTAGGCGTTCTAAACAGATAAAATATTTTTGGTAGAGACAATAATTACATAAAATATAAATATTATGTCTTATATGGAC
Source organism: Manduca sexta (assembly GCF_014839805.1). Taxonomy (NCBI): domain Eukaryota; kingdom Metazoa; phylum Arthropoda; class Insecta; order Lepidoptera; family Sphingidae; genus Manduca; species Manduca sexta. The sequence goes on from NC_051140.1 coordinate 14,869,325, forward strand.
CTCAAAGTCATTAATCGAAATCAATAATCAATGCAGAATTTTACCAGGCCTCAATTTTTTATTTCTGGAAATTTAGGTTTTGTTCAGCGCAATAAACATAAAAATAGTTTCGGCTATAAATATTTATTTCTCTTCTTTACAATAATAACAAATATATAAATGATAACAATTTGATTGGTTTAATTATAAACAATTCAATGATGGGAATAGTAGTGAGGAACGATGTGCTGCGAGTGACCCTCACGCCTTACTTCAGCGTTGAATCTGGAATTACAATATTGTGTAAGTTTCTTTAAGCGGACACAGCAACGGTCCACCACTGTACCTGGTGGTAAGTAGAGTGGATACAGATAGACGTCCACTGACGAGAGATGATTATCTCTCACCTGCCACATGGCTTATGACCCAGCAGTAGGTCTGGTATACACAGCCATCAGAGAATTAAAAGTAATAACAAATGAAAAGTTTACCCGCTGTGTTTGTCTGCTGAGTAATGAACAGTCCTGATGGTGCCGTCGGCCTCGTGCAGGCTGTACACGCCCTTCACCACATCGCCGTCGCGAGTCTCGTGCTGGTACTTCTTGTCGCCAGTGTGAGGGTCCTGAACTTTGTATTCGTACGCGTATTTGGGATGAGCCTGTATAATACGGTTATGCGGCATTTATTATCATGTCGAAAATAGTTATAGTTAGGATCGAAAGTGTCATACATAGTAATCCACGTGATGATGGTAGTGATCATTGTGTTGGTTGTAGTCTTGGTGCAGCTGGTGGTACGCAGGCGCGTGATGCAGTTGGTGAGCTGCGTGCAACACGATGTTCTGCGATGAGAAGGCGGAGCCGTGCCCGTGACCCTGACCATGACCGTACTGGGCGGCAGCGACCGCCAAAATACCTGCGATGAAGACTATCTACAATTACAAAATACGTATTTCAATTTATGATTTGTATCATAATGTTATAATATACTTATGTATGTTTATAAATTGTAGTTTTAATTTGACACTTACTTTGAAGATCATGGTGTATTGATTGTTTGTCTTTCAGAATCCGCAATGCAACTGATATTGCAAAAATCAATAATTTCTCATTATATACTCAAATAAACGGCATTGAGATAATTTTTCGCAATAAACCATTAACTTGAACCAGTTTGTTTTCATACAGTATACACTACGCAGTACGCATGTTTATAATAATATATTGTAAAAGTTTCATAACGATGACTGAGAAAATAAATAACATAGAGTTGATTATATTGAAATCCAAACATTAAGCAAGAACGAAACTTTTTTTGCTAGTTTAATATATAATCTAGTAGTGCTCTTAGACTGATACATATTTAATAGCTTTAAACGGTTTTAGAAGGGGTGTGTGATATGTATGTAGGAAGTTATTTCAATAAGAATATTGAGTACTGTCACAGCCGAATTTATGCATTCTTTATTTTCTATGAAGCTAAGACCAATTTGTTTATAAATGGTAAAATTCGAGGATACTGTTGCTTTTGTCAAAGTTACGATAATTGTGGCTATTTTAAGGCTTGTACTTTAAGTGTAAATTTTATTTATACAGTTCATAAAACAATCGCCTCCAATGAATATGTTAGTTTCCTCCTTAATTCTATTTTCTTGTATAAATTTATTTCCAAGATGAAACTTACCACGTAATCGCCCGAATGTATTCACATTAAATTTGGTGCCGATCCTGAACAGCGCTAATAAGCTGAAGCTCTGTCTAGAGAATTCTAATAAATTTATAGAAAAATATTTTTTAACATTCACAACGGTGATTAAATCATCGGATAAATTGTATTGGATGATTATTTGCAGTGTCCTAATATTGTCTATAGAAAACCTGAATAAATCTGTCAAAATGTTAGTTTTATTACTCTGCAAGTTTTATGAGGATTGAAAGATCAGTGATAGCTCCATCTCTTATCACACAATGGGAATATACATGACGAAAATTGAATGCGCTAGTTGCATCTCTGCCTACCTCTTCGGTAATAAGCGGCTGATGCGTATTGTGTGTGAAAAATTACCATTTACTGTTACATTTACTTAACTGTTTTTGATGTAATTAAAATTATTTAAAACAGTGACTAATTTAAAATATAAATTATGAGCTTTTGAAATTATTTAAAACAATGACAACTGACAATTTAAAATATTAATTAGAGCTTTTGCGAAATATGTGGCGACAGCGTTACAAACGTTGTATAATTGTTACAATTAGAGTGAAATCGTAACTACCTTGATATGAGTGTTAAACAATATAAAAGCAGTGTTTTACCTGAATATGTATCAGTTCACTGTCAAACTTGCTTATGTTAGTTAATACAAACCACAGAAATATGTATTTTAAGGTACATTAAAATTACAATGATTTTCTTTTATCTATTGCACCAAATCAATCATATAAAAAAATTATAATGGGTAAAAACTATTAAATGTAAAAAAAAAATATGATTTAATAATATTCCAGATTGTGATCCTGGTAGCGTTAGTGGTCGCCGTAACCGCTGACCACCACGCGTTCTCCTCGCAGCACGTGCACAAACACGACGGACACCACGAGGTCGTGTCGCACGGACACGGGCACCACCATGATTACTACGTATGTTTATAATTTAAATAACTAATATCATTATTCGATTAGCATTCTATTAACCTCAACAATATTTAATTCAGACTCATCCCAAATACCACTTCGAGTACAAAGTAGAGGACCATCACACTGGCGACCACAAGAGCCAGCACGAGGAGCGCGACGGCGACGTGGTGAAGGGCTACTACGAGCTGAAGGAACCTGACGGTCACATCAGGCACGTGCACTACCACGCCGACAAGCACTCAGGGTAAGTACTTATACATAATATGGAAACTAATTGTGAATTCTTACTATATACATAGTTACTGGTAACAAAATGTACGAAATTCAATATTGTTATAAACATATAGTCACCCAAATATGTTAAAAATAATTCAAAGTAACAATAAATATTTATTCATCATATTTTGTCCACAGTTTCCACGCAGACGTGAAGCACAGCACCCATCACGTCTATCACCATCACCACTAGTCTCACATTTAATAATTATTGTTGATTCTTATTTTTGATTCGTTCTAGAATAATAAATTCTTTTATAAATGAATTCTTTAATTGCCCCTAAATTTTTATGTATCAGCGTTATATGGAATGCTAAATGCATAAAAATCATTGTCTTCAGTGAAGTCAGCTCATTAAAGACATTAAAATGGTTTGAATAAATCCTCAGCAAATTATCACTTGATCAAAGATGAGTGCGAAATCCCATTATATTTAATTTTCTTTGGCACTTTGAAGAATAATAATATTCATCATTAAATGTTGTTCGCAGCTTCACAAAAAACCCTAAATTATTAGAGCGATCTATGACGCTATCTATACGACTTCGGCGCCATCTTAAAACGGATTAAAATTTAAACATTTTTACGGGAGAAAATAAATATAATAAAATTGCCTGTATGTTAATCTAGAACAACAGGGCCCTTATTCTGTATGATAGTGTAAACGCGTAACGCGGCCGTGTCATGTTATCTTCGAGAAATGTGGTGGTATTCTGTAAGCCAAATTTCTATAGTCCTAAACATGATGTATTGTGTTACGTGCATGTTACGCACTGTTAAAATAACGTGCGGGATAGAGAATAAGGCCCCAGGACTATTTGTGCCAAATGACAATTCGTGTCATCCATGTTATTCCATGTTATAAAATTTTTATTTACAAAGTACGATTGAAACGAGGAATTTGACCAAAATTTGTTTTTTTTTTTCTGAAAATAGGTTTGGTTCAGCGCAATGGAAATAAATATGGAAACAAAATTTAGAATTTATAAACATTTATTTATTTCTCACCTTTATAAAAATAACAAAATTATAAATTATAACAATTTTACTACTTTAATTATAAACATCTAGCTGACCCGACAAACGTTGTCTTAACTATGTATATAATAATAATAATATCAGCCCTGTATTATATACTTGCCCACTGCTGAGCACGGGCCTCCTCTACTACTGAGAGGGATTAGGCCTTAGTCTACCACGCTGGCCTAGTGCGGATTGGTAGACTTCACACACCCTCGAAATTCCTATAGAGAACTTCTCAGGTATGCAGGTTTCCTCACGATGTTTTCGTTCACCGTTAAAGCAAGCGATAATTCACAAAGAATACACACATATTTTTTTAGAAAAATCAGAGGTGTGTGCCCTTTGGATTTGAACCTGCGGACATTTGTCTCGGCAGACCGTTCCACAACCAACTAGGCTATCGCCACTTTTTAACTTAACTATGTATGCACGCGCGCATTTTGTCGATCGCTGACAGTTATGCAAAATTAATATTGTCGTTAAGTTTTCTTAAATTTTCTTTTTCTTTATAGTGATGGGAATCGCAATGAGGTATGTGTGAGCAGTGTGACCCTCACGCCTTATTTCAGCGTTGAATCTGGAGTTAAAATATGTATTTTTTGTTATACGGACACAACAAAGTTAGACTACTGCACCTAATGGTAAGTAGAATGAGATCCAGAAAGAATGTCGACTAGTGGAAATGATTATTCCTCACCAATGCAGCCGCGTGGCCTCGTGGCCGCGCAAAGAATTATAGGCGGTATACACAGTCGCAATAGAATTAAACGTAATAACAAATAAAATTTTATCCGTTCAGTTTGTCTGCTGAGTAATGAAATTGAACAGTCCTGATGATGCCGTCCGCCTCCTGACCGTGATCCGTAGCTGTGACCCTGATCATGACCGTTCTGGGCTCCAGTGACCGCCAACCCGGCTTATTAAAATTCTATTTAACAACATTACTATTATTAAGTATCATTAGTAAGTGGAGACCATTAGATTTAATTTGTTCACAACCAGAGAGCGTACGCGGTGTATAATCTATATATTTAAGTGTGCAGAAAACCTTTGTGTCACTTTTTAAGCTCATTACCCATACGAAGGAGTGTGAGATTTGGGATAATTAGAGTTCATATAGAGGAGTGCAAAAAAATGAAATTTTTATATAACGCTAGCTTTTGCTAGCGGCTTCGCCCGCGTGAAGGAGTTCTCTGGATTTTTTTTTCCCGACTTACTTGATATGTATCATTATATTATGACCAAATTACACAAAATCATTACAAATTATAGCCTATGTATGTATTATTCTGATGTATAACCAATATTACTGTAAAGTTTTATCCAAATCCGTTCAGTACTTTTTTTCGTGAAAGTCGAACAAACATACATACATCCATCCTCACAAACTCGCATTTTTAATATTAGTAGGATGTGTTTTAACTTACAAATACCTATATTAAATTCGGCGGACGCGTGTCGATCACTGGACGGCCAATAGTTTAATGGAAACATTTTTCAGAGTTTCGCCCAAAAACTCGTTTTATTGTAGTTCAATATAGTAAACTGTAAATAACTTTACAGTACATTTTGTATTGAAGGTCGCTGTTTCTTAATCCAAATGTTTATCTCTTAAACGTTTATTTGTTTTATATACCCAGGCAATGAAAACATTAAGAGATATTTTTGCAATACAAAAGTCAAACCAGTTATTGCGTGTCATTACTAAAGTATGAATGCAGCAGTATTTTCCTTTTATGTTTGCAAGACCTTTATTTTAAGATTTACTGAGAGGAAATTAAAAAGTATTAATTCAAACAATTTATGTAGTAAAAATATAAACTATTATGCCTGGCGAGGTATTTTTATTTTATTACAAGTGAATGCTGTAAGCAAGCGAAATATTTTAGTATAATGTTTTGCCTGCATTTGTGTATCTGTCCTTTCAATTATAATTATATGAATTTTTTTTACTCTTTTGCTTGTGGTAGGACTCTCATATGTGAGAGTCCGTCAGTGTAGGTACTACCGCAATGTCTATTTCTGCAACCAAGTAGCAATGTGTAGTCACTGTTGTATTTAGGTTTGAGGGACATTGTAGCCAGTGTAACTACTTGACATATTGAGACTTAACATCTCATGTCATGAATACCAAATAATACTTTGTAATTCAAGGTGTTGGATGGTGTTTGTTTGGTTTATGGACGGTTGTATTGCTTACCATCAGGCGAACGTAAGGCTCGTCTCGTCATTCAAAGCAATAAAAGAAAAATATATATCTTATATTCGCTCGGATAGAGACTACCGCACATAAGATGTTAAAACCCGCCATAAAGCCCCACGTAAATGTCTAGTTCCGGATCAGCCTAAACCTGGTTCAAATAGGCCAGCATCATTGTGGCGACTACCGAGAGATAATCACCTCTCATCAGTCGATATACTATTGGATCCCACTTCACTTACCATCAGGTGCCACTGCACCACTCCACTGCATAAAAAACTGTGTAAAGTTGTATTGGTATGGGTACTACTAAAGAACCATCTTTAATTAACCGACTTATAAAACAATAATTATTATAAATGATCAGCTAGAAACGCAGCCTCTCGGTGTCTTCAATAATATCTAATCAGTTTAGTGGGCCAATAATAAAACAGAGTATTCGTGTGCTTGCATAGTTTTACAGCTAATTGCAAGAATAATTATAGAGTGTAGTGCATAAGCAACTAACTTAATGCATACCTAGTATTAGTGTGTTGTAGTGTACTTCATTGTTAGGTTGATAGTTTATCTATTATGTCAAACACGATGTATACTTTTATGTGTGAGATTTTATAAAAATAATCGTTTTATTTCTAAATTTCAGTCAGTGTGATTACTGGGTATTAAGCGACTAAGGATCTGTTTTAAAACTTCTAAGTACTTGCTACTCCTCATATGCATGATATACATGGCGATATACATATTAAATTCATATAATATAAGCCGATCAAATACAAAAATCACACTCTAATGTATACTCTAAAATAAATTGTAATAAAATGAGTATCAGTTAACATAAGGCGATAATTGTCATATAAAATTTTCCTGAAAGTTTGATAGAAGCGCTAAACATCTAAATAAACATACTAAGGTGGTGAGCATAGTGTAGCGCTTCGCATTGCTTAATTTAAAATTATAAGTAGCTTTAATTTATAGACAATCGTAACACTTACTTTATAAGCCCAGCAATTTTGTTGTATGATCAATCTTTTGTATATATAAAACTTGACTGAACTATTAACACAAATTCCATCTTGAGACTTGGTAATAAAACATCACCTGCTTTTCGTATCCTCTTGAACTCTAGGCTTAACAATCGGCCTTACAACGAGAAAGAATGTAGAGACTTCCACAAGTGCAAAGCTATTGCGAAATATATTGCGGACACAGCGTTACAAATATTGAATAATTTAACAGCTGGTAATTAGAGTGAAATCAATAACACCTTGATAATACTTTTAAACAATATAAAAGGCGTGTGTTAGGTAAATTATGTATCAGTTCACCGCTGAAACAGATTTCGTAAGGAACGATATTTTTTTTTAACATACAATGTATTTCAAGGTAAATTATACGATCAATATAGTGTTGTTATACACTAGAAACATAGTCCGGCTATCATATAGTATATATGCTTTCTTTATTAAACAGGGCTAGTTAATGGAAAGGAGCGAGATAAATATTAAGGATTTTAAACAATATTTCAGGCTGTGATCCTCGTAGCGTTGGTGGTCGCCGTGACTGCTGACCACCACGCGTTCTCCTCGCAGCACGTGCACAAACACGACGGACACCACGAGGTCGTCTCGCACGGACACGGCCATCATCATGATTATTATGTAAGATACATTAATTATAATAGTTTCATTACTTTAATGACAATCTATTAATATTCACAATATTTAATTCAGACCCATCCCAAATACCACTTCGAGTATAAGATAGAAGACCACCACACTGGCGACCACAAGAGTCAGCACGAGGAGCGTGACGGCGACGTGGTGAAGGGCTACTACGAGCTGAAGGAGCCTGACGGTCACATCAGGCACGTGCACTACCACGCCGACAAGCACTCAGGGTGAGTGATTTTGAAATATTAAGCTAAATGTAAACCTATTAGTTCTATCAAATAAGCATATTTTTGTTAACAACTATCATCATAGTAGCTAGTATTTATTCATTACAATTAAATTCTATCAAACCTAGAGTCTGCTGTTCCAAATCTCAGTCATATCCTAGGTTATCTGTGTCTTGAAGAAAAGATTGGCAATAATATTATCAAATATTTTATTTCTATTTTTTGTCTACAGTTTCCACGCAGACGTGAAACACAGCACTCATCACATCCATCACCATCACCACTAGACTGTTGTGTTGATATGTTATAAGGAATTAAGTGTTATTGTTTTTCTTACAATTGTCATTAGTGTTTTACTTTTAAAAATAAATAACATTTTGTCTATACAATACTATATTTTTATTTTGCTTAAAAATGAGATGCAACTTTATTAGTTTTTGAAATGTTATAGAATTTGTAATACATAAATAATTTTATAACTCAACATTAATTACATCTTTACGGGTGTTCTAATCGGACGTATTAAATTCAATTCTTCGATTATTTAAAAATATGCAATGTTATTATTCTGTTTTCGAACAAAATTAAATTATTTTTTAATTAATACTAGCAAGAGCTATTCTGAATCTATTATAACATTGTGTAGATACATAATCTCATTTCGTCTAATAATATTATTAAGCTCAAATAGTGTCATAATACAAATCACATTGTTGTATTCTCAGTAACAATTAAAAACGCTGCACCACTATAAGATCATATTCTTTATTCAGAAATATCAATCAATCAATGTCTTTTGATGTTTTTTTTATATATATAGCGTACACTAGGTACGCTCTATATATAATGAAGTAAGAGTAAGTACACATTTTTTTATTGTAATAGGCCACATGTGTGTGGATTGCATGAACTGCAAATTTAACCTGAGATTTTACATTACATTTATGCCAGTGAAGGAATGCGGTAATTAAAAATGTATTGAAATTAACTTTACTAATTATAAAACAATATTACATAAACTATCTATAGTCAGCAACAAAAGTATCTGAACTAAAACATAATTTCAAATCGCCTTTAGACATTTATGTCTTTATCAATAATCATTTTTTCTTCACTAAAATAAACTTCACAGGTTTATTTTACTTTACATGAAGAAAAAAAGAATTATTAAATACAAGGTAACTATTAGAAGCGGTTTAGAGATTTGTTTTTGTTCAGCTATGTTTGTGACTGACCGTTTTATAGACCAAAAAACGATGAAATAGTTTTTATGACAGAGAAATGAAGTTAATACCTGCAATATCATCTACCTATTGTTATTCATAGATATCATTACTGATGGAATTATAGCAGAAGACCAAGACGAATGTATTGAAAAAAGATTACGTACAACAGGAGACGTTAAAGAGCTATGAATATAATATATTTGACGCAGTGAAATGATTGTAATAATAATGTAGCCTCTGAGGTGTACCGTTCCTCAGAAACAAGTGGACAGTGATTACGCCGAAATTAATTTAAAAACTGGATTGTTATGCCAAAATGTACCTACGTACACTATCCAAAATTAAGTTATTAATATTTAACACACAATTAAATAAAATGTATTTTAATGTTTAGCAAAACACGCCGAGATCTATTTATATCTGAAAAAAAAAAAAAATATTATGTGACCCAATCAAATAACAATCCATAAATATTCTATTTGTAAGTAATTGATACATTTTTGCATAACTCGATCTAATTGTAATAATTACATTGAAAAGGATTATACGTATGTTACGGAAAAGAAATGACGTGGATCTTTACACTATTACAACCTAATCTACCTAACCTAACCTAGTCTCGGTGGCGTAGTTGTATTACGGTACGACTGCAGTACCGAGGTCTCGGGTTTGATCCCAGGTTGGGCAAAGTGACATTGGGTTTTTGTACTCATAGCCGTAAGTCTGAAATCGGCGCCCGATATGGCGAGAGGCTTCAGGGCCTATCACATCATGGAACGGAATTCACACTGTGAAAAGAGGGTGCGATAGTTGTGCTCTTGCCTACCCTTTCGGGAATAAAAGGCGTGAGTGACTGAATACATTACGTAATTTTATTTATATTACGTAATAACGTAATCATGAAATTAAATTATAATAAGCAATATCATTTTTACCAAGCGTGAACACAAGACACTATGTTGATAAACTAAATAAAACCAGAAAAGAGTTTAAAATTTAACACGGTATTTGATAGAAAACAAGATTTAAATTTATTGTAAGCAAAAACATATTGTTTCGAATTTCTTTGGATAAGATAATTTAATGAAATAATAATTAAAATAGGGCTGATATTATTATTATTATATTATAATAATTAAAATTGCTGAAGATTCATAAAAGTCGATAGTAATTATAATCAGTAAAAAGGCCAGAATAAGAATAAAACAGTTTTATTGTCCGTTAAACAAAACAAAACGTACATAAAACAATAAGAAACAGGCGTATAAGTAGTAATAACAATATTTATTATCAGATTAATGATGATGGTGATAGATGTGGTGTGTACTGTGCTTCACGTCCGCATGGAAACTGAAAATTTAAATATTCTAAATTTAATTCGTCTCTTAGATATATCTGAATAAATTATGACTTAAGGTGGTAGCTCAAGGTCCATTTTCATACATTTTATTTCGGCTTTAATCTGGGTAACTAAACAAGTATTGGCAAGTAAAGAATTTAAATTCACGTCTAGTTAGTGATTAGTTCTCGCAGTTGAAAGAAAAACGTAAAAATAATTAATAATCATGAATATTTCGGCCTTTAAAATTTAATATGACGAAATTTTAAAGGCAGAAATATCCATGATTATTAATTATTTTTACATTTTTCTTTCAACTGCGTGAACTAATCACCAACTAGACGTGAATTTAAATTCTTTACTACCAATACTAGTTACCCAGATTAAAGCCGAAACAAAATGTATGAAAATGGACCTTGAGCTACCACCTTAAGTATTTTAAAACATTCTCATAAGAAGAAATTAATTAATGAGTTTTGTTAATAGACGCTATACCGTCGATTGCCAAAGCACATGTACTCTATGGATTGAGAACCAATTATTCTATAATTATATTAAATGCCAATAAAATTATGCTTACCCTGAGTGCTTATCGGCGTGGTAGTGCACGTGTCTGATGTGACCGTCAGGTTCCTTCAGCTCGTAGTAGCCCTTCACCACGTCGCCGTCGCGCTCCTCGTGCTGGCTCTTGTGGTCGCCAGTGTGATGGTCCTCTACTTTGTACTCGAAGTCATATTTAGGATGAGTCTGTTAAATATATATTGCTAACATTAGATGTAAGGAAAGAAGATGAAATATAAGATGTTAGTTAGTATATATTCTTACGTAATAGTCATGATGGTGATGGTGACCGTGTCCGTGAGACACTTCCTCATGGTGTCCGTCGTGTTTGTGCACGTGTTGCGAGGAGAACGCGTGGTGGTCAGCGGTGACGGCGACCACTAGCGCTACCAGGATCACAACCTGGAATATTATCCGAACCGCTGTATAGATAATGATAGACTGTAATAAAATAGAATGTTCGTAAATATCTTTTTTTTTTTACCTTAGAAATCATTTTTGTTCAATGTATTTCACTTTGTCTTTAGTAGTGGACTGATACATAATTCACCTAACACACAGCTTTTATATTGTTTAAAAGTATTACCAAGGTGGTAGATTTCACTCTAATTACTGCAGGCTGTTAAATTATACAACTTTTGTAACGACCTGCAATATGTTTCGCAAAAGCTCGTAGCAGTACAGCGCAAATCCCTACATTCTTTCACATTATGCAGTAATTAGTGGTGTGGTCTTCGGTTTAATGTATACCTAGCTTTAAAGAGTGTGTTTTTGTTTTACAAAGATTCTATATATAACAGTTGCAACCAGTCCATATTTTTTTTTTATTTTTTTTTTTTATTACACACAAAACAGGTTATAATAGGGTACGCATTGCATACAAAATAGCTTAAAGTTTTTTTAACATAATTTAATATAATTCGATTCCTACCGGTTTCCCTTTCGTAGTTTATGTAAAAACAAATTATCATTAGAACGATTTGCAAACAGCATTTATGCGTTAGTACCTACATGTTGTGACAGGTAACCTTTCAGAATACTTCACCCTGCACTACTGATATATAATAATGATTAATAGATTCTCATATGCGACACTCCAACTAGGTCGGTATTGTCGTTTCATATATTTCTACCGTCATAGCAGTGTACAAAGGTTGCACTGTTGTATTCAATTTAAAGGACTATGGAATCAATGTACTAAATAGGTATTACATGAATCTTGGCAAAAATATATTAGATCGTTATAAACCATTTGATATCTCGAAGTAATTTGTAATGATATTATACTTTTCTTTTTTTATGAGCAGTCATAACATTTTTTATCAAGTATGCGAATTGTTCCTCTACATGATCATTAAATAATCTCATATTTTTGACGTCCTATAAGGTTGGTTCTGTAGAGTAGACCACGTCTTTGACTGAAGTGTTTATTTTGCCAAACGTAAAAACAGAATTGCAATAGCACTCTTTAGTAATTTAGTTTGTTTGAAACATGTTCCTATTTTACATTCGTGTCTACGCATTACTACTACGTTCGTGTAAAACTATTTTGGTTCTGAGTTGCCAGCGTCATGAATGCTCGTCAGCGAATACAGGTAGTCGCTAGCTGCGCCTCTTAGACGTTTATAGACGTCGGCCATCTTTGAAAAGATCATAAAATCTTGCAAGTGTTTTAATTGATTTATGATATCAGCCCTGTATTATATACTGTCCCACTGTTGGGCACGGGCCTCCTCTGCTACTGAGCGGGAATAGACCTTAGTCCACCACGCTGGCCTAGTGCGGGTTGGTAGACTTCACACACCCTCGAAAATTCCTAATAGACAATTTCTCAGATGTGCAGGTTTCCTCACGATGTTTTCATTCACCGTTAAAGCAGGCGATAATTCACAAAGAATACACACATAATTTTTTAGAAAAGTCAGAGGTATGTGCCCTTGGTATTTGAACCTGCGGACATTCGTCTCGGCAGTTCGTTCCACACCCAACTAGGCTATCGCCGCTTTTTTTTCATGATTTATACGAATGATACGAATGTAGTAAATAAATGTCAACAAGATTAATAATATCAGCCCTGTATTATGTATTTGTCCTCTGCTAAGTACGGACCTCCTCTACTATTGAGAGGCATTAGGCCTTAGCCCACCACGCTGGCCTAGTGCGGATTTGTAGACTTCACATACCTTCGAAATTCCTATAGAGAACTTCTCAGATGTGCAGGTTTCCTCACAATGTTTTCCTTCACCGTTAAGGCGAACGATAAATTTACAAAGAATACACACATGATTTTAGAAAAGTCAGAGGTGTGTGCCCTTGGGATTTGAACCTGCGGACATTCGTCTTGGCAGTCCGTTCCACACCCAACTAGGCTATCGCCGCTCAACGTCAACAAGATTAGTTGTAACTTATCACACTGTTTATAGGAAATTAAATTTCAATTTTCTAAAACGACATCCATGAAAGTATTTTGTATGGTAGACGTGGCAAAGGGGTATATGGCATATTAAGTGATCACTGCTACCCAAAAACATTCAGTATACCATCGTCAATGCATTTTTCTCTTCACTACACAAATAATAATAACTTGCACGTATATTATTCATTACGCACACATATAGAGCAGTTCACTATTAAAAGTTTAATACTTTATTTATAAGTAGGAATGCGCTGACCAAGGCCAAGGTCAAAGAAACGTGCAACTCGATCAATTCAAACAGCATGTTTAAACATCATTAGCTTTACAATCACTAAAGTCTATCGCCATAAAACAGTATGAATGTGAAAGTTAAGTACTACAAAATATCTGAGTTCTTTTGGAACCTGTGCCTATATTGTGTGGAGTATATAATAATATATCTTCTTTAACTACACAGTGTTCCAAAAGATCCTGTCCAATTCTGTTGTTAAAAATAAGAAATAGTAAATTTTTAATTATTGATTTAGATGCATAGTTTTTGAAATTAAGACTTTAAAATTATCATAATAATTTTTGGATCTTTATACAAAATCCATGTACAATGTACATAGCAGATTCTAATTTAAGTATTTGAATTTCTTTGTTTAATACCGATATAAAGGTATACAATGTATATGTAAATTCTGTTTTTTAAATTTCCGGGGTTCCGCGTTTACACACTATTCGATAATTTAAAAGGTTAAATTGATCATGAAAATACAAAATCTTTCTATAATTATGTATTGTTTAGAAGTGATAATACGTTAATTCCGTGTTGGATACCAATAATTATTATCAAGTTTCTAGATTTTCTAAGAACGTCCACTTCTGTGATAGAGATCTGATTTCAGTAATATTATATTTGTTTTCTATGTAGGTATGTACCCAAACAATAAACTAGACCGTTAGACTGGACATCAGGAGCAAATTTGTGCTCCAAAACTTATTACCAATTAATTGGTAATAAGTCGTTATAATTGAAATGTTCGTGAGACAAGATGTCACAGCGTCCTTACATATAAAACAACAACAAACATTAACACAAAAAAGAAACACATTTACAGAAAATATGCTAATATGCACATTATAATTGTACAAATCATGATCTGGAAAGAATATGAAGTTTTTTATTGTAGACCAACGCACGAGCGCAAAATATTTGTATGACAATTTTCCAATGTCCGCTCTATACATATAAATTTAGAGCTCTTTGGTATGTACATATGCAGACCTATTACATTTGTACTCGAGTTATATGAATTCAACAGATTTTAAAGTAAAAGGTTTAAAAGTTCGAAAAGAGAAATTTTAATCTATTAAGTACCGATTGCAGAGTTCTCACAAATACAATAAGATCCCACAGACTAAATAAATATCACGTATTAATGGTTCATATCTTATTTATTTTATATACAGTATTGCAACAAATTTAAACATTAACAACAGAGAACAGTCTAGTGATGGTGGTGCGGGACGATGTGCTCAATCTTGGTCTTGTAGTCGCTGTCGGTGACGTCATGGTCGCGCTTCTCGTGCTGCACCTTGTGGTCGCCGGTGTGGTGGTCGTCCACCTTGTACTCGAACTCGTATTTGGGAACAGTCTATAATAGAATCGAGCATAGTTAGAATAAAACATCATTTATAAATTAATTTTTAAAATTCTCGAAATCACCAGATTGGGTATAAGACAGAAGCCTCAGTAAAATTTATCCTCTCTAATGCAATCAAGGAATTTATTATCAATCTTAATTAGTTTAAGCGCTGTGGTATCACACCTTTATCCCATTTTGGGAGTTATTTGAGGTTTCATGTAACTGAGGGGGATTTAGTTACACGTAATAAGTAGCTTCTACTTAGTCGGCCACTTGATAAAAAAGAATTAGCTTCTACTTACATAGTAGTCATGATGATGATGGTCGTGCCCGTGAGACACTACTTCATGGTGACCGTCATGCTTGTGGATGTATTGAGAGGAGAATCCGTGGTCAGCAGCGACAACGGCAAGGATGGCCAACAGGAATACGACCTGCAATATTGTGATTGTATTATACGAAATATTTTTTCTGGATCTGGATATAGGATCTTAGTAGACGAATTATATTAATTTTTTTACCCCCCTTATTCATATGTTTTTTATATAAGGACGGAGCATTGCTGTGATAAGAAATCTCGTTTTCAGTGTTGACGATAAGGCAGCCTTCGCAGTGCGTGGACATAGGGCCATTGTGATTGGCTAATATTAAGATACAACTTGAATCTGATTGGCTGTCAGCTAAACAAAGCTGAACAAATAGCAAGCCGTCAGATAAACAAGGCTGAGAAACAGACTTGTTATCACAGCAATGCTCCGTCCTTATATAAATAACGTCTATGAATAAGGGGGTTAGTCTTTATTGGAAATTGGACATTTATGTTAATATATAGGATCTAGAATCCCCTAATTTTAAATTATACCTTGAGAGACATGTTGAGCTGATTAATTTGTTCTGTTGTTTACCACAATGAAGTCAACTAGTGTACTGACGTTTAAAACCTAAATCACGTCTTTTATATTGTTAAAAAAATAATCGATTACCAAACAGTTGATTTCACTCTAATGATTAAGGCAATTAAAATTTGACAATCGGCGCCAGGCGAACACTTTCATAAAAGCTCATGTATTTATTGCTCGAGACCGTGAATTTTATCATGCCGACGTTTATGGTAATTAACATTGTTTTACGGTCGGTAACTCCTGATATTTTTGAAATAGTAGTTGAAATAAACACCGTAATGCCGTTTAAAGGAGAATTTACGACCATATTTTATGTTTGTAAATGTAAATTATGTGAGAAAAGGTAACATGCTGTTATAATTTTATTACTCGTAGCCAATGGGTAAGCATGGTCATAATGTTGAAATCGTACGTGCAGACGTTCAATAATTTAATAATTTACAGCCCAATGCATCCTTCAAAAATTTCAACAACTTACAATCCTTTTTCTGTTTTAGTCAGAGTACAAAAAATAAATTATAGATCAAAGGTTTCGTGCTAGATGTTGTGTTAGCAATTCATGTTGAAATCAACGCCTTTCTGGCAACCGGACGTATACCAAGTGGATAATCTATGTAGATAATGTTAGATACTGCAGCTGTTTTCATAACTGCTTAATCAAGCTTATTTGTTGCCCAAGTTGCAATTAACAACACGCTTCAGTTTACTTCAGAGGTAAATATGTATCAGTAAAAGATACCTACGTTATAAAATTGCATGTTATCAAATACTTAGCTTGCTTGAGAGAATATTAAAGACGAGTCACTAATAATAGCTTATGATGAAGACTTTTCTGAATTAATATCAAGATTACTCTTTTTATTTATTACTATTATAATTTAGCTTTTAATGCGAAAAAATTTAATTGTCAGTTTTACGCATTGGTTCTACGCAATAATGTAGTATTCAGGTTTAAGTTATTATACTGTAATATTGTAAATTTATCTCAAAACATAGTCTTTTAAGCTTACTTTACTTATATTTCGCATATAGATTTATTGCTATTCAGTAATTTTTTTGATAAGATAAATATCCTCCTTTAAGTGCTCCGATCAGATTCGGTTACAATTCTCAAATTCGTAGCGTATTTAAAGCGGCCTTTACGTGTTCGATCCATGTCCCCACGCAAGTCTTCCTAAAGGACCGGTCTGTATGCCGTGATTTTCCGCAAGAAAGATACAACATATTAATAATAAGTAATCCATTTATTTCAGAACATAATATTCCATAGTGTAATATTAACATTTAGTGATGATATAAAATGATATTTTTCAAATTATATATGATGTAAAATTATATAGATAAGTTGCGTGTTTGGGTCAACTAGAAATTACACCGCAAGTAACCTAAGAAAAATCAATCCATGTATACATTTTATATTTTTAGTCTAGAGACCTACTTACACATACAACAATTCATGCTTGTATGTAACAAATAAAATTTACGAAAAATAAAATAATAACCAATGACATTAAATTTAAAAAAATATATGTTAAAAGGCTCTCAATGTGTGGGTACCCATGTGCCGCTTGTCTCGTAAACTGAAGTCTATACGGGAGCTCCTATGGGTATTCGCCTAATACAAACTGTAATAATTTGTTGAATGTAAATACAATCCAAAACAAGTGATTTATAAATTTATTTTTTCTTGAAGATTTGCTTAGTTGATAATATTTACATATTTTTAATATTCATATAATATTAGATATTATTAATTTATAGTCAAAAGATTGCTTATATAGAGTTTTGTAAATCTTACTTTACTTAAATTTGTTGCGTGAATGTTTATTAACATCGGCTTTTGGTATTCAGTAACATTTTATGGCGTTATATCTTATTCAATATGACTGAAAGGTAGCTAATATTTGAAATAAACATTATAGAAAACATCTAGAATTGAATAAGACATCCATATCATTGAATAATTTATAGAATTACGGTTGATAATAATAAACTTATTATTTATTTATTGTAGATTACGCTTAATCCCAAAATTGACGATATCAATATACAAAAGTAAGATAAAATCTTTATTTTAATAATTTTAAATTTGTATAAATAGTTATGATTTAATGTTTTCGTGGTATGTTTATTTCATTAAAACATACATAGGGTGTTAAAACGGTCTCCCTTCTTTGCTTCGTCGTATTTAGTTAATAATGAAAAATCCAACAAAGTAGGTCATTTCAATGTAGTTTATAACAAATCAAATTCAATAATTTATTTATAACAATTTATTGAAAAATAGAAACAGTCTAGTGATGGTGGTGCGGGACGATGTGCTCAATCTTGGTCTTGTAGTCGCTGTCGGTGACGTCATGGTCGCGCTTCTCGTGCTGCACCTTGTGGTCGCCGGTGTGGTGGTCGTCTACTTTGTACTCGAACTCGTATTTGGGAATAGTCTGAAATATAATAAGGTGCATTGGTTGTGATTGTTTTGATTTGTATTAACAAATCTCAAACATATTTCCTATTTAAAAATAAATAATTAATTTAATTCATTTTTAGCTTAATTATAAATTCGTAAACTTATTCTTTGAACCTTTTAAAATCTCTATATATCTTTGCTATAAGACATAAACGTCAATAATTTTTAAAATATGGCAGGTATCCATCCTGGGACTAAAGCATCCTTGCTCAATTCAAAGCTATGAAGAGAACTGCTAAAAGCTGAAGAAATCTATTTATATGCTAGCCAACTATGTTAATATTTTACTTGTCAGATCGCTACTCACATAATAGTCATGGTGGTGATGATCATGGCCGTGCGACACGACCTCGTGGTGACCATCGTGTCTATGGATGTATTGGGACGAGAAGCCATGGTCAGCAGCGGCCATAGCGATCAGCGCCAAAACGATTACGACCTGAAACAATTAATGAATTAACTGTAAGTCATTGAAGATGTCCCCAATATGCCACTTAACCTGGATTTTGAATCAAAAGTTATGTTTCAAATTGAATGTAAGCTGGCCAAATTTAAAATTGAAATCCATATTTAATGTTCTATTACATTCGGTGCTTGAAAAATTAGCCTTTAGTAATTTAGATTTTAATATCGAAAGAATTTTATATTATTTAACAAACCTTAGAAGACATGTTGAGTTGTATAAGTTGAATTGTTAACACAATGTAATCCAATAGTAGACTGACATTCAAAACCTAACACACGTCTTTTATATTGTTCAAAAACATAAACGATTACCAAACCATTGATTTCACTCTAATTATTTAAAGGCTATTAAAATTTGACAATCGGCGTCGGCAAAACAATTTCTTAAAAGCCTGCGTATATTACGTGTTTTCTTGAAAAATATCGCAATATGATAATTAAAATTGTTTACCGTTTGCCTCATTGTTGGTTTATTTAAGAATAATAGGTATAATAAAATATAAAACCTTAAGACAATTCACTCTTGAAGGTAAACGGTCAGAAAATACAACATGTTATTTCTTTTGATTGAAGCTGAATAATATGCTTATGAAAAGCTTGTTTTAATACGTTTACTATATTTAATGATGAGCCCACGTTGCTATATAAATATTACCCACGTAGTATTTAGTGGATATTTAATAGTGTTTTGTTTATTCATTCCTGTAATATTTATGAGCCCGTCTCACTCTATAGCAAACAACTCTGTATCGTTTGCAAAGAAAGATTCTGGTACAACCATTCCAGGTGGTTTAATGCAGATTCGTGGACTGGCATAATCTTCTACCAGTAATATATTTTAAAGGCAGGTGAAATTAACTGCAAATTCTGTATATATTGTCCACTACTCTTAAATCAACATAATTTTAAATTAGTTGGATCATAGTTTATTATGGTAGCGTGCTTGTGTTACATCCGCGGTACGATTACCGCCTTGGAGGCTCAGGTTGGAATTTCGTATAAACCAAAGTGATATTAGGCGTTTTGCTCAATATCAGGCTGGAGTCCAAAAAATAAGACCGATATAACGATAGGCTCTCCCTATCACGTCGTGATGTGTAATATAACTTATCATCAAAACCTACCAATGCGGTAACCGAATAATTAAGACGGTATGCATCCATATTATGTATATAATAATACTTAAGCAATGTTTACAGCTTATGTTCATTCATGCACGAAATACGCCTGTCGTAAGGTACGAAAAACATGTGCCTGATTAAAGTTTTTAAGTGGATTAAAATATCAATAATCTATGTAGAAACGCGTCGCAATCAATAACGTTAGCACTACGAAATGTCATTTTTGTAATGTCAACATGCATAGCACGATCATTGCATTTTTTACGATCTTTCATATCATAACACGCAACATTCGTATACGCGTGTGCAATTGCATGCGTATATTTGTTCATTTTTAAATTTTATTATCAGTCTGTGCCTACGTGTTATGTAATGCATTTTTGGACCACCTCCAAGCTTTTCATCGTGTGGATGAACCTTCTTGTATGTTTTTAGAAGTAAAAATAAATCATTATTCAATGGAAGCTGCTGTTGCCGTTTTAAGAATAAGATTGTCTATGAAATAATAACTTTGGAAAATAGCCCTAGTGGTTAAAACTATTGAAATGTACATAACATGAGTTACAAAGAGTAATACTTTTTAAATAGTAACATTTGTATAAGCGTATGTCTATATCCTCGAATAGTTAGACAGATTTTCAATCTGTGCTGAGCGCATAAGGCTTATTTTTGTCTTATGATTTATGTGGTAGGTAATGAACTTGGCTCACAATTTTGAGAAAGAATTGTGATTTGTAATACGTACCCACACATTGGTATTATATTATCTTGATAATAATTATATATACTTAAATGATCCATATCAATCCATCAACATAAAATGAATTTTGCATGTCCTATAAAGCCTAAAAGATATTACTTAACCCTTTTTTTAATAAGGTTTAAATAAAGATTTCATTATAATGCTTCAGATTTCTAATAATGTAACCAATTACCTTAAAAAGTACGTATTATAAAAAAAGAATGTATAAGCAACATTTTGCTCGTATTATTGTCTTCAATTTTTGTTTTGATATAACATGACCATAGTATCTGAATGTTTGCGGTGACCCACTTTATAAGGTATATTATTAGGTATAATTCCGAAAAATGAAACTTCTGAAAAACATCGACATTTTCATCGCCCTAAGCAGTCGTTTAGGGCGAACTCATAACTTATATAATAGAAGTAATTTGTGCACACAGTGCCTAGCTGTATGAAAAAGGTTACTCCCTGATTCTGTAATTCTCTTAAAAAATATTAATTGTTGGATGCAATATCTATTTTTTATACAGCTTTATTTTGAAACTGCGTTAGTAAATGAAATATACCTTTATAGTCGTTTTTACTTCTGGTGATATTGTGGCAAAAATCATCCATCAATAAAGAATATTTTTACCAAAACTCCAGTCTTTTTTTCGTTTTATTTTTCACTTTGCCGTTCAGTGCGAATTTGCTGTGTTGGTGGTGGTATTTCTGATTATAAATGTATTGTTGCCTTTGCAACGAATTTACAAGAGTAGTACTGATGATATTAGGACATGTAAAATAAAAATTACTTTTTATTGATATTTATTATGTTAAAAACTTAAACTTTTTTATTTTACTTCTACATTTGAGTAACTTTTAGCAAGTATTATTTTTAAGAATATAAGTATTTAGTTTCATTTAGTTATACAATGTTAAAATGTTCCTGTATAGTACGCATTTAGGTTCGTTAATTAAAGAATTACAACTAGAAGTTGAATGTAACAATCAAGTGTAGGTCATGAATAAAAAAATATTACCAATCAGGAAATATATTTTCATTAAAAAGTAAAGTTAACAAATATGTACAAGAAAGAAATAACAGCGAATTTATCATCATAGTCTAATGATGGTGATGATAGACGTGGTGGGTGCTATGCTTCACGTCCGCGTGGAAACTGTGGACAAAATAATTAAATATCACTACACAAAATTATAAGAAATTATTCTTTCTAGAACTTTTTCACATGTGCTCAAGGTCGCAATTAGTACATTGACTATTCCAGAATCAAATTTAGTCTATAGTACGCAGGAATCGTTTAGATTTCTCTTAGTGGCAGAATTTTGTAAAATTCCATCTAACAATAGCTTAGGATAATTATCATTCATCCTACATTCAAATAAAGTTTATTTTTCTATGACATCTGGTTACATTTTAGTTTATATTTCCTTACCCAGAGTGTTTATCGCCGTGGTAGTGCACGTGTCTCTCTGAACCGTCTGGGTCATGTAGTGAGTAGAATCCCGTCACATGATCGCCGTCGCGGGCCTCGTGCTGGGTCTTATGGTCTTTTGTGTGGTGGTCTTCAACTTTGTACTCAAACTCGTATTTTGGGTGAGTCTAAAATATGAAATAAAATTTTAAATTTCGAATACGGCATCTAAAATGTAGCATCAGTGGAAGTGCAGAATAAATTCGATATATTTTTATAAATAGCATTATGTAGGCTTACATAATAATCATGATGGTGCCCGTGTCCATGCGACACGAGCTCGTGGTGTCCGTCGTGTTTGTGCACGTGCTGCGAGGAGAACGCGTGGTGGTCAGCAGTCACGGCGACCACTAACGCTGCCAGAATAAGAACCTAAAGAGAATTTCAATAGATTAAGAATATAAACTAAGAAATATATTTATACGAATAGGTATTTTAAATGTATGTTTTAACGTTATGTGGAATTAAAATAACTTTTTTTTATTATACCTTAAAAGCCATGTTTTCCAACACAAGTGTACTAAGGGCAACTGATACATTTTCTTCTAATCCACGTCTTTTATACTGTACAAAAATTAATCAATTACTAAACCGTTGATTTCACTCTAATTAAAGCAATTATAAAATATTCAATGTTAAGTACCGCTTGCAACAGTTTCTAAGCTCAGGTATTGTAACGTTCGTTAGTCCCTGAATTGACCGTCATGTCGATACACTTTCAAAGAAGCATACAAGCAAATTTTAAAGAGAATGATAGACCTCCGAGCATTAATCTCATGGTTTTAAAGAACGCGTAGTTGATCGGTTCGACGTGGACCTACAACAGACTTGTTCGTACGGTCTGTTTATATTATGTCATGAAAAAAATAAATGAACATGTAATTGGAGAGTTTGGGTACAGTAATGGTTAACCAAAAAGAGCGTTTATGACACAATTATTTAATATCTCCCGCGTCAGAGCCGAGACAATGTTTTAAATCGGTTGAATAGCCAGCGAACTAATTTGGCGATTTTAAAGTACGCGTAGAACGAAAAAGGTTGTCACCCGCTTTGATTCACATAAACAGCATTTTCGAAACATAAGCGTCTGAAACTATGAACATGGACAATTATTTACTTATTTAATTAATTGGATACAGTTAGGTTCGAAATAATAAAATTATAGTTAAAACTACTTACATAATAATGGTATGGAAATTACCTAAAAAATAAATACACAGATATATGTTTGTAAGGATTTATTGCGAATAGTATTGTAATCGTAAATTACATAAAACGTGTTTCGCTACCAATACTCATTCAAACATATCATTAAATAAATTTTGGGTGGTATATTTCGAACTGGTTTTTGTTGAGAAAATTGCTCTCTTTATCCTCATTTTCGATATAAAAACTCGCATTACGCACTAAAAGGTTATCAGTTTTCATTTGGTTTTCGAAGAGCAAATAAAAAGGATAATGTACTTCAAAGTGGGTAGTTGTGTACAATGTAAAAATAAATTGTGAACAAAATATAATCAATTCTGAATAACCTCTTTTGTATTTCATGTGCCTGATTAATAGATTTGTACTAAACATTTAATATAGAATTATTTTTATTTTTTCTGTTAGTTGACAATGTTTAATGTGTTTTGTCCTATAGGTTATCTGTATCGCCGGCGTCTTGGCGCTAGCCGCCGCGCAGCACGGCCACGGCCACGGTCAAGGTCACGAGCACGGCCATGCCTTTTCGTCACAGAGCATCGTGCTGCACGCGGGACACGAGCAACACCATGTGCCTACGCACCACCACGACCAACAAGACCACCACTACCACCACCAACAAGACCACCACCACCACCAACAAGACCACCACCACCAGCAAGACCACCATCACGTAGACTACTATGTATGATTTATAGTTTCCGACTCTGTAATGAGCATGTCTGGCGTGTTTTCTATTTGTGAACTGGTAGTCTAGGGGTACAATATGTGGGATGTGAATTATGAGTTCAATGATCGAACTAATGTATATGTCCATTGGATCAAAAACATGTATATTTCCTAGGATTGGACGTTGCCGCGCATAATATAGTGATAGAATCGCCTTCTCTCCCCTAATGTCACAAATAAAAAATCTGTGAATTATAGATATCCCAATTACAAATTGCCCCGAACCTTTGAGGATTAAATCTTGAGCCTAAGTTCTGCTAAAGTGTTTTAAAAGAAAAATTCTTTATCGCAGGCTCATCCGAAATACGCATTTGAGTACAAAGTGGAGGACCCTCACACTGGCGACAAGAAGTACCAGCACGAGACTCGCGACGGCGATGTAGTAAAAGGCGAGTACAGTCTGCACGAGGCCGACGGCACCATCAGGATCGTGAAGTATTTCGCCGACAAACACAGCGGGTATGTTTTGTTAAATTAGAGCTTTCTCTCAATAGTCTCTTAAAAGATGCTTATAGTATAATATTATCTCAGTTTATTACGAATTATTTGCAATAATTTTATGTATATTTGCATATTTCTTTTGTGTTTAATCTTGGTGCAATTACTCCATTGCAATTTTGCTCACACAATCGAACGATTTCATCTCGTAAACTTTACAGAGATCAATAATTGTAGGTAATAGGTCCATACTTTCTATACAGAAGTTTAATTATTCTTAGAAATTGATTAAATATATTAAACTTATTTTTTGTTTCAGATTCAACGCTGAAGTGCATCGCGAAGGTCATTCCCAACACATCGTACCTGAACACCACCATCATCACGAACACCATTAATATTATTGATCTGTGATATTTTTTGTTATATTTTATGCTTATTTGTTTTTGTTAAACATCATATTGTTATGTAAATACTCGTATTATCAATAAATATTTCGTTGCTGTAATATTTTTGTTTTTTCTTTTTGTTAATTACCAACAGAGAAACGTTTATAAAATTTGCCAAATCAATTATTGTTATAATGATGGAGAGCTAAAATAAAAAGCATATTATAATTATGGACTCCCAAAATAGATTCCTAAACGGCTACTTACATTGATGAAAAAATAAGGTAATGGTTTTTGTGTGTATCTTAGGTTTAAATTTCTGTTAATAATGAACATATAATAATTTTATCATTTTCTCTTTATTTTGATAGTTATTTTTTTACATTATTATATCTAAAAAAAATAATTGCGTGTATCGAGGCTCAAGACCCAAACCACCGGCAGTTAGGGATTCAAAGTTAGGAATCTTCTTACAATGCGCGCTGTGTCCAACAATACTGCCTTCTGCATCTGACCCCTGACCCAATGGCCAATTGAGAGCTTCATATTATCATAATAATTATAAATAGTAATGATTAATAATGCCCTCATAAGGCAAGTGTGCAGAATTTACTATTTTGATAATTCGCGCCGTACTTTAATAACCAATACTGTTTGGGGAGAAGTCTATAATCATCATTTTTCTCTAAGTTTTTTAAATTAACAATATTAATTTATTGATAAGTAATAATATTATGTAATAAATAATACAAAAATATGAAAAATATATTATAAATACTTTATTATCTGTGAGAGTACTCACGTATTACTAATCACAACAGAAAAATAATAATACTTATTACAATGAGGTAGGATTGAACTAATGATGATGGTGATAGATGTGGTGGGTGCTGTGCTTTACGTCTGCGTGAAAACTGTAAACAAATAACACATATAACAATCAGACCGTACAAATTATGCAAGACAGATACGGAAATAATACATTGATTTCCTTACTATTCTTAAATTTTGTTAATAGCGGATGGGAGGTTACATTTAACATCAGATATTTTGTATAGTACCGCTGGTATATCTTGGCCGGATAGAAGTTAGTCGCCATACTCCCTTTTAGTATCTATCATCATCCCTTAGTCACGTGTAACGAACGCTGGCCATGACCTAGCAGCTGCACTCACAATAGGTAGCCGTTTGAATACCGGACACCATACATGGTTAAATCATATCAACTCGAAAATAAAGCTACATGTATTCAGAGGTGTAATGAGTGTAATCAGTTATATATAGTTTATATCTGTCTTACGATAATATGATAAGATGCGAAAAACTTATGCAAATTGCCGTTGCTTGGACCGAGTTTTAGACGAAAATCAGGCAATGCATAGACAAATAAAACGAAGTAGTGTTATCGGTCAGCTTACCCTGAGTGCTTGTCGGCGTGGTAGTGCACGTGCCTGATGTGACCGTCAGGCTCCTTCAGCTCGTAGTAGCCCTTCACCACGTCGCCGTCGCGCTCCTCGTGCTGGCTCTTGTGGTCGCCCGTGTGGTGGTCCTCAATTTTATACTCGAAGTGGTATTTGGGATGGGTCTGAATTAAATATTGTTGACATTAACAGAATGCTAATGCAATAATGATATTACTTATTAAAATTATAAACTAACATAGTAATCATAATGGTAACCGTGTCCATGAGACACTTCCTCGTGGTGTCCGTCGTGTTTGTGCACGTGTTGCGAGGAGAACGCGTGGTGATCAGCAGAGACGGCGACCACTACCGCTACCAAGATTACGACCTGGAATTATAAATTTTCCATTACTACATTTTATTAGTTGAAGAATACTATACTAAATACTCATCAATATGGATGGATCAATATGGCATTTGGTTTGTATCTCAAATTGTTTTACTACCTTTGAATACATTTTTGGTGGATTTAATTACAAAAATAACGATTAGTGACTGATACATAACGTTTGAAATTCACGTCTTTTATATTGTTCACGTATATCAAGGTGATATAGATTTCACCACGCAAAGCGTATGGTATTAAAATAATTATTCAATCTTAGATAAATGTAATGGTCATTTTTACTATTTCGCAAGCATTTTGCATAATTTCATATAATATACAGTCGTTTTAATTGCGTTAATAAATAAAATACAAATATTCGTCATTACCTTTGTTAACATTGTGCCATAATCATTCATGAATAATTTTTTCATCAAAACGTCAGTTTTATTTTTTGATTATTTAACATTGTGTAGTTTTGTTCTAAAGTTGTGCGTGTATTATTTGTAAATTATTGCTTGCTTTAGCGGTGAAGGAAACTGTCGTGAGAAAACTTGCATACCTGAGAAGTCCTCTATAAGAATTTCAAGAGTATGTGAAGTCTGCCAATCCGCACTAGGCCAGCGTGGTGGAGTAACCCCTTATCCCTCTTAAATGTAGAGGAGCCCCGTGTCCAGCAGTGGGACAGTACATTATACGTGGTTAATATTATTATTATTATGGTGATAGGTATATGAATTTAGTTTAATTACTTTATGCATTACATTATCTTGATACCTTTGTTAAAAGTTAAATAAGTAAAAATAATAATTTTAAATAATGGAATGTGAATGAGAGTGGGAATGGACTATCAAAATCAATTTTGACATTGGTCAATAAAATATAAATGAATGTATTGATTTCTGTCGTAACTTGCTGGCCAAGTACATCGTATTTTTGAGAAATGTAATTTACAAAACCTGTTCAAATCATATAAGTCAACGAGAGTAGTATGAACTACTTCAGCTTTTTCATTATTGCGTACCTGTTTTGTTTAAAACTTTGTATAAAAGCACAAAATCACAAAATCCAGTATCAGTTTACTTTTTAATACCGAACGGAGAAAACAAAACAAAAATGTGTTCAAAGGTATAAATAAGAAAATATTTAACTACAATATTATTTATTTCTTACTTATTTCTAAATTAATTTAATTTTATATTTACTTGAATTCACAGATCATCGTAGTAGCCGGTCTCTTTGCGCTAGCCGCCGCGCAGCACGGTCATGGCCACGGTCACGAGCATGGCCACGGCATCTCGTCGCAGAGTATCGTGCTGCACGCGTCACATGACCAACACCACGTGCCGCACCAGCAGCACCACCATCAGGATCAACACCACCATCACCACGTTGACTACTACGTATGGCATATACTATTACTTCAATAAGAAAGCGTAGATCTATTCTAAATTTATGTCTCTGTCGTAGGCTTATCCCAAATACGGGTTCGAGTATAAAGTAGAGGACCCTCACACTGGTGACAAGAAGTACCAGCACGAGACCCGCGACGGCGATGTGGTGAAGGGCGTGTACAGCCTGCACGAGGCGGACGGCACCATCAGAACTGTTCATTACTCCGCCGATAAGCACAGCGGGTGAGTCACATTAACTTTATTTTAAGGATTATAAGACCGATTTCACTATATTATTTTTTTTTGTTGTGTTTTTTATTGTCAGGAGATGGTTCTTATGAAAGAAAATAATCCAAAAATTGCGCGGAAAATTAGATAATTTAAGAAAACTTAACGAAAATATTAATTTTATATAACTGTCAATTGTTTAAAATAACTGTCAGCGATTGACAGAATGCGCGCTGCAAATTCACAGTTAAGACGGAACAACGTCTGTCGGGTCAACTAGTATAATTATAAATTCATTCAACAGTCATACACATACTTATATAAGTTGTAATGTCTTGTAGTGTAAGTATGGACATGTTCAAGAATCCGAAACATATTGTTCGTATCAAACACATGTCCATGTACAGTTCTTCTATTAATGCACATTGTGTTTGCGTCACTACTTTAATGAAAACATTTTTACCGTTACAGATTCAACGCCGAAGTCCATCGTGAAGGCCACGCTACACACGTGGTTTATGACCATCACCATCACTAAACAAACTTATTATAATATGCTACCAGTTTACCTTATAGATTTCTTAATTTGTTGCTCAATATTTAATAAAATTATTAATTACATTTTATTTTTCATTATTGAATTGAATTTGTACACTATTTTAAATTCAAAGTCATTATTATTTGTACAGAGTAGTACTGGTGAAAAATCTTTCAATAACTATTCGACTTCTTAATGGATATCTCAGTAATAACTTTAAGTTTTTTTATATCTGTAGTAATAATTCAAAGTATTATATTATGGACAATGATATTGACTATCTATATACAATAATATATTTTAAATTCAGATTAATCTCATACTACGGTCGCGGACTTAATAGGTTAAGTATGAATCTGGTATGATTCTTGCATTTGTTGCACCATTTTGCACCCAGAAGGGACCTTGAAGGACCCGAGTATTAACTTCGAGTTGTTGTTTAATAAAATGATGATACACCAACTAAGAGATTAGCAATTTATCTGCTGTTTTGAACCGCTCCAACTGAACATAAACAGCTATTCGACTCTGAACTCTGAAGAAAAAAGATTCGTATGGCATTAACTGTTTTAAAACATTACCTGTAACAATTACCTCGTATAAAGTCCTCTTTACGAGCATAGAAAAATGACCCCACCGCTCCTGATAATAAGCATAGTGATGTCTATTTCAATAGCTTCATGACGCTAAATCGGCATGGAAAAACAGTTAAAAATGAAAATAATTCAAAATTGGGCATACTTTTTTTTTTTTATATTTTGTATAAAACTGTTAATACATCGACAGATAAGGGATTATTATCCATCGCGAGTTGACTCAATTATGTCTGCCAGTACCCTCTAGGTACTAGTCTAGTCTAGATACGTAAAAAAATCCTGTTTCATATTTTATACTAGTAAAAGTACCAAAGCATGTAATAATTTATAACTTATATCTGAGGGTACATACGTAGTACTTACTGTCCCTGCATCATTTTATACATACATACATAATTTTCGCGGTATGCTACTGTTTTTAATGATAGTAATTATCATTATTGCTTTTGGTTTATTTGATTTCAGTTTTGGTGAATTTGTGTGCATAGCTGACAAGTTATATTAATACTTTCGTCAGTGTTATAAAATTCTCATATAATTGTAAACTATGCGTTTAGAAGGGCAGAATTCTGCACACTCATAATGTTGGTGTTAAGAAATCTTTTTTTTTACATACATGTCCTAAAGAGGTTAAACCCTTTCAGGCTAGTAATATAAAAACGTAATTAAATAAAATATTATGTTTTATTAAAACTACAAATAACAGTCAATAACAAATTACAATATTAATGATGATGATGTTTTGGCACGATGTGGTGAGTGCTGTGCTTCACATCAGCATGGAAACTGTAAACAAATAACGTTTATCAGTCAAAAAAATATTACTTTAAAAAGAAGCCAACTAAAAATATTGTATATTATAAAAAAAAATGTAAAAACTTAAAATTAATAAATTTAGGCTGTATTAAAGAGCGATCATGGTAAAACTATTGTAATAATATTTTTTCTTGTCGTATTATTCTTACCCTGAATGCTTGTCAGCATGATAGTGTACATGTCTGATGGAGCCATCGGGTTCCTTCAGCTCGTAGTAGCCCTTCACCACGTCGCCGTCGCGCTCCTCATGCTGGCTCTTGTGGTCGCCCGTGTGGGGGTCTTCTACTTTATACTCAAAGTGGTATTTTGGATGAGTCTGTGGATTTAATATTTAGTATTAGACATCTTATGCACTATGGTTTGACGACATGGGACCGGCGCCGGGTAGCGGATTAATGCGAGCTGCTCAAGAGCGGAATGGTTGGCGCTTACTTGACGAGGCCTATTTTCAGCACTGGATGGCGGCAGGGGGATTGATTAATTGAAACATCTACTCTGCCATGCTAAGCGCAAAAGCGGTATATCAGGGAAACCTTATTTCGAGATAATCGAAGTTTTGTAAATATAGTTTTATAGTTTTGTGTGTAAAACTAAGATAGGGAAACTCTTTTAAGGTTTTTCTTAACAAGTTCTAAACAAGATTACGTTATCTAGGTAAGTTCATTGGATGGGTATTTCTTTAAGCTATCTGACGTCATAAAAATCAAGATTTTGTTTTTTTTTTGAGATACCGCTTTTGAGCTTAGCACGGCAGTACTAATCGTAAGGAAAAAATATTTTGGAATATCTCACATAGTAGTCGTGATGGTGATGATCCCCGTGTCCGTGCGACACGACCTCGTGGTGTCCGTCGTGTTTGTGCACGTGCTGCGAGGAGAACGCGTGGTGGTCAGCAGTCACGGCGACCACTAGCGCTACCAGGACAACAATCTGGAAAATTCAGCAGTGGCTAAAATAAATTTTTTATTTCATTAAAATACCCTTTTAGAATTATTATTTGAAATTTGGTTTAATTAATTTTTGACAAAATATTTTTCAAAAATAAATTATATCCTATTTTAGATTATTTTCATATCTAACTTTCTTTTTCCAATATGAGGAAAATGAAACAGATTACCAAGAAATAATATACCTTTGAATACATTTTTTGTGTGGTGTTAGCAAAAGCAATTTGAATAGTGACTGATACATTTTGTTTGCGACTCAAGTCTTTTATATTGCTATCGAATATCACCAAGGTGATATTGATTGCAGAATTAGACTATTGAACATAGTCATTAAATTATACAATGTTTGATAAATACGCAATGTTCGTAATGCTTTCGCAAAATTCTGTTCTTACACTGTTATTGCCTCTTATTGGTTAATTAAAATATTTGTTACTTTATTACCCAAATTATTATTTTTTTATTTCACTAATAATTGAACTACGGAGGGTTTAATGATAGTAAACTTTACTAAGATATTATCTATTTTAATAGTTTTTCTACAAACACAAATCAACTAAAATAGTTTTTGTTAATTTTATAGCGTATTTGTGATATAAAATATTAAATAACTCGCATAGAATACCTTTACGACTTTAAGTCCGTCTTTTATTCTTGTATATATAAAGTGGAAAATAAATGTGAGCTATAATTCGGCCACTAGACATCAAAACATTAGAAAAATAATAAATAATCTTTTTAGTGATACAAAAACATTCAGCTTGTTACCTTTGTAATGATTTCGTATTAATAAGTCATGGTTTATAGCCAAAGAAACAACATATTGCAGAAACGATTTTTTTTTATTTTAACCATAGTAACAATGCACTAAAAATATACAACAAAGATATCTCAAACGCTTTAATGATGATGGTGGTAAGGTATGGCATGTGTAGCGTGACCCTCGCGGTGGACTTCAGCGTTGAATCTGTAGAGACGTAGAAGTAATTCGAAATTGCTTTGAAATAATTATAGGCCATCAAAAGATATTCGTAAATTTATTTACACTTAAATGGTTTGAAATAAGTATTTGATGAAATGTGGACTGCGGCATAAACAGTAGAAACAATAATAAAATAATTGAATTACAAAAACGTTGCGGAGAACCACAACGTCCTAGTCACCTCGAAAAAATAGATCTGTAGCCTCATAATCCACTGTCATCAATGCCATAACCCAACAAAAACCGCACATTGTTGTTTAGCCATCGAAATATACCACAGGTAGAATAAATAAATAAAATTTTACAAAGGTTTGTAAAAGTATTCACCCGCTGTGTTTGTCAGCTGCGTATTTTACAGTCCTGATCGTGCCGTCCGCCTCGTGCAGGCTGTACACGCCCTTCACCACATCACCGTCGCGAGTCTCGTGCTGGTACTTCTTGTCGCCAGTGTGAGGGTCCTCCACTTTGTATTCGAAAGCATATTTCGGGTAGGCCTGTAATAAAATATAGCATTAGTATTACAAGTTAAACAACACATAGATTATTGAAAACTTCGGAAAGTGTCATACATAGTAGTCAACGTGATGGTGATGGTGGTTATCGTGGTGGTGATTGTCCTGGTGCTGGTGATGTGCAGGCGCATGGTGATGGTCATGAACCGCGTGCAGCACAATGTTCTGCGACGAGGAGGCGTGTCCGTGCTCGTGACCGTGGCCGTGGCCGTGCTGACCCGCAGCGACCGCCAACAAACCCAACAAGACTACGATCTACAAATATATGCAAATTCATTAACATAGTTGTTTATATTTATAATAACTCGGTTAGTGTTCGTATGTCCATATAGCGATAGACGAACGTAAACTTCTCAAAGACCAAACTTAGTTTTAACTTTGCTTTAAATTTATGGTAAGGTTCAATCATCATCTCGTGGTGTTGTTGTTAAACAGGTAATAAATTAATTTAATATTAATATTTTTTACATACTTTGAAGTACATATTTGTTTTACGTTATCGTTGAGAACACGAAACTGAAACTGATAATCTGTTTAAACATAAAATCGCTTTTATACTCAGTAAATAAAACATTCATATACTTGTGTGTATATTTCGCCACAGTCTCGAACAAGATTAATATCTGGTTCAAGATGTGGTGACCAGCATTACTTTGCGGAGATAAGAAATACATATCATTATAACCACATAAAAGAAATAATTTCAATGGCGGCCACTTTATTCATAGCAATATTTGGAATGTGAATTACTTAGTTAACGAGATTTGACGGTATTTTAATAGAAGGGTTTTCGTACTTAGATGGGACACAATATTATAAATAAATCACAACATAGACTTCTTTATTATTCTATTTGAGAGTATTGTTGAAGTAACTTATAGCGTATTGTTATACAATAATTATTGTTATAATTTAATTTTTAATTACTTTCTACCATGTAATAGCGAAATTACATAATTCTGCGAGCTATCGGCCAAAACGAAAGTGAGAATGGACGAAAGTATTGATG
The DNA here is from genome assembly GCF_014839805.1 of Manduca sexta. Classification (NCBI taxonomy): domain Eukaryota; kingdom Metazoa; phylum Arthropoda; class Insecta; order Lepidoptera; family Sphingidae; genus Manduca; species Manduca sexta. Next base: position 14,903,253 of record NC_051140.1, read on the forward strand.
TTGTTAGGTTAGATCAGTTTAAGTATTAAGTCATAATAAAATAATAATATCAGCCCTCTATTATATACTGTCCCACTGTTGGGCACGGACCTCCTCTAAAACTGAGAGGGAGTAGGCCTAAGTAATAAGTATTAGGCATGTGGATGGATGTAATTATTATTATTAGTATTTCAATGTGGTGGTAAATGAATGAGCCATGGAATTTTCGTTTATTAATTTAGGTAAAAAGGACCAAAAGTGTCACTTAAGATTTTACCGAAGGTCGCAATTACTCCCAAAACACATGTTTTACGTAATAATCTGGTTCGCGACTATGGCGAAATATACATACCAGTTTATGAATGTTTTATTTACTGAGTATAAAAGAGATTTTTTTTGTAAACTGATTATCATTTACAGTTTCGTGTTCTCAACGGTAACTTACAAAGATGTACTTCAAAGTATGTAAAAAAATAATAATATTAAATTAATTATGTTTTTAATACAAAACCATGATGACTGAACATCATCATAGGTCTAAAATAAGAAAAAAATGGTTTATGAGAGGTTACATTCATCCATCTTTATATCGACATACTAACACTAACCGGATTCTTATAAACAACTATGCTAATGAATTTGCATATATTTGTAGATCGTAGTCTTGTTGGGTTTGTTGGCGGTCGCTGCGGGTCAGCACGGCCACGGCCACAGTCACGAGCACGGACACGCTTCCTCGTCGCAGAACATTGTGCTGCACGCGGTTCATGACCATCACCACGCGCCTGCGCATCACCAGCACCAGGACAATCACCACCACGATAACCACCATCACCATCACGTTGACTACTATGTATGACACTTTCTGTAATTTTCAATAGTTCCTGTGTTGTTTATCTTGTAATACTAATGCTATATATTATTACAGGCCTACCCTAAATATGCTTTCGAATACAAAGTAGAGGACCCTCACACTGGCGACAAGAAGTACCAGCACGAGACCCGCGACGGTGATGTGGTGAAGGGCGTGTACAGCCTGCACGAGGCCGACGGCACCATCAGAACTGTAAAATACGCAGCTGACAAACACAGCGGGTGAATACTTCTAGAATTGTTAACTATTGGTTCTACTTGTTTAGTACTAGTGCCTATTGTCTATTTCGGTGGCTTAGCAACAGTTGCGGATCCTATTAGGGTACAGCATAATGGGTGTATTATGAGGATTAAGATCTATTTTTTCAATGTGACTAAGACGTTGTTGTTCCGCGCAGCGTTTTTGCAATTCAATTATTTTATTAGTGTTGCTTTTGTTACTATCGTAGGCCGCATTTTATCACAGACAAATTTCACATTATTTAAATGTATAGATCATTGTCTTACAAAGGCCTATCAGTATTTCAAAATGATATACTAAGCAATTTCTAATTACTTCTACGTCTTTACAGATTCAACGCTGAAGTCCACCGCGAGGGTCACGCTACACATGCCATACCTTACCACCATCATCATTAAAGCGTTTGAGATATCTTTGTTGTATATTTTTAGTGCATTGTTACTATGGTTAAAATAAAAGTTTTCGTTACTGCAATACGTTTTTTTCTTTAGGGTATAAGCCATGAGTTATTAAAATTATTAAATCATTTTTACAATATTAAAATGGTTACAGCTGAATGTTTCTGAATCTCTGAAAATATGATTTTTTATTCTTTTAATATTTCAATATTGTTTGGGAAAATGAAGCTTACACATTTTGTTTACTTATTTTTCTTTACATAAGATACAAATATAAAGGGTTTAATTAATTCTCTACTAATCAATTACATTTTTATATGTTTAATAAACTAAAAAAATAACGTAATCTATTCCATTACTCATATTATATTACATTCATGAAAAAATATATATAAACAGAGATTAAACTTCATCATAATATTAGGGGAAAAGTATTACGCAGTTATGTATAAAATGCAGATTACGTATTAGGAGTAGCGGTTTGGATAACATGACTAAATTGTAAATACTAAAATAAAATCAATATTAATACAAAACAGTTTTATTCTCTCTAAATTATATCAATACTCATTACAATAAAAATGATAGTTTTTTGTGATAAACTTAATAATGACTATGCTTAGGCGCGATATGGTGAGTGCTGTGCTTAACTGTTGCGTGAAAACTGAAACAATAAAAAGATCCATAATAATTGTTTTATATAAAATACATGTTTTTGCATGCTTTAGTATTACTTTCAACTTTAAAGAATTACCATAAAAAATCTTTATAGATTAATTAGGAATTAAATTTCATAACCAACAGTTGTTGGTTATGAAATTTAATAACTTTTAAGATACGAATAAATTAGTAATCAGTTTAGATTTTTTAGTATAAATACGAATAAAATTCTTAACCTTACGATTGGTGGTGATCAGAATATTATAACTTTATTTAATTGCTCCAAAATTTGAAGTTCTAAATCTCCTCTTGCGTTTTTGTCATACTCACCCTGAATGTTTGTCGCCGTGGTAGTCGACGTGTCTGATTGAGCCGTCAGGCTGATGCAACCAGTAGTAGCCTTTTACAACATCACCATCACGGGACTCGCGCTGGCCCTTATGATCTCCTGTATTCGGATCATGGACTTTGTACTCGAAGTCGTACTTCGGGTAAGTCTGTGAAAACGGTTACATATTAGGAATTTTTCTATCGTTCGTTTTTATTTGTAGAGCAGTTAGGTAGTCTTGATAAGAATTTGCAATCTTAAAATCTTAAAGTTTCGATTATACTGAAATGTTCTGTCTCATATACGATCCTATTGGCAAGAGAACTTTACGATCATGAACTTAATTTAAAGATACCGCCGCAGCTTGTTATTATTGATGCAAAAAATATAAGACATTTATATTCAATCTTCCTTCCTTTCTTAGTTTTAAATAAAACGCTTCATCAATAATCGTAAAATGTAATAGGTATCAAATTCCTCAACAAAAAGTATAGTATGTATATATGACTTCTACACTTACATAGTAATCATGGTGGCCATGGTGGTGTACGGGGTGGTGGTGACTATCGTACTTGTGCACCTGCTGCGAGGAGAACGCCTGGTGTGCAGCTGCGACTCCCAGCAGAGCAAGAAATATAATCGCCTGTAAATTTTAATTAGTAATTTCATGTATATAAATGGCATTATAAAATTCCTTCTACATATAAACATTCATTTCATCAATAAGAAATAATTTCGTCCAGATTTGAGCAGTTGATGTTATTCTTCATGTTTTGCTTGGTTTATAGATATTAGTACTATAAGCAAATTAGAGTCGATATATAATTGTTATATTTAGAAAAGTAGTTTACGATTCAGCAGCAATATGACGAAATATATTTTATGAAATAAAACTTATAGTCAATTTACCTTAGCGCACATTTTTATTATTTTTGATATGTTTAGGAGGAAACGCAGTTGTGAACTGATAAATGTATTCAAATTCTCGCGTCTTTTATATATTAATATAACGTTCAAGGTGATCGATTTTACTTAAATTATGGGTATCTACAATTACAAATATTTAATGTCTAATATGCAGCATTAGAAATAATTTCGTAAACATTTGTAACGTGACCAAGTCGCCCATGTCTTGCTTGCTTTTAACAATGCTTTTCAATTTATTTTTTGTCGTGAGCTATTACGCATAATATGGAAATATTTGAAGTCATTAATATACAAACGGTTATAAATTAACCAACGATAATAATGCTTAGCAAAGTTCTGAGATCTTTCTTGAGAATAAATGATTTACTTTTTTCTCTATTATTTTTATTTACTTAACATATGATTAGCACGTTTTATAGAGATCACCTTTAACCTTTTGCACAAGTATATATAATATATATTTTTTGCACATATATAATCTTTAATAAAATAATAACTAGTGATAGACTTTCCTGTATTTCCTTTATATCCTTTATTAAAAATGTGACCGCACTGCACCTGACGGTAAGCGCGAGGCCCTCCAGATGGACTATTAAATGACAATAGATTGCCATCTTATGATACCATTCGACGATATATTTTGCTGACTACCTTACATAAATGGTGATAACTCGCATAACACCCCGTTCCGATGAGTCACTATCTAGGCTTAGGCATGACGTATTCAAAGACATGCTGGATTTGAGGTTGTAGGAAAAAAATAACTTTATATTATTTCAAATTTATTTAGAATTTTGTTGGGTAGATTCGTTTCTTTCTTTTTAGTAATAGCAAAATATGTTTAGAACATGTCTTTACTATTTGGATACACACTGCTTTAAAATCAACAGTTTTATAATAGGCAATTAAAATTATGGCGATAACGTATTGGTACAATATTTTTATAATGTTAGTACTCATTATTCAGGTACTATGTATGCGACGTGACTAATACGTTTTACCTTTGCGTTTAATCTGAAAATAATTTTTAAAAAATATTTTTAATCTATAATCATCAATATAATACTGTACCTAATTGATATTTAGACTGCAATAAACATAATTATACAAATATTACATTTACCGATGCAAATGGTGCTTCATATTTTAGTACTGCGTATCTATTGAACTGAGATAATTTAACAAAAAAGGTAGTTGATTCAAAGTTAATTATTTTCTAGAGGCATACAAAACTCACCCGCTATGTTTGTATTCAAGAGTCACCCTCTTTTTATTCGAATGATAAATATGCGCATAAATAAGTATATAAATATGAGCAATGACTTTTTTTTAGTACTTACTGATATAGTAACAGTGTATAAAGTAGATTCTATATGGTTTACTTTATATAAGGTGTGTACACACCTATTTAAAAATAAAAGCATTCTTTACCATTCGATCTTGAATAGTAAAAATACAAAACATAGCAATTATCGACTTAATAATCAACGTGGTGTTCATTTTGGTAGTGATTATATTTCTAATGTTGTGACTGTCAGTTGTTGCGCGTGCGCCGCGTGCAACACATTGCTCTGTGACGAGCCGAGCCCGTGTCCGAGAACTTGACCTTGACTGTGATGCCGTTTGTGGCAGCGAGAGCAACTGTTTCTGCTACGACGATGATCAGTAGATATTATATTTGTAAGAATCCAGCAATAATTCCAATCAAAATTGTTATTTTTTCCCACAAGGCTCTAATTCCCTACGAAATATGAAAGATGAAAACGTTCTTAATGTTGATAAATAAGAAAACAAAACTTTAAATATTTTATTATCTAGATTTCATAATCAGTGAACATTATTTAATTTTGACCTTGTAGTACCTGTTTACTTTCGTTGTTTTCTCTTGAATTGCGAATAGTGGTACGATAATAATCAGAATGAATGATGGATACATTTCTCGCAATAATGAAAATGTTAAACATGTTTTTATTTATGTGAGATAGTGGTACGATAATAATCGGAATGAATGATGGATGCGTTTCTCGCAATAATAAAAATGTTAAACATGTTTTTATTTATATGATTTCAGGTGAAAAGTAAATGTGATCTCCGTTTAAAGACCTAATTTTACATTGATTGTAGGATCGCTTAATTAAACATAACTAACAAGGTGAAAAAAGAAATGCTCTAAATATAATATTCTGTAATATGCGCACGTTTCGTCGGTTTACTGCAAGAACTCACTAATGGCAAAAAATCATCAAGTACAGTTTATAACGCCCTGAACATAATATAATGTTTAACATACTCGCTAATTTTAAGAATAAAAATATCAAGAATATAATAGTGTTTTACTTTTTTTAACATAATTATATCTAAGATGATATAGGGAAAACAATATAACTAAAACTAAAAGTGGCTTAATTCATACTTTTGTATTTGTTAGTTAATGAGTGCTTGCACTAAACCGACGGTTTGTAATATTGTATTTTAATATAAATAACGAAAGCAGTAAATACATAAATGTGTTATCACGATATTTATTGCTTCTTTTGTTTCCGTAACTAACCGCGACATCTGTGTCAACAAAAAACCTCTATACTTGTAATTTCACAGCAGTCTAACAGCGGAGGCGCATCTCTACTTTCAAATTATTAGTTTCCCGGTAGATGGCAGTAGTATTAGCACGCAAACATCCTAGACTGCTATTGTACCGTTAATTAGTTGGCGCGATTCCGTCAGTGACATCGCAACATTTGTAAAAATGATTATTTTAATAAACTACAAAATTTATTTGACTTTTAAGCCACCCAGTAACTTTATTTTTAAATACGTTTATATGTTTCAACGATGTATTATAAAATAGGTGATAACGCTACGAAGTCAAAGCTGCAAACAAAAGCTAGTTAATAAAAAATGAGGTAGTTGCGGAAAAGTACTCAAATACTGTAAATATACAAGTTATACTTGATTTTTGAGGTGTCTTGTCTGTGAATATAGACAGCTCTCAGATACCTACTTACGTATTTGGGCTTTTCATTGATATTCAGATAGAACGTATTCTGTTACTAAATTGACAGACAACGAGGCGACTCATACAAGCCATATTTCGTTTATATTAATTTATTTTTATACCGCAATGAATTTGACAGCAAATTTATAACGATTTTTGGTAGCAATTAGGTATCTATGCTAAATTACACTATCCTAGGGAAAGTGTGTTAACAACTAAGTATAATAACAATCATGTATAAGAATATTTAATCATTATTTGAAAAATATAGATCATAATCAAGAAAAATAGCACGTTATTAATAAGGATTACACTTAGAAAAACTAAATACTAACAATCGTATTAATAAAAATTGCTGTTGGTAAGATGCTTTTATTCACCCAGATATCGCCCACGTAAGTGTGTCACGTTCCAGGATGAGCCAACTTATATGTGATTTCAAACAGGCCGGCATAATTGTGTCAACTGGGTTAATCATCTCTCGTCAGTCGACACTATATCTACCCTACTTCACTTGCATCAGGCGCAGTATGCTCATTTAGCTGTAACCGTAAAAAAAATAATTAAAAAATGTGCTTCCATTTGTTAATATAATTACGTACGTAATGAGCAGTTATGTTACAAAAAAGTTAACCTCCGTGTGTCACGCGCTTAAATAAAAAATCAGGTCTCGCGGTCAATGTCCCTTTCCAATTATACTCGATTTGGTTACATAATTTGTGTATGAGATAAGTATGAAAATATTTTGAAGCAACTGATTTTATCTATGTTGATATCTTGTAATCTTAATTGGAATCTTACATACATTTTTTTTTTCATAAATATGTTTTGTTAGCTTTATTAAGGCAGGTATGCAGGCAACGTCAACATGTGTTTTAAAATTAAATAATTTGTTTGATTGATTTTGGTATTATGCGATATCAAGAGTCCTGGAAAATATATTTTAATTCTACTAAGAAGTTGTTATACAATATGATTTTTTTTAAGTTTCTTGTTCAAATAACATGCCTTATAAAGCAGAAACTACGCTTTGAAAGGATTCATATAAAGATTGCCGAAATGTGAATAAAGTTCGGCCTAAACTCACTAAACCCATCATTGATAAAACATAACTTAAAAATGATCTAATGAAACAACTTTAATGTCAATGGTATCTTACTCAAATTGCACCTATTTACCACGCTGCATTTGAAAATATTTTTTTAACCCTTTGTGGCGATAATGACTAATAGATATTAAATAACAAAACATGAATATTTACAAAACATTTTATTAAGTATAAAAAGTATTAAAACTTTAACAAGATCACAGAAAGTTTGGTTTATATTAAATATCACAGTTTAATGATGGTGGTGCTTCTCTGGGACGATGTGGTGGGTGCCGTGCTTCACGGTGGCGTGGAAACTGCGGAGAAATTAAAAATATATTAATATAGTGTATAATGCCAACCGCCAGTTTCAATAAACAATCCCAATTGTTTTTTTGATCTATATAAAAAATTACACCAATCAAAACAAAGTTATTTGATACGGTTACAAATAATTTATTGTGATTGGTTCATTCTCGGAATTGGATTTGAGATTGAGAAGATCGTTTATTAAAAACGGCTGTAAATGGCGATACAGGTGCATGTTATATAGTTCTGCGTAGTTGAAATTTGAATTATACTGGGCTCACCCTGAGATATCAAATTATTTGCCTCATAATCTAAGCGTGACTAATTTAATAATTAAATATCAATATTTAATAATCAAATAATATACTAGTCAATTATGTCATTTACACAATAAAACAATACACGCACTCTATTCCTTAACGACAGAAATAGACGAAGGTGGCAACACTAACAGATTGTCGTATAAAAAATGTACTATTAATCATTAATTGCTCTGTATCCTACTTGCTTTTATGCCCTTCTTATTCTTGTTTAGTAAACATATTTATCTAATGTGCTTATTTTGTTGAAGGACTTACCCAGAGTGTTTGTCGCCATGGTACTCCACGTGTCTGACGGAGCCATCAGGCTCATGGAAAGCATAGTAGCCCTTGACGACGTCTCCATCGCGAATCTCATGCTGGCTCTTGCGGTCGCCGGTGTGAGGATCCTCAACTTTGTACCCGAACTCGTATTTAGGATGAGCCTTGACATATATGAAGAGGTTAGGTTAGTTTTTTTACTTGTGTGTACTTACATCGAAGTAAATATAAAACTTTGTGAATTATCGCTTGCTATAACGGTAAAAAAGCATCCTGAAGAAACCTGCATATCTGAGAAATTCTCTATAGGAATTTTCAAGGGTGTGTGAAGTTTATTAATCCGCACTAGGCCAGCGTGGTGGACTCTCAGTGGTAGAGGAGGCCCGTTCCCAACAGTGGGACAGTATATAAAACAGGGCTGATGTTATTATTATTATATAAATATAAAAAGTAATTGTTTTGCTTTACCATTAAAGTATGTATCTAAATAACGTCTACAATAATTTTAATTACTAAATAAACTATTTAAATTTAGAATTATTATATATGAAATTAAATATGAGAAACGTAATATTAAATATTACGAATACCCAATCACGGAAAAAATAATTACTTCAAAATGGAAATTTGCAGTAATTAAACCAGTAAATTATTATTTTTTAAACATTAAGGTCAATTGAATTATTAACGTTTTCCAAAACAATCTTAATCGATTTATTTTGACATGTATGCCTAAGGACATATTCAGTTTCTCAAAAAGGTGTTTATCTTGACTTAATAGCTATAGCGTAATATTACTATCGACGAATTTCAATAAAATATACAACCGCTATCTTCGGTTGAACGCCGGAAATGGGCCAATCAAAATAAAGTTTCTATGACATGTCCACGGACTTATTTTGGTTACTTTATTAATGGCATATTATATTTTTATTGCTTTGAATGACGAGACGAGCTTTCCGTTCGTTTGATGGTAAGCGATATGACCGCCCATAAATAGTAGAAACACTATCTAACAACTTGAATCCCAAAGTATTGTTTGGTATTCCACTGAGACATGAGATGTTATGTAAGTCTTATGATATCCAGTAGTTAGGTTGACAATGTTCTTAAAACCAGAATACCACAATGACTACAGCCTGGCGGTAGAAATAGACTGCGTTGGTACCTATCCAGGCGAACTCTCAATCGTATAACCGTAGTTAGCAATCGATGTTTAATAAAATAGGTTTTACGCTCCATAAATCAAGTATACTTACGTAATAATCGATAGCGCCTTCGTGGCCGTGTCCATGACCGTGCCCTTTGACATGAACCACCTCGGCGGGGCCGTCGTGCCTCGAGATATGTTGAGATGAGAACGCATGCCCATGACCCTGGGCGTACTGCGCCACCATCGCCACCACGGCTAGGCACAACACCTGAAAGTATACCGTGGTATTGAGTATGAATGTTAAATAAACATGGTTACTGAAAACGAATGTGAAGCAAATGAATTAATTAGCAAGATGATGACGTGAAAAATTAGAGTTAGTGTAGTAAGTGATGCTTCTGTAATATTGTTTAGAAAATTAATTTTCCGTGAATAAAATTTAGCAACTATTATTACTTTAGTTACTCTATTTATTATAATAATAAATGTATTTTGTATGGTACGCAATGATAATTTGTATGTGCTGTTATTAGCATACAGAGCTATTGTGCCGTATTTTGCTTCAAACGTTTTTTTTTTAGCCAGACTAGTGAAAGTTTGAATAATTATAGACAATGTTGTATGCAATGTCTTAGTAATCAGACGTCTTCCTATTAACTTGAGCTCACATAAATTTACATTAAAACGCGCGCCTTTTTTGTAATCTAGTAACTATAGCCTTTTTTATGTGATAAAGTATTTATAACGAAGATTTCTATTATTTCTTATCTCTCATATATCATGAACCGTTATTAATTTTTTTTATGTATTTTACTTTAAATATAGTCATTAACTTTTAATTTTTTTTTAGTCAACTAGCAAATTTTTTATGTTATATTATTTGATAATTCAAACTAGTTTCAAAATTATACGTCTATAATACAAACAAGTCATTTAATTTTAAGACGAGGAAAATATTTACTTAATAGTAAGTCCCTTTAGAAAATCATGTCAAATCTTCAACATTTTGTATCTCGTACAATTATAATTTATGTCGAACAAAATTGTATCGTATATAGAGGCAGTATGACTGACAATAAGGTTATGAACACTTAAGTGAATATAGTAATATTTATGGTCCATTATCTTCGCACATTCCACCGCACAAACGGCACACTGCAAATTAAAATCACTTGCACTTATTACCTTTGATAACATTTTGATTGTATTTTTCTTGTCCTAATGACACTAAACTTAACAGTCAACTGATACATATTTAATAGAGTTCAAGTCTTTTATATTGTCAACTAAAGTAGCCAAGGTAATGTTGATTTCACTCTAAATTATTGGGAACTTAAAATTATTCAAGAACTTTAGTATAAGCGTTTGCAATTATTTCGTAAAAACGTTTGTCGTGCCTATACACACTCTGACATTGTACTTATGCAAGTTTCTCTGCATAGTATTATTGACACAAATTTAATTGAATAAAAACTGGCCTATCTCAACAAGCAGTAGTAACGCAATGGACGTTTATTTTTTTACGATCTATCATTGTTAATAACGTTCATAATATTGCAAATTGGATATAGATTCTCTAGGTGATAAAATAGCAAATTACCAAATTAATAAGGAAAATAGTTTTGTTTGGATTCTACACTAATATGGAAATTGCTTACATAGCATAGGATAGGATTTGCACTTTATTCACTCACAAATACACATTTATATAAGTAAATTTAATATAAATATATAATGTGAACATTAAAATATTATTACCTCATACTAGTAATTTATTCTAAATTCATAAAAATGGATTTTTATCGTAGATTTTGTTAATGTCCAAACAAAAAGAATCGCACACATGATAATAATTACCACAATAATAGATAAATGTTACTGTAAAATTTTTAAACTTTCTAATTTAATGCAAATATTTTAGCAATTAGCGTTGTTAATTAAATAAATCCGAAATTAGCAAACCACTTTTTTAAAAATGTGACGTAATGTATGGTAAAAGCTTCCGCATAGTTTTTACGCATATGGAAAAAATAGGTTCGCTCGTAATTATATTATAATATCTTATATCATACTGCCTCGGTGGCGTAGTTGTATTATGGTATGATTGCGGTGTTGAAGTCTCGGCTTCGATTCTCAGGTCGGGCAGTGATATTGAAATTTTCTATCTCATTACCAGCCCGGAGTCTGGAATACTCACGGTGGAAAGTGAGTGCACCGGTTACGTCTCTGCCTACACCTTTGGGGCTTAAAACCATGTGTATATCTTATATCATTTATGATAAATCTAGATCTAACTTTGAATATAATAATTAAAAATATTTTCTTTCCAGAAACTCTTCTAGGGAAACAGCAACCTGATATCTAGTATGTTTTCATTATTTCGACAAAGAAAGATACAAATATTGCTTCATAAAAATAATGACTACATCTAACACTGTATCTCTGATCTAAATAGCTTCGTGTTGTATGAAGTGTTACCCTCTACACTGATTTGATTTTCTATTGACTGCGAGCAAATTGCAATTATATAATGTTTGAAGCAACCGACATCGAATCGTAAAATGCATTGTTAAATATTTCGGAAGATAAGCAGAGGCTTCTATTTTAATATTTATTTTTAAACAGTTAGGATTGATTTTTCAATCGTGACATACTTTTACATAAATTGTTACTGGCCTACAAAACAAATAAACCATTTTATTTATACGATTATTATCATTTTATTTTCTCTGCATTTTATTTTTATGCAATATTTTTGATGATTGTAAAACTAGCCTTTTATTTATTTATAACTGTTAATAACGAACCGTCAGAGGTTTCTGACCAGCCGTCCGTCAGCAATACTGACTTACGGCCTATAACAGGAGCACTTTCCCTATCTTATTTGAAGAGTTCTGTGAGGTAATGGGCTATGAGATAGCGTCAAACAGGAATCCTAGGATAGAGATAAATTAGGCGATACAAACTTAATTATAATTTCTGTACGCTCTTTAGTAGATTCAATAATTATTGAACAAATGAATTATAGACAGCAGTTAAGAAAATATGTCTTACTTAATAGAAAGATAAATAATAAGAAATGTAAACAGATCCTAATCATTCATGTTGTTAAGTTCTTTAGACGGCCAGGGATCACAAATACCAAATAGTTTCTTGTTGACGAAGGTAGAGTTCCTGCTTCATACATTATATAACAGTATTACAGCAACTATCGTTCAGCGATACAGTTCAATTTGTTAATGATTTCAGAAGAAATGGGCGTTGCGTTGTGAACGTTTTTTCCAAGGTTACTGAGGATGTAAAGATTGTGGTAGCCCTTTCCTTTCATATGAATGATTGAGCCATACTACAAATATGTACATATTACGTAAAGATATCGTATAGCCCGTCTCTCATGTTACAGGTGAACCAGATTTTCATTTGTATGCGTGAATGAAATTGCACACACATGCAAATTTTTATTCAATAACATATAAAACCAGTTTTTGATACAGTGCTTATCGATGTATAAAATCCAATGCATCTGACACATCCAGTATCAGTTGCAGTTGTTTTCAGAAAGAGAACAACCAACATGAACAAGGTAATATTAAAAAGAAACTTTATTCGGACTTTTTTTTGTTATTTTATTAGTTCATTAAAAACAAGAAATTTCTCCATACTCAACTAAAATGATATTATGATTACTATATAATTGATGCCTCATTTAAGATAACCTATGTGGTCTACACATAAATGGAAAAGTTCACTAATCTCTAAATACTATGCTATAAAATAAAGAACAATTTGTTTGGAAATAGAGTTCTAATTTAATATAATACTAATAATGATTTTTCCAGTTCCTCGCGGTTATCGTTCTGCTAGCAGTAGGCTACTGCGAGGAGCACCAAGGTTTCACCCTTCAAACACTCATCAAGCATGAGTCGCCAAAGATAATTGAAACGCAACACATCCTCCCTATTCACACAATTCATGTTGCACCTGTTCAAGCTCTCCATGTAGCTCCAGTACACGAAGTTCAATCTGAAGGCCACTCGATTGGGCATGCCGTATCTTCGCAAAGCATTGTTCGCCATGACAGCCATGGGGAGGCGCATCACGAGGGATCTGAGTACTACATCTCCACTTCTGGTCACGGTATTCAGTCAGGTCAATCCCAAGGCCACGCTGTGTCTTCTCAAAGTGTAATTCGTCATGACTCACACGGCGAGGGACACTACGAAGAACCACACTACATTATTTCTAATGAACATAATGTGGCTTCTTCTGGACTTGAAATCCATTCCGCTGGTCAATCTAACGGTCATGCTATTTCTTCCCAAAACGTAATTCATCATGGCAGCCACGGACAAGAAAACCATGAAGGTTCTAACTATTATGTTGCAGCCTCTTCTGGACACGGTATTCAATCAAGTCAATCCCATGGACAGGCTATTTCTTCCCAAAACATTATCCGTCATGAGAGTTATGGTCAGGATCATCAGGAAAACGCTAACTACTATGATGGTGGAAGACACGAATTTATATCTGGGCACGGTATTCAGTCTGCTGGACAGTCTCATGGCCATGCTGTTTCTTCTCAAAGCGTAATTCGTCATGACAGCCATGGTCAGGAGTATCAAGCAGGCTCTTACTATGATGCTGCTAACAAATATGTAGCATCATCAGGACACGATATCCAGTCCGCTAGTCAATCTCACGGAAACGCTGTTTCTTCCCAAAGTGTAATTCGTCACGATAGCCATGGCCAAGAGTATCAGGATGGATCTTACTATGATGCTGCTAACAAATATGTAGCCATTTCAGGACACGGTATCCAGTCCGCTGGTAAATCCCATGGAAACGCTATTTCTTCCCAAAGTGTAATTCGGCACGATAATCATGCCCAGGAATATCAGGATGGTTCTTCTATGATGCTGCAAACAAATATGTAGCTATATCGGGACATGGTATCCAGTCCGCTGGTCAATCCCATGGAAATGCTGTTTCTTCCCAGAGCGTAATTCGTCACGATAGTCACGGTCAAGAGTATCATGATGGTTCTTACTATGATGCTGCTAACAAATATGTAGCCACTTCGGGACATGGTATCCAGTCAGCTAGTCAATCCCATGGAAACGCTGTTTCTTCCCAAAGCGTAATTCGTCACGATAGCCATGGCCAGGAATATCAGCATGGTTCTAACTATTATGGTAGCGCTGAACAATATGGACACGGTATCCAATATGGTGGCCACTCAAATGGTCATGCTATTTCCTCCCAAAACGTAATTCGTCATGATAGTCACAATGTTGAAAATAAGGGGGGCTCTAATCATTATGGTGCTTCGCAACAATATGTTGCTTACTATAATCACGGCATCCAATCCGCGGGTCAATCTCACGGTAATGCTGTTTCTTCCCAAAGTGTTATCCGCCATGACAGTCACAATACAGAGAATAAGGAAGGTTCTAACTATTATGGTGCTTCGCAACAATATGATGCTCACTCTAGTCACGGTATTCAGTCCGCTGGTCAATCCCACGGCCACGCTGTTTCATCCCAAAACATAATCCGTCATGACAGTCACGGTCTGAAGAATTACGAGAGATCTAACTATTACGGCGCCGGGCAGCGTTATGGAGCACAATCTAGTAATGGTATTTATTCATCGGGACAATCCCATGCCCATGCTGTTTCTTCCCAAAGCGTAATTCGCCATGACAGTCATGACCAGGAACACAATGAAGGATCTAATTACTATTTTGCCGCTGCCTCCGGTCATGGTGTTCAGTCAGCCGGTCAACACGGCCATGCTGTTTCATCTCAAAACGTAATTCGTCATGATAGTCATGGTCAGGATTATAACGAAGGCTCTAACTATTACGCTGCTGGTCATCATGATACAGCCATCTCTGGTCATCAGTCAGTAGGGCAATCCTATGGACACGCCGTTTCCTCACAAAACGTAGTTCGTCATGAAAATCACGGTCAAGCTAATCAAGGCGGGTCTCACCACTTTGTTACTGTCCAGCAAGCATCGGGACACGGAATCAACTCAGCTGCTCAATCTCACGGTCACGCTGTCTCTTCTCAAAACATTGTTCGTCACGACAGCCATGGGCAAAGCCATGGAGCGGGCCATCTTCTAGTCGCTGCTGAACACAGTCTTGCTATTCCCGTACATGAAACTATAATTGCCCCAGTCCACCATGTTGTCCAGCAGAGTGGGCACCACGAGGCAGCTAGCCATCAGGAATCACACCACGAAGAATCTCACTACGTAGACTACTACGTAAGTGGACCTTATTGTCATATAAATTCTGTATAAAGTAATCACTTTGATGCTATTACGACTAATCTTTGTGCCATATATTGTTATATTCTACAAGGTATTAGATTTAACATGAATAATAGTAATAATAATTATATTAATCATTGCCCTATCTTATATATTTTGTATTTAAATTTGTTGAATGAAACTAACGTAACTACTCCTTATTTTTCTAGTCCCACCCTAAATACGAGTTCGAATACCAAATCAAGGATCCTCATACCGGCGACAGTAAGTTCCAGCACGAGGCTCGCGATGGTGATCATGTGAAGGGTATCTACAGTCTGCACGAACCCGACGGCTCCATCCGTACAGTGAAATACGCTGCTGATAAGAAGTCTGGGTGAGTCAAAATCCATTACCTGTGGGCACATTTTATAACTGAATTATATGTAAGAGGAAGTTACATCAATCATTAATTATATTTATGCATAAAATAATGCAATTACACATTTTTATATCTAAGTATATTAAGTTACTGACATAATCCGCATCTCATTATACGTCTAAAGTATTTCATGGCTTTTCTTTTATAGATTCAACGCCGAAGTCCAGCACTCAGCCCCCACCAAGCATGATGAGACTCATTATAACCATCATTAATCAACACCATATATGTATTAACTAATTCATAAAGTGTTGTTATTAATTGTTGATTATATGATTTAGACTTATTTACTGTTTCATTTAGCGATTTTATAAAAACCTTACGTGTGATGCTCGTCTCTTCGTGAAACCGATATGCGTAAAAAATCTGTCTACACGCGAGTTACATATTTTAAAGTGTGTAGACGTGCACAACATTTGGATTTAAAACAACAACATTTTAGATGAGGTTAGGAAATCCGTTTCCTCCGATCAATCAGGCATAGAAAGTAAGCTTAATTAATGAAACTTACTGATTAGTAAGAGACTATTTATGATTAAAATCTATAATATAACATAATATAAATACAACTGGAATTATCGTGTTAAAGAATTCCATCTATTTAATTCAATTATTTCTTTTAAATACTTTAAAGAGTTCAAGAGCAAGTCTTAAATACGTTGTACATACTTTTGTTATTGTATCATCGTCAATATCTTTGTCTTCATTTAGTAGTTATCGCAAAGCAACTAATAGAATAAAAAGAGCAAGATAAAAACTTGTAAATGTAGATCATGGCTTGAAGAGAGTCAATGCGTACTAATTCACTCTCGTAACAAAAAATATGGCAATGACACCGTTAAGGTCACTTTCTGTAGACACGACAGGCTTTTAATAAAGAATTAGGGTGCCTAGTCTATTTAAAAATCGTCTTAGCATTTTTTTTTATATGGAATTTGGTAAATTTCATATGAATTTGAGAAACACTGTGGTATAAATTTTTGTTCAGCATCAGACTATGATATTCGCATATGCGTCATATGATAATTAAAGTACTTACTAATCGATTACATGGATTTTATTATCACCCGAGTGTTCAAAGAAATTTAGGTGTGTTGTCAATATTTAAGGAATAGAAAAGGGTTTATATCGAGTATGCTTCATTTTAGGTAATGAATACGTAAAAAATGACACACTAAAAAGTATATAATTTTGAGTAATTTTATTGGTACCTGCGTTCATATTTTAGGCTTTAGAACTTAATTTCTTTATAACTTTCATAGAACGATCATCCAAATGTATGAATTACGAAGGACTGTACTTATTTGTGACATCCATATTTTACCAAGTTTACATTTCTAAATTAATTTTAAGCTTAGTGAAATGCTTCATGTTTAAAAAAAATATTTATTGTATATATGTTTGGAATTCAAATTTATACTACAAATAATTGAATAATGTAGATTACCTACTTATCTACAAGTGAAATCGAGCTTAACCGAAAAAGCCAACATGAAGGAAACGATGAAACTGAAGTTGAATACTAAATGGAATAAAATTTCTATCCGCTAGTTTCAAACCTATTAATTGTGCGCACAGAACATTTTAGAGAGTTTATACTAAAAGATCGGTTTAAAATGTTCATTATTATTAATCAGAGCATCCGCATACAAGATCGGTAGTCTAGTTACTAGACTGACAACCTTCACATTGGTTACATAAATTACGTCATGAAGTCCGCGCGCGTGTTGGGTTACAAACATGACGCCCCGAGCCGCAACAAATCTATTCAATACTCTCTCGTAACGTCTCCGGTATATATTGAGCTAATGACTATGTTAATTCATCAGTTCAACCGCGGAAGTCAAAGAAGAAAGAACAACATGTTAGCAAAAGTGGGTGTTTTAGAAAAAAAAAATGTGAAATAGAAATTTTGTGTTTTGGATTGTCTAACGAATTTGTCTTTGCAGGTTTTGATTCTTGCTATCGCTGTTGCGGCGATTTCTAGCCAGGATCATGCTTACAACCACAAACGACTTTTTCACCACGCCAAGGAACACAAGCATCAGAGTTATGAGCATGCCCATCCTTCGCTTAAGTTGAGAGCACCTCAAGAACCTGCGCCAATTAGTGAAGAACACCAGCCTGAAAACGAAAGCCACGGATATGTGTATGCTCATGTGCCTGAGAGTCATGGACACGTTTACGAACACGCGCCAGAAGGATATGCGCATGCGTACGAACATTCATCGGAAGGACACGGACATGCTTATGAACACGTTCCCGAAGGACATGGCCATGCCTACGAACATGCTGCCGAAGAACACGCACCTGAAGGACACGAACACGCCTATGTCCATGTGCCAGAAAGCCACGGTCATGCTTATTCATCACAGAGCATCGTGCACCATCCTTCAGCGCATCACGAAGAATCTCACGAAAACAGAGACGAGCACGCGTCTCCTGTTTACCAGTATGTACAGGAACAAAATGAGGAAGCCCATCACCCTGAACCTGCTCCCCACAAGTACCATGCTGTACACTACCCTGCCCCTGCACATCATGAGGTTGTTTCCCACAAACCAGTGCCTAAACCCCAACCTCAGCACGCCTCATCTCACGAAGGTTTCAGCTTCCACCGCGGAGTCCAGCTTCATCAAGCCCCTGCCCACCACCATGAGGAACCCCACGTACCCATATCCGAAGACGAACCCGTTGACTATTACGTGAGTGTTTTCTAAAATGATGTAAAATTTATTAGATTCCACTACCAATTTTATAGCAACTTTCCACCCATTTATTCTGATCACGCAGTGATCCGTTTAAATCACAATAGTGTCTGTACAGTAGACGAATTCAAAATAACTTATGTAAATGCACTTTTACTATTACAGGCCTATCCCAAGTACCAGTACGAGTACCAAGTAGAGGATCCTCACACCGGTGACAACAAGTTCCAGCATGAGATCCGTGATGGTGACAATGTAAAGGGAGTGTACAGCTTGCACGAAGCCGACGGTTCCGTCAGAATTGTTGAATACAGTGCTGACAAGCATAACGGGTAATATTTGCTTTTCATTTTTTTTAATTAACTATAAGCAAGCAACAGCAATGGGTCGGTATATAATATAAAGTTGCTATTATTATTATCTCTATTATATAGGAGTGTTACATGATTTAAATTAAATATGAAGAAAATAAAAAATAACAATATTTGCTTTACATTACAGATTCAACGCGGTGGTGAAACACACGGCTCCCGGCCAACACGTCCATATCGAAAGCCATCATCAAAACTAAACTTCGAAGACTGATGTTGGATTTTTATTAATTTCGTGCCTATATAAATAATTATTGTTGCCTGATTGTTACTAGATGTGTACGTAATCCTTTATTATAATAAAGCTTATTTATTAAAATTGAATTTTGAAAAATATTGACTTTAATTTATTATCTTCCCAAAGTGTTATTGTGGGATCTCTACAATTAATAATGATCATCATAGACAATCCTTTTTTTAAATGATTTTAATAATCTTAAGATTACTGGCTGCGGTAGAAAAAATAACCAAGTTCAGTGGTTAAACCCATCTATTTATAATGTAGGTATAGGATGCCTTTATATAATGCCAAACATATTTGTCAAAGCCAACATAGGCAATATACCCTGCAATACCATGTAGACGGTCTAAAATAATCACGCTAGTATAAAAGGTGCAATTTTATCTGTAATATTACGTTAAGTAAAAATAATGATTAATAAGCTCCTTGTGGTAAGTGAATAAACTTCTTTATTCAACCAATGACATTTAAAAAAATATGGTCACTAACAAGAAAACTGATAACTTCGGAAAAAATATATAATTAAGTCTTAATCACATAAAAAAGGATATAGAAATACCAAGAAATCCTTGTTTTTTTATTGGACAGTGAGCTAACTAGCAAGAAGTATCCCTCAATGTCGTAAAATTTCTCGTATAACAACGGTTACATACCTATGTAACAAAAAAAATACTTATAGCCTCTTTAAGTCACTTTTATATTACTATTTAATACAATTTATTCGTACGCAATTTTATGATCTAATAGAAAACTGTATCATGTGATTGCAAATACAATTTTCAGTTAGTTATTAAATTGGATTATTTCTGCTTCATAGAAAACGTTATAATAAAATTGGACGATTAGAAGCGAAAGAATCATTAAAGCACGCTGTAGGAAGTGTTTGTACGTTTTGAAACTGTTATACAAGAAACCATTTAATCATTTCTTTCATTTTGAAATGCATTGTGGTTACAACGAGAACTTGTATAGTTCATTATAAAATATCAAAATGTCCTAAGACGTGAGTTGGTTCTGGTCTTAAACAGTAAGTAACATTATGATTATGATTTAAAAACTGTTTTACAGGTGGCTAGATTCTTTTATAGATTACTTATGATATTCCTGGGATAACGAATCTATTTCAAAGTTCGCATAAAAAAGAAGGGACTCTTTTAACCATTTTAATTTTTAACCCTCAAATCATTGACGTTCGGATGAATTTAATATTTTTCAAACAGCGATTAATCAAAACGCTATTTAAAAATATTAATTGGTTTTTCAAAACATCAATAAGTTGGACTAGCACAAATAAAAATCTATGTAAGACTTAAAAATATATTAAGAAGGTAATAGTGTAACAAATTTAACAAACAGAGGTAGGTGCTTAGTGATGGTAGTAGTGGTGGGAGGGCTCGGCTTGTTGATAGGTTTGATGAGCTGGCTCAGCATGCTTTGAAGGCTCCGTGTGTTTCACAATGGCATTGAAACTGCAACAGATAATCAAAATAGTTAAACTTTTTGCGACGGATTTATAAGGATAAATTTCTGGTTAATGTGAAGAAGCAATTGAAGAATACAACATTTCACCATGCTTTTCTAAATTTAAATTTTTGAACAAACGTTACTACAAAGTTTGAAAAAAATGTTTTGTAATAATTGAATGGAAAGGATGATAAACAACTGATTTGAAAATAGCCATATCCTCATAAAGGATTCTAGATTTAGCCATTGGTTAGCTCTAACTTATATTGGTCTATCATTACTTAAATACATGTTAATGCTCCAATCCGGAATGTTAACACACATAAACTATATTGATGCTTCAATAAAAAAACCTATTTGGTCTACGCAAATGAAAGTACTTTGTAACTAATAATTGAGTTTTTCCGTGTCATGATCACTGATTTTAATTGCAAAAAAAAGTAGAAATTGTATCATTGTAACCGAATTGAATCAGTTTATAACATTGTTGCTTTTGTAGAAAGTATTACTTTCAACAATTTTTATATTACCAACTTGAACTTTATTATTTAATGTATTATGATCGATGGTGTTATGAACAGTTGAGTACTTTTACATAGTATGTCTTATAATTCCCAGTACACTAGCTGCCATATTCTTGTCAGACCATAAAAGCGCACTGTACACAGGTAGAGTAAGTGACATGGTAGTATAATAAAATTCTAACAACACAACTAACTATACCAATATAAGAGATTTGGTAGGGTAGTTCCGAAATTAATCTACTTAAACTGATAGGGTACTCAGTAATATTGTAGGACAATAGTTGACTCTACTGTTTACTCTACCCGTGTCCACCGAGATACCACAGATTTCATAGTAAAAAAATATGTTTCTCACCCATTGTGTTTGTCAGCAGTGTATTCCACGATACGGGTGGAGCCATCAGCTTCGTGCAGCGAGTAGTAGCCCTTGACCACGTCGCCGTCGCGAGTCTCATGCTGGCTCTTCTTGTCGCCCGTGTGCGGGTCGGCGATTTCGTACTCAAAAGCGTATTTAGGGTGCGCCTGAAGATATTTTATTATTACATCAAATGGTGTTTTTACTCTAGTGTTCTTAATTTTCAATGATTTAGTGGCAATGTAAAAATTTTCTTGACATTGTATTTTGGATTCTATGTAGGAAAAACTCGCTTCGTCTTATATGAATAAAGGTGAAGTTCGGATGCACTATTTGCGATTCTGCCTGAGCGTTCGAAAAAGGTGTAATTGTATGATGCCTTGTGTATATGCTTGGTAACTGAACATTATGTAATAAAATTATGGTTAAAGAGCGTGAAACAGTATGCTGTTAAAGTAATGGTAATTTGCATTAAACAATTATATAGTGCTTAAGTATCTTGAGACCTAAAAATATACGTATATTTAATTAACTACTTTCGCAGATTTTCGACGAGTAATTAAAATAATTGTGGTTTAGTTTTGGACGGTAAACCAACAAATTCCATTTTTAAATATATCTGTGATTTAAATTATAATGAAATCTGCTCGGTGCTTTATAGTTTTATATAAAAGTAAAACTTACATAATAGTCGACTTCATGATCATCCTTATAATATTGCTTTTCGGGAACTTTATGTTGGAGAGTAACGTGATGGCTAGGCACTTGCAGCTCCAAAGTTCGGGCACCGTGTAAGTTGACGATGGGAGCAGCGTGGTGCACTACTGGTTGCAGCTTGACGTTATGGTTACCATGGTAACCATGGTCGTGCGATATCTCATGCCTAACGATGGACTGAGATGAAACCGCCGGTGCATGTCCTTGATGTTTATAGTGATAATCCTGGGCACTTACTGTAACTATAGCTAGAACGACGACCACGATCTGTTTGAAAAATATTAGTTTATTAACAATCGTTTGAAAAGTTACTCATATGTTTACTAGAAATCTTGTTTACTTTTACATTAAATAATATATTTGCTAACAATATTGAATGATAAATAATTAATTTTCTATCTTATACAATAGAAAGTTCTAAGTGTAAATTGCGTTTTTAAAGATGTTATTACAATTACAGAATTACACGAAACACTTACTTTGGAAAACATTTTTGTTTACTTGAGTATGATACGAAGACAGTTATGGAATGATATCAATGCGCACTCTGCCAGGCTTTTATACTCATTTTTTGGAAAAAAGCTTCTCTCAGGTCAACATATTATTACGTGTTGCAGTAAGGTTCATTATGGTTAATGAATCCATAAACGAGTTTTTGAACCGACCCGGTTTTACGCCACAATCTGGTTACATGTAAACGATAAAAAATCGTAGCGTCACTGATAAGCGATCCATTCAATTCACGAAATCTTGAATGCAATATATTATTATAACAGTATAGATTTCCGAAGCTAAACATAGGTTTCTTTTGTAAAATATTCAAAACTCTGTTTTATTTCTCAAGAGTTTGTCAATATTTTTATTATGAAAGGATAGTTTTCGTTCTGGTAGTACGAGGGAATCTCAAGAAGCTGGATAATCCCGATTTTAACAATATTTTATTACGTACATCACGCCGCTATACTCGACGGGGTTGGCAGAAGACCAACTACAGTATCCGCTAATCGCCATATGTTTCGCACCATACTTATATTGGACACAAATTCTAGACTCCGGTCTGATACAGAGCAGAAACCTCAATATCATTTTGCCCGACTCGGGATTTGAACTCGAGACTTCAGAGAGAATACCGCGCACGCAATACGACCACGCAACACTACCGGCGCAGTCATCGTGTCACCCATTTTCTTTATTGCAGCTGAATGGAGACGAGCATGCTGCTTGCTTGATGGTAAGCGATACTAATTCCCATTTTTTTTAACCTTACGTTTATTAGCCCGACAAGGGTCGGCATACAAATATAACGGACTATTGGGTGAGCGCTTGTGGTGCAACCCTTGACTACTACCTATAAACAGTAGACAGACCATACAGAACTTTGAACTACAAGACGTATTAGAAGTACTGCGTCACTCCTCTGCAATCATCGCCTTGAGACATAAGTTCTCAAGTCTCATAATATCCCATTTAATGATACTAATTGTTAGGTAGGTAGTATTTTGATAAATTAACTTTTTTATACTTAACGTTTAATAATATTTTGCATCTAAATAATCTTTTACTTTTTTATTTATATTGTGATATTGGATTATCTAACAGCTCCTTATATAATATTTAGTATGTGGATAATGTAATAAAACATGAAAATCTATGAAAATATGTATATTAATTTACAATATATCAGTCACAAATACCAAAACCTTTGTCCAGCACTCCGTAAGCAACGCGTCCAACGTTTCATAATATGTATGCCGCAGTTGAAAACAGATACTTATACACTACAAAAGAAAATAATATACAAAAGCTATCTAATGATGTTTTGCGATTAGCGAAAGAATAATCTATTTTGGGCCGTAAGTCCCTGAACACATGTTATGAAACGCTCTGCAGATGTACACACATATCGGCGCCGTTTTAACGAAGCAGTCATGTTTCGTGGTCGCAATCCGTCCGTGCTTAAACTATGTAGTAATAAATAGTAGTCGTGGTTGCGGGCGGTCGATAGGTCGGGTTTAGCCGAGGTAGTGTCCGTGACCATAGGCCGGGGCGGCGGCGACCACGGCGGTGGCGGGGTGCGCTGCGTGACCGTGCCTGCTCACTACCGCGTTGAAGCTGAAAATTTGCAAATAATAATATATTTTACCTTTGTTTAATTGGTAAAGTTGAAATAAGTAGGTATCGGTTCTTACTCTTAACATTAACAGAACAATATCTGCCCTGTTTTGTATAATATACTGTCCCATAGGTAACCACGGGCCTTTACTATTGAGACGGTTTAGGCTTTATTCTACCGTTAGTTATTTACCGTTGTTGATCTAATGTAGATTGACAAACTTCACATACCTTCGAAATTCTTCATAAAAAACTGTTTATAATTACATCGAATCTAACCTTATGAGTGAGGTCTTACAGCCATCGTCCATATAAGACATCGAATAAAAAAAAATCCCAATAAGTATGTATCCTTAAATGTAATGCGCTAGTAACAAATTGAATATTGATGTTATGAATAGTATCACTCTGCGTGAAAAGGAATTATAAAAATCTTTCATAAGTGACAAATTTCGATTCCAACGCCGACTATCAATTATAATTGCTTCGCGTAAAAAGCGAATAAATATCAATGGACATTTTCGCATTTGTCGCGCAATTAGATAAATGACGATGTATGTGATTTATTTAGATTGCAAGACATTACCTTAAACAGAAAACAGATTTCCTTCCATTCAGGTATTTAATTCGCACTCAACTAGACTTCACTAAAAATAGCTACACGAATAAAAAAAATGGTATGAAGCCGTGACTATGACGAGTTTTGTATCATTAAATTGTAATAATCGTAAGTATTTGATACACATTTTTGTTTTAGTAAGCCACGGTAAAGTACTTATATTGCATCTGTATTCCTATTATGTTATTTTCTAGAACGATGAGAAACATTTGGTGAAATATCTAAACTGAGAAACTACTCAACGGATCTGAATGTTTAGTATATAGGTAATCATCTTTTAAATTACCCTAGAGTCTACCTAAACCCGGAAAAGTACACAATAGTACTAGAGATATTTCTCGGGTGGAACCGCGAGCAAAATTTATCATGCCATAAGGTGGAAGTAATTTTCCCTCACCCATTATGGTCATCGGCGGAGTAGTTGACGGTACGGACGGTGCCATCAGGCTCGACCAGCGAGTACTGTCCCTTCACGACGTCGCCGTCGCGCGCCTCCCACTGGCTCTTCTGATCGCCTGTGTGGCCGTCAGCCACTCCATAGTTGAACTGGTAGCGGGGGTGGGCCTGGAATCAAAGAAAATATCTTGTAAATATTATGTTATCTATTTCTCTGAATTAAGTCGTTTTTTTTTTAATATAAGCTCATGTATTCTAGGGGAAACTTGCGATTGGGATGCAGGTCTGCAGAGGCCCGGTGAAGAGTGGGTAATAAAATGGGAGACGGAAGAGTAAGAAGTGGGGAGGATGGGAACTTCCTAAGATTAGCGGAGGGAAATAGGAGGAGAAATGTTTACCCCTTTAGGCCTCCAAGTGATTTTGGAACCAAACTCTGGATGATATGCTAAGCGCCGCGACAAATATCCCCCCGTGTATGGAATAGAGACTTATGGTATTCTAGGGCCAGAAGGTTGCCTTAAAGTAGGCCGATAGATACCTTTATATTACGGAAAATTGGCAAGGAAGGTACAAGCCAAGTTATTCCTTAAAGAGTTGTAATTAGTGCAATAGTTTGCAGAACTTTTTCCATCCCATACTTTGATGATACCCAGCCTGTCACGATATTAATCTATGTGAGTTGATAAAGTCGTCCAAGTCTTGATTTCCCGATCTGGAGTTTGAACCTAGTAGAACTGGTTTCATAAAATAAATACGCCGCGCTGCACTACACTAATATGGCGATACAGTATTGCATATCAATATACATTATATTCCAACTTGCAAGAATTTGTACAAATGCCTACACGATAGAAATAAAAAAAAACAATAAAGGTTATACTTTTAAGTAGTTAATCACTGTCCATTATTTATAACTGCAACGAATATTAACTTAATGTTTTAAAAACTTTAAATTAATCAATCTGAAATCATAGTATTTCACTTACATAGATTTCAACAGGGGCGGCTGCGTGGCCGATGGCTGTCCGCAGCACTGGCGCCGCGTGCGCCACGACCGCACTGTGTCCTGGAAATTAAAAGGTATATAACACAATTATAATTAGATTCTGCAATACATAATGTGGATGATAAATTGGAAATTTACACAAGAATAGAATTTAAAATGATTTGGCGTCGGTTTCCCGAGATATTGCTCTGACTAAACATCAACCAAAGTTGGCAAATGTAAGAAAGCAACAAACTATTACAATAAAGGTTTTGTAACGCTATTAGCTTATTTTTAAATTAATAAAGGTTTTCACGTACTTTATGTTCATTGAACGCTATAATGTGTATATCCGTTGTTTTTGCTATATAAATAAATTTAGTCATGCCAATATTAAAATAATTAATTTGGATGCCATAAAAAGTGCCGATGGTTTTAAATTAAAATCTTCATTTAAACCTCATTTATAGACACCTATCTAAATACACTAATGTTACCTTTGATACCAGAAATACAAAACTTACATACATCAACTTTGTCAGTCAGGCAAAGAATTGACTATAAACGAATATACAGTTACCCCATCCATACCTAATCCGAAACCATAAGCAGGAGCAGCAATGGCCGGGGCGGCTGCGGCGTAGCTATGCGAGATGGCGGGCGCGTAGCCGTGCGAGATGGCCGGCGCATAGCCGTGTGATATGGCTGGCGCACCGAGCACGATGCTCTGAGAGGACACCGCGCCGCCGCCGTGCCCCGCTAGGATCCCTGCACGCGCCACGCTCAACAGCCCACACACGATCACTACCTGTTGAGTTATAATTTCATGTTATAAGGCACTATAAGTACAAGTATGAACGGATAAGTTAAGGTGCGATTATTCTATGGAGGAAAGATGAACAGAAGTGTTAAAATTAAATTTTAATAATTAAATACATTAAAAATTTTAACATTTTAAATGTATTTTATTGATGTACTAACAAAAAAGTTCTTAACGAACAGTTATAATACCAAATCATGCAATTACACTTGAGCTGGAACAATTAGATATAAAAAAGGTAGTGTTGATGTTTGCGATTATTTTAATAATTGTTCAATAATTTTCACTTTCTATTTGGATCATTTTATATAGAATTTACAATAATTTCTTTACAAAATACTTGAATAAAGACGCGCACACAAATACTACATGTGGAAAATATTGAAATAAACTCTATCATCAAATGTTATTTGATTAATTATTTACATTTTTCATACACTTTATTGCAGATAATTCAGACATCTGTAAGTGTAAAAATATTATTATAGAAAAGTTTTAAGTGTAGGTGATTAGGTAAAAGATAAATAATTAACTGTGTACTATACCAAAAATAACTAACTAGGTACCAAAGATTAGACAAATGGTGAGATTTTTCACAACGGTAATTAATCATAAAAATTTAAAAGAACATGACCGTAAATTATTATTAGAAATGAACAAAAGACAAAACAGTAACATGTTACAATAACAAAAGAAAAATAATCCTATATTTTTCCCGAAAAATAACTTTCAAAAACAATGTTCCATGAAATTCAAATAGGGAATGGCATTAAAACCTACACAGTTACTTCGTTCTTTATTGTTTTTTTTTTATGTAAACACTACCATAAACGCACTAACTTTGACTTACAATTCATATAACATTTTTATAAAACCATCATTACCTTTCCGAACATTTTCTTACAATATTTGTCTAAGTCTAAAACTGTACGTGACGCTGAGAGCTAGGACTTGTTGTGTGCCAAAATGTAAGATAACTGAGGCTTTTATACAGCCTGTATGTCCTATACATACAGGCTAAGGGTCCCGGGTGTGTCGTGTGCGCAGGAAAACGTACTTAGTTACACATATCTGCTAGGCGTTGCCCGCAAACTAGATAGTTGTCACTATGTGGACATGCCTTAGGAATGTTATGTTAATAGATTGCTAAAATACATGCATATGTATGTAGGTCGCTTTTGTCAGATCCATCTGGAAATCTTTAGGGTAGGCCTATGTTCAACACTAAACTTCATGTAACTGACGATGAGATTGCTAAAATAAATATAGAAATCATTGTTGGGATCAACAAAAAATATAATTTCATGTTTTATAATACGTAATTCTTAAGTCATGGAAAATGTAGGAACTTCTTTATGAGTTGGAAATTGTTTTGAAAAGATTTATATAATTAAATCACATTAAATGTCGGAAATCTACGAGTAAAATACCTTACGATTCCGATTACAAATTGCCGACTTCTGTTTCTGTAAAAAAAAAAAAAAAAAAATTGTACAATCCGCTTGCGTGTCTTATCCATACTATATTAACCGCAATGTGTCTAAGAATTGACATAAGAGCACAAAGTACGCAACACGACCACATAAAATTTTATAAATGTACAAAATAAATTAATCTAATACATTGTGCATTTTATAATAATCATATGTACCGGCGTAAGTGAAACTAAACTTTGCTGCGTTACTATAGCATTTTAATTGGAACAGTTCCGCAACAGAATTAAGTCAAGGATAGCTTGTGTTTTGTGGAAGTTGTTATTAAATAAATTGCTCTGATAAGGTAATGCCAAATGCGTTCAATAGACAAGTGATTTTTTTATTGTTTTACTTATACTTTGAAGTGTGTTGTAGATTTTGTCGGTATTTGTAGATTTTTAAAGATATTTTTATAAATCAGTTGCAGCGAATGTTTTCTGAAATAAATTATACTAAAAGGCACATACCAATTGTACTTATAAAGGTGAATTGTTTGATCTATTCCCGGCAAAGATTATTTGCTACAGGATAAGGAGATAAGCAAATCCCTCTTTTATTTAGTACACAAACCGTACCCCGACCTTTTTGAGACATCAGATATTAAAACTCTTTATCATCACAATTACAAATTTATTATATTAATACGTGAAAATAAACTTGGTCTCCGTTTTTAAGCATGTAGCGCGCACGGGGATTGTGAGGTTTAGCATAATTAAAGTTTATATAGATAAGGAGAGCAGTAAAATCTAATCTAAACTATTTTAAACCATATTATAAATCATGGATGTTTGTACACACATTTAAAAACAAGAAATGTATAAGTGGTCACAATTAACAATACTTGGTATTCAATGAATGCGTTACAAATGTATTAAATTTGACTACTGGAAAGCTTAATTATGATAAATACATGTCCATTATAACATATTAGTCGTAGTCATCCTATCGCAGACCAAAGCGAGCCTATCTTCTCCCCATACTTTTGCATTTCATTTTAAATAATTCATGTTACTGTTTGTTCCTTGTCTTATAATTATTCAGTTTAAAAAAAAATATTGGAAATTATTAAAAAGATCTAAAAAGCTAACACCGTAATTAAATAGTTACCATGGAAAAAGTATATCGCGTTAACAACTATGTCCATAGAAGCAGAGGGTCTACTTCGAAAAACAAACATCGAAACGTCATTTAATTTTACTACCAAATTCACACAGTCACCGTTCTGTAGCTTACCTTAGAAAACGGTGGAACTTTATCCTCGTAGATGGTTTCAAAAAGGATAGTATAAGTTCTTACAAATTTCATGTCTGAAATATTGCGATGAACCGATCGGATCCGTCGTCGAATCCGTCATCGGATCCATAACACTTCTTAGTAACAAAATGTGCGATCCGTCATCCGAAACTACGGATTTCGTTTTTCGAAGTAGACCCTCAGTTGTCCGGCCATTATCTCAAGAATGCAATGTCGTGATCACGAATATTATTTATACGTTCTCACAACTTAAAGCTCGAATGACATATTGTGAACCAATTTGTATATGATAAGTAGCATGCAAGGTTAAACAATTACCAATGAACATACCATATGAAATGATATTTACCGAAATAACTCGAAGGCAATGGTCAAGAAAATGGCTTGGCACATACTGCATAATACCGTTCGTTTTAGGAAAATATGTATGCTATAATTTAATAAGCCTTTCGCAATAGATCAATCAACTTATTATTTTGTATGCTTTAGTTAAGTAGGAAAATATTCGTTTCAACCGCTTATCGATTTTGCATTTAATTTTACAAAACCTAAATGCTATGTCCCTAGTAAAACTATTATACACATTATAATCTATTAAAATTGTTCCATGGCACTATTTCAAGTGAATTTTATCAAAATTGACCAAATGCCTATACGTATAGGTGGAAGAAAATAACACTTATTACAATAAGTTACTCGAATCATATAACATTATATGTAAAATAAAGAAGTGTAAGACTGGAACAAAATAAGTATCAATAAAAAGTTATTAAATCATTACTGGCCCTATTGCCACTACTTCTACTCTAAGAAAATTCATCGCAGCGTTACATCACAGTTTCAGTCAGAAATACACTCAAGCAGACATCATGTTCACACTAACCAATAAAATAAATCAGAAAAGTTCAATTTCTTTGTATAATTTTAAAGTAAACAACACCTTAGGCCGCTCTGTCATCATGAAGGCTGTAACCTCTTCGAAACGTCAGAAGTGAAAATCAAATACCAATACATTAAATCGCGATAAGAAAAAAGTTTTTTTCACACCTGATTTTTAGTCTCTTTTTATTTTATATCTGCTACTAACATTGGCAAAATCACCGATAAATAAACGGTGGTAGCCATAATATAAAAACAAGAAAGGAAATCGAGATAGAATCCGCAAACTACTTTTCCTTCAGTGAGGGCCTTTTGCAAAATAGGTAAGGGTGTTTTTTGCATGTAAAGCTATTTTATACACTACATCACTCCGCATCTCAAGATTTCGATGTCGTAAGTACTCAACATTACGTCTTTTAACTATGCGTTCTCTATGCATGCATTACTGTCTCAAAAATAGGCCTAAAGATGACAACTAATTAGCTCCCCACAAAGCTTTCTCATCATATTTGGATTGGAACTCATTATAAAACGTATAAATCAAAACATATTTTTTGTGACAAAATAAATCTTCATATTTTACATTATAAATTCACTACGATTGTAAAATTATGCTAATTCGACGACCTCGTAGTAAAATAACATATAATTACTAATGGTTGAATGAAACAGATCGTGAATAAAATTAATATCCTACTCCGAAAATAGCTTGTAATTTAGTCAGCAGTGCATTAAAATTAGACTTGAGCTAAACAACATTACATTAGTTAAGGTACGGTTTTGTATCTGGCGGTTAAGCGGTATTTATTATAATTATGGGGTATTGCTTTAGCTACGCAGTTATGTCATTTGTGACTTGTGTCGGTATTTTTTTTATACGAGCATAGCACCCTGACCCCACTGAACCTAATAAGAAGAGTAAAGTCCAATAGAATGTCGACTGACGCGAGATTACCCCTCGACAGTCTACACTATTATGGCGGCCTATTAGAACCAGACATACACAGGCTGATTCCGGATCGCAACACACTTACATGGGCCATATAGTGGGATTTAACACCTTGTGTACAGTGGTCGCTATCCGATATATCATCCTACCACCAACAAGGTCTGGTAGGCGGCAAAAAACTTCTCTGTGCATATAAAATAAGACTTTTCGCTAAATATACAGTTGACAGGAATTATACAAATTAAAATTGGAACATTCCTTCAAGTCTGCAATTTGCTTGTAAGTGACATCCCGAACCATTAAGTTATATTGCTATAAATAAACAATCAACATGTCTCAACATTATTTCTGCTCTTGCACAATTCAAACAGGAAACAAAGCCAAAATCTTATAGTTAATATTTATATATATTTGTGAGCTGACAACAAACTATTTAAATTAAGCTATATACTAATTTTGTTTTCGGTCTGCAATCGCATAAGAGTAGAGCGATTATAGTTAAACTAGAGATTATATTATTAATGTATCTTCACTCCGCTCTCTTATCGTAGTGCAAACGCATCCTTAATAGCTAGGCATGCTACGTGTTTATAACGTCTTTGATGTTATTCGCGGCCGCTGACTCATCTACTCGTAAATGTTATTAACCTCGCCGTCTTTATACCCTTTAATGGCACAACTATTTTACGCTAGATTATGTTGTTTGAATAATTTAGTTTAAGACTCAGATATAGACTTTATCGTATATAATTAAAGCGGCATTTGATTGATTGGGCATGAATGAATGTTAAAAAGTGGTGTTTCATTACAATATTTATAGAGTTGCGTAACGTGTATCGGTTGGATGCATTATTTTTTAGATATTTGCTATTTGTATAGTGTTTGAAATACTTCTCAATAGTATGATGAATTCTATTCAAATACTTAATCTCATATCCCTCGTGATGACTATCACTGCGATAACCTTTCTTATCATCTTAATATTTTTGCTCCGAGGCCCTTGATTGTTGTACGGCGCCTGACTTGAAACTGCATCTCTGTATATTAAATACATGTAACAGTATTCACAAGATAATTGATATTTTCCCAACGTATAGTAAGGTAATTTTAAAATTAACCACACATAGTGACCGTAATGTGTCATTTATAAAGATACCGCAAAATTTGATTCGTGGTTTACCACAAAAGAAGTAAAATTCTATAATTCAGGTTTAATATGCTACATATTACATGATATTACGTATATTTTCATGTAATGTATTTATATAGAAATTATTGAAGTATTTTAAGGTTGAAATTAGTAACATAGCCCCATAAATCAAGCAAAAACAAAGTAAAAAATTTATTAACTTAAAATTTTAACTCGATATTACTTGATATTATTCATGCAATAAAAAACAGTAATATCGAATCACAAACGCTCATCTAATTATTTGATTAAGAAAATTAGTTTATATCAATCAAGTACCAAATTGTTTTTTATTTCGTAACATTATCCATACATAACATCCTCATTATTACAAACAATAAAATTAGGATACAATTTACCGGCATTGAGTTTTGCAATCTATTCATTTGATATGTGGGAACGAATGTACGCCTACAATAGTACGCAATAAGATTCCTCGAAGGATAGTATTGAGTTACTCGCAAAATATTCATGCATCAATAGTGTTCGCTAATTTCTTAATAGACATCCTTGACGTGCTAGTTATGTAGCAATGAAATGTTCGTATTAACGAGGGTTTGTGGGTGGATTGCGTATGGAGATTAGGGGCGAGGATGTAAAGACTTTCTGTATACATGGCCGTCAGAGTCTATTAGTTATACTAAGTACCTATAGTTATGTATGGATACTGTTGTAAACTCTTTTTAACTCTAATAAAACTTCTGTGGTTTAATAGGTGCTATTATTATGTAACTATTATATTTTTCTGTAAATAATAATAATAATGAAAAAAAGAGTTTCTCTGATTGGATTAAAAATACGGATGATACCGAGAACGGGCTTGAACAAAGTTTAATTGTGTATTTAAATTTTAATGCTATGTTTTGATATTACCAGGTTGATAGAAAAAGTAACATATATAGTATATTATAGTATCTATACATATATGTACAGTCACCCACATATGTAATTGAACAAATTCAAAACTTAAAATAGCCTATATACTTGTGTTCTTACCAATATCTGATTCTTAAAAAAAATATAAAATAAGAGGAATTTACTTGACTTCACACAAAGACAATACGCGATATGAAGTTTAGAATTGTTGGCCAAAAAATTGTGGGTGACTGTACTTGCCACAAATTTATGTCTTAATATTAGGCATAACCAATAAACTTGACTGTCTCGGTGGCGTAGTTGTAATTGTACACAGTATGAGTGTGACATCCGTGCTAAGGTCCTGGGTTCGAATCCCGGGTCGGGCCAAAATTATTATGCCTGGGTTTTTCCATCTTAAAAATTACTTAGTATCAGCTCGGAGTCAGGAAGTTGGCGGTGTGATACCCCGGTGCCCCGGAAAGCATGTAAAGCCATTTGTCCTGCACCTGTTTTCTCTCCGGTCAGATTGCCGTCTTACCTGACTATGAGAATGAAGGAACAGAAAGTGCACCTGTGTATTGTGCGTACACTCGTTCACCATAATATTTCCTGCATATCTGACTGATCTTCGTTAGAATTGGTCGCCGTGGTCGAAATTCGGCTAAGAGCGATTAGTCATTCAAATAATTACTATGTATGCGTACTCTTTTCAGTGGCAAAATAAAAAAGTGCAACCTACTATAATATAATTACAACCGCATTCAAAACAAACTGACAAGCAAACTCGGAAGACCTAACAAAAAATACGGCTGTTTTACACCGCAATAACTAGACATTATCATAAAAGAAATCAGCTCTGTCAACTAGAAATGGAAATTATATTGTCATTAGCCGACAGCAAGTGTTAACATGACTATCAGTCAGTCTGCATAAATTAATGTTAGTCGTGCATTATGATGATTAGGCGCTCATTAGCTTGCGACTGATATACTTTGAGTGAGTGATTACAAGAATTAATGACTAAGTTTTCTCGTGACAGATTTGAATTAGTTTGTTCGCTACAAAACGATCTGGTTTTAACTCCATAATCATTTTAGAGAATAATTTAGGTAAACGTTTTTGACTGCTTGGATTTATGGTAGTGAATATGGGCCTGGAGTTCATTTCCAGGTCGGACAACATGTGGGTGTGTTTTCCTAACTAAAAGAAAAAAAGTCAGACATGTCATGAAAAGTGAAATCTTTTTATAAAAAGATATATCTGTTTCGTTATGTAACAAAACTATAAATCCCTATTAGTTAAAAAATTATTAATTGTATTTATTAAAAAATTTGATTTTATGTCTGTAGATTAATATTATATTTGTTTACTTCACGTTACTCAATTCTTATAGTAAATATTAAGGCCTTACTTATAAGAAGAGGCAATAATGAATGGTTAACTCTTTATTTATCATTCGCTATTATTGAATTTTTTTCCTGAAAAATACTTAGGATTATGTGATACACATAATTCGATTTGCTCATCAAATTTAACATAGAATCTTGTAATAGTAAACCGGCAATTTGTGACGATACGACATCAATTTATCCTGATTATAATAGTGAATCATGAATGACTTATTTAATAGGTTAAATCTGGTCGGCGATACGACTAAGAATACGTGAGTGAAATTGTTTTGTTATTTTATTTTTAAAATAGGAGAACCAATAAGACATACACCTTACACGCTAAAGTTATTTAATAATACACGCATCAATATCTACTTACTGCAGTGCTGTCTTACTTACAGACTGCCACCTGATTAAAAGTAATTAAATATGCCTCGCGTAAGTTCTAATAAAATTATAATGTTCTATAAAATAAACAATAGTTACACGTGGCAATTTATTTCTTGAAAAAACGATGATCAACAAGAATTCTCCTATTTAAGGGTCATGTTCAATAATGGAAGCAAATCTTTATTCCAGTCTCTACCTTAGATATTATCTATCAATAACTCATATATGATAACAGTACAATAATTTATTGCTATGATAAGCGTAAATAATTGCCATATGTAATCTATATCAGCAGAGCAATTAATTTAAATGAGTTAGCGATCATTCCACTGTTGCATTCCTTAAGATAAAACTTCTTGGCTAGTGCCGGTAATTAATCTAATCTTAAATACATTGCAAATGTGAAAAGTTAGATTTATTAGATGTAAATTTCATTTTAAATACAGTCCCAACTTTTGTCGAACGGAATAAGAAAATTATGGTAAAAAAATGTGTCACAAAATAAGAGTTTTGTGAAATAATTATTTAGAAATTACTGGATGAAATTGTTAATTTATTTATTCCTAACCCACGTGAACATTTTACAGATATGAAATCATTTTTGCACAAAAGGTAATCAATAAATAAGAACGGAGCCATTTGTTTAGCCTTATTTATGGCTCTTGTAGCTAAGTCGGAGGTTATGAACTAAGTTTATTCTTGTTTTTCAAACACGAGTCGAGTCGAACTTATAAATACATAGCGACTGCACGTTGTCCGGTCTTTTGTTCGAGACAGAAACGGACATGTCCAAATGTAACTACAAATACCGACTTGCCTTTTAAAAGAGTCTCGTGTTTTTACGATACATAAAAGCTGTTACGATTGTGCGATAGTATCGGTCCAGTTTTATGAACGTTGCAATAATTTTAATTAGTGTCCACGTTCTTTTCCAGATTGGTTAGTACTATGTCAAATTAATAAACATTTATGAGTATAGTCAATGCCACACACTCATTCGTTAGGTACTAACAATTCGCTTATTATTTTTGCCCTTTAGTAAAAATATAGGGACGAATTTAGACCACTTGCCTCGTTTAGCTTATTGGCTTGTAAGTAGTGGTTATTGTGCTTAGTACTTCGATATCAAAGCGCATGTTAAGTCATCGAACTCGATTATTATCGGAGAGTTCAATAAATTCAATCCGATAAATGGCCTCAAATCTGCTACTACCGGTCATTAGCATAAAACCTAATTTCGCCAACTATAATTTAATTTGCGTCATAGATTATGACAAAATTGTAATAAAATCGTCATATTAAAATAAATTACTTAAAATTATCGATACGAGGTCACTTGGTTTTTTTATAGCAATTCGTAGACAAGATATCTTAGGTATGTATTGCATTTTTCAATATAACTAACGATAATCATTGATCATCAATTATATTTAATTAATTCAATATTATTGTTGATCCTAAATTTGCACACAGTTCAATGAAGTGTTATTAACAGGTATGAGTAAAAATAATGTATGCAATTTTTTAAATAAACAAGTTTATCAATCAGCTGATCTGATCTTAACAATTTCAATTTGTAAATGTGACATCACTGCCGTTAATATAATGATTATTATGGAAATTTTTGATAGTATTCATCTTCGGTGTTGATATCGGTCGATTATTACATAAATGTAATGACCGAGATGAAGTCGGCCTTATTATTTTTATGTTTCCGTATTGCAATCTCATTCAATCTATACAACGCAACTTGCAGATTTAAATGTGCATTCTTGTAAGTTTCTTCGAGTATTATAGAGTAAACTATTGTGTAAAATACTGACTCACTTGTAAAGTTTTAGAAATTTTGATCGTTGCTGTGACAAATTATTGGAGTGTTCAAAATTATATACCTAAATATAAAATTATTTCAATATTTTCATATAAATTATATTCGCACTTGGTTGGAATGTACTTAGTCTGGCCATAAATACTGTTACACTTAATTATAAAAAAATATTACATTTGAATTTCGAATCTGTCATTTTTATACGATTGTTCATTGTGTTTTCTCATTTTGGCGCCAATACATTGTAAAATATTTTGCGATATTAAAATGGTGTGGGGTGATAAAGAGAACCGAATCGCTGTGATAGCATTACACAAAGTAGGTATGGAGCCAAATGCAATTTTAAAACTCTCCATACACTTGGTATTAGTAAAATGTTTGTGTACCGGGCTATTAATAGGTACAATGAGACCTCCTCTGTTTGTGACAGAAAAGATCTGGCCGTCCACGTAGTGTTCGTACGAAAAAGGTGGTCAAAGCAGTAAGGGAAAGAATTCGAAGAAATCCTGTCCGAAAGCAAAAGATTTTATCTCGGGAAATGAAGATAGCACCTAGAACCATGTCGCGTATTTTAAAAGATGACTTAGGACTTGCAGCCTATAAGAGACGCACTGGCCATTTCTTAACTGATAATTTAAAGAAGAATAGGGTGGTAAAATCGAAACAACTACTGAAGCGGTACGCAAAGGGAGGTCACAGAAAAATTTTGTTTACGGATGAGAAAATTTTTACAATTGAGCAACATTTTAACAAACAAAATGACCGTATTTATGCTCAAAGCTCTAAGGAAGCTTCCCAATTAGTCGACAGAGTGCAACGTGGACATTATCCGACTTCAGTGATGGTTTGGTGGGGTGTTAGCTATGAAGGAGTGACTGAGCCATATTTTTGTGAAAAAGGTATCAAAACATCGGCACAAGTGTATCAAGATACCATTCTTGAGAAGGTAGTTAAGCCCCTTAACATCACCATGTTCAATAACCAAGTATGGTCCTTCCAGCAAGACTCGGCGCCGGGTCATAAAGCTCGGTCCACGCAGTCTTGGTTGGAATCGAACGTTTCGGACTTCATCAGAGCTGAAGACTGGCCGTCGTCTAGTCCCGATCTTAATCCGCTGGATTATGATTTGTGGTCAGTTTTAGAGAGTACAGCTTGCTCTAAACGCCATGATAATTTGAGTCCCTAAAACAATCTATACGATTGGCAGTGAAGAATTTTCCCATGGAAAGAGTGCGTGCTTCTATTGATAACTGGCCTCATCGTTTAAAGGACTGTATTGCAGCCAATGGAGACCACTTCGAATAAGCTTTTTATATTTTTAATTGTTTTATATTTATGTATTAAACTGACACACTGTAAAAGTAATAAATGTTATTTGCAGTTAACAATTTTCTTTTTTCTTTATTACAATATTTATGGCAAGACTAGGTATATAGGGCAGTGTTGAAGGGTCCATATAACCCGATTCCTGCCGATTTCCTTTTATGTAGAATTTATGTAAAATTCAACTATCATCAGAACGATTTGCAGACCCCATGCATTAGCACCTATATGTTGTGTCGGGTTCCCTTTTGGGAAAATTTTACCTTTCGCCTCTAATATGGGTTCTAGGCTGAGAAGGTCCAAATTCTAGTTCCAAGTCGGACTCTGGAAAAGTATGTTGCACCTGAAAAATAATATAAGGCCGCAACAATAGCTAATGTTATAGAAGACTACATCGTTTTTTTAATATTCTGATGAACTTAGCAGACTAAAATATATTAAATGCCTACTACAGTTTAGTTAAAATAAAATGTTAAACAAAAAAACCGTTGTGTTCCTCGACAGTTGCCATAAATTTTACGTATAATGCTGCCATCTATCTTACAACATTGTCACTAAGTACATTGTAGATGGCATAGTAAGCGAAATACATAGCGTTGTTATTATTATTGTTAGTAATTTATTGTTAATAAAATATAAAATAACTACAAAATTATAATTGAATTCTGGCAACAACCTCTCATCTAAAAGTAAAACATAATCAATTAAAGTAGTAACATCTCCATAATCGCTGTAACTATAAAAACTCAGGTAGTGTATATATATTGTATAGGTATATACAAAAACTATATCATCATCTTGGCCTAACCAACGAAAACCACAAGAAGGACAAGTGTAGGTCTTGCCTAACAACACTGGCTTACCTGATTCCTTATCAGGACACAAAATCTGCAGAACATGACATCACCTGTATTCAGCGTAGGTTTCCATTCTAGATTGCCTTAATTAATATGTGTCATACAGTTTATTTACTTATAATTTTTAAATTTATCCGAATATTACTGGCTGACTGAGCTTTCCATTGACCTTTTTAAAATTCGAATACCTTTCTCTGTAGGGAGATTATGGTTGCTGATTGAGCGTGTAACATTGGAGGTGACGCGTGACAGTAAAGACATAATAAAATATTCATACAAAAGGATCAGTTGGTTGTTTATTTATATTAAAGCATGGAACCTTGTAGTTAGGTATGACTAGTATTTTCTTTAATTGAAGAAAATATTAGACAGTTAAAATTATGTTTGCCCGTCTAAATAGCGTGCATAGTTGATTTAAATTGTAAAATTTAAAGAAATATCGAAGCATATAGATATTATCTTAAAGAACTTCAACAAGCTTCTAGATACTTCTTCAAGACACCGTCACAGTTGACATAATAGAATTATAATATTAGTAAAAATATAAAAATTAAGCCACAAAAATACATCACTACCACAAAGCTATTAACGTAAATGAGACTTCTGTGCATTTCTGTCCTATGTCATGCGAGTTGCGACAATGCCGGCCGTGTCATGGCCGCGCCCAACGGTGAATGTCCACGGAATGTACTACTTGAATAAAACATAACGCCACTTAAATCGTAGGATATTGACGTGTGCGGGGAATCAGATCAATTTTGTTTCGCTCTTATGTAACCTCGTAGCATCTAGACAAAGTGAAACGGATTAGTTTCTCTTTCTAAAAATGTTTATAAATTTCTCCTGTGACGCATAGTTTAGAGAACATTTCTCGCCAACTAATCGCATTGTGACGTCATAGTTGCTGACCAGATTTTATATAGTTTTTATCGATTTGTGTAATAAAAAATTATAGTATTAGTTACATCATTATTAAAAATATGTTCTTTAAGATCAGTTATACATGTAGTGCCTGTGAAGGTATAACCCAAATCACGAATCTCACAATTAAAGAGTAGAAACAATAATTTTAAATAGTAAGAACGGTGTAACAGGCATTTATAATTTATTAACTTCGAAATAACTTAAAAGGAACGTTATAAATGTTTAACATCTTTTTGATTTTCATGTCGAACTAGTACCTTTTAGGAACCAAACTTAACTAAAAAGTCATGGAACACGCGAATCAAAAGACGAACCGATGGAACTGAAAAACCAATATGGGTCTGCCTGGTGGCATTACAGTTTTCTTAAGCTGAAGTTCTTTTTCCAGCAATAAGACTGTAAAAATATTACCCTTGTCTACACGATCATGTATTTTTTTTGCTCGCATAACCTTTTATTTGTCACAATTATTAGTATAATAAAAAACGTAGTTCTTTTTATTCAACTTTTTACAGCTTACAAAGCGATGGTTGCATTTATTATATGACCCAGTAATTTAATGAGCCGCCTTGCATTGCATGGCTTAAAAATATATCAAAACGTCCTTGTGAAGTAATACTATACCCGTGCCGACACTCCCACTGCTCCAGTTTGCAGCCTTTGGACTTTCACTATCATTGTAAGATTGGTTTGCGCAATCGCTGCATGCGTAATGGTTGCCGTTTAAAAACCTTCTTAGTTTTAAAATATAATTAAGATCAAATTTCTTGTAGGATATCATAGTCATTATGTAGGCAATATTTTTGTATTTTAGGTCCTCTATTTTTAAAGTATGTCTGGTAGTCATACGCTTGATGTGGGAAGGAAGTGCAATAGAATAACGCATTCTTTAACTGTATTATGTTTCTCTTCATCTTCACGCAAAGGAAAACTCGTTACAAGTATTTGCAAAATAATAGACACTAAAATAGAGTCAGGATTAGTGACTTAAAATATACCTATTTAAACAAAACTCTTTAAATTCATTAATTTATTAGATAAAACACGTAAATTCAACCTATTTATAAACTGCATTGCTTCATCAACAATATTTATTTATGCTACGTTGATTTTATACACTCTATAATTACTCAACAAACCGATTTCAATGGTATTTTTTCAGTCTATCTTATCATTTATAATACTATTACATTATTTTAATTTATCACTCCGCTGGCCAATTGTTACAATAATCTAATTTGTATTTATAACATTATTATAAATAACTTAAATATCAAACATATCTAATAAATTAATTACGGGAGGTCGTCTTTTTTTAATAACTTTTCTTATTACTTCTTTCTGACCATTGCCTCGAGTTGGATATCTGTCGTCTTGATCGTCACTGTTGCTTCCATATTGTGGTCGGTCGTAATCATCCTCTAGATCCGGCTTATAATCGCTCAAATCCGGAACCCTCGAGGGCTTGTACTTCTTTTTAGGAACAAGAATATAGTCATCTAAATCATCGCTTGGATAGAACTCTGGCAGTTTGTAAGGCCTATTTTTCTTCTTTGGTCTTTG
The DNA here is from genome assembly GCF_014839805.1 of Manduca sexta. Taxonomy (NCBI): domain Eukaryota; kingdom Metazoa; phylum Arthropoda; class Insecta; order Lepidoptera; family Sphingidae; genus Manduca; species Manduca sexta. Next base: position 14,945,677 of record NC_051140.1, read on the forward strand.
TGGAATTTCGTCTGGATAATATCTATCCGGTGGAGGTACGTCTGGTAAACTTGGAAATGTGTACTTCGTTGGGGACGACGGTTTCATATGATTATCATCATATTTTGACCCCTTGTGAGAGTTGCTACTAAACGGTTTATATTTCTCAAAGTCATAATTTGATGCTTCAGCATACTTATCATAAGGTTCTTTATAAGAATCACCGGAAAATATAGGATTCTTTGTTTTACTCATTTCTAAATCTACAATGTTTGAATACAAATTTTCTTTGTGTTCGTTACTTTCTTTTCTAGTTTTAGTTTTACAATTCGGGTCAAAACTGTATCCGACGTGACTGTGAGCTTCAGTATCAGAAGATTCATCGCGCGGATGTTTAATGCTAATGCTGTGCGTGTACTCACTGGGTTCTAAATCGTACGGATACTTTGGTTTTTTTCTTATGGAGTAATCTTTGAACAAAGACTCCAATGGATGTTTTGGCCTTTTGTTCTCATAGTAATCTTCGTCAGCATCTTCAGAAAAATCGTAATACTTTCCATAATCTCTCATAGCCTTCTCCTCCATGAAGCTTCGACCTTCTGGATTTTCCAAACTTCTACCTTCTGGATTTTCTGTATGTATATTCTCATTGTTTACTACTGCCGTGAAGCCTGTTTTTGGGCCGGCTGAATACTCCACGGTTCTCATAGAGCCATCAGGTTCAAGTACACTGTAGTGACCTTAAAAAGGAAAAAAATATATAATTGTAGCACGAAAGTACTCTTCATATTAATATGCTTGGTTGTTATTTTTAATTTATAATAACATGATTTACAAATGACTTATTTTTTCAAGGTTAAATATTGTTCCTACTCGTTTAGTCAATAGGCAAATTGAATTAAGATACCTTTGACAGTATCACCTTCCTTTGACTCCCACACAGTCTTTATGTCCCCAGTGCGGGCATCGGACACTCCGTAACTGAACGAGTAGCTCGGTTTTCCCTGGTAACAAAAAAATACAATTTAAGTGGACATTAATTCACCAATCAATTTTTTACTAACACAACGATTACATCGTGATATTCTGTAATAGAAAAACAACACGGGAATGTGTGAAGTGATAGCTTGCGTGTGAAAATTCGGTATTTTACTTATTATGACAATTTATTGCATGCTCGACGATTATAGTTTAGTATTCTGAATAACGAATGAATGTTTTAATCGTTTCCATAAAACTGGTATGCCTGTAATTATAATCGAGTAAAGTGAGTGTGTAAATGTATGTCTGTCCGTCAAACCGCCGGCTGTAACGCGCACTGCATTTATCACTCTCGATCACGAGCGGTTGCTCAATGCGCGTCTAATAACTCTATGCCGGCGAACGGTTCCATACAAATGAATGGAAATCGGTACGAATAAAAATCGAAAACAGTTACATTGTTTCCGTCTGCGGCTAATCTGTACGAATGTTTATTAGAATCACGATTGAGTACAACTAAATTGATGTGATATTTTTTTTTATTTGTTAATCTTAAAAGGAAAATATGGTCAGAACCAATTGAAATAGTAAAGTTCTTGCCATGTCAGATATTGACATCATTGAAATGTCACTTGCTCTCGGTCATCCTCAAGTTCACGACAGACGACCACGTGCGCGGCGCAGGCGCATCGTTCTCGATTACTCAATGTCAATGACGGATTATTCACTTTCGTTTCTTTCCGCTTGCATGGCCCATCAGAAATTGTAATAATGTAGCATAAAAAACAACACAAATAGATGAAATGTGTCTGAATAATTGAACGAATAAATCAATTAATCGTTTCCTAATAAAAGTGGAAGTAATGGACCGTAATTATATTTAATTGAGACCCAATGTTCCGTTGAATTAAATTTGCATACAAGCCGAGGAAATGAAGCGGTGGCCCTGTGTTTTATTGGTACAAACTTGCATTGCTACGGAGAAAAGTGGGTGAGTAGGCGCCATTGGGTCCAAGCGAAGTAAACTGTTTCGACATCTAGTGACCACTTTCGACAGTTACTTGTATATAATACAACTAGAGGACTCGACAGGCTTTTTGTTAAGACTCCACTTAGCAGTAAGAACGTTTATAAAATTAATTAAAATAGTTCCGATGAAACGAAAAATGTGAGATTATTCGAACATTCCGAATTCGTGATTTTATCTCTAACTGCGTTATTGTCTTTTACTCATATTATTTCATATAAATACTCATAGTTAAATAATATTGCATAATTAGGTATTGTTGAGATATAAAGCATGTTTTTTTTCAATTATGTGGTATGTGTTACTATTCCGAATTTGTACCGTTCTACATATGTAACTGAAATTCCGTGTTTGTATAACAATGGTTACTTCAGATTAACACCTATATTTATTTTGGTTTTATATGTAATAGTTTATAAAAAATATTTCTGTTCAAAGTAGATGCAGAAACGTGTGTTTTAAAAGGAATGTTGCTTGTTATAAATTAAATAAAGCGGAAGTGTCTTCACATTAAGAAAATCTTACAATTACAAAGTATCAACTATAAAATATAATAGGGCAATGGTATTTTGTTCAGCCTATGAAAAAAATATATATATACTCTTTTCTTTAAAAAAAAATACTCACATATGAAATTACAGAAACCGTGTACTGAGTGTGATAAAATAAATACGAATATCAAAATCAAAAATAATAAACAATTTTGACGTTCAGTATATTTTAATGGACTTCTGTTACAAGTTGTAGGTACGGGAAAACACCTATAACAATTGATTTATATTCGTATAACAGTAGGAAGAAATGGTGAGTGGCGACTGTCAGACAAAGAAACAATTCACATAACAACTGATCTATATCACTGTCTATAAACTTTTTAATCGTGATACAATTATCTGACCGGTAATCTTAATCACTAAATAAAATTATGAATAATATTTGAGTATGAATTTTATTGTTAAGTCAAAGAATGGTCAAAATCAATTGAGGTTAAATAATTAAGAAGTTTTACATGCACTCTACTTTGTAATCAATTTAAAAAAAAATCATATCCCCATGAATGTTGGTATTTCTGTCATTACGATACTATTAGTATTGAAGTTTTTGTTGTATAACATATTAATGCGGAATAGTACTTTAAATATGTTCTGACATAGGTGTTCTATTTAAGACATGCTGACAATATGGACAAAAAAATATTTTCACACAAGCCTAATCACCAACCACATAACCATTAAGCCACGTCCAAATTTTATTCTAGTATTTTTAATTGAGACGTAAACCGTATTATAATTATAGTTTCAACACAATTGTCAGTAACGATAATTTGCGTGCAGAACTCTACAACTGGTAGAGAAAATCGCGTGCATTTGCTAGCGTAATAAAAAAAGGGATTTTATTGTCCATGTATCGTATGATATTTATTAATTACAACCGACATATTACTAAGTGGACGGAATCATGAAAATCGGGCGTGTAATATGATTTCAATTTATCAAGATCTTATGAGGAACTGTCTCACGCTGATTAATTATTATGACAAAAAGTAATATTCTTGCTATATTAATTAGTTTATATTATTTATGTTTGCTATAGATATAAAAAGATTGTCTGAAAGAAATCCCTTACAGCAATAAGACCGCCCATTGTGTAAACATATGTTGCATTTCTTTTGTTCTATGTTTTCTGTATGTTTTATTGGCTGTGCAATAAAGAGTTTAATTTTATTATTATTAAAATAGAATCACGCTAAGATATTTTGATAGGATACTTGCATAAATGTTTAAAAAAGATTTTATTACAATATACTCACTTCGTCGCTTGTGTAAACTCCTGTGGGTTTTTCTGATTCTTCTTCTTGACAATTCAAAGCTAACAGATTTGCCAAGAGGAACTGAAAACGTGGAAAATATTGCAAGCTATAAAATATGAATATAAAATTGTTGCGTTTAACTAAGTAAATTAAAGTATTAAATATAAACTAAAGGTGGGATTTTAAAACTTAAATTCTACAATCTAAAAATTAAAAACACAAGAAATAAAAACCAACATACCAGCAAAGCGAGGGCTCTATCCATTGCTACTCCCAAATTGCACCATACGTCGCAACCGCACTAAATTCAAAAACAGAAACACAATTCTAAGTTTAAATATTTATAAAAATTATAATGAACTTGTCCATTGCCAAGGTCGGGACTGCGTGAAGACGGGCCTGCGTGGCCACCACTTACCTATATATAAAGACACGACGCACCCCCGGCGCCCGTACCGCGCTCTACGCTGCTTCACTATCACCCAACAAGGATGCATTCACATATAATTATCAATAATTTAAAATCTAATGTCGACTTAAAAGAAAAGTGTGATTTATGTTAAACACAGCTCTACATTATATAATTTCTAATTCGTGGACTGTATATATTGTTTTTATTATTTAGAAAGGAGTGGTTTGAAATATTTACTTCATAAGAATTTGCTTATCTCTATATGTGACATATATTAATGTTGTAGAAATATTATGCTCATGATCGCAGTATGGTTTGAACATTCGACTTCTGTAATTTTATTAGATTATTTACTATTCGAAAAAAAAATTGACACCTTGATTCATATAACTAAAGCAATCCAAATGTATTAACAATATCATTAAAATACAAGAAACATTTCAACAGTCACATTGTTTAAAGTATAATGCCGGAGTAATCAACGCCTTACTCAAAGTTGACAGCTGCTCCTGATTTCTTTCCCGCATTTAGTGGAGTGTAAAACTTTCTAACGTATAAGTGAAATGAATATTTTTTCTACTCACTAACACACTCCCTTTAAATAAATACACTCTTTTGAATTTAGTTTCCAAATTTGGCATAAGTGTGCTCTTGAATTTTGCCTGGCATTATTCCCATGATTATGACCTACGCATGACATAAAATTAGAAAACGTACGGGAATCTTTTAAAAAGCTGGTAAATAAATACCACTGCAAGTAAAAGTTGTAGAGACTACAAGAAAACGTGAATGTCTTGTTGAATACTCGTTATGCTAATCTCACTTTCGTTTAATACTAACCTTTACCTTATTAAAGTATGTCAGTTAAGTTAAACATCATATCGATTTGACAAATCGATAAAATATAATCGATGAAAATGTACAAAGGACTGTACGTGAATGAACATGCAAATCAAAGAAAGCGAGTATGCAGATTGTGGCGTGTGATGTGTTATGAAATGCTGTTAAGTATGAATATGAGAACTGTTTACGACATTTAAATGTTTACTCTTATTTGTGTTGTTAATTAATCAATTTATAATCTCAGCATGAATTAATAATGTAATTATTATCTTATTTCAATAAAGATATATGAATTGTAAAGTTATTAAGAACTGAAAACAAGTTTAAAAACGTACATGAATACGTTATGAATACGTAATGTTTTTATCATACATAAAAAGAGTTAAATATTTTTATGTAGTGTTGATATTTCGTACACAATGGTCTAGTTAGCTCAGATAGTAGATACTGTGGATACAGGTGTTTGTCCTAAATCTGGTTTTTGATGTATTCGTGTTATAAATTCGATTGAAAGCTACTCGGAATAATTACAATATTCTATAGTTTTATAATTTTTTTAAAATATTGTTTGTTTTATAAATGCGAGCTACTTCTTAATTTTAATAAGGTATATTAAATGTGTTCATAAGTTAAAGTCAGATGTATTACGGCGGATCCAACATCAGTTTTTCGTAGAATGATACACAGCGTGATTTTTTTATTTGACCCGCTAAGTAGATAATGTAAATGACTAATGTCAGAATTCCCTTCTCGATAGAAAATTGTTCTCTTCTCTGGAATGAAAAGTCTATAATGCCACTAAGTATATGCTCAATGTTTCACCCAAATCTATTTTATAGTTTGTCTTAAAAAAGCAATTTTACAAACATTTTACTGTATTATTATAAGATTATAATAGTAAGCAGTATTGTATATAATTATGAAACAGAGAATGATTATTGTCATCAATAATTTCTAATCGTAATCATTTCTTATGCGTAAGAGTTAGTGAAGATGCAATTTTCTATTATACTCTGAGAAACCCACAAGTGGCATTGTTTCAAAATAAATTAAGTGATTGGTATCAAATAAAAAAATCGACTATAATGTAAGTTAAAAGAAAGAAGTACTTGTCGGTTATAAGGAAATAAATAATAGGTACTATCCATCACGGAATTAAAAAAAATAGATTACACCGCTTTGATAATCCCCATAATACAAGTGGAAACATTGTTAAAGAGCAAAGAACTCGCGGCAGCTTATTATGTATATCTACAGAACCATCACTGCGTAACACAAACGTCAAAACAATAAATATATTACACTTCATGATATTAACATTAATATCTTTTTTGTTATAGAAGAAGTAAATCTTACGTTAATATCGGTTTATTGAAGCATAACTACTTAATGCAAATTATTATATATTAGGGTTCTGTTTAACTGTATTCAAGGACAATAATATCAATAATATTGCGATGTCGTTTATATTTTATCATATAAAATAGTACAATGTGTGTTTTTTAATGGTAATGTAGAGAAATCTGAAACCACCTGAAAGACTAAAAAATCATACCTTGTTTGTGAAATCAATTGTGACATAGTTTCATTAATAGTAAATTGTCCAAAAAGTTACTGAAATAATTTGTTTGCTGCATTTTGCATTGCATGCTTTGTCTAAAAAGTTAAATGTATTTTGTTTTATATATAATTAATATGAAATACGGACATAGGGATGCACAACATGCATCTACAGTTTAAATAAAGAATTACTACGATTTTTTAATCGAGTAATAATACATATTTTGATTATAATAGTTGAAACAGAAGTAAGAACCTACAGAACCTTCACTATGTAATTTTGTTTTGCAATTATTTATTATTTATGGGGAATTTTAATATCATTCTTTTGTTATGAATATTCATGCGGAAAATTATAACTAAAGTACGCGTAATGAGTGAAAATAAATGAGCACTGAAACTCTAAGACGACATCCGCTTAACTTTTATATTTATTAATGACCGCTCAACAGCACTTCATGCATGAACTCCTTTCGTAACGATGATAAATTTCAGTAGGAAAGCTGAAATATTTCACTTGCCACTTTCTTTCGCGTATAAGCAATAAATCGACATGTTCGTTTAAAATCTTTTTTATTTTGGCTTTCTTTGTATCAAAATAATATTGACGGTACATCGTCAAGTCACTCTTACCTTATATCTAACCTATTTTATAATGGGTACATAACATAATACAAATATAAATATGATTTACTGGTCATGCGAAATTAATATCACAGGTCGACCACTCCGAGTCGATTTTCAGAAAGGTACGTTGAGCGCTGTTTAAATAAAATTAATTACAGTGCTACCTGCCAGCTAACTTTGTAACTACTAGGTCTGATTTGTAAGTTAACGCCATCTAGTGGTATCCGTAGTGACCAGCTCCATCGTAGTGGTTTCCATACACTTGCGGGTGGTGAGCGTGACCAACACGCTTGACGACTGCGTTGAAACCGTTGTGTTTGTCGGCTGTGTACTCGACAATACGAGTAGTGCCGTCAGGCTCAGCAAGCGAGTAAGCACCTAGAGCAAACAAAAGCACATTGAGGTATTGTATCCATTTCGTTTACCGTACAAAATATAGATGGCAGTGTCCAAAATATTTATACCGTTGAAATGTGATAAAATAAAACTTATGTATTACCTTTGACGACATCTCCATCACGGGTCTCCCATTGAGTTTTGTGGTCACCAGTGTGAGGGTCTTTTACTGAGTAATCAAACGCGTACTTGGGATACGCCTGTGACAATAAATGTAAATGATAAAACAAATCAAGAATTCCAATGACATTTCCAACAAAAGACATCAACGAGATAGAGTTCGTTGATGTCTTTTCGTCCAAAATATGACTGAATACCATTTTAGTACCATAAATAAATATACTAATTGCAAAAAGCACTCATTATAATTAATCTTTTCACTAAATTTCGTTTTGCAGGATGCATTGCAAAGGCATACTTCACTATAGTTAAAACTGACGGATATTTGTACCTATAAATTTTGACCAGCATTAACTTTTTTAACGATGACATCCGGTAACATGTTTAAGGCAGTAAATTAGTAAGTACCACCAAGGTCCACATTCACCAAACTGACAATTTAGTGCAGTGACGCAAGTATGGGACGTTATGGTGGCTAAACACCATATCCGTTACGGACTGTTATTTCTGATATTGTGGACCAGTTACTTTTGTTGTTAAACGTTTGAACGTGTAGTTTTATGCAATATAAAGGTTGACTCGTAAGATAATAAACAATGTGAGTGTGTTGGCAAATGTAATGTCATTCATATTTATGTCTTTATACGGGGATAGATTTCATATTGTCTAGACCTTATAAATAAACTATACTAATATTCTATGTGACATTGATATATAAAGCCTATGAAGTAATAATTAAACTTATTTCTAATGCGCTCTTTTATTAAGTTACTAAGCCTCCATTAAATTATTAAGGTAATAAATTTAAAGATCCATAATATCCGTTATGCAGCAATATATGTGTTAGCATGAAAACAAAATTACTTCTCTAATTTTCTATAATGCCTTCTACTCTTTAATTATATCAGATTCATAAAGTTCATGAGATTTAACATTTCAGAGGCTATAACTAAAAACACACCTAATTGCAATATATATTATATGCTGCATGATTTTTAAAATTCTATAATTTATAAATTGTATATTAAGTCTTGATTCTTTTCTACAGAAGAACTGATTTTTACCTGTAATAATAAGTATATATTATAATATAATAATTAAAAAACTACAAAATATACAAAATACGTCAATTTTGATAAAAACCTATAACTATTATATCTACATATAAAAATTTGATTGAATTTCGACTTACGTAGTAGTCTCCTCCGTGGTGACCACCGTCGTAGCCAGAGTATCCGCCACCAACTCCGGAATATCCGCCACCTACGCCAGCATATCCACCACCTACGCCGGCATATCCGCCACCAACGCCAGCATATCCGCCATATCCGCTGTACGCTTGCCCGATGTATCCCGCGCTAGCAGCGGCACACACGGCGGCGATTACGAAAACCTGTAATATCACGAATATAAGGATTAATTATTTGTTTTAGCATCATATTACAAAGTAATTTTAAAAAGTATAAGATCATAGGTTTATAGATAAATATATGTGATTTCCTAAAAAACATTCCTAACAATTAATTTACAAAGAATTATAGCCAATTATTTATTCACTTTTTCGCGTAAAAATATTATAAAACGTGATAAAATGTTATGTTAAAGGTGTAAAATATTTATTATTTTTTCAACTTTGCATGATTGCCCACTACGTAATTACATTGTATTTTTAGTAACATCATACATTATTAAATGCACCACCTTAAAATTTACCTCAATACCTGTCTTATTCATTAAATGTTACAAATTAACTTTATTTTTCGCGGCATACCTCACAGTTTTTGCCGTAACAGTTCCGTTATACCGTGAAGTTCACTTCTTTTTATTGCCATGAACAATTAGAGCGACCTCAATAGCATCAAGCTGTGTTTAAGGTCACATAGTGTTGGTCATTTCATTCATAACACTGGCCAACAATGCTATTACACTTGTCTTGTTATCTTATACGTAGAACAATACACGGTCCTGTACAAACACAGGATGTGTCAATATCAGTACTCGGATTTTCTTAATGGCTTTCCATCGGTATTATAAGATATTTAATAGGAAATTCGTTTCGAAAAGAAAAGTACATTATTTTTCAAGTACTATATATCTTAAAAGTATGATAACTTTTAATTAAGAATAGTATCAATATTTTGTTTATAATATTTTAGCTCTTGCCAATGTCCACAGTTTTATTCAAAGATTTTTATACAAACAAAATGTTTACTTTTCCTGTTTTAGACCGTTTTTATTTCTATAACCTCTTCATTTTTAAGATTAGACAATTTTATTCTCAAAACAACAAAAAAAGAGTCACTTACATGACAATAATATAACAAAAACAGAAGTAATAATTAAAATTTAACTTCAATTTAAAGTAACATTTTTGATTTAATCGAAACTATAATTTTGCTCTAACGTATAATTAATCCAATAAATATAACATATAACATATATAATAACATTTATCTGCACCTATTGCTACAAAGCGGACACTGGAGCGGATTCTTTATGCAACTGGCCCATGTCATAAATACACGTTGTGGTTTGTCTTGCGTGATAGTAAAGTGCATTGCATTGCAGATATAAAGTGCTTAGATCGACCTGTTTAATTTGACTAGCATTGGTTATTTTTATTTTATAGAAACACAGCGAAACTTGCATTACTTACGATAAATGACACAAAAAATAAGATACCAATTAGACATTTACATTATGTACAAAATAAAAGTTTCAGTTACTGAGTACTCTATTTTTTTGTACTATAATAATCAAACATCTAACAATATGACATAATTTTTTTCCACCCATAATAACAGTTTTATATATACCAAGGAGCAATTAAGTATCAGTAAATCTGTAGTAAGTCATTTTAAATCTATAAATATTTTGAAATTGCTACATATTTCCGTCCTAACTATCGCAATGATAGCCTAACGCTCTGGAGCACGAAACTCTTGAAATATTACGGCTTTATATTGATACAGTAACACTTACGACAATTTGTAAAGAGGTCCGAATAAACTTTCGGTTTAAATTTTAGATTGAAATTATTGTAGTAGCTACTGATTAATGACTCAATATCACATTTAAACAATTTGCAGACGAAGACGTCCTAATATATGTTTCTTATATTTTTGCATAATTTATTCATGTATTTGTGGTCTAATAATATAAACTGAAATACTCATAAATTATTGATGCCAGCTACTTCGTTTTCATAATTTAAAATTAATTAGACAATACTTGATAAGATTTTTTTCCAAGGATAAAAAAATAACACATTTTTGGTGACATGCGGATATTGACAATCATATATTATACCAAAAATAATATCAACCCTATATTATATGATGTCCTACTACTGGGCACCGGCCTCCTCTACAACTGAGAGGAGTTAGGCCTCAGTCCACCACGCTGGCCTAGTGCAGATTGGCAGACTTTACATACCCTCAAAATTCCTATAGAGAACTTCTCAGGTATGCAGGTTTCCCCACGATGTTTTCCTTTACCGTTAAAGCAAGCGTTAAATTACAAATCATACAATCAATATATTTATAGATACAACTGTAGATTCTATGTAAACTACTTGACGAAGCTTCAAGTAATTAATCTACTTCGCTTAGAAAATTGACATCACATTGCACAACGTGGTTGTATCAATTTTTCCTTTTTCATACTATTTATTACATCACTGCAATAAGCCCATCGATATGTCGCAGCGCTAATAACAGTACTTCCCACTATTACGTGCTATTTTTTGCTATTGATGGAGCAAGTACATGGTTATAACATACAATTTCAGAATTTTCTTATGAGCGGATAATGAGTACCATTTTTGGAATTGATGTCTCATTACGCATTGCGTTGACAATACGTGACATTTGTGAAAAGATATAATGACAAGCTTTTGTATTGATTGTGTAAATGATTTGCAGTTATATTGCAATTATTGAAGTCTCAATTTAAATATAAGTGTTTTCTTATTATCTTTACCTTACACTGTACTCCTATTACTTACTACTATTTTTTCAAGAATGTAGAAGATCGAAGCGAGGACCTCCCTTTTAAAACTTCCTTTTTTAATTTTTTTTTTATTTAAAGCTCGACTTCAACATTGATTTCACGATACATACTTATAAGTTAGCAACAATACTCAAAATAATCGTTATCACAATGTTTGGTAATATGTGTCATATCACCGACAGTTACTCTGAATTAATTTCTATACAACGTAATATTCTAATCTAAAGAACATAAAAACCAATATTTTTTTGCCCTGCCATCTATAGTAATATGTAAGTAATGATAGAGTTGACGTGACTGACGTTAAGTACCTATGAAGTAACCGCGTTGCGTGCGTTATGTTTGAAAAGTACGAATAGTTCCGGATGCGATACATAAAATTATACTAATTATAATAAGTGTCAACTAGGAATAGATATTTTACAATATTTTAATTATATTTAAGGGACTTTAAAATGTGTAGAGTCGGTTATGACGCCATTTTCCATTTTTAAATTGTTAAAATAATTTTAATTTCTTAAATTAAACCTCGAATAATTATGACAACATTTTTAAAGTATATTTTAAATTTTGATATTTTTATTTTAATATTTTCTAAAATTATAGCTTTAATTTTTTTATATTTTAAATTTTAAACACATACGCGCACACACTTACTTGGAAGGAACGCATTTTCTCAACACTTAGGTCACTTTCGTCCTTTTCAGCTACGCCGACAAGAGTTGAACTGACACTGATGCATGGCTGACCGACTGCACACTATTTATAACGAGTCTGCTTGCACCACCTCCGACTCTGCTTCACTAGGATTCTGGTACTTTGTACAGCATCTATGTTTAGTGCGTTTTAATTTGCTCCTTATTGCCATTTAATAATGTATGTGATTAGTTTGGGATAATTGATGACTTAATTCGTATCTGGTTAGTTATCGCCGTAGTTTAAAAATGAAAATGATTCTTAGACATTAATGATACGGTCGGTCATTTTGCTTTTAACATGAATAATACCTGATCTAACTCTGTATCAGTTAACGTGAATAATTTAATTTGTGAGCTATTATTTTATATTATGTATATAGTGCAGATTATAAATTTAATTTTATAAAGAAGAAGAAAAAAATAAATTCTTAAATTTTGAAAATTAAAAAATGTATCTTAGTATAACGATAAATGTAACAAAAAATCATAATTTTATACATTATTTATAATATGTTAAAACTAAAAATAAACTCATTTAATTTAATGAAAAAAAAATTACATTCTTCCAGAAAGCGCCATATGTAGTAGCTAAGATAATATTATATTATGCATAACATGTATAAATTTACATAAGTTTATTACAACCCATTAAATTACATATTTCAAATAAAAACCCCTCTCGAAAAATAGTTTTTTTTTTTGTGTAATTTGTAACGTATTTACACCATTGATGTATATAGACACGTTGCATCATGAATCTATGTTAACTGTCAAAACTGATAGACATTTTTGTAACACAATCAACTTAACAATCGTGATAAAATTTTACATCATTAATATTTGGAGCAACTAAACGCAAAAAGAACAAAGCTTTCGCTATAGTAATTGTAATATATTTTTTTACATAATGATTGAATTTAGTAAAAAGTACTACATACAAAGAGTTTTAAGATTATATTGAGCATACATTGGGAAGATGGTTACTCGTTCTACGGTGAAATAGTAAAACAACAATGTAAAATACGTCATATTTTGCATTGCATTTAATGCACATATAATATATTTTCTTTAACTATTTTATTTTTCTATTAATATCTTAGGCCGCTGCGAGATCTTGTCTCAGGAACATTTGAGAAAAAGAAATGACTTATTACCAGTTGGTAATCACTTTTGGAGCACAAATTTGGTTCTGATCTCTGGTCTATAACCGACTGTAATGTTTAATGTCTAACTATAAATATAAATAAGGCACTCAATAAATACTTCTTTAATTAATTCTGTATTAATCACATACATGCCACACATCCTATTAACCCCGCGAAGGTAGGCAGAAACGCAAGTGGGCACTCACATGCGACCGTGGGTACTCCGTTCCGTGGTATTTTAGATTAAACATAAAAAAAGCAAAATATGCGGATACGTCAATACAATCAATAGTTTTCTATTGTGATAAATCTATATAAATATTCTATGAAGCATCACAATATTGCTACGCTTGGTATCAATAATTCCAGGTAAGAAATTCACGCGGTTTGTGTACAGTAACTTGATATAGTCCATGTCTGTTAAGTTCTGAAGTAATGATATTTCGGGTTACTGTATCATATTATCAGCCAATCTTAAGAAAAGAAACTTACGTTTAAAACTCGATTTACTTAAACTTTTATAAATATCTATACAATATTTTGATATTAAAATCAAAATCATGGAAAGGGTGGGAGCTCCATCGTGAGCTACTAAAATCATGAATTAAAACTTTTCTTTGGGAGCTTTTTTTATTCTTAAAGAAGGGGCTTAGTGGCACAAGCGATTATGCCGGCCCTTTGGGAGCTTAAAAATGTTTTAATAGAGATTCTTTTCTACATCCCAAAAAGTCTGTAAACAGTATTAAAGTTGTCAGAATTATAGACAAAACAATGCCTAAAACGCATGCAAAACAATGACAAAGCAATGTGTTCTTCATCCTGAGACATAACACGTTACGTCACACGTCATAATATCCAGAAATAACACATCAGCTCTTGCACTAAATATGTAGCAGATAATATGCTTGCATCTTTTCAAACAAAATCTCGTAAAAAAGATACCTTATAACATACTATATAACATACTTGCATACTTATTATCACTGTCTGTCTCCGATTTGTAACTAAACCCTAATGATTTAAGATCTCAATATCATCCACATAGACTAGCTACTGACAACACCAACCTCTAAGTAAGGGAAAATTATTACAATAGGCACTTACTGTGTTCGATATTATTCTATCACATTGACGGATTACCGTGAACAGCGAATTTGCATCACGTTTTTGTCCTACAGATTATTCTCTGTAAATAACATTACGTTACACGTATACTCCCTCAGTTCACATAACTATACATTGTTATGCACCAATTACCTAATAGTTATCTAAAGCAATTTAGGGCTGGGACATAAAGCGACATCAACACTCATTCTATTATGAAACATTTCTAGAAGTTACGTGACCAGGGAAAAACAGATTAGGTCCTCGATTGATATCAGTAATATATAGCGGCAATTAGGGCTTGTTATGGAAAATAAAATTAATTCGTAGTGTTATTTCTCTTTCATTCAGTGTTGCACCGATAACCACGTAAATAGCCACTTTATAAAGTTGATGAAAAGCTCCTCTATAAAGTCGATGGAACAGAAAACTGATCAATATAATCACGTGCCAAGGATATTCTTCGTGACTACCAAATAATAAAATATTTCCATTGAACTGGCTGTAATGGTATCATTTCATATTTTTCGACATTCTCTCTGGGCCTTACTTACCATTAGGAGCATTAGAAATATTTTACTGAGCCAAAAAAAAAAACAAAAACATACCTAATTAAGTACAATATTTAACAAATATATTTTGGCAACCTTCGTTAAGCGAAATAGTATTTTTTAACCAATCAACCATATTAGAACGCTATATAAAATATATAATAGTTTCACACTAGAATAAAATACGTTCTATTCAATATCGCTCTAATTTCAATAAGTCGTTAAGATGAGATCCTCGTAATTAATACAACATATTGCCAATAGCGATCAGTGTTAAGTTGAGTACAAAATCGAGTGCCGAAAAAAGAAACAGAAACATTTTTTATTTAATGTAATTATTACTGTGCTTTATATAAATCAATGGTGAAATAAGGAAGTCCAATTTTATGAAACACATAGCGCTATATAATTGAATAAATGATGATTTGCGTTCGACCAATCTTGGCCCACATTTAATTCTTTAATTTATTTATTTTAGGAAGTTTTACAAACAAATAACATCAGTAGAGATTAATGATAAAATATAGCCCTATGCTAATTACATTCCCTCATTTCTTATTACATCTTCATTAAATGTCATATGACCTAGACTTATGGACTACATATGAAACTTCTTTACTACAAGTGCTTGCATACTGTTGCTTGGCAGCAGAAATAGACAATGCAGTAGTACCTACCTAGAGTCTCACATAAACGCAATCGTTAATTATTGAAATAACAGGCCAGTTGTTGGCGCCTGTGATGTTTCGTTATGTATTATTAGCATCGCGCGTTTCGTTGTTATGAACAGTATGTCTGTACGCATTACGTGTTTATACCTAGTATGTACCTAGTATATCAGTCATACGATAGTATGGAGTTTTTATAGCGAAATTAAATTAAGTGTAAAAATGTAACTATAAAAATAATATCAAGTATGGTTGAACTATAGCTTAAATTCGAAATTCAAAATTATTTTCGATATGAAATTTATATTTAGATATTTCTAGAGCTATGAATGGCGGAAGTTACAGCTTTGATTTATCACACGCTTTTTAAAATCGCAATATCCCGAATGATTTGTTCAAATGATAAATGAAAGACATTTGCATATAGACACGTTACCATACATTTTGCAACAATTCTACACATAACTTATTTGGGCAAAATGTCGCGATCTTTTCATGTTTAATTACTGCAGTTAAACAACTATGGTTCCTATTGTGTCTAGAAAAGTATTGGTAACTTTAAAAAAACGAATAAGTACCAAACATTGCCAAAATAGGAAACAAATAATATACGCCGAGCATGCATAACAAGCCAAGTCTTTGAAAGAAGTAGGGACCAGTACTTAGAAACCTTTATTCTTAGCTCTGTCAAAAAACGGATAGAAACACATTATATGTATATAAAGTTCTTAGGAACAACTAATGGGTGTATCTTTCGAGATTATCGTGTGAAATCAACCATAAAATCATTTCACGTTGAGTCATTTAGCGATATTACTCAGAATTAGGGCAATAACTTCTACATACCTCAGTATCTGAAAAATAACACTTAATTCATTGTCATTCGGACATTGTTTATTTGAAATCTATTAAATTCTTTCCAATCTAGTTAATTATCACCGTTTTATTGACTTACCGTAAAATCCAAGGATTTTATTTATTTAGTGCGGTAGTTGCGTGTTTATTGCTTTTATATGTTTAAATCATTCGTGTCCTGTCGATTTATTATCTGACGTAACACAATGTGGAAGGATGTTGTGAAATCAACTGTGAAAAAGGTGATTTTTATTTTGACCATCTCGGAGCACTGTGTTGTTGCATTATGAAAGGTTAGATGGTTTTAATGTTCTACAATCAAATGATTCGTTCTAATTTAAATCGAAATAGAAATGTAACCAATTTAATAAATGAAAATTTTTGGATGTGTGTTATAAGTAAACGCAGAAACAGCTGAATGAAGTTTAATGTAAATTGGCACACGGGTGGACCGTGTTCGGGACTAACATTATCTAGTTTTTATCCTGATAATTTACTCACATCGAAAACTGTGAATTCTTAAATCAGATTTTTACATAGATGGCGCTGGTGTAGTATACGTGGCAGTTTGAATCACGTTTAAGTAACCATTGTAGAGAGAAAGACTTATCACGCAGGTGAAAGCCCGAGCAATACCTAGTATATTATATTCTTCTAGAACTTTTTTTATCGAGACATAGCTTTCCCGATACCTTTGCAGTCCAGGGAGAAGTGTATAGGTTAGCTTACTACTGGAATGAAGCCTTACTAGCCTTTCGACCCGTTCATGTTCTTTACCATGTCTAATGTATGCGTAAGAAGCGGTGTCAGTGCTTTATAATTTAAAGAATTATATACCTATTATTAAGATCAGTCAATGCGTTTAACATAAGGTTGGTAATTTACTTGACCCGTTTTGACACTTCGCTTTATCAATTATTCTCGGTAGATCGCCCGTAACTGACTCACTACCGCTATAATAGCCAACCAACGATTTGAACACAATATCTTGTGTTGAGGATTTTTTTTTGTATGCTCATGCTACCCTTACGTATAAAAACTATCCCAACATGCAGTAGAACCAGTTTTGCCAAAGTTGTTTGCTGCCGGCTATATTGACATTATATCAATCCAGTCTGCCATTTTGTCCTCGAGGATGGTTTTGTTCTGGTCATGAATAATCCATTTAAATTGAGTTACAAGGCACAACGTTTATGGAGAGACCGCTTCATAATTTAAGGACCGAGATTTTTATGATGTTTATAGAACCAGTAAAAGATTAATGAGTAATTTATTTTAATAAAATTTCATAATTATGTACCAAATTGTTACCATTAACATCTTTATTTTCTGTGCTTAAATTGACTAATGATTAGATAATGTTCAGTAATAAATCACTGAATTCACGCATTCACAATCCGGATATTACATTTGCGAATAAAAACATTTAATACATAATATGTACATTATCGCAATAACAATTCATTATTATGTAATTCGTGAATACAATTCATATAACGAGGTATCATGATGATTACTGAATGGAAAATGTTACAAATCATCATTTTGTAATTACTACACTTGTATTTGTTAGTCTAATAATGTAAACAATGCTGGTTTCTTCTATTTAGGGCGCTGTCTAACCCGTGGCATTTTGAGTCTAGTGTTCACAGGTACTACATGAATTGAAACATACTCGTAATTTTGCAAATTATTAAGGGTCATAATATGACTCTCGTCTCATCGTTGTACTAAATAAATTATGAAGACGAGATTTTAAGCCATCAGCTCATAGTTTAAGCAAGACCTAATTGCCGTCGCATTATAAAAATCGTTGATGGTTACATTGTCTCCATAGCATTGCCAGTAAATAAAAGAGCCGAGAAATGTGTTGTTAGTTTAAGTAGTCGATTTGTCATGCCAGTACAAAAAGACATATATTACAATATACAACGAACATAAAAGATTTTTCTATGATTAGTCTGATAATAAACACTTAAACTTTGTATAGCTTTCTTAGTTTTGAGAGTAAGCCCGTCAAATTAACCTCACACGGTACAAGAGATACAACCATAAAGATCTTCGCGACTTATAAGCACTAAAACCTTGTATAGATCTCTTAATTCCCAGGAGTAGGCCCGTCAGTACAAATTTACACTAGATAATGTAAAAGATATAACTATAAAGATATTTTAAATTTGTTTAGTTAACCATTTTGTATCCTGATATGGCTAGTTAAGTAAACTTGTCGAAAACCTATCCGGGCGCCAGATTCATTACGCAGTCGAAATTAATACTTCAATGACATATCGATTTCCTACAGCGGAAAAGGGAGACATTAAACTTAATAAATAATACGCGAAGCAATTCAATATTATATTAGTAGAAACGGAAAAAATGATTAAGTACTCTAAAACATATTAATTGCTGCGAATCCATAAAAGGTCTGACGGATTAATTTTAATTACGATTGCTTTAAAATAAGAACATGTTGCTATTTTTTTTTTTATTTTTTTAATGATTCGAGACGAGCTTGCCGTTCGCCTGATGGTAAGCGATACGACCGCCCATAAACAGTAGAAACACCATCCAACACCTGAAATCACTGCGCTCGCCATCCTAAGATAGGAGATGTTAATCTTATTATAGCCAGTAGTTACACTATTAAAATGGTAATAATTATAAATGGTAGTCATTCAGTGTTCATATTTACGAGATTATCTATACTATGACTCAAAACTATGTTACTCTGACACACGCCAACTTCTCTAAGCTAGAATCGGCAGTTATATCATCACTTGAACTTCGAAGCAATCCAACTCCTTGACAACGGGTCTAGTGAGGAGACTGAAGAAAAGTCTATTGAATAACGTATAGTAAAATAAAGTTTATTTTCAATATAGAAACAATGACTCCTAGCCAACGTTAAGAAACATTTCCAAACTAAAATACGATCCTCACGAATACGCTAATTATCCACAAATTTCGGAGATTCGATAAAAATCTCCAATAACTTAGAATTGGAACAAGGCAATGTTACCGCAACATCGCTCGCCTAAGTCCATTATTAGAGCAACTCGATAAGAACAAAGCCCAAAGTAATTGCTAATCGAAGTATCCAATCAATCTTCAATTTGATGCTGTGATATTTTGTCAGATTATTTTAAAAAGCGTTTAAATTCACTTGAATATATTAAGCTAAAATGTCCGCAGGTTCAAATTCCAAGGGTATACACCTTTGACTCTTATAAAAATTATGTGTGTATTCTTTGTGAATGATTGCTTGCTTTAGCAGTGAAGGAAAACATAGTGAGGAAACTTGCATACCTGAGAAGTTCTCTATAGTAACTTTGAAGGTGTGTAAAGTCTACCAATCTACTAATGGAAATGGTTGGGGTTGCCTTAGGAAGGACTGCGTTCAATTTCTGAATGAGAGAACGTGTATTGGTTTCTCTCATTTTACTTGGGATGAGTCTGTGTTATAAGAGGCTGTTGTAATAATTAAGTATAAAATTACTCCGCCATATTTATTTTTAAGTATGACGCTAGGTTACTGAATCCCCAAACTTGGATATTTGACCTATGTGACTGCTTAAAAAGCCGTAACACCAAATAACGTCTAAACAAGGTTAAATCTGGATTGACAGGTTATAACTTCTCTTGGACTTTTGACTATTTTTGAAATTAAGGTAGATTTGATATTTGGGACATTTGGGAGTAGTAAACAGGTTTCCCTTGTGGGATAGAATGGTTATAGAGTGACAAAACCAGAATCACAATATCTATTCACTTGTTAAGTGTATATTTATACAAAAATGCGTTGTAAAAATTAATAATATTTCCATGTCCACACAAGCAACAAATACCTTAAAAACGCCCTAAATAGTAAAGACGTTGAATGCAATAACAAAATAAACAATACAATTCACGCCCCATTACCCATAGAAAAATAACAACGACTGAAATATCGAGATGTTCTTAAAAAACCAAACCACATCGTTACGTGCTAGTCGGCCAAGGAAAATAGCGAACTAGTAAGCACGTACTTCATCAAGGTTGATTTTATAAATCCAACAATATTGGTATGATCATCATCTGGCGTGTTTTGTACTCTTCTGATTCTGATAAAAACACCAGTCAAGCGTATTGTTATAGCCCGCAGTGTTCTAAAATTTGTTCGCCTATTATTTTAAATATTTTTATTATCCCTCACCAGTCAAAACAATCATGCCAACCTTTCTGGAACCGAATATATTATAAAGTAACTCCTGGAATGCGACACACATGAGATACCATAACGGGTTTTACACCTTGTTTACGATGACCGCTATCCAGGCGAAAACCAATATCCTACCAATCATCATAATCAAAATATAATAATAGCTATTGCTCGAGGCTTCGCTCGCGTGAAGGAGTTTTCCCGGATATTTTTTCCGACTTACTTGATAAATATCGTTATATTATGACCAAATTACACAAAATCATTATAAACTCCTATGTGTTATTCTGATATATAACCAATATTACTGTAAAGTTTAATCCAAATCCGTTCAGTAGTTTTTTCGTGATGAGTAACAAACATACATCCATCCTACCAAACTTTCGCATTTATAATATTAGTAGGATTTTGCAGCTGATATCAGTTTATTACTCATTACTAAGTTTTCATTGATAATAACGTAGGTCGCTGATTGTGTAACTTCACTACAGAGTAATGTTGTGACAAAATTCCGTTGAATTGAATGGGCAATAGTACAATTGCAACTATTATGTTTATTTCTCTCGTAGCCGTGTAATTACGATTGTTACTTGCGCTTTACGGCTGTTATACTATGGCCTCATGATGTTGTTTGTTTGACGCTTATAACTTATTGGTAAGATCATATGTAGGGGGTAAATATACGAGTCCGTGAAAGATATAATACCACACAAACACTGTCCACTGCATGCACCATTAATACGTCATAAACAGAAATAAACTGTTATTAATTTGTTAGAATTCATTCTAATTAAGTTACTATGGAATTGGTAGCAATTGGCTGAAGCAACTAATCACCTGTTGAATTATTAAGCAATTAGTTAAAACTACATTCAACGATATAGTATAAAAACAAAATATCACTTCGGTCCGGAGGGTCTATCTACTTCGAAAAACGA
Organism: Manduca sexta; assembly: GCF_014839805.1. Lineage (NCBI taxonomy): Eukaryota > Metazoa > Arthropoda > Insecta > Lepidoptera > Sphingidae > Manduca > Manduca sexta. Next base: position 14,967,600 of record NC_051140.1, read on the forward strand.
ACGTCGAAACGTCGCTCCGAAACGAAGAAACGACGAACTTCGTATTTAACTCTACTACCAAATTACTTCGAATTCGTCACCGTTCTGTAGCTTACCTTGGTGGTAGGATCAATTGCCCGTATTTTTTTGAAGTAAGCAGTTGAACTTTATCCTCGCAGATGGTTTTAAAACTATAACTATAAGTTCTTACAAATTCCATGTCTGAAATATTGCGATGAACGAATCGGATCCGTCGTCGAATCCGTCATCAAATCCGTAACACTTCGTAGTAACAAAATGTGATGCGATCCGTCATCCGAAACTACGGCTTTCGTTTTTCGAAATAGACCCTCTGTACTACAACGTATAACATATGCCGCGATTCCATTTTAGCTCTCGTATTCTATATTGCGTTCAAAATACGTCAAATTACATTGTTAAAAGAATAGTTTCACAAATCTGACATTGGTACAAAAGTTCTAAGAAAGAGCCAAGTGGAGTACTTAAAAGTATGTTTGCGAAGTCTTTGATTAGCACTATATGGCGAAAAGTAGGGCATGACACCTTTAAGTGTAAGTTCCCACGCTTATTTTACCAAAAACTGACCTTGTAAATACGAAATTGAAAACTAGAATGAGTCATAGAATAACACAAATGCAATAAAGGAGGCCGATTTGTTATGTCACAGATAAATCAAGAATATTTGAATTTGGAATTGAGGATAAATACTAATATTAAATTATTTTCAATCTACACAATTAGAATTAATGGAAGAATTTTCGTTAAGATATAAATAAAATATAATAATTATGTTTTTTTTTAATATCCCAAGTACTACTCCATCTTATAGTCATTATAATAATATTATAATTTGTTTATACATTTTCAATATAACAGTGATATTAATAACAATATTTTTTGTTGCTTATAATACCACAGCATATTAATCCATAATAATACTACAAAATACAAAATAATACTAGCACTAATTAACGTCTTATAATTTTAGTTAGAACAGCGCCATCTCACATTTGCTCTTGGAACTTATAAATGCGATCATAAGCTATGAAGCAAACATTTAAAGCATCAAGAAGCTCAAGGTACACGAGTAGTTAGTTACTTGAGATATCGATGCTTGAGAACGCTTGCTACTTACCTTATTTAGTAATATGAAACCTGGTTCATAGATGGCGCTAGACATTTTGTTCTTCAAAGTATAGTAATATTATCTATTATAATCGTCTAATTTCTTTTGTATTCTATAATCTTACTTAGACAGGGCCAAATGGAAATTTTAAGAAAAAGTTATATTCAGTTAGATTTTATGTAGCTGATTATGATGTATTATTACATAACGTGCATTTTAAAATTTGAATTATCAAATAGGTTTTAGAATAACAAAAATGTTTAGGTAAATATTAAGTTCTATTAGAGGTATATTTTGAATATAGCTCCGCTGTAATACATATTATCTATTACAATTCTAATAAGAAGTAAAAACTGAAATTATATACAAATTTTTGGAATTGAAAAATCCACACAAAAAGATAACGGAAACCTTTTTGTGACCTCTTTATTTATTTATATACAGAGAAGTAAATAGACGGCACGTCATAGGCATTTTCTACCAATCTATATTAGTGTGATGCAGAGATAAACAAGGTCGGTTCATCTACATATAGTGAGACAAATATTTTAATAAATACATTGCTTGTATACAGATAAATATTTAATGAATACCCCTAATACAATTTAACATTTACGATAACAATTTAAAATTGAACTATTACTATGAATTTTTAAATTACAGAAGTCCTTGCCCTGCAGCATTAACAGTAGCTTACAATGGGCGATAATAAAATGTTTAAAGGATACAACAATAAAATTATAGTGTAATAAATAACGTATCTACACTGCAGTCACGCTACTGCTCTTTTAAAAAGATCGTATTCAATATATGTGCAATATATTATTAAATCTATTATAGCCTCTTTATATTAACCTTCCGATGCAATAAATCCACTTCTGTATTTTATTTCCACAAGCTACACCTGTATTAATTAATATTATTTTTTATAATTCCGTGGTATATAGCATTTAGACTTATTCAAATAAAGATGTTAATTAAAATGACAGATTTAAGTTCTAGTTCTCATCCACATATTAAGTTTGTAAATATTCATATTTATGTAGCATATTTTCATTGAATGCTCTTCAACATCTACATAAAGAAAAAACACAATATATTTTTATGCAGAGGTAATCGTAGTTGTTATCCTTAGAACTTAAATCATTTAAAAATCTTTATAATATTTATCCCAAACACACTCACACCTGTTATCCCCAGAAGGGGTAAGTAGAGATGCAACTGGAGCAATAACTTTTCTCCGTGTGTATTCCGTCGTATGATAAGATAAGTGGCGAGCCTATCACTATATCGGGCACAAACTCTAAACTCCAGGCTAGAACTGAGTAGCAAAACCCAATATCACTATCACGACCGGGAATTGAATCTGAGACCCCAGCACTGTAGTTGTGTTACAAATTCGCCACCGTAGCACTGTAAAGTTATTTATAAACACTCTAAAAAATATTTTTTGCCCTTCAATACATTTTTTTTTTGCTTAACTGAACCTTTAATGACATTTAAAGATTATAACCCTTTCATTTTCGTAGTAATTAATATGTTTTTACCAATGCAACCTAAACAATTCTGGCATTAAATATTCCAGATCTAGTCGTTACTAAGTAACCAACAGCCTTCGTGTCAATTAAGCATTAACACGACCATATTGGTAATTTATGATTGTGACCGACTATCTTTGAAAAGCTTTAAACAGTCTCTTAAATTAGTGCATAAATCATTTACTTTGTTGATGAATAGAATTGCTGAAGGTCGCAGGGAAGTGGTACGAAATAAAGTTGTTTTACATATTAATCACTAAATGTTGCCCGCGAGTTCGCCTGCGTGAAAAGCCTTTTTCGTGATAAAAATCCTTAAAACACTTTAGCGATTCATCGCGCAACCGATCAGCGCCATCTAATTAAAAAATCTCAGCACTACTCATGGATGCAAATACTATCATATAAAAAGTATCCTATATGACATATAGCATATGTGATCCCAGGATATGATCTACCCGTGTACCAAACTTCACCCAAATTTGTTCAGTTGCTTTTACTTAAAACTTTACATCGTTTTTTATGAGTATACCTTTACATTATACTTATTATTCTACGTCTATACTACCAAACATGACCGCCTTATTGACTTTGTCTAATGTAAAAAAAACTTTATTCCTAACTAGACAAACATTCAATTCAGAATCATCTGTACTTGACAGATTCACCTATTATGTCACAGCTATTGCGATACAGATGTATGAGAGAGATAGCGCGATATTCTTACTACAAAACAAGCATCTACTCTTCCTCATATCAATAATTAAATAATTAATATCCATGTAATCTTTAATAAATTTTAATGTTTTTTTCATTAACGCCTTGTTTTGGAATATTTACTTTTCGTTTAAGTTTAGAAATAATAAAGTGCAGGAAAAAATACAACTACTATCGTTTAAATATAGACGTATCGTTATTATTCGCAAATACACGGATGAGTCCAATTTCGGATCCGTTCATAATGCTCTTAACTCTTGTGTCACACAAAGCCCACGACTATAAACGCACGCCTTTCGTGCTATCAATTGATGTATGAGTATTCTAAACCGTGACAACGAGTAAATCAATGAGCTTTGCGAATTACTACACTGCCGACATGACTAATATATAATAAATTATTGAATAGGGATGGCAAATGAATCGTATAGTTGGGTGAGGGATTTCTAGGAAGCGCCTTTATAAATCAAATTAGGTCATGTGTGCTAAATAGTCATAGATTCAAATTTGTTCTATATTAGCATTGCTGGTGGATTTATTTTGTATCGGCCCCGATAGCGACTACCAACACATATATATAAAAACTCGCCATAGTGGCCCTCATGTGTGTGTTGCATTTTAGGATCAGCCTGTGAACACCCGGTTTAGACAGGCCGGCATAATTGTGTCGACTCGCGAGGGGTATTCATCTTTCGTCAGTCGAAATTCCAAATAGAACTTTCTCCGCGTCCTATCAGGCGCAGTATGATCACGTTGTCGTATAAGAAAACAACTTTGCATCTTCTGAGTTTTCGCTATATTTATATGTGAATAAGACCGGATTTTAGATAACAAGTCGTAATTACTCAAGCATACTTAAAAATCCTTGCATGGCAGTGCGACGGCAAGGAGGACATAAACCATTGTGTAAGCCGGCAAGGATTGAAGTCATCGTATTAGAAAGAAGTTTTGTACAATTTAAAATGAATACATAGAGTAATTATAATTCGTAAAAACGTATATTTTGTAAGGATACATTTCGGAAAAAGGTCGATAAAAGAAAATCGGAGGTACTTATTATATTTGATGTCGATGCCTACTTTTAACATAAATAAACAAAATAATACAGGGAGACATTTTAATACAAGTATAATATAATAGGCCCAACATGAAAATTTTAAGGATATCTACGTGCTCTTGTTAGCATTGATTGTTTTGTTATTTCATTACTTTAAAAATCATATTGGCATAAACTCATAAAAGCCGATGGCCTAGATTTTAGATGCAAAATCGCAATATCAAATATAGATCATATAAGAAAATCGGTGTCGATATAAATCGTACCGATAAAATCACAACGCCTTTTACAGCAGATGTCGGCTACTTAATTAACAACACGGCCCTACGTAACTAGTATGTAAATGTTTTCACAAACATGAATTCGCACACCATGTTACCATACATAAATAATATATATATATTAATGATTTCTTATGTTTACGTGAATGTAAGACATTGAAATTTAACTAATTTTCCCGATTCTATCGCGGTTTTTTATTTATTATATTTTTATTTTTCTCCCGACGTTTCGAAGACTTTGCAGCCTTCATGGTCACGGGGGGACTGAGGTGTTGTTCATCCGCAAAGTCAAAGTTACAATATCTACCTACATTTTACAATTATACGACTTTTTTAAAATTTTAGCTGTTGGTGGTCCGATCTACGCAGAATGAGCTCACAGTGTCTTGAAGTCTGGCAGCCGGTCTTTTCACCGACGCTCGACGAAGTCTGCAGTCGCTGAACACTCTAAAGGAGGCGCCAATCATTATCTGCGACTATACAAGCCACAAATCCTCGCCAAAGAACACCGATTCCTGCCCAGGATGATTCGCGAGGCTATTGAAATTAAAAAACATCCTAATTTCAATAGGGAAGATGGTTGGAAGCTTGCACAAGCCTGGGATCCAGTTCTACATTTAATTAAGTCGGAACCCAAAAGACCGGCTGCCAGACTTCAAGACACTGTGAGATTCTGCGTAGATCGGACCACCAACAGCTAAAATTTTAAAAAAGTTCTATAATTGTAAAATGTAGGTAGATATTGTAACTTTGACTTTGCGGATGAACAACACCTCAGTCCCCCCCCGTGACCATGAAGGCTGCAAATTCTTCGAAACGTCGGGAGAAAAATAAAAAACAAAAAAACAAAAAACCGCGATAGAATCCGGAAAATTAGTTTAATTTCAAAATATATATATTATCAACTACCTTTGCTCGCGGCTCCGCCCGTTTTTAAAGGGTTTTACCGGGATAAAAAAACATTTATGTACTATACCATTCTATAATCTATCTCCATGCCAAATTTTGTTCAGATCTATTCAGACATTCAGGCGTGATTGAGTAACAAACATCTAAACTTTTGCATTAATTATAATATTAGTAGTAACTGTCGTAAGTTTGAGACATAAGAAATGACGTACCTTACGTCCTTTCTTATATCCTAGCAAAATACATATGGTTGACCTTTATGCAGGGAAGGAATGTTCCTTCCGCATATGTATAGGGCGAAGCCGCGAGCATCACCTAGTTGTAAATATGAGCTCGTATTAACGATATTCGTATTTCAAGGATAATTATGATTAACTTGCAGTTTGATTACGATTAGATTTTTAGTAAGAAAAAATAACAGTGAATTTTGTAATATTACTTGTCGTGTAATGGCGAATGTTGAAACATTGAACATCATAAGGTTAGCAAGTAAGTGTTGCAACTTAAAATAATCTTTAAATTATGTTACTAAGGTTACTATTCAAGTTAGTGAGGTAAACACCTTTGAGACTTGTCGGAGAAATGTGACGATGGGCCAATGCCATTATTTCCCAAATAATTGTTTTGGTATTGTAGACCAAAATTAAGTTTATGACGTACCTAAGTTATTGTTTACTAAAATGCGTGCGAGCATTATAGTAATATAATTCAGAATATACTTATTTTGGGTCTGGGAATCAGGAACTCCGAACTATGACGAATTTCCGGCCCCACAACATCTTCACCTTGATCGAATATTTGTAGATCAACCAACGCCGGCAGTACACCCATCGTATTAGTCAAAATATTCGCTTTACAATTTAATACTAACTCTGTACATGAAGACCAGAAAGTCGATATTGCTTTGGTCAATGGCGATGATAGATTTATCTTGATGCGAGGTTTGAAACCCGACCTTTTATATTTTAGCAACTCATGAGAAGCGCCAAGGAGGCTGCCGAATCATAATCACTATAATTATATGACTTGCATAGTACATTTTTGTTTCGAAGAAGATCCTTTGCGCGGGCGAAGCCGCGAGCAGTAGCTAATTTGTTTTTAAAGGCTCCATCAACTACATTTTAACCGATATTAAATTCTGGTCGACTGCATCGTGAACCAATAAATTCAATATTTATTATACGTTTGCGTTAAAGTAGGTTGAGTCTTGATGAGTACGACACACATTCGCCTTGAATTTAAGAAAACCTTCACCAACCATGTGAACGTCTCATTTAGCCATTTGATTTTTATCATAAATCATTTATTTAGGGAGTGGTTATTTCGATCCATCATTGGACTCGATACATAATTTACCATTTAACGTATAAATTAAATAATTAGGGAACTCAAAATTTTATTACTTATTTTGTTAATTAAATTTTGTAATCTATGTAATTATATACTTATAGCGCACTTCCTTGATACAAATAATTAGTTTACTCAACAAAAAACTGAAGACAGATTTAATTAGATGAATTAGTGAATAATATGAAGTATTAACTTATTAAGTGTTTTGGTCTTGCATATATTTTATCGAATTTGTTAAGCTGTCAGGCTATAGATAATACAGCAATTACTTACAACATTTATGTCGACAAAAATAATTAGAATACACTAAGGTTAGGGGGCCCTATTCCGTCTACAGGGCCAAACCCGTCTTTTTGCAATTACGGGCGTTCTATTCGAAGGACACCTTCGAGCCGTATAGGTAAGAGAGTTAAAAAATCACCTATTGACATAAAAGGCTATCAAAGCTCTCCTTCGATAAGAACCCCCGTAACTCCAAAAAAACGGATATATCCCCGTAGACGGAGTAGGGCCCCCGAACTTACCCTTATTTACTATCCGCCCCATTCAGTCTAGTAGCAGCGTATTTGAGCTGTTATCTATACAGTTGTTTGTTATACACAGTCCAGGATAGATAAAATTAAACCTATGCAGATAATATTCAAGTATTGCTTATGTGTAATCCTTATAGCTATAAAAACAACGAGAAAAAACTGTCAAAACCTTAAAAGTACACTTTGTAATTCTTAATTTCGTATTTTGGAATCCATATACGGGACAGGAAGGATGATGAAAGACGCAATAAGTAAACACGTTACGTCATTATTATTGTAGCTTCAATGTCAAGTATTCTTAGGAACAAACAAGTAAGAAGGTTTTGGAAAGACAACTTAAAGAACGTAAACAATAACATGTTCATAAATTGGCCAATTAATATAACGGGTAACATTGATATTTATTTTTGCAGATATTTAAAATTGTTATCGATTTTTTAATTTTACGTGTTATAGCAAAAAATAGTAACGGAATTGCTTTTGTTTACGTAACACAATAACATTTTTTTTTCATTTGCATTACTCACATAAAATTGATTCCAAATTCAGCAATATATATTTTTTTGTGTATTACAAAATATCTATAATATCTTAATACATCAAATATAATTGTTTATTTACAAATGAAGACTACAAATTTGAATTCCTCTATTGTTATTTCCACAATGTGATGACCTTTACAAATTACGCGTATAATACACCAATAACTTACACATGAATCATGATAGCTTGGAATATAAATAATAAATTACGTACTTACCCTACCCATTTATTAGGTTACAAAATATTGTTAAAGTAACTAACAACACAGAAACAACCGTAAGCTGGGAATTACTGTATAATAAATGGAATTATTTATAAGGCATTTATGAGGTTATTGCACTGAAGAAACTATCTAGACTGTATTATGGAGTAAACGCATCTGCCTGCGGTTTGTTTGCTAACTTTAAAACATTCTTTAAAACCTTGTTTTAAAATTCAGAATGCTACTTGAAGTCGTGAGCTCTAAAGTTTATATTAAATAAATTAAAGAGAGGACGAAGTATTCCTTTGTAATTCTATACACTAATTTTATATTTTGTAAAAAGAATTTTGCTATATTACGAGAGGAATTACGATACGTTTTGATGTAAAAGGCGACATTTATTTTAATATACAAGAATCAAATATGAACTTTCTTCTGTAATGACAGTGAAGGCTTCTAGATTCTAATTTTAAGATAGCTAAGGAACGACGGTGTTAAGAGATACAAGAAAGAAGCATCTTAATCACCAATACACGTTCCCTTAATTAGTAAATCACCCGCAGAAATTCCCAACAGTTTTTTGCGCATCGGCATCCTTGTCAAGACGTCTTGACACAAATACGGTAATAAGCAATATTCGAGATATTATAGGTATTTTGCACGAGAACCGTAGAGTTAAGTTTATGTTACATGTTAACGTTTTCAAATTAGTTTTGTTTTATATAGTCCAAGTATTTATGTTTTAGAAGAGGCTTCATCAGTGACTTCAAATGCATCGTTTATATCAAATATGTTGCACTAGCACCTCTTCCTATCCGTTGGAAGTTTGTGATAGGTAATAATATTCTAGCTAATATCATACCAGGATCTTTTAGGCGTTGTCATGTATTCCTAATCTTATCAAACATAATTGGAGTATAAAATGTTTGCAATCACAAGACGCCATCGCGCTCACATTCGAATGTCCACATTTGACAAAGTGGATTGATTTATTCCACAAAATAGATAACTTTAAACCACTCTAGCCCATTTAAATCGTTGCATTAAAATTCAAATTTTCTCAGATCGAAAAGGAATTATACATTTTGTAATATCTAGTAATCTTTGCCATTGCTGTGATTTCAAAATGGGGCATGAAATTAATAAGAGCTACTCTTACGTTGATTATTTTTAAGATAACGAATAATTACTTGAGTTAAGAAATCTGTTTCTAAAAGCGTTGCCGATGATGATTGTAATTATTTGATGATATTCATTTCCTTTAACATTCTAATTAATAAATATTTCATAATTCGTAAGATGTATACCTAATTGAGTTTTTCATAACATTAGAATACGAGTTTAATCTAGCTACAACGCTCTGCCCAATGAGATGCTCAACAGTAATAAGACAAGATAGGCTCTTAAATGGAGATGTTTTAACTATTTTTTTTTACACTAGTTTTACTTTTGATGACAGCTTTGAACAAAATGTGTAGATAACCTTTCTTAACCTGGGGCAATATGGATCACTTAAATGGCATAGATATTTTTCAAACTATATTCCATTCCGCTTAATAGTAATATCAGGTAAAACTAACCATTCTAAAATGATGTATTTCTAACTGAATTTCGGCCACGGCTGCCAATCTTAGCAAAGATCAGCCAAGAACGCAGGAGATATTATAGTGCACAAGTGTGTGCGCAATACACAGGTGCACTCTCTGGTTGTTCACTCTCATACTTCGATGAGACGACAAACCAACATGACCGGAGAGAGATCAAGCTCAGGACTAATGGATTTACTCGATATAAGATACACACATATCAATATTCACACTACTACTCACTAGACAATAGAAATTTGCAATTATGGTCTCTGTATCTTAATAAAAGCAAACAAGCTTAGCGTAACACTAAGTGCTGTCCGCCACTGATTCATTAAAAGACGGCCTATTTCCAATTAATGTAATCAACGTATGCCATGAATTAAAACTACTTGCTTGCGAAATGTTAACGTCAATGTCCTTCACACTTGATAGTTTACTGTAGCATCGAAGCTTGTATAGTTTTTTTTATAATTGGCAGCGGTCTGGCAACTGCATACTGTGGTTTTATGATAATGTGTATGCTGCAGTATCGATGTCTGCGGTCGATCCGTTATTCCAAAAACAATTCTATTGTTAAACTTGGTAATACAATCTATTGGTGGAACAAATTATATTCGATGGGTAAGTTACGAAACTTTCATCTATGCAATATGATAAAAAATATGTACAAAAAATATATATTACTGATTTCAATGTTAAAAAACAGTTTAATTAGACGGTATTGACGACCTTTCATCAACGATTTTGCCATACTTAGTTTTCGATCTACTAAAAAATAATCACACTGAGATAAACAAAAACTACTCATTTATTTATTGAAAATACACGTTTTAAAAAAAATCTTACCTGTATGATTAAATCTACATATTATGTTCACAAATATATATTGTTTATACGAGAAGAAAAAGCTTTGTATACCTTTTTAGAGATATTACACGCGCGGAGGAGTATGCGATTTGACATGATTAAAATTCATATAGACAGATAAATAAATTGTGTGTATAATACACGCAAACACAGACACTTGTACCTATTATCCCTAAAGAGGTAAGCAGAGGCGTAACAGGTGCACCTATTTTACGCCGTGTATATTCATGTGTTACAAATATATTAAATTCATCGGTTAAATTGCGACCACTAAATCACTACCAGTATTTATTATTTTGTCAAAAGCAGAAGCATGCCATTCATTGTATTGCTTCATGTTAATGCAACTGTTAAGAAACCGAATGTAAATGTACTCCTGGGCTGTCATTCGATACGTGTAGGGATGTTATATATTGGTGATTGTATTGTCATTGTAATACATCGGAATGTGGAATGAGATACGAAAATGTTTAACCTACAGGGCATTAATGAATACCAACGTGATATAGATGCAATCGATTTATGGCATAAATGTATTTTTGAGTCAGGCTAATGGAAAAGCACTTACGGTTTTGCTAAAATATATGTCGACGAAAACAAACATTATTGGACATACCGGTGTTTGTAGTTTCATTTTTAGCTTTTGAAGAACATAATTTTCTTGACTGTCGTCCCGTTGTGTGCGAAAATTTTAAATTAATCTCAATTAATTATTTTTAGTATAATAAAGAGGAAGTTATGCTATTAACACGCGCAATCAATATCGAAAATATTCCAATTAGAACTTTTCATATACTACGCGTAAATGTCATTTTGTTTTTCACATTTTTGTTCGTGCTGGTTTAAATACGTTATGACGTACAATATCTATGCAGTGAAATATAAAAGAATATTTTGTTGTGCGGGCGGAACACTATACAGATTGATTTGTTAGGTGTACTTTTACTTTTCGAAAATCCGTCTTTTAATACATAATTTTAAACCATCATTTCAGTCCTTTTTATCTATTATACTACTACTATAAAATGAGCTCTATTAAAAAATATTTCATCGAATCGTTTAATTGATTTTTTTCAATAAATCAAGATAAATACTCTACCAACTCAAGGGCAAATCCATGGGGTAAAGACCTCAACCGCGGTGTACTAAGAATAATGACGAACTAGATGTCACTCGCGACTTCGCATGAACCACCATTCCCATGTTAATTTCAATGTGTACTTTTTCTGTACAAAATGTAACCTATATATTAATGTCGGATATAATTCATACATGTACCAGATTTTGTCACATTTAACATTTTTGATTTTTCATACAAACATTCAAACATCTTCACAAACTTTCGCGGAGTAATATAAGTAATGAGGTGATTCATTGTACTACTAATGAACGGAAAACAGTTTTTGTTATCCGTGGTCGTTGATTTTTTTGTTGTGAGACGTTGGCATTTGCACGTAAAAGGATTATGATTGAGTTTATTAACCAAGGTCCAACATGTTTTAAAAAATAAATATTTCGCCTATTAGTCCTCATTTAAATGTTCCGCATAGCGTCATAATTTGTTTTTGCGCCAGCGTGAAACACGGAAGATTGTTCAGAAAACGTATTTTTATTGTTTTTTAATGTAAGCGAATTCAAAATGTTATCAAGTCTTATGAGAGAGTTCTGAATCAAAGGATTTGTTTTAATTTGTGCATATATTGATTTAAAACTCTTTCTAATATAGATATAACAGTTAATTCATTTCCTCAAAGATTGCCTATTCAATATTAAACAAGATAATTCATTTATTGTTGTATTATCAACAAATTCCTTTATAATGCGGCTAAATGAAGAATATTTAAAAAATTTACCAGTTACGAGTAAGAATTAAGAAATCCTAGTTTTGTGGATCTTTGTTATATATTATCATTATATATCACTACGTTTTTTCACTCAAACAAGGACCGAGAGTCCTTGTTTGAATAAAAAAGCAAGGACTCTTAGTCCTTGTTTGAACTCTGACTATTTATATGAGGCCGGCTAAATAACATTATTGCACCTGATGGTAAGCAGAGTGGAGTCCAGAAAGTGTCGACTGGTGCCATAGATTACCCCTGGGTTCTCAGGGTACTCCACTAGGAAGAAACTTGAATTAAAGACTCCTTTTTTATAGACTACTATATATATTATATTATATATTTCCATTCCTTTTTTTTATACCTCAATATTGTAAGTACCGACCAATTTATTTTTAATTAGCACGTCATAGTTTTCATATTTTTATAATAAAAAGTGTACTTCTGTATCTGTAAATAATCATAAAATTATAATTAATTGTACCAACTTATTATATTAAAAATATATTACTTCCTATTGAATTTAATACGAAAATAAGAATAATAATAATAAAAGTGTTGTTTTTAAAATATTCAATCCATTTCCTATATTATTGTCATCATTTAGTTAAATACGAATATTGAAGGAATATTCGCTCCAAGTTTACTTATTCGTTTCTGTCTTTCTTATATGAAAATATGGTAAATATTCACACGAAATACTTAACTTTAATGAGCAGATTATTTTACGCCAGTGAGGCGACGCGTTCTTTCCTTTACCTTTATTAGGACTATACATCTTTTTATTTCTTCTTTCCTGCCAGCCCGAGCTGGTTTACAGACACCAATAAAAAGTAAAAGTAAACAAAGGTTTACTTTGTACTTTTTATATTATGCCCAATATAAAATGTCTGTAGTTATATAAGCAACTTAATTAGAGGGATAATTAAATATTCTCATGTACCTTGACTTATCATAAACGCAACTATGTTCGCCTGCGTGATGAATAAAGCATTTTATTTTAGTTATTTATTTACCCCTATACATTACCATATTATATACATCTATATTTATACTACAAAATATTTAGAAAATTCAATTAGCGTTTCTTTGATGAAGGTAGAAAAAACACAGTCATACAAACGTAATGAATCCCCCTTAAAATAAAAATAAAATGAATTTAAAAATCTTGAAAAAATATACATAAAAGGTGAAAATAAAATATAACATAAACCACAACCGTTATAGAGAAAAGAATGCCAATTCGTGAACATTTGTGGTGTCCATAAATTGATCACAAAAGAAGACGTAATTTTTGTAAGTTTATCTCAAGTATTTACACGATCATTCAAGAAATATTCACATGAAGCGGCATACTTACTCATCATAACAAATCGCTATTATATTACAATAAAATAAGCGTAATACCATCATACATGCGACGGGCTATAAATAAAATTGCATCGCAAACCGCGACCGGTTTAGGCATGAGCGCATCTATAAGTGAACGATCGTGGTGTCCATGAATTCACGACTAAAGGAGACGTAATCTTCTTCAGCACTGCTCAAACATTCAATTAGTAATTATTCAACTACATTAGTATGCAAAGCGACCTATTAACTCATCTTAATAGATAGATATTAATTATAAAAAGAAACGTACGTGTGGTGGGCAAGTTTAGGCACAAGCGCATCGATATATGAACCATTGTAGTGTCCATGAGTTCCTTACAGAAGGAGATATACTTAATCTACTACTTCAGCAGTACATAGAATATCAAGCGATCATTAAATTACATGCGAGGAAAGCAATCTATTTGCTATTTATCCTAACAGATTGATATTGATTGCAAAAAATCAAACATGCAGTAGATCATAAATGAAATTTCAACGCAAACTTAGATTAGTTTAAAAGGATATGTAAGGATAAAGGAACAATTTTGAGACACAAACGTTCGTAAAGACATGAACGAATGAACGTACAATGTTTTGTTTGGATGATTCTCAAACTTACAAATTATTTATTCAGCATAAATCTAAAACTGCCTTAAAATTTACCGTAAGGAATGATAATTAAAATCCAATAAAACAAATGCAAAACATTATGTACATCGCACATGCAATGAGCTATAAATAAAATTGCAACGCCAACCGCGACCGCTTTAGGCGCGAGCGCATCGGACGTGAATGTGTAGGGTATCCATCCTTTTTCACAATGAAGGACATCATAAATATTCATACTATAATGTATGTTTACGCAAACAATTTAGAAATGCGAATCATAAATTAGTTCTGCTTTGTAAATGTTTAAATGTAAATTTTATTAGTAAAACACGATTTGATGATAATGTTGTAGGTACTGTTTCTTTGTAGGTGTGATTCGATGACGTATGTGTTAGTCATTGTTTGTTGCAAGCTATGTAAATTAATTTATTTATTTATTCAGTTAATATTTCATGGCTTATATTGTGACTAGACTATACTGTCAGTATGTAATAAAATAAATCGAATATTCTAATTTCAAGCGGTAAATTTAAATTTATACATTGTTGGTATTTCAAAATATTTGATATATTATTGCCCAGTATTTTTATAATAATCCTTTGCATTGTTATAATACCGCCTGCCCAAACACCCAAATTAAAATAAACTACTTAAACCTGTATACAAAGTATAAAATTCTTAAAAATTCGAAAACATATTATTATAGTTCCATTTTAAACTACTTACCAACCATGTTGACCTTGCAGCCTACCTTATCTTTGGACATGTTTGTCTCCAACTCCCATTGTATCCTGTATCACCAATCTTACCCAACAGAGACATGCCCAAACTCGATTCAGACAATGTTATCAGGGGAATCTCGGTAATGTCCACCATACAAGCGAGTTGTGGTCACCAGCGACCTAGAGGCGAGTCGCGTATAATCGTAGTTTGCGGCCCATCAACAAGCCTTTTACGATGTCGCCTTATGCAAGTACAGAACCTTGTACTCTTTTCTATTGTATGCCGTCTCGAACACAACTCGTTTTTCGTGATGATCTACCGATTACGCATCTATTAAAACCTGGAGTGAGTTATGGAGTACGTTATGGCAATTGATTTTAATATGTACATGTCTGATATTATCTTGGTGTTATTGTCTTGAGGATTACATGAACTATGAATCATTTGGTATCATGTATATATCAAGTTATATCATATTTTTACCTTCGTTATATTGCAATTAAATTGAATAAGTTTTGGATAAGTTGCAAAAACTGCGAATTGCCGGCCTTCAGGATAAGCTCCAGTAATTTTTTTTTTTGAGTGAAAATTATATCTCTTAGCAAAATAGTGAACATTACTGCATTGTAAGATTTCTACAAATTTGTTTAAGCTATATTCATAATAATTAAATTTGTAATAATCATTGCTTCTTTAATTTATTATGAGTTTTTAATGCGTTTTTAATAGACTATAAAAACGGAAAACACGTTTCGCATAATTTATACAGCTCACATCTACAACCTTACAGAAGTCTATCTTGGAATTCAAATCTAACCATTTAGATGTGAAGATAACTTAAAGACATTAACTTAAGGCGCTGCCTCCGACAAAATATTTTTATAATTGCTATCTATTCGAAATTCATAATACAAATAAAAAAAAATAAACATCAAACCAAAACAAGAAAAAAATCCTATATATTTTTCTTCCTCCTCTATCTTCATTTTGTTTGTGGGAAATGTTTTCTCTAATTTGAAAAAAAAAATCATTAAGATTAAATTTTATGTATCTCCTCCTAAGTATACATAATTTAAATTTACAACTAACGCATATATAGACAATTTAATAAGAAATATTTTGGTACTATATAAATCTTTGATTGATTTTCATGATGATAATATAATGATTTTTTAAATAAATTATTCATATATCGTAAATCTGCATAGTCCTGTTGGTAGTTCACACGCCCGGAATATGGAATAAAGCGTTCAAGGCCATTTGTGCGGGGGAAGCCCTTAAAATTATCGGCCCTTTTTGTCACACGTATTAAATTTTTAGATACCAAAACGGTATTAAAAATAGTCACCGTTATCTATTTTGACGTGGTACATAAATTTCAATGATAAATAATGTAAGGACAAACCATCTGGTGAGCAGTAAAATTCCAACATTCATCATTACTCAAGATTTGTTACCACAGAAATCCTTTGCGGTCGGCCATAACATTTTACTTTGTAATTAGAAATGCAATCGGTGGCTATAAACATTTCTTGTTTCCTAACGCTGCATTATCCACGGTAACAATAGTCCGGACGAAATGGTTAATAAACTCTCTTAATTAAATTTGAAGGTTTAATTCAAATGGAATGTGTTTTTAGGGTAGACGCAAACTTATCGCTTCGGCACGAGGCCTCAAAATATTGTATATTATTTTTCTTTCTAATATAAACTTTAGCTATGCGACATATAAGTAACACATTTTGTACCTATTTTAAAAATGAACCGGCATGGTGATACGAAATTTAAATCTTGAAACTGTGAACGAAATTGCACTCTATTCCTCATAGTATAAGTTCTTTTGTTGAAACAAATTAAAATTTTAAAGCCGCGATGGTGTATTGGTGATTTGCCGATAAGTCTGATTCCAACATTATTAGAATTATCGGATTCCTGCTACTCGTACTTTATGAAGCTTATTATATTCAACGTCTGTGCGGTCAAGTGCTTAATTGACCTAAATTTTCCGTAACAAACTGTTATTGCTTGTTTAAATTGAACTCGTGTGAAATATGATGGATTCTATTTACAATGTTTCACGTTTATTGAGTTATTTCATATGTTCAATGCTGGCGTACCGATTACGTTTGCGTTTAATTCTTGTAAATTACTTTACTCACAGATTTATATGTGAACTGATCAGTATGTTTAAAATTATATAAACCAGAACTGATCTAGTACAAAAACAATGTGTCAAATAACTACGTACATGAAAATTATTTTAACAAAAAATTAAACCGCCCTCAAAAACGACTCAAAACCAAAAAATAATTTCAAATAACAGGTATATACTGGATACTAATTTTGGAGTCGGTGCCTAATTAAAACTATGGTACCAATCTGGAGGTATATTCTTTCGAATAAAAAAAGAATTTTCCAAATCGGTTCATAAATGAACGAGTTCTGAGGTAACAAATGTTAAAAAAAGCATTCACGTCGTATTGATAACCTTTTTTTGAAATCGGTTAATAAATGAATATTCGCATCATCTTTGAGTAGAAGCAATAAGAAAAACAACAGCAATGACGAAACATCGCTCGATAATCTCGTGCCAAACTAACAATCGACATTCACCGTGACGTCACGTGACGTCAGCGTCCGAAGCGCCAAAATATCAGATTCACTTTCGCACACTCACTTTCATCGAAAGTGCAAGTGACCATGACCTGCGCAAATGACGCCGATGACGATTCTGACGCGAATCACTTTCGCCAGACGTCAGACGTCATAATCTGAGAGTGAGAATGAGACGCGTTAACCGTATCACCTACTGTAACACTTTCACGAATGTAATCTATACTGAGATATTAGGTTTCTAGAACACACTTGCACTTTTTATGGATTTGTTGCTCGCTGTTCTGATTTCTAACGAAGACGCGTGTTCTTTTTTAATCGTCTTAGAATTCAATATCTATTCTTATGCTGTGTTCCAGATATGTAGAGAAAATCCATGCAAAGTATAAGCCTCTGTCAACGTAGTTAGGCAGAAATACGAGTAATATCGGCATTTTAACGATCGTGATATAACAGAGACAACTTCATCGCTATATTGACGCAAAATATGATATTGGGCAAGAAGTCGCGTCATTTAAAATTAAAAAACTAATATTGTTTAAAATGTATATGGTTCTACCTGCAAATCGCACCCAAAAAATGTAATTCACATGTTTTTAGGGTTGCGTACCTCAAAAGGAAAAAACGGAACCCTTATTTTAGCACATATAAAGGAAAAATTCCGAAAACCTCATTTTTTAGACCTTTTTCTTTAATTTATGCTCCTCCAGCTTTCCGTATTATAATTTTGTGGATTTCATTTTACAATAAGAATACCATAACTATGATTCGATTGTCGTGATGCGGTCACCTTTTACTTATATACCTACAGGTTTGTACGGAACCCTCGGTGCGCGAGTCCGACTCGCACTTGGCCGGCTTTTTTTATCTAAAAGAATTTATTGCAGTTTACTACTTATATTTATAATAAAACTAGCTTTTGCCCGCGGCTCCGCCCGCGTTATAAAGATTTTCATGCTAAAGTTTTCTGTTATAAAAGTAGTAATTTCCCGGGAGCCTATGTTCTTCCCGGGGTCTCAAACTGTCTCCATACCAAATTTCATCTTTATACGTTGGGTAGTTTTTAAGTTTAACACGTTCAGGCAGACAGATGCAGCGGGGGACTTTGTTTTATAATATATTTTTTAGAACTTTTTAAGAGGAACAATCCCGTCGTACATCATTGTTGCATAACTTTAACCGTTTACGCAGCGCACGCAACGGAAGCTCTCAAAACTAAT
Organism: Manduca sexta; assembly: GCF_014839805.1. NCBI lineage: Eukaryota > Metazoa > Arthropoda > Insecta > Lepidoptera > Sphingidae > Manduca > Manduca sexta. The sequence continues at coordinate 14,986,686 of NC_051140.1, forward strand.
AAAATGTCCCCGTATTTGCAACATGTTTCATTACTGGTGCGCTCCTATTGGTCATAGCGTGATGATATATATAGCCTATAGCACTCCACAAATAGAGGGCTATCCAATACAAAACGAATTTTTCAGTTCAAACTGATAGTTCCTGAGATTAGCCATTACTGCTCCGCTCCTATTGGTCATAGCGTGATCATATATAGTCTATAGCACTCCACGAACAAAGGGCTATCCAACGCAAAAAGATTTTTTCAGTTTGGACCGGTAGTTCCTGAGATTAGCCATTACTGCTCCGCTCCTATTGGGTATAGCGTGATGATATATAGCCTATAGCACTCCACGAACAAAGGGCTATCCAACGCAAAAAGAATTTTTCAGTTTGGACCGGTAGTTCCTGAGATTAGCGCGTTCAAACAAACAAACAAACAAACTCTTCAGCTTTATATAATAGTATAGATAATAATCACCTCGCCCGTCATACATACTATACAATATACTTACATATTATGTAAATGGTCGTGCAAACCCCTCATGTAAGATAAGCACAGGTACATCATTGGTTCATGGGTTCATCACGATCTTGTATGCGTTAACTGGCAAACATCAGAATCCTTATAATTTATTAATATTTTGAATGCACGTACATTGAATTAATCACCATAAATATAATATCTTATACTGTTAAAAATTATTTCGAATAAATTATTATTTAATATCATAAACTAATTTAAAACGAAATTTAACATGCAAATATTCATAATCATGCGAATCTAAAACTAATAAATACAAAAGTTAATATTAACTGTAACTATGAATATTAACTATATTTATTGGCTAGATAGTTACCAATACCGTGGGAAATATACGAAGATTATAAATTTATGATATTATTCAAACGAACAACTTTTCTTCGCATGGTTACAATATTGATTTGTAATTTCATAATTTTTATTATTTATTTAAATACAGAAATAAAGTTATTTATTGTGCAATATTAGTGATATTATTTTTCTGCTCAACAATAGCCGGAGACAGATATATACAGGCGATAGACCCCTATGACATCATGAGATGTAACGCACATGGCAAAAAGTGGGTGGTCTAATGGTGAAAATTTCGGCACTGAACTTCATCATGGCTAGAATTATATTTAAGATTAACCAATATATTTTAGATTGTGAAGTCCTAGAGACAGTTTCCAGTGATCCAGAGCGGGACACGAACCTTGCGAAGTAGGTATCAGGAAATCGCAACCGAACAAACTAACAACATTTTTTTTTTACCAAAAAGAGTGTCTCGAATCGAAACCGCGATATTTCGCTTCATTTGCAGCTCATTGCCCACTACACCACGGAGAAGACAAAATGTATCACTTGGTTAAATGCGGTCGAGACAATTAATAAGTATTAAACGGGGTTGACCTAATATTATTTTACATTCTAAAGTCAATTGATAAGGGTTCATGTAAGACTTTATGGAAATGTTAATACAGACTTTATTTTCTGGTGTTTTATAACTATTCTGTGGCTTATTTAATTATGAAACTAATATAATTTGATGTTACAAGATTATTCATGCAAATGTCGACGAAAAACTTTAAGAATTTTAAATGGTTTACTTCGGCGTCGCTGGCATTTTACAAGGAAATTTTTACATTAATTAAGCACTTTACATTTTTATTAAATATCTGTAAAACAAATATCCTTGTTCAGATGAAATAATTTGTTTTGATCTTTAAAGGGCGTATCGATACAATAATTATTATTAACAAGAGTAATTGGACGAGACACATTCACTTAATCTTAATTTGTAATCGATTCTATATTTAAATCTCGGTAAATTATAATTCAATGACATAAACAGCCTACGCCCTTGAAGTCGAATCTACGCTCACAATACGGAAACGATTTTGAGCTCCATCTCACCACGATGGTCCTTGGTTAATTTATAATTCATTGCTGTAATAACCAGTCTAGATTCAAATAAAAAAAACCTTCATTGTTTTTATCATCATCATTATTGATTTTCAAAAACAAAACTCAGTGATCAGGTGTTTTTCTCTTATAAAAAATGCAGTTGCAAATCATCGCGGAACTGAATTTCTGCCATGAACCCTGCTTCGACAAGAAATTTAGCTTCTGTACCTATTTTAACTAAATTCTGTCTAACTAGTATAATAAACTCTTTGCGTAACAGAATGACTAAATCAGTCTTATTATCCTCATCTCAAACAATAAGCAAAACAATTTGCGGTAATTTAGTAAATATCGATCTATTTTAACAAAGAGTAACATCATCGTGATTAGAAGCGACCAGGAAGCATCTTCCGTGCAAAGTCACGATTCACGACAAACTCTTCACGAAGGTTGCTCCTGCACGTGTCATAAAGTCACGAACAACAAAAGGAAAATTGTTTGTAGAAAGGAACACTTTGTTCTACAGAGTCTGTACTACAAATTTATTTGTAAGTTCAAAGTTATATGGATGCATTATTTGACTGTTTTTATCCACTATCTTTTTGATGGTTTACGTTTTAAACTTTTAATTTTGGTACCTTCTGTCCTTACTAATTGATAAAATTGAACAACATAAAATACCGTTTCTATGGTGTCTAGTTATTTTACATGAATATAAACTTATTCGTGTTACAAATTGTTGTTATACATACGATCTACCTTGTGGATTATCTGAACAACCATTTAAAAGCTGGTGTTACATTGAATGTTCTATAGCTCTATTTTAATTCTGTAATCAAATTCCATGCACAAATCTGGCTAATGTAAATCATGCCACAATTTGCATCTAAGACGTCAAGAAGTTTGGCAAATATTGTACAACATGCCTTTCAACATTTGATTGTGACGCCACAGGCAACTAAGATCCTATCAAAATTTAATTGAAAACAAACGGACTTGTTGAAATGTAAGCCATTGCTAGGTAATTTAGATCACTTGTTACAATTTGGCGGCAAAATTTTAGCAACTATGATACTAAATATTCTATTTCATGTTTATTACAGCATATTCTATAAGAAGCTAAGTGTAGATAAAAAATATCAAAACGGTTTCGTTTTTGATAGTAAAATCAGATAACATCACTGAAAAATAATTGTAGATTGGAAATAAAAGAGCAAGATATGAAAATTAAAAATATTTATTTTACATATTTACAAGCGTAATTACAGCTAAAATACATAAGTAAATGATTTTTTCTTATCCATATTTGAATTCTTAATAAAACAATAACAAAAACTAACGAAAAAACTAGTAACACTAAAGTCCAATCAATAGGAAAAAAGCGTGCACGAGGAAGTATCTTTTCGTGAAAAACATAAGGATAAAAAATAATCTAAATTACTACCCGGGATGCACGTAGACTACCATTTGACTGGACTAAACGAAATTGGAACAAACGTATGTCACACAAAACAATGATTACAACTTCTAAATGTTAATGGAGAAAACAAGAAATTCTTGCATTATGCTTACACATTATTTCAATGCAATCTTATTTATCTTTTGTAATCTGTAGATGAGTAAATTGCTTCTCGTGAGAGAAAACCACAATGACAATAGGATATAATTTTAATGGAAATATTGTGTTCTTATTTTAGAATAGTCAGACGAATTTAGATACAATTTTCCAACATTCTGCATGTTACAAATATTGAAGATAAATTCTGTGGTTAAATATGTTTAACATGAAAACGTCTTTCCATATATTTTATCATTATTAAAAGCATGACCTATAATAGTAGATAAGGAAAAGTTTAGAGTCATCTAATAATTTCTCGTCATGTATGAAAAAAAGGAACAGTACATAACAAATGTTATTTTCCATTTATGCTGGTGGATCTACTCATTTTACTTTTATAAAGTAATTATTATTCTCATTTATTCTGTATATTTTATGTTTATACGTAACATATTTAAAAATTCTGGCACGTTTTTCTTATACTACATCTACTACCTAATGACACCACAGTTAAGGTCCCATGTTATTATTCGTTATGCATTTATTCAGGGATCTCCTGCAGTCTTTCAGTCATTCACATAGTCTTCGTCCTCAATAATAAGTAAGTACAATAAAAGAATGAAACACTCAAGGTTTCTTACAATAAAATTTAATCAGATAAAAGCTGCAACATTTTTATTTCTGGTGGGTTCAACTCTTTCCACTTAAATTCCTCAACAAATATGAAACTACTTTATAATAACATAGGACCTAAAACATTAGTTACTTTGAACTGCGATGTAAGCAACATTTTAACAACACGCAACGTTAATGTTGTCTTGGTACGTATGCAGGCCATTGGTATACTGGTGTGCCCTAAAAAAAAGAAAGGTATTAATATTTTAAACATTTTTTGAACTTCTTAAATATATAAATATATGCGTAATTTAAGATTCCACATAACCACCGTTAAATTATACGACTTCATAGACTTGATATACTGACTGCTGCCAATTAAATCATTCAAATTACTCGTGCAGTTCAACTGGTGATAAATTTATATTCTAGAAAATGAGTATTATATTGCAGTGAATATAAACTACTCAAACACAACAAAAAAAGCTAGGCTGTTAAAAATCGACGTCAAAGACGAAAGTTATTCCAAAACAACGAAATGAATTTTTAGTTTCATCAAAAAATCATGATAATTTACTACAATTGATCCAGTATCACTTTAGAGCTGACTTAGCAACTCATAGTTTTACTGCCATCATCAATTCACCCTTATTACCTTTAGAAGAAGACATATTGTGATTCAATATACTTACTTCTAGGGTGTTTCTAACATTTCTCTTGGAGGCGTCTTTCTCGTATTTCCATTGCAAATCGCTGGCGGAGTCTCTGCTACCACCATCGACGTCATTACTTTCAATATTATTATGTACAGAGTCTTCTTTCTTAGTCTCAACCCTGTTTGGTGATTCATTGACATATACAGGTACGAAATACCGCAGGCCGACACCGGGCAATGTCTGAGAGCCAAGTACTTGTGCGGGCGTGAAATAATTCTGCACGGGTTTTGCATGTACCGGTTCATGTCTGGGTATGTAAGCGTTGACGAAGCGCTGGGCGTTGTTCAGAGGCAAGGAAGGTGCAGGGGCATTGTAGATCACGTGCGTGTATCGCGGCTGAGGCTTGAATGGTTGCGGGCGCCTGTTGAAAAAAAATAGATTTTATTCTATTTGAATTTGCATGGTTCTAATTCCTGTGATAAAAATCGCTAGAAATAAGTCGGTCTGTAGTTTCAAAAATATTTTCGAAATGGTCATTATAATTATAATTGATTTATAAAAAAAATATAAAAACAGAATTAGTAAAATTCCTGATGAATAGAATTGTATAAAAACCATACCAGTGAGCATTAGGGTCTGGTGCATCATTGGATCTCTCTTCCCAGACCGGTGCAGGAGCGCGGTACGGCCGCGGCGGCGGCAGCGTAGGCTCCGGCACCGGCGGCTCGATGGGCCCGCCTTTAGTTCCGAACTTCACCATGATGCCCTGCACGCACGACGCGTACAGCATCAGGCACGTCAGCAACTGTGGAGAAATATATTTTAGTAAATATTTTGTTTTCGTTTAAACTTTATTAAGTAATAACAACATAGGATACTATGGTCGATGTATAAATTGAAAAAAAAAACAAAAATGCTTATCAACCACTAAAATTAATGTAAAAAAGACCAATATCATATCTCATTACAATAAAAGTTAAAGGCCACCGTGCAACGCAATAGAAGTAAGAAGTAAATCTAAAATTTGTTTTACCTAATGTAAACAATTATTATATCACCAACTTTTATAAATCAAACAAAAACTAAAACACCAATCAATTTAGAAATAGTTTTACCTAAAATTAATATTCATTGTAATTTTATATTACTACATAACTTTTCAACTTTATAATTCCATAACTTAATATAATGACTTCTAACAATTTCATTAATAGCTTGTATGTGTCGATTAATGCAATTAACCTTATAACCACGTTTAGTATTTAAAAAGCTAGGGGCACATAGAAAGTAACTCTCGGTAACAGGCCATGTTATGTACTATAATGTGCGTTAAATGTCGTTATTTCGATACATTACCTACATTTCGTTTACTTCCTACTATAAGACAAACTAAAATGCTTTATCACGTCAATAAATTGTGCATAATGATTCGCCGTTCACTCACTTCTTTCGAGTGAATGACCATTAAAGTAGCAAATCAAATACACTCTAAAATACATTCGTGTGCCTGCACGCTTTCTGCGACAATCGCTAGTCGCAACCAAGACTACGTTTAATTAGGTTTCAATCTGCGCATCTTCATAGCGGCCTTGGGCTTACACGACTTCTCTTTCCCACGAACATTTCACATCAGTGAATGTGTACCGACTTGTTTTTGCACAAAAATGTTATCTATTAAATGTTCTGTAAATTGCGTAGTATTTTGTGTTACCGTCCGCCATTGTTTATGTAAAATTAGCACATCAACTGTTGTAACCTTCTTGAATTTCCAAAGGCGCAATAAATACGCGTACACGTTTTATCGGTATATCTTTATAAACTAAAGCATCAAAGCGGCTCGGAATTACTACAGTTAAATTAATGTAGTACGGCTTAATGTGCCATATTAAACGTAAAAATAAGCGTATAGCTATTTAATTCGTTATTTTCATGGACGTACGAGTTCTATTCGTTTGATGTGAGCGTGATTGTATTTCGGTCACGCTACGATGATTGTTTACATTCACACAAATAGAAAAAAACTGTATGTTACATTACCTTAAGGGCAGTGAAATGCATGCTTCCATAAAGAGCAGTCATTAAAAATCAATTAATAGAGATTGCACGACACGGTCTGAGGTTTTAATAACGCAGGCCAAGCGAAGTTGTATGTAAACATAGTTATGTTACGAGTATATGTATAATATGACCAACCTGTAACCTCGCCGAGGATCTCATGTTGTTCGTGTATCCAAATAGTCTGTCTACCTTAGCATTCGATTAGTATCTGCAACAAGACAAAATAAAGATTATACAACTTGATTCATGTTCAACTCAATTATAACTTATACAGATTGTGTCATCAATTTAAGCTATTACGAGGAACGTGATTATACGATGATTAGATGTGATTAATAAAATTAATAGCATAGTTATAGAAGTACAGTGAAGTGATTATAAGCACAATTAAATACCACTGAAGTAATCAGAAACAAACAGACATAATATTTTGTGGTGATAATAGAGCCCTCAAGAATAATCTATACTTTATTAACTAATATATAAAGCTGAAGAGTTTATTGATTTGTTTTTTTGAACGCGCTAATTTCTAATCGGAATTACTATACCAAAGATGTTTTTTTTTTTCACTTATAAGAAGCTACATTGCTTCTGAACTGCTTTTTATACCAGTAAAATAATTATCCCAGAAAAACTTTTGCACGCGGGTGGAATCACCGGCGCTACTGTAAGATCAGTTTACCGAACCAATATTTTCTGAACCGAATACAGATTAAACCCTTTATAAATAAATTAACATTATAAAATACACTTTGTAACTACAGTAATTATTTTGTAGAACGGTAAATATGTCGAAAGATTCTCGGTTGTAGGTCAAAAAATCAAATAAAATCACTTTATGAGTTCTAGTTTATAATCAAGACAGTAAATGTTTCATTACAGTGTTACATAACCAAAATTCTTAATTTAATATTCTACAAGTTCTATTTTTAAAATCTCAAATATAGTTCCGGAAATGTAGTAGTAGGTAGTCTCGTGTTTTCAATTAGAGAATTTTGATTATTATTGCCTTTTTATCTATATATATAAAAATGAATCCCTATCTCTCTTGGTCACGCCATCACGCGTGAACGGCTGGAGTGTTTTTTTTTTGTTGCGTTTGTTATTGTCAGGAGAAGGTTCTTATGAAAGAAAAAATTGCGCGGAAAATTTGAAAATTTAAGAAAACTTAACGAAAATATTAATTTTATATAACTGTAAATTGTTTAAAATAACTGTCAGCGAGTGACAGAATGCGCGCTGCAAATTCATAGTTAAGGCGGGACAACGTCTGTCGGGTCAACTAGTTATTTAATATATAGAAATATATTCAAATCATAATAAAAAAGTCAAAATTAGGTTAATGTAAATATTTCTTAAGTTCATAAAATTAATTCAATATATGGCTATAGCTATAATTTGAGACCTTGAGAAGGACATGGGCTACTCTATCCCGGAAAACTATCACGCGGGCAAAGGCTCCAGCAACAGCTATAATGTAATATTACTAAACAGTTCAGTAATATAAAACCTTACGCACAATGCAAGACTAATTATATCACATCAAACACGTCCGTTGCAACCAGGAACTCATACAATTAAATGAAAACAGACCATTCAGCGTTTGTGCCGGGAACGCAAGAAACATGAGCTATTCACATTATGAAATGTGTGAAGAAAGGTGAACTAGCCATATCTTGCACGCATCATAATGCTACGTAAATAGAGCTCGACATTTCATTATAGCCTCCGTGATAGCGTCATATAATGTCTGTGATATTTCAGAATTTCCCCATGAGTGGGCTAGATTTTTGTCATGTATAATCGGCAATAATATCGGTCAATTTCAGGATAGCGTAACCCCCTTATTCATAAACGTTATTTATCTAAGGACGGACCATTGCTGTGATAACAAGTCTATTTCTCAGCTTTGTTTATCTGACAGCTAACTAGATTCAAGTTGTATCTCAATATAAGTCAAACATAACGGCCCTATTTCTACACACTGCGAAGGCTGCCATGCCGTGAGTCCTGAGAAACAGACTTGTTATCACAGCAATGCTCCGTCCATTCATAAATAACGTCTATGAATAAGGGGGTTTGTTTTTATATCAGGGATGATTTTAATCTACTTATATTCGCCCTTTAATTACGTATTTTCGATTTTATATTCTACAGAATATTTCGCGCGTGGAATATTTTAGCTAAGCAAATGCCTTTCCTATCTTCTTCCAAATCCTCAATTCCCAGCCATTTTTTCAAGTATCAAAGTATAAGAATAACTTTATGCTAAATGTATGATAGAAAGAAATAGATAATACAATCAGATTATAAGTAAAACAATTTCTTAATTTAATTTACAATCCAAATATTACGTTTCTGTGTGGTTATAACATTTGTATGTAAATAAATTACTTTGCGTATGTTAGTTAACCTCTTCTGCTGTAATGTAACGTCATTAAACCTCTCTTAACAGTTACTTAACAAGAATACAAGAAGGTATCATAACAAGCGATGATACAATCTGAACGAGCATTCTCTCTGTTAAATAATTGAGACATCATCTCTTATAATACATGGCAAAGGCTCCAAGGCAAGTTAAAAGTCGCAAAAGTATTTATTAAAACTATTATTTAAGAATTCCAATACAATTACTATTAAAACATTGAGAACGACTTACTAAAATACAATTTACTATAAAAATGACTCAAGACATAAAGAAATAAAATTTTGAGTGTAATGTACTAATGACTTTTTACTAATATTCTAAATGCAAAAGTTTGAGAAAATGTTTAGAGGTTTGTATGTTTGTTAGAAATAAACTCAGAAACAACTGAACGGATTTGAATGAAATTTGACTCACATGTAGACCATGTTCTAGATTAACACTAAATATACTTCTTGTCCCGGTAATTATCCCCAAACGAAAATAATGGAATTTTAAAACCTGATTTTTATATTAGATATTACTGGCATTATAATGTTTAAAAGGCTTTTATATGGAAAAACTTTTCACGCGGGCGAAGCCCATACCAAAAATAAATTCCTAAATAAAACAACCTAAAAATGTTTTAATATCCTTTTTAAGTCTTTTGAAATTATTTATAGTTTTTATAGCACAAGGAGAAGTGCAATTCCCTTTAAAGGTACTAAATGTGCTAACTTATAAAAACTGATATTTTATTCCTAGATAAATCCATCTTTGGCGTCAATACCTCGCGGTATGTGATTGTTAGATTTATTTCATGTTCCTATTAAAGTATTATGTCCTTACAATAACTCAATATCACCTATTTATGGATGGAGACAATAAAACGAAAATGTAATGATTTCTTATGTTTACGCGAATATTAAACATTAAAAATAAACTATTTTTCGAAGTTTATCGCGGATTTTATACTTTTTTCCCAACCTTTCGAAGACTTTGCAGCCTTCGTGGTCGCGGGAGGACTGAGGTATTGGTTATCCGCAAAGTCAAAGTTACAATATCTACCTAAATTTTACAATTATGCAACTTTTAAATTTTTTAGCTGTTGGTAGTCCGATCTACGCCGAATGAGCTCACGGTGTTTTGAAGTCGGGTAGCCGCCGAAAATCCGAAAAATAGTTTAATTTTAAAACGAAAATGTTTTCTATTACGTACGTTTACATCGTTAAATAGAACAGAGTACAGTTGGTTAATAAAGATCATAACCCCGTGTCAGAGTTGATGAACATTTATTTAATAGACTTATGCAAATGGTAATTAACATTAAAATATGAATGGATTTTTAGTTTTCAAACGTATATTTTGCCAATATTTGTGTATTTTGACTCCTAAGTTTTAATTTTTTAATATTATTGGGTTTCTACGTCGTGCTCCGTAATGTTAATTTTCAATAATTGTTCTTTAAATATTGATGGTAATTTTTAATAATGAATGAGCTTAATACGACTTAAATACTTTACGATAAGGTAACACATAAAGGGAAATATAAATCAAAATATTGACTACCTATATTATTTAACGTAAAATATTATATCTCCACTTTAATTTAAGAACACCAATAGAACATGGCATTACGATATAAATTAAACTACGTAATGATTTTTCTTCGCAACAGAACACTGAACAATAAGGTCAAAACATATTTAAAAGTAAATTTTCCTATACATTTATACCACATTTATTTATATGCAAGAAAGGTCGCGTTTGTAGATAGGCGAGTATTATATAAATGCTTACGGATAATTGCAGTTTTAACGAACCTATAAATATTGATAGATATGTTAACAATTCAACCGCTTTCAACGCAATTAATTTCTCAATGGAAACATTATATTTTCATAATTGTTTACAATTGCAAACACTTGTTTTAATACCACACGATTTTCGTAATATGATAATAGGCTGTTCGTAAATGCATTGGCTTAATTTCAAATTTATAATATTAGTAACAAATATTATTATTTTTACTGCTGTACTAATATATAAATTTGCATGCTGTGGTCTCATATAATTGAAGAGGCACGTCGCATTGTTAATTGTACAAATACTACGACATTGTATTTATTATACGTCGTGTATCCTTTGTTGGAGATCCTTAAATAAATAAATAAATAAAAACAGCACTAACACAAAATATAAAAATAAATATTGAGCTATAAATACCAGATTAATAATTCGTTTATAATAATCATATACACAGCGCTAAATGTTGCAAGCTATAAAAATTAAATAACTGCCTATCAAAGTTTGTTACGGTGACAGCTATAGCCGATGGTCTTGATTCGGTAATTTGCAACGGCCACGACAAAAGTCATAAGCTGAGCGGAGGCGTATTGATCAAATTAAAATCATACTCATTTATTACAATTAAATTACGGAATTAATTCTGTCGTGGCTAAGGTTATAAATTACTAAGCTGACAAATGATGAATGATGATTAGTCAAATCAATGGCTATACGTTATTCTTTACGAATTAAATACGCTAGCCGTAGTTGATTTTCAAGGTAGAATGCAAAGTGGAAACATTATATAAATCTGATTTATAAATATCAGTATTTTTAATAAGTTAATTTAGTAATAATTTCGTATGTTTACGCTAACGATTGACATTGAAATTATTACATTACATCTTTTTTCGCAATAAAATTATTCTTTTTCCCCGACATTTCGTTGACTGCATTATCCTGAAAAATCCGTAAAGAACTTTTAGTTCAAAGTTTTTTATCTTTATTTCTGGAGCTTGGTTGTAATTTTACGACCATGTCGCTCTATTCGTCCACTTTCACGGGTGTTCACTCTCTTTTTACCAAGTCATTATTTTTATTAAAACCCATATATGTCATTTACTTACAGACCGATGATGTTGCAAATGTAAAAATAGACTGATTTAATAATTAATTCGACATTAAGTAACATTATTGTTGATTTCCAATATACTTTCTACATATTTCTTAAGTATATTAAGCGAATATAATATGAAACTTAATAACAAAGCCAACTTCTTGAAAAAATAAGATGCCATCGCTGAAGTCAGCACTCGCTCCTCTTCAGTAATGTAATACTATGCGCTTCAAGTCAAATCGTACGGTAATTAGGAATTTACAAATATTTCCTGATCCGTGCTTTATGAAATTGCTATTTACGCAAAGAGTTATTTTATTCTAATTACATAAATCCTAAATTGCATAACACTACATTTATAATACCATATTTGTGGAAAAGTAAACTCAATTTTCCTTCAAACCAATTAAAGTTATGGTTGCTTATACAACGTATTATTTATTATGGACTATCCGTCAATTGCTTTCGTTCTTTGATTAATGATAATTTAAAAGCAAATCTCAAGTCGAATGTAAATTTATTTAATTGAAAACGTATGGCTCATTACTTAATTAATATCTTAATTATTATAATAATTATTGATATTTTGTTTTTTAATTTCTAATTTAATTTTTTTAGGGACTAAAAATGACTAATTTACTTCCATTGGTTAGAAGTTGAATAATTTCATTATTCTATGCTATTTACGGTGCGCGTATATATTCGTCCATTATTCACAATGGTATAATAAATACGCAGGCATAAATTTAAATTACCCAATATTCACGGCACTGTAATTCGCTTCAAAGGCATGGATTCACAGACGTTGACTTTATCCAATAACTTCACGCCACTCGCGCAATCCATTAAACATTTATGTTCACGACGCCTAATCACGAGAATTTAGCGACAAGAAATAAGTATCATTAGCGATCGGTTGCAATTTACGCGTTAGTTAGCGATTTCGATAAGTACGTCAATGAATGGTAAATTAAATCGCTTTGGAGTTACCGTTCTATTTCCACGTTGTAGAATTTATCATAAGTCCAGTGGTGATTCTTAGAATCACGCAGCACCTTCCTTATTGATGTTTATGGAACGTTTTTTCCCCGACCAGTGTAATCTGCGATTTTGCGTTGTATTATTCTTACGTTAAATGCTATACGCATTAGCGTAATCGTCTGTGACATGTCGCAGTCGTCTCTCACTTTCTTTGTTCACTTCACCTTGAGGCACAAATCTGTTAGTACAGCCGAGATTAATGTATATTTTATCCCAGCATTTAATTACTTCAATTATTCTAACTACTTCGATTTGTATGCACGTCGATCAATTGTTTTCACTACGACATTCCTTTAGTTGCTCAAAGCTGTGCATTATTACGTCGGCTTGGAACATGGGTACAAACAACTCGATTTATTATAAGCTCTTCATTATAAAGGTTATCGTAGATCATGATTAGTTACAAATAACTTTATGCATGTATTTAGGCTTGTACGCTCCCAAATATCTACGGAATCTATACTTTATTGGCGGTTATAAATCAATAATAATTCGGAACAGTTTACTGATTTACTGTCGCTATTTGGTCTAAATAACTTAAGTGTGTACATACCGTCCTCATTTTGACGGATCAAATTCACAAAACAGTCCACATGATTGCGCATACGCTTAGTTCGTAGAAGCCGCGTGCGTCGGGCTGTAGAGCGAGGAAGCATTGTAATTGGCCTGTCTCCTTGGCTCGGTGCCTTGACAATGTGTCAAATAACAAAGAGGCAGCATTAGTCAGGACAGGTAATGTAAATTAGACCCACCCACTCAGCCGAAGAATTACCCAATGGATCGTGTTGAGACGCTAATACAGTGCATTATTACTAATACAATTTCTATTAACTTGTAAACATGTGGCCTTTGTTGCATGTTAATCCATCCTTTGTTGCATGGATTCTAGTTGGACAAGGTTGCCCTAAGGAAAGATTAAGTAATTTAAAACCAAATATTAACTAATGTAGTGAAATATAATAATATCAAGATTGATTTGCAAGGAAAACGATTGAAAACAATAGAAAGTAAAGCAAATCTAAATGTTTCATAAGAATATTTAATCTTATGGAATTTTAAATTAATTGTAGCTAATAAAAATTATACTATATATTTTAATTTACTAATGCAGTTTCAACGTCTTCGCTGAAATACAAAATATTATTTCCTTAAAATCATTTTTTTATTTCATCTTTTAATCAATTAATAACGCGAAGTTACCAATTTATTTAACAAGAGTTCATGTTTGATTACATGCCCAATTATCATCAAATTTAAAGGGCAAATTATATTTTGTGAATTGTATAATCAACGTCAAAAGCGCAATGAGCGACGGAATTTAATTTTATTAAAAAGAAACAGTCAGAGGAACAATTGATGGATAACTTACGCAAAGAAAAGGGTAAACTTAAACGAATTCGAAATGTTGACACGATAATTATATCGAATGAAAGAGAAACCATTTTCTGATGATTTAAATTATTCAGCTTATTAATGAGAATTATAAAAACATATTTAAAAAATATATATTTCTTATTCCTTGATTTATTACACCATTTATCACTTAGGTTATTTTATAATTGATTTAAGGTATTTAACATTAACTGTGATATTCAGACCTGTTCAAGAAAGTAGTCAATTAATAGTTGTGTTTACACATTTTCCTCATAGGAAAGAGAAAAAATTACCATTCAAAACTCATTATGTAAGTCACACCAGCTGTTTCCGCGTAACTACACCTACTGAAGTTACCATTTATTTAAGTTTATATTACTTTTTGTGTACTTAGATAGATAATATTTTATCCAACAAAAGCCTACATACAAGGTCCAAGCAATCATTTAACTCCATAAAGTTTTGAAATAGAAATAAGGAAACACTAAACATATCCAGCCTCTAAATGTCCACTAAAATATTTCAGTTTTATCAAAGCATTGCCATATATTTCTGACAACTGCACCGAGATGACCTTTCAGTTAAACGAACGTGGTTAGTGACAATACATTCATTTTAGGAACGCACCTCTTAGCATACCAAATACTTGTGGACATAGATGACAAATACTAAACGTGACTGGAGCTAATTATTTAAGACTTTATCGACATCGGAGTTTTATTCATCACTAGCTTTTGCCAGCAACCGCATCTGTATAAAAGAGTTTTCCGGGATTAAAAGTAGCCCATGTCCTTTCCAGGATATCTAACTATCTCCTTATAGAATTTCATCGAAATACGTTCCGTAGCTGAGTTTATTGCGTTCATACAAACGTGTGGGGCGACTTTGTTTTATAATATAGGATAGGTAAACATTATTGTGATGATTTTTTTTTTATAAACACACATATTATATACCGATAACATTAATTTATCAAGGTATTTGATAGTTTCGATTTAGTTTTCACGTCTAGGAGCTTGACGTAAACCTCTAACAGCTGCAAGACCAAACTTAAGAAAAGTGTTGACCACACTTGAAAATCGAAATCGATAGAACTCGTTTACGATATCATTAGATCAAGAGAGATAATAGATAGAGAAAAGAGAGATATATCGAAACAGTAAATATCACGTCAATCAAACCAGTATAAAATATGTGTAACATACGTCCACGTTACACCAGCAGAGACGTAACCTAGGCGTAATCAACAGGTTGTACCAGGAAGGGCGGGCTTGTCTATTCGATACACGCCCTTTCTCTGTTCTCATTTCATAATTGACTCTCATGTGACAGCCGTAGGTAAAAGTATTGCAATGTCAGACATGTATACCGTGTCGTTTCCGAACTATGACAATTCAGTAGATATCATACAATAGATAATAAACATGTTGATACAATGTAGAAGTTATGTTAGTTAAGTTGTGTTTTAAAAGTTAGTCACACATATTTATGCGTAAATATGTAACTAGTGGTAGGATATTTTATATCCGCGCGGGTAGCGACCACCATACACAAGGTGTTATGCCGCCATGTTAGCCTACGTAAGTGTGTTGCGATCTGGAATCTGCCTGTGTATAACCGGTTCCAACAGGCCGGCATAATTGTGTCGACTGCCATAGGGTAATCATCTCTCGTCAGTCGACATTCTATTGGACCTCACTCCACTTACCATCAGGTACAGCGGGGTCACTTTACCGTCCGAATATAAACAAAATAAAATGTTATCTTAGTCCAAAAAATTTCAAATTCACAAAACATGTTTAAATTAACTTAAATTAAACTTATTCTGAATAATATACCCGTAAAAAGTTTTATTGCACCTATCAACATAACTAAAAGCCACATATAGACTGCTACAACGTAATGTAATGTAAACTTTGGTTTCCTTTAACTCTGATAGAACCATAAACCTCTCAAAATCGCTAATCGTAATCAATATTACCTTACACTTTTAGCCACGACCTAGTAATTATATTCATAACACCGCTGATTAACTGGAACTGCGGTGAAATAAGTGGAAATGGTTAAAAAAGGATTCGGTATACTCATATTGACCTAAACAACCACGAATGTATGTTATATTTCACATACTTTGTATGTAATGAATGTAAATAGTGCGTCAATTTGTCAAATGACATCATGGATTCGAGGCAAGGTTAGCTCCCATATTACCGACTGCCTTGCAGCACCTGAGATGCATTATTGCCGAGGTGTGATACCATGAAAATAGTGAATAATTTGACATGCTCATTACGTGTTAATGCCGCTAAGCAAATAATAACTTTTTATTTCCTTAATTACAAAGAGATGAACAACGAAGATCGTCCCCCTAATGCGAGATGCCATTAGTTCGCACATACGAGTAGAAGGAAAAAAGGAGCGTAATCATAATAATGCTTGATTGGTGACAAAGCATTATTTTCGATGGTAGATATAACGAAAACCCTGTCATAAGTTTCCTTGTATACTTCTGTAAGAATCGTGAACTAGGGAAGCCGTTCATGCTTATCCTCATCAATCATTCATTCATCATTAAGATCCTATGTTCTTTGAGCAAAAGGTCTCCACAGTAACTCTCCATTACGACCCGGCTTGAGCTTCACGATACATTTTGCTTCCAGACGATTCACTACTACGCTTCTTGATACTACATATAATTCGTTGTGGCCGCCATTATACAGCAAATCACAGGAAAGAATCAATAAATAAATTACTCTGCAACAAAAGTATAAATCAAACACGTCGATAATAAAATTAATAATCTAGTGCGCAAACGCATAAATATGAAAAAATATAATCACCGTGTAAAAAATAAATTACAGCCAGTGTAATAACCATAATTGTCACGCAACATGTAACTGTTGTATAATAAGTAATTTAACAGCACATCTTACGAGACAGTTGCAAGGTTACAGCAGCCCTTACTTGGCAACCTGGGCGACACAGTAAGACAACATTGTTGTAATCAACAGCTATGCATTAATAAACATCATTTTAAAGCTAGGCACAGATACGCGACGTTTGATGCTGCCGTTGAAACCGTAGTATTCTGTGTGTGCAAGCGCAAAATATCAGACAGTCATAGTGGCAAATAGACCTGACCCAAAGGAGTGAGTAGAATTAAAATTATAACCTACTGAAAATATATTCTTCTATTCTTGACTATAATTAAGCTAAGGTTTCAGTACTATATTATAATATTTTTTATATCTTACATACAAGTTACAATTCTTTTCACCTCTTAATTATTCATACCATTTTACTGAACCCGAAGAAATACCGTTTCGTATTTTCCGCTAAACATAGCAATAGCAAATGTCACGTGTATACATGCCTTTAATAAGTGATTAAATTTTATATTCCAATCGATCTCACTCGATAAGGGTTGATGAATATTGTTATTTTTACGACATTGAAGTAAAATCTATGACACCTGTTCTAGATTTTAATGCTTATTATCAGAGAGTTATGTGCAGCATGGTAACTAGCTTATATATTATTAATATGGCACGGTTATTTAAAAAATAGTCTATTTGATATCACGGTATACCGCTCGAACCAAGCCCAATAAAGAAATGCTAATAATATCACTATGAGTCTAAATTTAGTGCAAACTAAGCTTGAACCATAAGAAAGGACATAAACTACTTGTTAAGAATATAATATGACTTTCATCATACTATGTACTTTCAAGTAGTTTATGCAAAATGTTCATCACTGAATAGCCGAAATGGCTCAATCACGAGCAAAAAGCATATTCAATTTTTTTTATCTTATGGTTAAACTGCACCTGCTTTTCTATCTCCGAGCGACGTGAGGGTCGTCAGTATAATGCCGCCTTGCCTTAGTACAGATCGATATAACTTGTAAATAAACATTGCAACTAATTACAACATAGAATAGAGGACTGCCTCGGTGGCGTAGTTGTATTGCATGTCCGGTACAATAGCGCTCTGAGGTCCTGGGTTCGAGTCCCGGGTCGGGCAAAGTGATATTTGGGTTTTTCTGCTCAGTATCAGCCCGGAGTCTGGAATTTGTGCCCGATATGGCGATAGGCTCGCCCCCTATCACATCATGGGACGGAACATACTTGGCGAAAAGTGAGTGCCCTAGTTGCGCCTCTGCATACCCCTTCGGGGATAAATGCGCGATGTTATGTATGTTATATGTACAACATAGAATATTCATGCGATTCAAGTACGCAAAACCTATGTGTTGTTTTTATAATAAGCTATTGTTTGAAGTATAAAGGGGTCATTATAAAAACACGAGGAAGTAATTTGTTATTGTTTAAAATGATGTTCAAAACAGGTTATACGTAATTACTGTTTAATGTACTTTTATGGTGTTTTTTTTTGTCAAGGACTAACGACTCACTAAATAAAACGAATACAATGAAATTGCAAAGTGTTTTCGCTTGGCCACTTTACGCTAACATTGTGTTATATTTTTGAAATAAGCGACGTGTTTAATGATATAATAAGGTTACTAGATTTTGCTCGCAAATTAGCTTCGTTCAAACTTTTCTTGCAATAGTAGCTTATCAGTTAGGGCTTAGTAGTGTTATAAACCTAAATTTGTTATGCATGGATGGTCACAACTACAATCAAAATAAAGTATAATATGTTAATTTGCAAAAGAGACTTACAGTTGTTTTAAATAATGGATCCCAATCCCAATCTGCAATCTCATTCCGAAAATGAACCATTGAAAGTAAGTTATATGTGAGCATGTTAATAAAATTTTGTTGTGATTGTTCCTTTTTTGAGATAGATCAACAAAAGCGATTGCGATCGTTTATTGAAAATGTCGGTTAGACATATCAGTATTAATACATGAATGAAATTTATAAACACGCACGCATCTACACAAAATGTAAACAAAATAGAACTTTATTCTCATAAGCATAAAAGTTAAATAAAAGTTCGTGTTCACAATGAAAACAAGTTTATAACATGTTTGCACGCAATTTATTTGCACTGATAATGTGGTTATCATTATATTTCGCCTAAATTATTTACTGTCCTATATTCATAATAACCAGTGCTCAGCTATGTTACTACTATCTTTCTAGGACACGCATAATTATACAAATGGATAATAATATGACGCCGCGAATTATCAATACTCGAAACAAAACACTATATATTTATTGAGTTCAATAATCTGAGTTTAAAATATATTTTTCGAATATTCTTAATTCAAGGATGCAAAAAAAAACAAAGCTTCTATTAAGTGCTTTGTCAGTTCCGTAGCTTCTATATTCCTTTGAAATGCATGGTTTAACCTTAACTTTAGTTGCATTTTAGATTCAAAATTTTATTATACTAAAGTTGAAAATAAGCTAAATGCGTACGCATTAATGATAAAATTAAAAATATTTAAGCCATATTAATTGTTTGCAATACAGCAAGCGTCCTTACGTATTATAAAACAATGGCCCGCACCGGATCGGTCTCTCTGACCGCAATAAACACAAACCTAACAAACGGATTTCGACGAAATTAGGTAGGGAGTAAGTTTCACACCCTAAGGAGGACATACATTTTTACCTCATGTAAATATAAAGCGGGGATTTATCGAGAAAAACCCTTTCACACGGACGAAGCCGCGAGCAAAAGTTAGTAACAATATCAAATGTAAAAATAATCACGACTACGTACAATAAACCACTTGAAGATTCATCTACGAGGTGAAGGTTGGATAACCTGTCATTAATCCAACATAATATCCTCGAACTTATCATTAGAGTTTAATTACACATCAACCGACATAACGGGAAGGCTTTAATCACTCTGATGTAGGGTTGCCACTACTCAAAACTGTATTTTATAACAATTATCTGTAGCTCGACCTTGTATTTATGAGTAGTGGTAGACTTAGTATGTAGTACATGGCTAAATTAGCCATGGTCATTTGTGATACGTTCCTCAAAATAATATAGTCTCAATCTACATATTTTTGTGACATTATTTGTAATTGGCAATTTTATTTACTTAGTTATTGTATGTGTTTGCAATGCATTTGATAATATCAAAATATATTACAATAATGTAAAGATTATATCGCCTTCTAACATTCCAATATCATTTTCGCATATGTTTTTTGTATTAAAATTATAAGTTAAAAGTAATCTAGGAAATATTATATCATATTCTGACATTGGAAATCGATTTATCAATATGCTTTTGTTATTAATCATAATATTTATAAAACAATATTTTCTACACGAGTGGCAACACAACTCATTAGGCCGCGCGCACACGCGAGGTCACGGTCAAGCCGTTGCATAAGCTCCCGATGCATCGCCCAACCGATAACTCGTTTCATTAAATTGATGTAAATTTCAGTCGAACTTTTAAATTAAACGGCGCCATTTTTGGTAGCGGGAATAAATTTAAATCGATGGGTAAAATGATTTTGTAATTTAAAGTAGGCCAGCGGGTTATTGGGTCACTTAATTGTTACGGACCACCGACGATGCAAGATTTGATGCATTGGCAAACTTTAAAAACGTGGAATAATATTAGAAAATCTTTGGAAAAATTGGAAAGAATTTCTTTTATATTTGGAAATCTCATGAACCATATAACATGGAACAGGAACAAATAATATTTTACTAATATTAATATTTTTCTATCTATATGTATAAATTAATTCCTATTTCCCTTGGTCACGTCATCACGCGTGAACGGCTGGACTGATTTCACTATTTTTTTTGTTGTGTTTTTTATCAGGAGAAGGTTCTTAAGTTTCTTTCTTAAAAAATTGCGAAAGATCAAAAAATTGCGCGGAAAATTAGAAAATTTAAGAAAAGTTAACGAAAATATTAATTTTATATAACTGTCAGCGATTGAGAGAATGGTCTTTGCAAATTCTTAGTTAAGACGGGACAACGTCTGTCGGGTCAGCTAGTATATATATAATATCTATTCTTGCAGGCCTATGCGTACAATGAACATTGGACATAATATTCACGTATGTAGGGCAATACTACACATGATGGTTTTATCGTTGTATCACTTTTATTCTTGACATTTAAGATTTAATCTCACATGTAATTAGAGATAAGTAGCGATCGAAGACGTCTCACTTAGTGAACATTTGCGAACTGTTAAAAATGCGATAGAACCGGTCTTGAGACAGATCAATAGTTTGTTTGCGAAATTTATTGCATCTAAACATGTATTGTGTTATGCTAATAGTATAAAAATAGCATCTATTGGCACAGATTTATGGAAATGTGTCATCTCTATCACATTAATAGATCTATAAAAGCTTTAGAAGATAGACTGCCGTTGAATATTATTGTAATTGTAATTGAAATGTAATAAATTAGTTTTTCTAGTGACAATTTATATTGTGTATATAGTTCTAATATTATTGATCCAAAATATTATTACATTTTTATTATGATAATTTTACTACTTACAATAAAATTATTAAAAATGAATTATTAAACGAAGTTGACTTGACTATGAGTACATTTGAAATATCTTGTATACTTAATGAATATTTAAAATACTCAAACATACCATTATATTAGCTTAACAATTAGCATACCTTATGATATAAAGTACTGAGCCTAGATACATTGCGTAGGCGGCGATTCTATAACGACTCGAATTGAAATTTATCGATTAGATATTCTAGGCAAAGGTAATCTAATATTCAGGGTTTACCTTTGACCGCAACTTAGATATTACATTTGGATATGTTTATAGTATTTGAAATTGAAGATAAAAAATGTGTATCAAGATTTAAATTTAAAAAATACTTAGTTGAAACATGCATACAAACTGAACAGTGCATATACTACGTAAAAATTTTAAAGGTTACTAAACGTTCTCCAATAATTTTAACTCATTAAATCCGTAGTGCAATTTGCAAGAAAATAAAACAGAACAACATCGAAAAACAATACATAAACAATAAAAACAAGTAAAAGGTATTCTATTCATATCTGTCGCCGAAGCAATAAGGTCGAACAAGAGGCTATAATGTAAAGATTACAAAGTCACTTTTGTGAGTTGCATCAACACCACCAAATAAAACAAGGGCTTAATGTCAATAAACACTTGAAAGGTTACAAACAATGTGTTATTAACAGTCAAAAATAAACCTTAATAACTTAATCATATGTAAGGGATTGTGCAAAATTTTACTGATGCTAGGACCAATTAGCGGTAGCTCCGAAAGACAACACCACGCAATAACATCGATAAAGGTGAATATTGAATATCACCCAGTTTTTGTAATGACTGATGCAAGTTTTTTGTACCGTAATCGAAATTAATTATAACCTGACGTTAATATCAGTGAAGTTCAATAAAGTTGGTGACAGGTAGCCGGATCTCTTGCAAGTGTAGCTAAATATATCTGCTACAATTAGTTAATCTACACAGAAAATTACCTGAACTAATCATGTAAACAACACGCCTATTTCAAAGTAAAATATTATAAATGCGAATAAATGTACATTTCTTTAAAATTGTCGAGGGAGGCCCGCCATGAGAGTTATTACACAATAAATTTTAATATCATAATATCTGCAAATGTATATGCCTGTTCATTTTAAATTCGCCTCAATTTTCCGGAAGAAATATGTAGCTAAGGGGTAGGTAGCGTTGTAACTAAGGCACCCACTTGTCGTCTTGTGCGATACGTCCCATGATACGATATAAGGAAAGCCTATCACTATAATAGGTACAAATTTCCAGCTACGGGCTGACACAAAACAAACAAATCCAATAACACTGCTCGGTCCGGGATTCGAACTTGGTATCTTAGAACAGTGTTGCACGCAATACAACTACGCCACCGAGGCAGTTATAAAAAATAATAACTACCGAATTATCATGTTTTATGCTAAATTAAGACTATTGAATTAATATATGACCATGATTTGTAAATAACGAATACACTCGAATAATGTGTTTAAACACTCATGTTCGTAATTATACGTCAGTAATCGGCCAGTATCTAAATGAGGGATAAGATTGTGTTTGTATGCAAAGTACAAATGTATTGTAAAAGTATATTATTTGAACTAAATATTCCTAAATATTCATTGTCGAATTACAAAATTCCTACAAAATACTATACGCGTTATAATTCACTTATTCACATTTTATTTGTCTTAAAGTTCCAATATGATCTTGCAGCAATGTTGCTAAATGTATTACAGTATTAAAAAATATTCGGCAATGAAAACAATCGTACAAAATAACATATTCTGATATAAAAAAATAAAATCAATTTTTTATCTCTCACATAACATTATTTTATTCGTAATTGATTGTTGACGCTTTTTTGGATAGCGATATGAATTATTGGATATTTGTCTCGAATTATTTATTTCATGTAGAATCCGATCATGCGGTATGGCATATTTTACGTGCTGTCATGCATGCTTGAAGGTATAGTTATATGGATTGATGCAAATGACATGAAAACTACGAAGTGGCTTGACTATTCCTTCTTTTTTTTCAAAATGCCGTTATGATTGGCATGCACGCATAATTGTTTACAAATCGTTTTAAACCCGCGTCAGCGATGGATGTGGAAAGAGTTCCACAATCGAGCTTTTCGGCAATAACCATAACGTGTAAGAGAGCACAGATACCAAGAACGAAGTCTCTATTTATAAAGATTAACCGAATTATAAAATACAAAAACATACACGTACAAGATTGATATTTCATCAATCGGTTATGGACGTCATAATAAATACCATTGTATTGACCACCGTCTAGTCTCCTTTTTTTCTATGTATAATTGTAGTATGTATAAGAAAATATAATTTCTTGTGCCATTTTCTATAAAACCGCACCGCCTTTTTTACTCTATAAGTAAATCAGCCTGAAGTAGTATACAATTATTAATGGCAAGTATTAAGAGTTTGCCAAACAACAATTAGGCGAACTCTAAATGCTCAATTGATAATTTAATTAGACGACATGTAATGCCGCATGATCGTCTAGAGAGTGATTTACACTACGCTTAAGATTTACCCAATTTACAAAACTTATATCAAATCAAAACTATTCATGGCTGGAGTTGTATATTATATGTATGTCCAATAACATAGATTATATGTATGTCCAATTCTATCTAATGTTATTAATTCATTAACATAAATAAACTATGTAAATTTTTTTGACATTTAATTCAGAGTTAAAATCTTTGGATTTTGTAACCGTCTTAAATGAAATGCAGGAATATGTAAGATTTTATTTTTATTACTGTTCCTTATCAGATCAAATGTATAAATATTACTAATTTGAGCAATCAGAACTTGTGCAAAAAATGTTGAAAGATTTTAAAAAGATGCTGATAAGTGGAAAACCTCCAATTATTTTTAACCTATTAACATTAACAATGCAATCTTTATCTAACAGATCGTCAAAATATAAATATTATATATTTTTTGTTACCTCCTTAGACCTTCACACTAATCTCTATAAAATTTACATAATTAAGATCATTCTAAGCATATATCGAGGGTATAGTGCTAAAAGCCAATAAGTATGAAATTGTTACTTTCGAGATATTCAATGTTTAAGTTTTAAGGACCAAGATATATGATATTCGAATAGTATCGTTATAATAAGTATGTTGTGGTGAAAGTCCATATATTTAATTAGTGTAATAAAATATTTTTGAGATTCTGGGGTAATCCACTTTATCGTAAAAAAAATATAAGTTACAAAGGGTGCCGGCTTATTGGGTTTTACCCCAAGAGAAATGAAACATTTATTGTACTTAACCAATTAACTACTGAATGAAAGTCATAAAAAAGAGGATAAATCACTCTTCATCACTAACTGAGGCTGGCAGTTTGGTGTAGGTCTTCATATCACGTATCCAGGCATGGAGTTTCCCGGGTGCAAAGAGTTTCTCGCACATATTCATCAGGTTTTTGTGTTTAGCAAGGCTGATGGGTAATTGACTGAATTATAGGTGCTCTATTTCATCTGGTAATTGAACAACAACTGGGGGCGGATTAGACTGTCTTTAATGTCTGGTTTTAGGTGTATTTAATGGGCATTTACACACATGTATGTAACGAAAATTTTCGGACATATCGAAACCAAAATATATATTTAAGTCTCCTGTAACATACTATTATTTAATGCGTTTTATTTTTAGCAAGTTTCGTGTTTCTTTCACGTTATCTTAATTTTTTTATCTTATTATTGCAGCCCTGTTTTTTTAATTCTAACATTTCAATACATTTTAATTGTTTTACTTTATAACTTTTGATTTTAAGTCGTTTCTTTTCCGTCTTTTTTCGTAATAGTCTTGGTCCTCTTCTTTTTAGTTTCTGTGAAAACGTTCTTCCACTCACTTACGCTACTTATTGTTTATTTTTTGATGCTGCTTCAATAACTGCATGCATGGAGTCCACCTCCATATGAGTGTGGCTGCCCTCTAATAATTTCCGTCCAACTATATTTAAATGACCGATTTTTTTAACAATCCAGAGCAGAAGTGTTGAAATGAACTGAATCTTGTTTGGTCCATTAAAGGTTTCAGAAAAAACACAAATTTCTTTAATAAATTGGGGTAACTTTTTCGATAAATAGAAATATAGGCATGTACCTATTTTAAAACTCCCTTTTTTACCATTTCATTTGCGCCAACAGTCTTTGTTTGGTAATTTAATAATATATCGTAAAAATGTACGATAATAATTTTCTCATGTAGTATACCTATGATATACCTTCGCCTCCCCCATTTAGTATCTACAATACCGCTTTCAAATCCATAGGATAGACATAAATGAGTCTTCTATATTAGCGCGAACTTTATCTGTATCTTTCTCTACTTAATATATTTTTTTTTCGTTTTAAATGGTTTTCATACTCTTAAAAATTCGTTCGAGTTGGATTTTTCGTATTTTGATCAAATGTTATATATTTATTAAGTCTAAGTAGTAATTTCAGCATTTAAGTTTCGTAACATATTTAATATGTAATAGGACTCCGTCAAGGAAATGATGCTATGTGTTGTTCAAATGTGACATCTTCAGAGCTTGTTTCCTTAGGTGGTTCTTTGTTGCCGCGTTGATCGTCACCACTTATACAGAATTATAATATATATGGAAAATCGTCACTATTGAAAACTCCGAACAAATCTGCTTTATCTAGATACCACCAGCAACAGAGATAATATCTACACTAACATATAAGGTCGCATTAAAAAAATGATGAAGACTTGGATATGTTCATTGTCCATTTTGAAAATGTATTTCTGGCTAACTGTACGATACTTATTATTGGAAGTTTTTTGTAATTGTGATTTAATTTTTAATTATGTAATTAAGAAGCCTATTCAGTTATTGTTCATGGATAGGGCAATTATAGGTGAGTAACTTGGTATATATACGAAAAAGTACTCATTACATAAAAGTACATAAAATGAGAATTTACCTGATATCAGCGTCCTAATACAACCTAATTGTACAAATTTCCTTCCTCGATCACCTATCGTAGTGCTTAACACAAATAATTCGCAGTAAATTGAGATTAATTAAAAACAAAACTCGCGGGCTACGTACGCGCGTGCGTGATGCTCGTCACAAAATGTCCACAATAGCGCTAGGAACTTGATTTATTGGGTTCTTCCCCAAACATAATTTGAAGAAAGTTAGTTAACAAACTAAACAAATACCATATAACTCAACATAATTCATATCTTTTGAAATAAAATTGAAAAATAAAACCCAGAAAACACATTTATTTTGTTTTAACCTTTGGTTTAGTTTGTTTTCTTATATAGGGAATTAGAGATAAATCCCGTTAAATACTAAATAATGGATTTTACCTTTATCTCTTTGATAATTTGAGTGAAGATCATTGGACACTAAAAACCTATAAATAGCTATAACTGCTTTAAGCGTAAACTAAAAAATATGATTTATCTAATTAACTCACTTTATAGTGTTTTAGTTTATTAGAAATGGCGCAAGGTGGTCACTTTATTGGGTTATTACATCAAGTAATTCGCTTTATACTGTGAATTCCGCTTATTGGATTAGACCAATGGAAAGAGCGTCAAAAACTCATTAACATAGACCAATAAAACGATTTTTGATTTTTTGGCACTTATTGGGTTTTAGCACTATACCCTCGATATATCGGACAATCTTAACCACAAACATACCATTTCTACTTTGTGTAATGTCAAATAAATATATTGCAAATGTATCATTTATACATACCTTAAAATATACTTAACTATGCACCAACACTTATATATTATAACGTCTATAATATTAATTTATATCCTCTCTCAATTCCAAATTCACAACTAAATCAATATAACACACACTCGCAATTTATTAAGGGCACAATTGACATGGGAAATTCATCCTCAACGTATCGGTTACACAACGTGGGACCAGCAATGGAGGTCAGAGTGCAAGTTACGTACATAACCGAACTGTCACGAACGTTTACTGACGAAGGACCGATTCACTCGCTCACAATAGCTAATTGCATGTAATATTACATTTCACCGTCTATAATTAGTAGAAAATGGATTATACGCCGTTTGCCCCGATTGGGTAACGTTTTGTGCAATTTACGCGCATCGTGTGAATGTGTTTGTTGAAAAATGAGTTTTGGTATAGTTATAAATTAGATTCAAATTCTACACTAGGCTCATAGCTATTAAAATAACATATAAAATATAGATCAATAAAAACAATGTAACGAGTTAAAATTAAATAAAACGCGCCGACGTTAATTAATATTGTAGCAATCATTCAACAAAGTAATATCTATTAATTCGATTTATTATAGATGTGGGATTGGAAGTTTCCGATATCTGCCATTATGAAAACCTTGCACGGGAAAAGGGCAATAAAGAAATTACAATGCTGTTAAAACATTGCATTTTTTTTTATTCTTTGCTCTAAGTACATAATATAAAACATATTGCCTACGGTTAATTCTTCTAAAGTGTTTGCCCATCATTAAAGTCACTTACGTGAATTGATGTTACGTCTTTACCAAAACGATAAGTGACGAAATCGGAGGAACACTTAAACAGAACATTTTCAATACCTCCGACTACTCATCACAAATTACAATGAAAATAAATCCGCGGTACGCGCCGTAAACATAATTGCAACACGAGTAAGAATCGAACTTTCACCTTCGCATATCGAAGACAAACATTTGTTAATCTTAAACAGTCAGTGCTGTATTTATAAATCCGTAAAGACTCAAGCCAAAGGTGACCGCGTAGACTATTACTAACATAGGATAGGTTTTCGGCGACTACATACCAGTAATAATTGAACTGTGGGAACGAATCTGTACATTTGGCTGGAATAATGATTAGAGATGATTTACTAACGAACGTAGTATGGTTGTATGGAACCTGAGTAATGAAAGATGGTATAAACTGTTGGTTGGAAGTTAGCAAGTTGGTTACCGTTAACCAGAAACGAAGTGTGTATCTGCAAAATATTATTGAACTATAATGTAGTTATTTACTAACAATTTCTCACATATGGTAGGGGTAGTGAAATTTTATATTCGATATATAACATTCCTGTGTTGTATTTGTATGTATTTATAATAAAAACATTAAGGTACGTAACTGAATACTCAAACTGCGGGAATTGGAGCACATCTAGTGATAAAAAGTATTTTTAAAAACAATGTAGGGTTGACAACAGAATGTCGCTGTAATTGTTAGTTCTCATAGGGTTGTTACACTTCGACAAATTTTTCATCGTCAGATAACTTTAATAAGATAAATTTGTCATTTTTACAGGTTCTCTGTAGATATATTATCATGAATTTTCTATAGAATATACAGTTATTTATATGGAAAAACTGTAAAGGTACCAATACAATATCTGATGATTGATAATCCTTCTTACAGGTTTGGGTCCTTCGAGAGGAGCGTAAAGAAGCAATTAAGCGGACCGACATAACTGTGCCGACTATCCGGGGATGTTTATCTCTTAGCAGACGACATCTTTTTGGGCATCTCTTCAGGTACCATCAGTTGCAGTGCTAACAATAAAATCGATACGTCAATACTATCGCAAAGCTAGCTATCTGAAATAATGTCAGAATGGATAAAAACAGCCCTAAGAAGCTTATTAAGTTAATAAGCCGCGCCATTTACCGATCTTACACTGTCTGCGTATGCGCATTCAGTCGCACACTACAAAACTCACCCTTATTCACATGACATAACCGCATTCGTACCCATAATGAACTTAGCAATAGAGAACAGCGATATTCATACTAATATTCTTAACCAATTAACTACATGTATGCCCGAAGGTGTTGTTTTGTAAACACTAGCGTAATTCTTGCCATTCGCTTCGGAATGATACTTACAATAGCTTCCACAATGTATGTTCATTCGTAATGCTCATTGACGCAAGATTCCCCAATTTAAGTAGATACTTACACGCGATAGAATCATTACAAAGCTGTAGTGACGATTGTTTCTGACACAATTGGTTATTGTGATATTTTCTTTATTACATAAGATTGCTGTTCTAAATAGGGCAATTTGGGAAATGTAGCAGACAGTCCATACATTAATAAGCGGATATTATATTTCCTAAACTAATCACATTATATTTTGAAATTGAATACTTATTAGTAAATTATGTATAATTATAATATTTGGGAAATTCATTAAATGATATAGCAATTTTAAAAAAAATGCATCGACTGTAATAAATATCAATATAATATTATCAAAAATAGAGGTATAATAAGAATTCCCAGTGACTGGAAACAAATATTTGAATGAAATAAAAGCACCTGATATTTTTTCTCACATTGAAGATTTCTGAAATATTTTTGTATAATTATATTACGTCGGCTATTGTTTAGTTTTATAAATAATCTTGATATATTCGCAGAGGAATCCAAAACATTTTTCACCTTTATTAAATTGTTCGAGAACATTATGAATGTAACTGCTTCACCTCATGAAAAGCTTAATAACTATGTAATATTCTTCTTCTTACTTTTAGAAAATAATAACAATTCCTTTACATTCCGGAAAATATAAGCAATGTGATACTATTCTTAAATCTACACTTAAGTTTATTTAGTACCAAATATGTTATGCTTAGTATCTTTTGGCTTTAATAAAAGCAATGCGCCTCACCAAGCACGAAATCTTTGTATGACAAACTTACTATGCATCACATCACTTTTATTGTTAATACGTTGAAAAATGTACTTGTTTAAGCATTTGTGTCGTCTGCCAATTAGCATATAATGGCGACACGCGTTCTGTGCAACCAGAAAATTGGAACGGTTACTTGGAGTTAAGTAATCCAGCGTTACCCATTGCAACAATGTCAGTATGACAGGCGAAACTGATGATTTAACGTGGGCACTTGAACTTTGTTCGGAAATGGATACAACGTACTACATTTTTTGTTAGGTAATGCGAAACAATGTGACGTATTGTGTATCGATGTCTTAATGGAAACCGCTGTCCATTTATTTGGCTGAACTGCCTCCTGAGACTGTCCCAAAAATTCCGACTCATAAGTAGATATCGTTGAATTTAGATATTTTTCATTGATCGTCAGACTAATGCGTTCCTTAACCAATCCCAATAATACAGAGTTCTGGCGCATTTTTGCCTCATTCTAAGCAAACTGGGCCCATAGCCAAGACAATTTTCTAAAATCGTTTACGCTAAGACAAAACAAAAATATGTATGAGAATGTCATATCAGAGTGACAGATGTCGCTAGAATATGTCATTCCCGTACATTTTTTTTTTGTTTTCTTTTAACGTTAACGAGTGTTGAATGGCGTCTTGGCTACCACCTCTGAAGTGGCTACCACCTTACCCACCCTTTACCTTGTTACGTTTCGACATCAAAACAAGACACTTGAGATTAGTGAGACTAATACTGAGACTGAGATCTCAACCTGCAGTTAGCTGCAGGTCCATATTGAAGGTAGCAGTAACTGTTAGCGATTGTTAACATATAGGTATAATAATTTTTGTGTGAGGTTTCATTAATAAATCAGTTAACATAATCGATTTAAAGGATCTTAATTTAAGTATTTTTTATCTAGTTTTATCTGGACACTGACCGAAGCAAGAGATGCAAAAAATATTTTATTACTCTATTCTAAAATATGGGTTTTGAAATTTTTATATATCGAATTATATTATATTATAGGTTGGTCCAACAGTTACAAAATATTTTTAGACAACTTTAAATTGTATTACTATGCAGTCAATTCATTTACCATTTTACCTTTGATTTCAGCTTCGCCTGTTTATATCTTTTTAATGCTGTATATAACAATATTATATTGTGTTCTTAGATAATTAATAAAGTTACAAAAAGGGTAGGTACAAAACAACCTGAAAAGTCAATAAAGATTGTAATCGATGTTGTCAGCTCTTTTTGCTTTGATGTATGTACTGTGGCCCATACATGACTCAGAGATCTTTAGCTAATTGACTTGCTGAGTCATTGTAAAATGTCTAAACTTATTCAAGATAAAATTGTGCCCTGAAGCTATTGTACCTGGGCTGGTTTTTGTATTACATATATAAATAGTTGAAGATCAAATGTTACGAATTATTGGTAAGGTAGATTTTTTCTGGATTTTGAACCAATTATTACAATCAATATAATAAACGATCGGTTTGATTGATGACTATCAGAAAATCACGTTGTTAACATTTAAAAATTCCAATATATAAACGAGTATTTACATTAAAATTAAACTATTCTTCGGATTTTATCGCGCTTTGTGAGCACATTCTGCGTAGATCGCACCAACAACAGCTAAAAAAATTAAAAAGTTGTATTATTGTTAAATGTAGGTACATATTGTAACTTTGACTTTGCGGATGAACAACACTTCAGTCCCCCCGTGACCATGAAGGCTGCAAAGTCTTCGAAACGTCGGGAGAAAAAGTAAAACATCAAAACCGCGATAAAATCCGAAAAATAGTTTAATTTTAATGTCTAACATTCGCGTAATGATAAAAAATCATTATTGAGTATTGACATGTAAAATGTGGTTTCAAATATGATAAAGCGAAAATAACAACAGAGAAGCTATAATTATTTTATTATGCGCGGAATATAACTTTGTGATGAAAAGTATTTCAAATAATTAACTCAAAGACGCTTTCATAAATACCTATTTAATATAGTCTACTGCGTAGAATACACACATAATATGCTCGTAACTAATGCGCAACTAAAAAAATAGCGTATAATAACATAGGAAATTCTACTGAATGCATCAATGCTCTTCACAGTTGAGTGAACAGTCTTAAATATTCCGACACCCACGCATTCAGAACAAAATTAACTGACATAATTACATAACCAATTAACTCTTATAACTGAATGCATAGAGATGTTATTTAACTGAAGTTACCATAAAACCCCGGTCACGAATATCCTGGCAGTTAGTTAGATATTATTAATCAGCAAAACGATATTTGAACTCGCGTAAATTACGAACGCAAATTGCCAACTCATTAAGGTATATCAACCCGTATTTAACATCATTGCTATGGAGGTCATGGCGATTTTTACACTACGCTAAGCTGTTGAAGATCTCGATAAGCAGATGACAAGGACATGACTTCCAGCTATATGTACAAATAGGGTGTCTGAGTTAAGTAATTACAATCACCCACATTTCCAGGATTATATTGAAGGCGCTGTTAGCGTTAAAAGAAGAGAATACGGCTAAGGAAGGAAAGGACTTGATTGGATACTGCCCCAGATAGACGGTCCATTCAGTAAGAATGACTGAAATATTACTACCAATTTTAATTGACAGTAATAGGTTTACCGCCAGGAAAAACATGGAATTTAAGAAAAAAAAAATCTGAATTCCAATTACTAAGTCGGTCATCATATATACTACAATATGACATATGTAGTACGGGTACGACTATCGGTTCGAATCCTAGGTCTTGTCCGGGTCGATGGTGACTGCGTTTATCCTTAAATGTTACACAGGCGCAGCTCGAAGTCAGGAAGTTGGCGATGTCATATCCCTGTGCCTTGGAAAGCACATTTTGGTCATTTCGGATTACGACCTCACCGGACTCTGAGTGAAGGAACAGAGAGAACACTTGTATGTTGGAACACATTTGTGCAGTATATCTCCTTCGTACCTGGCTGATCTCCGTTGACAATGGCCGCCGCGACCAAAATTTAGCTAAGAAGGATTCATACTAGCATATTCATTACATTAGATCACTACAATGTATGGGAAGTGGCTTGGCTTTATAAATTCAATATTTCAAGGCAAATTATTTCCTCTATTTATAATTCTACGTCACTTGGAAAGTTACACTAAACACATTTAAATTATGCAGACTGCATATCTAATATCTACATAATGAGGTCTAGTCGTACGGCAAAACATTGAATATGCTAATATTGACAGATTTAGAACAAAAGATGATAATGGCGGGAATCTAAGCAATGCAGAAAAATTAAACGGACAGAGTATTAAATGTTTGATTATATGTACTAGGTGACCTAAAAGTTTGTTTAAGTGGATTTCCTTGTAAAGAGATAATTGAAATTAGAATACATTATGAATGCTTACGGATATGCTCTTAATATGCCAATGAGGTTGAAAGTTCTTGGCCTATGTTTACTATTAAATAATAGTGAAGTGTGTTCCTATGATTTGGAAATAAAAGTGTTTTTTACGTTTATATTTCATGTTACTAAACAAGAATTTTTTACTATTTCTTTGTGCTGTGGTCCAGAACGCCTAAATCGATTGTGACGAGACTTACATTGATATGTTTAAGCATTTTCAACGTATTTTAACCGACTTAGAAAAAAGTAGAAGGTTATCAATACGACGTGTATTATTTCATCACAAAAACAACCTTAACGCGGGCGGAGCAAGGAACAAAATCTAATTAGCAAAAAAATTTTGATTGATACTCTATAACTAAAGTTTATATTTATACGCTAAAAATACCTTCCAAAAATGTTATACACCGGAACATTATACAAAATATTCTTAATTAATTATAATTACATAACACATAGTTTCTACCTCACAATCAACAAAATCACGTAAATATAGTAAATAACCAGTAATTTAAACCAAACGTCTACCTCATTTGACCGATGCTCTCAACTTAAATAATAAGCAAGATTCTCGTGAAATATAGCTATTGCGCTGCAGGTCACAGGGCATCGGCGCATAATGCTGAGAAAGGCTAGTTTATAGATTAGACAAACACAGGATATAAAGTATGTGCATGTGACGACACCAGACTATATAATTATGATCACGCATACATTTCTATGAGATTACATTATTAAAAGTGCTTGGGGCGTCTCTCTTTACATTTAGCTCGTAGTTGCAAATCTGTTTGAAGCATTTTTTTGTGCAATCGTTTTAACATTAATCGTTTGTTATGAAAACGATTTGGACCAATTTAAATAATATTATGAAGTGACGCTGTATTGACGTAAAGGCTATAAGTTCTTAGAACTAATCCATTGTACACTGTGCAAGATGACGCAGAGAGCTCGTTGTGTGGCAAATCGAAAATGATTTTTTATTGCAACTGATGTTTGTATTCTAATTCTAAAAACAGGGACTAATTTTAACTGCTCTACTTGAGAACCGAACCTACCTCGCCGGCTTCGTAGACAAAGTAATATGGAATATTTTCATAGCTTAAAATTTTCAAATAAACCTATAACTGATTTCTTAAAGAAATTATTTATAAATATTTGCACATTCCCGCCCGATACTCGTGCGAAGTACATATACAGAACGAATGCACAAAGCTGTTTGTTCGGCGGAAGGTATTTAAAAATAGTCAGTAAATAAAAGCAGATAAGAATAGCGTAACATTCTCTTTGTGAAAGATTTTCCATAATGGGACCAGCAGTTCCATATTAAAACTTAAGATATGAAGTTACTTGTCCTAAAATAATAAATGTTGGAACTGTCTATACGCTGTCAACAAGGCCCGATGTCTATCTGCAAAGAAACTTTTGGTATTAGAAATAGCACAAACGTGCCGAAAATGCTAATACAATTTCCCAAATCAGAAGAATGGATCAAGCAACTTGCCGATCGATATAACTTTGATTGACAACTATGATAAAATCTTTGGCTCACATGTGCTGTCCTACAATTTGTCCCGTCGTATTTTAAATCACCACTTCTAGTATTGATACTTGAACGTATTATTTGAATAAGTTTTGGCGTCATAGTGTGTTTGGTTGCTAGATTTATAGCGTAAAACTACGACTTTGATATAAAATACAATATTTAAACTTACTAATATAAATGCGAAAGTTAGTAAAAATATTCGGATTTTTGTATATTTGTTAGAAGTAATCGTATTGGATACATGGGTAGACTATATCCTCGATTAACATAAAGGCTACCTTTTATATCGAGAATTCGTTCCCATAGAAGAAAGAAAATCTAAACTACTTTCGTAAAGAGGTGGATACGCCAGTATCCAAGACTTCTAAAGCAGGAAAGGCTTTTTGCGCGGGCGAAGCTGAAGGCAAAAAATATTTTAAATCCATAGTAATTACATGGAATTGTGCTTTATTAAAAACACATGTCCCTCATCTATATCAGACTAGATTCCGAACGTAATTGTAGGTACGCATAAAGAAGTGGACCGCGTATTTATGTACTAGGAAGTCAATAAATATTCAACCTACAGAAAAACTAATCGCAATCATATACAACTATACATAGTAGGTTCAAATTAGATTATACACGACTTTGATATGTGTAGAGACATTTTTTGCCACAAATTCCTTTGAAGGTTAAAAGTATGAAATTCGACATTTAAAGAAGAAACATAGTGGCCTTGGTTAATTAATGTGTAATGTTAAAGTGTAACAGTATTTTTTTAAGTTTTTAATTGCGCAGTAAATTTAAATATATTTTATATAATGTACTAATACCACTAACTCATTTAAGAACCTACAGTTTTGCGAGGTGATCCGTATTTAAATGGGTGTAAATCGACAAAGTTCATTCAAATTAATTATATACTTTCGTTTAAACAATTTTCTTTCGTACTTCAGTATAAACAATACAACTTGAACATGAAAATTTTTCATTCATAATTGGATTTGAATTAAAAAAAATAAGTAGAGCAAAACTGAACTTTGTGTCATACTTACTCCAATAAGTAGGCACAAGAATTGCTTAATCTGATACTTAATTATGAAATAAAGAATGCATGAAGGTCTATGAATATACGGTGTCTAATAACAAAAACGTTGTTAAATACAAGAAATTGTATCTGCATTTCGAAACGACAGAGACATTTGTTTCGACGCGAGCATGGGAAGAGTCTATGACGAAACGGAATTGGGTTTAAAATCAGACAGTGCAATGTTAGAATTAGATGAAGCAACGTAGTCCAGCAAAAGAGCAAAATTAAATGTTCATTTCTCACTTGGTGTTCTAAAACCACTCCTAAGATAAACAGAGCTGCCGTGCTACTTGCCGAATGCGGTAATTGTTGATTTATTGTCGCAATTATGTGATATTTAGATGCTGTAATGAACAGTTTAATATGAGCTTCGACAAAATAATAACATGGCTATAAAACTGTAACATGAAATTGATAGGTCTTGATTAAAGTTTACGTTTCCTGTTTTTTTGTGCTCAAGGTATAGAGTTTTAATTATTTGCAAAAAAAGCAAAAGAATTATTGAATTCATTTTTTATTCATTGCTGCATATTGAATATAATGAATAATATACGGTTTGCAACTTATCTTCACATTTTCCACAATGTTATAGACTAAGAGAAAATAAAGTCATTCTACTTCCCACGTACAATTTTATGTGAATATATTAATACTCATCAAAGTGAAAAGGACACAAGGTTAAACAAATTTATGCCATAAACACGAGTTAACTTAGAGTACAAATTCTTACACGTAAATAACACTGTTTAGATCGTAAATAAAACAGAAGCGAAGCTACCAAGAACCGAATTTTCATATTAAGCAATAGCTAATTTTGTACGGACTGTGCATTTTTCCGGGGCCCTTTCAAGCAAAGCAAACTATATATTAAAGAATATAATACCAACAATTATTACAACACCTCCTTAATAGTTGCGTTTCGTATTTCAGTGAAGTTTGTCCGTATATTTAATAGCTTTAAACGTTTCGAGTTACAATGGACAAAGGTTGATGTTTGACGTTGCTTAAATTTTATTTCGCATTTATATTCTTTGAATGGACGTTAATGGGAAGGATGGTGAATAGCTCTTTATAATGAACACTTTTCCATGTGCATGAATTAAGGTTTAATTGGGCATAGGAGTGTTGCTACTTACTGTATTTTAGTTGCTTTCACGCCGTGAAGGAGAATTTAAATCGATATCAGAGTTGAGTTTTTATTTGTTTGTCTGACCATGCATGTTTCTCAAACTACATCTTGGACTTTCAATTTCTTAATTGATGTAAGAGATTTACTGTAGACAGATCTCTACAATCAATCCTTATTTAGCATCGTGAATTATTGTTATATTATTATTTATTGAAAACAATAAAAATAAATTGCGATTCCAATTAAGTTAATTAAAATAAGAAATCAAATCGAAGTGCTAAATCCAATATCTAAAATGATTAATATACACTCAAAAAAGTAAAATCTTCAAATTCTTATAAATATAACTACCAACAATCGTGATATGCGAAGTCATTAAAAGTATGACATTAACTTCGACAGCCGTCAGACACGTCTCCAAGAAACACTTCAGTGTAAAGAAAAAGGTGAAGGCAAAACTGTGGACAAAACAAACACACTTTGAAACGGACCGGAATAAATATCAACCGGTAAGGAAAATCCCAGGCTTGTAAGCTGTGTACTAAGAATTAGTGGCTAACAAGCGCTAACATAACAAACGCAGTGAAATGCTTTCCAAGCATTGCCTTAAATAGACGGGAAGCGATTCAAGGCAAAGATAGACGACTGATGGCAGATATGCTGGGACAAAGGCACTGGTTAACATAAACGTTCGGTCAATACTAAATTTCTTCATATCTGATCGGTGTCTTCATTAATTCATAAAATATTTTCGTAAACAATGTTACCGAAGTTGGAAGATTAGTAGCTCATTAGCAAAGTTAAACATTAAAGCGAAGAGTTGATTATTATTAAAACTTAAATTTTCGCGCGTAGTTATGAAAGTTATTATGCAATTAACATACATGTAAACTTTATGGAAGATGTTTCAATAATAATCAATCATGCAGAAAACGTAGAATAATTAAATTAAATTTGGCAGACATAAGATAAATTTTGAAATATCATACTATTTTAAGCTACCTTTCACACTGGATGTGGCAGTGAGAATTTTATTTCAGTAATATAATTTCCCACGGGTAGTACCGTGAGCAAAACTTGACATAAAATAAAAGAGAAACAAAATTTTATATACGTTTTATTTGTGCGCTTATTCTTTTCTTATTTGTTATGTTTCGTAACTTGGAATTTAAACGTATTAGAATAAGGTTTAGAGTATGGTTTAATGATCTCTTATTTAACTTAAAAGCCTACATTTGTATGAATTTCTTATAAGTAAAATCATCTATTGTTAAAAATCTACTTCCACTTACATATAAATGATTTGATTCGATTTGATAATGGTATGCAGCACATTAAATCATATGTGATAATTACTATGTACACAATGCACATATTATATACATTTTTCTGAGTCACTGCATGTAATAATAATGAAACATAAATATTGCAAAAGCGGTAAAAAAAAATAATTATATTATAACGTAATCCATGCTTTGTTCTCCGGCTCTTCACTGTAGAAGCATTATATTTTGGTAGTATTATGTAAAAATCACGTAAACAGAAAATATAAAAAAAATAAATTATTTTTTAACGATACTTAACATTATTAGGTAAATACAGGTTCAACAGTGAATAAAATATTTTATTAACAGCGATACAAAATATAAAAATGTTAATGAATGCTTCTAGAATATTTTAATGATTACATCTATGATTTTCAAGGTACAAACTGTTTCAAAAAAACACATTAGAATAACTAAATGCTGTAATATTTTCCTTTTGAAAATTATAAACGTGACGTAATGAAGCTACAGTGATAAATATTCAGTCGCTCAGTCCATTGAACTAATGTACGATATTATTTGAGCGGTAATAAATTCTGCATTACGTAAAGTAAGTTTCTAGGCTATGCTCACTAAACTATGGTAGGTCATGTCGGATTCGATTTTATTCTCGATTAATAAGCATTTTGCTCACATTTTAAAAATAGGTAGGACACGTGTTATCTTCAGTTTTTTTTAATACCAGATGCTATTTGTGCGTGTTAGCTTAGAATTTTGGCCTCGTTATTTTTCAAATATAAATCGAAGGTACTCAGGTAATTGTGCCTAAATATTCAATTACAAAGATACTGGAGATTTCAATTAACATAATCCGAGAATCCAATTTGACACTCAAATCACTTCACGCATTTCAGTGTCCTAAACGACAAATCTTAGTCAACTAATCTTCAAGTAATAAATACGCCAAGAAATTTCAAGTTTTACTAAATTATTTCCCACAACTGTTTATTCTTAGACACCTTAAGTATCTCAGTGATTTATACAATAAACACTTCCGCACAACTTTCCCTAGATTCATACGTTATAATGGATAATGCGTAAGCAAATTGCATCTTAATATTACTTTATACATTTGTATGTATGTCACTATTAAATTATTATTATTTGGCGCTATATATCATTTAGCACTTGATACCTTTATTTTGTTGTATTTATAATAAATATTTTATAGATAAAACAAATGTTTGAAAAAAAAGTAAAAACCAACATAAATAACTAATAATGAATGACCTGAATTTAAAAAGTTTTTGTTTTAGGTCTGTAATAAAAATAATAGTAGTAATACAGCAAAGCTTCAAACTTGGAGTTAATTTAGTGTGAACTCTAGAAAAAGGCCAAGCATGAAACACCTTGATTTAAACAGGGCCGCTCAACCAATATAATTAACCAGATCTTGGAATTTAGCGAAACTTGAGTCCCGCCCTTGCAACTGCCGGTCTTCCCAGTATCTACGGACTCCCCAAGCTAAGCATGAATTGGACTTAATAGATATAATTAATAGAATTTTATAGTGATAAAATTGAGTGTGATTCAGGCCTAAGTCATATATGGTACCCTCCGTCATGTCAGAGGCGCTGTAGACCGTTCTTTGTTCATTTAGTAATTCTAGCGGATAACAGCGTGTCCTAACACGCAGCCACAGTGTAAGTTCTATTTACGGACATGTAAATAATTAGCTTTCTATTTAACCCTAATAAGGCCTGTTAAGAACTATCGTATGCATTAATTACAACTAACGACGTCCAATGATTGCGAATCACTCCTGTGTGAAGTAAGTGATCTAAATAATTGATCATTGGGCAAGAGAGTAGAATATAAGAATAATTATATTGATCCATATATCGATTGCGTAAGGTTGATTGGAGTTTGTTTTTGTTCTATTTTAACGGTTTAGTTAATTTGTAATAATGAACTATCTTTTTATGCGGCCCCGCCCATGTTAGGAGTTCATGTGATGTAACCTTCCAACCTCTATTTTAAACCCCATTGGGACATTTACATACAATTTTACTTCTAACAAAGATTTTTGCCTAAAAAAGAGATATATATTGGTCTTATTAAATCCATCCTAACTCTATTAATATTATAAATGCGAAAGTTTGTGAGGATGGATGTGTGTATGTATGTATGTTTGTTCCTCTTTCACGAAAAAACTATTAAACGGATTTGGATGAAACTTTACAATAATATTGGTTATACACCAGAATAACACATAGGCTACAATTTATAATAATTTTGTGTAATTTGGCCATAATATAACGATACAAATCAAGTAAATCGGAAAAAAAATTATCCCGGAAAACTCCTTCACGCAGACGAAGCCGCGAGCAAAAGCTAGTACTTAATAATTAAAATATTACTAGCATATATAAAAGTGTTATAGTATTTAGGATTAAATTATTCAAAATTACGCCAATGCCAGTGCAAAAATTTAACCCAAAAATTATGAGTATCAAACAAACCGTTTGGTTCTTTTGCATAACTATATCAAGAATATACAGCAATATTTTCATATTATAATGAAGTCTAGTTTCCGCTTTATGTCAAGGTTGGTTTTGAGACCGTATCAGACTATGTTGAAATAAATTTAAAGTAAACTTCAAAAATGTAAAGACCTGCTTCATCATATAGAAAGGATGAAAGGCAGCAACGAATTAAAATAATTGTTGCATTTAAAAATTATGATATTTACGTAAATAATCATGATAAAAATTTTATTCTCATAAAGATGCATGAGCTAATTAAAAATATTTTTATACAGTAAATACTGGCTCAGTAGGATAGAATGTACAATTGCAGCGGACAAATTATATAACATGACAAATTCCTCATTTTCACACTTTTCTTAATTTCGACCTTCACTTTTCAACACCAACCAATTTGCATCCTTCTCAAGCCATTACAAAATTACCGGACGGAACAAAATTGTCAAACATCCCGTCTTCTTGTTAATTTAGCGAGTACCTTCTGCAAATAGCACCATTACCGTATAATTGCATATCGTGAGGAGTTAGGTGCTACGCACCGACGGCCACGGCATATAATTGCCCATAGTTTTTGTGTTTACCATTAAAATTGTCTATCGCGCATAATCTGATGATTTTGTAGGTTACGTCTTGCTAAATTTCAAGGAAATATGCGTAAATGTCTGCGGTTTAATAAAAACTGCGTTCTTGGAAGTATTTAGTGGTAAAAAATTTATATGTATTAGCGGTAATATGTATAATCGATTAATCGTGTATTCGAATAAAAACTTATGAGATTAATAAAAACAAATCGTCTAATCGCTGATGTAAGACGCTTTTGATCAGTTACCGCACACAGCGAGAAATGGTATGAGAATTAAAAACCTGCTGGACAATCTATTAATACTAATCATGCAATCGCGAGTTGAATTACTCGACTAGCTTAACTATGAATGTTTTTTAATACAGTGTGATAGTAGGTAGATTAATAGACTAGGCACAGTAGTTGAAATAAATATAAATGACATATTTTATTGGAACCATTAAATGTTAAACATTATTTTGATTTATAAATTTACTCTACCACCAGTTCGAAAAGCAGTTTCCACCAGAATATAGCGGGCAAGAAACCATAGTGCTACTCTTTTCAAATCAGTTCAAAATTATAAAGAAGGTAGTAATACAAAGAAATATACAATACGCTTTTTTTATTCATTAGTTATGAAAGGGCCTTGTTGATGATTATTTTATTATGTAATCTTGTAAATTTTTATGCCGTTCACTTTCAATTTAGATATTTGACTTTTGATAAAAAATTATGAAACTTTCGAATACAATTCAAAAATCGATACGAAGATTACATATCCTAACTAAATTAACTCCCTGATCCTGTAGCAACTTTTAGGTCATATCGACCTTCATATAGTCGAGCAATATTTAGTATGTTTTTCTAACAAAATAAGTATCTAAGAAGTTTCTCCAGAGTGAGTTAATAGTACATAAACGATTCCTTACTAAAAGGTCCCATAATCATTTCCGCAATATATATATAAAAACATACTATGCCACCTGACTGCAGAGAGCAATCGATATAAGAACTCGATTGGATCATTCCCAAAGACTAGGTTTGATGCATTCTTCTCTACTGAAAAGTATTATTTTAACATTTTGAGAATATAATATTATAATTTTATTGATTAATATATGAGTAAAACATATTTTACAGATTATTTTTAATCTCTTGGCGTTTTATTTTTATTTTGTACCAGCTTTTCACGTGACTGTATGATGATAAAATCTTCCTCTGGTTAAAAGTACCGCTTTATATTTCCTCACAATAAAGGGAGCATATATTTTAAGTTAAACTCTAGCAATACATTCGGTTGAAACTGCATTCAATACCTTGAAGTAATTTTGCGTGATGTACATACAGACAGACAAACGGACGAAATACTAAAAAAATATTTAAGCTTCTGTTTCTCTAATAAAGACCACCCGTGTTAGTTTTTTTTTATTTATAATATACATACATGGGCCTGTTAAAATGTTATTATATTATGTATATAACGAGTACATGCCCATTATTTATGATGTATGCAACACTAAATCGTACTGTAAAGTCATTCTTTATTTGCTCAATAAATAGCTTCAACAGTCGATGAACAATAACACTATTACGTCTATTATGTTAGTTTTACATTTAAACTTGTTACATAAATATTTCTGTCCGTAGAAGACTTATGATCGATAATTACTGCATAACACTACATGTGTATAAAAACCGCATTAGGAAAGATGTTACAAACTTGATTTTTGACGGACTAATTAAGTGTTTATGATGGATGAAAAAAGCTAATTAATACCTTAATTCTATTGAAAGTCTATTATATTATTTGCATAATTAGTAACGTTTGTGGAATTAGTAGTATCTCACTAATTGTTTATTACGGGAAATTTATAATAATATCAATGTTTTGTTAATTTTGTAAAACTTTATATTGCGTACCTCCAGTAGGTATTTAATTTATAATGATTAAAAGCTTGGGTTTTGGGATTGAAAGTTTTGTATAACTGCTGTGTTCTGTTCTGGAACTAGCATATCCGGTTACAAAGTTAGTACCATTCTATTCTAAATTCGAAATTGTAGTCAGAACTAAAACTTTAATTAATTATTTTTACGAATGGACTTTATATCGTATAAAATCGTCATAAATAAGTCACGTTATCTTCAAGATAGTAAATTAAGGGGTTAGCACATCTTAA
Organism: Manduca sexta; assembly: GCF_014839805.1. Taxonomy (NCBI): domain Eukaryota; kingdom Metazoa; phylum Arthropoda; class Insecta; order Lepidoptera; family Sphingidae; genus Manduca; species Manduca sexta. Next base: position 15,031,148 of record NC_051140.1, read on the forward strand.
GTAGTCCCCACGAAATCATATTTCAACACATTTATTTTGGTATTCAATGTTGCGGCAATTTATGGTGATTTTTGGCAAATATACATATATTATAACATAGGTTCATTTAATGAAATCCCTTTATTAAATATGATGCGTCAAAACACCAACAAACATTTCTTCATATATTGATATAAACTTCCTGATGAAGTCGCAAAAAACATTGAAAAGTCATTCATCATGTCTTAAATGTAATAAACGAATTAAACCAGATACTAATACTGGTTCTTAAGTTATTAACCGAGACGCTTTGTTACGCCAGTATTATTACCAGTTTAGTCTAACTTTGACAATGACATTGTATCTGAATAATATACAAATAAATTAAATTATGATAATAACAATACGGTACGTATATTTAAATTTGAAAACTGGATTGTTGGACTGTAAGGGAACTACTTTCATTGACAAAGGCCTATATAGGTACTATAGTATATCATTATTTGAAAGGCAATATCTAAACAACAAATAAACCGAAAATTTGTATTTTATAACAATAATTACATACAATTATTTAGAATCGCCAGATTTTTCTCCGTCGTTTGATGTAGGTTTTGTAGCTCTAGGACAACTTTAATATCATTAGATTTTTATAAAGTAAATAGTATAATTGTTATGTATATTTTCATATTAAAATCAAAACTTTAATCGCTCTAGACAAAAGGTTACTGATTGTCGCATAGATATGATAGCCGTTCAAGCGTCGATATTCTAATAATATATCGAGAAAAGGATTCAATTATCTTGTTAAAATCAGCTGGGAAATATATTGTAATGTAAAAAGTAGGTAGTTAGTATATAGATAGATTAAAAGTTTATATTGACTACAATTAACTAACAGTATAACGTGAGATAATGGCGATAGCCTAGTTGGTTGTGCAACGGACTGCCAAGACGAATGTGCGCAGGTTCAAATCCCAAGTGCACACAACTTTTCCTTTCCTAAAATTATGTGTGAATTCTTTATAAATTATCGCTTGCTTTAACATTGAAGGAAAACATCGGAAGGAAATCTGCATACCTGAGAAATTCTCTACAGGAAATTTGAGTATGAGGTCTACCAATCTGCACAAGTCCAACGTGGTGGAGTACGGCCTAATCCCTCTCAGTAGTAGAGGAGGCCCGTGTACGGCAGTAGGACAGTATACAGGGCTGATATTTTATTTTTTTATCATATAACGAAGGATGTACATACAGACAACAGAGAAAATACACATCAATTTATAAAAAAAGCATCATTTGTTTGATTAAACTGAAAGTGCTGAAGTGTTACAAATTCAACGATGTTATTACAATCTTATCTTACTTCTTACTCATATTTTAAATGCGAGTTTGACAGCTGAATTGATTGGGATAAAATTGTGTACACAGATAGACCATATCTTGAATTAACATACAGGATACTTTCTATCCCGTAGCGGAAAAAGCGTTCCATACGGGCAAAACCGCGAGCAACACCGTAGCTTAACGTGAATGAAATATATATTTTAAAGCACCTTAAATACATATTATTGTCGTTGGTCTTGCATTTTTGTCATAAATTGAATGCTGTCTTGTTTCACACGCACGAAATAAAGTGAAAAAAATGTTTACAATATGCGGTAAAAGAAAAATATATTGAAAAATACTTATATTCATTTTATGTTATAAATATCAAAATTATTAGAAAGAAGAATGAAAGAAAGAAGTTTATTGTTGGAACAAAGATAAAAAACAATAACACAAAATCCTACACAACATAATCAATTGTTGCACCAACGATGGATCTCCCATTCAGCTATATACTGCAATACCACCTATGTTATCCTGCAGCGCTGGTTTCCAATAAGATGTGTATTATAATATTATGTTTGGCTTGGAACAAATACTTGACCACATTCTGCCTACACTTGCACGTTGTTAACCGCTTGACTCTCAACAGATCTTCAAGAGTCTAATCTGTTATGACATAATGCACCCATAACAATCTAATGGTACAACATACATGAATGTATACTGTTATGTCTCGCATTAAATTCGTCACGGGCCACGACTCTTTGCATTCGTTTTAATTCACTTTTGGTTATGTAGAGAAAGCTTATGTACATCTTCGTAATTTATTATTATATAATGTCGAACAATATTTTAGCATCGCTTACCTGAATAAATAAATATATTAAATTATATACATTTTTTATGGTTTATTACTCGCTACAATTATAGTAGTAAAATGAATGACGACAAATAACCACCACAATAAACAATATAAAACACAACGCACCCCTGATTATTCCACTGGGTTGTTTCACGTAAAGTACAGTATTATGGAAGCACTCGATATGTATATCGATCACTAAGTCACAGGTGCGCTAGCGTCGGCCAGCGGATGTACCTCCCTCTCGACGCGCGAACATCAACTGTTCGTCCGCTGCGCACGCGCACAACCGTCGGCTGATAACCGATACCTACCATGGATAAACACGGTATATGTACGTTAAAAATTGCGAGACAACGCGCCTTTTTACCAATTACATATGGATTTGCAATTGTCTTCCGCGATGGTTAATTGATCCAGCGTAAACATATTTGTTTAGTCACACTACCACTTTTGTCTAGAAATACAATCGATTCTCAGTCTTACTTAATTCATGTGAATTTGAAAAAAGTTGCCTAACTAGTATTTGCATAAATACACAAAAGAACTAATTAAATTGAAGGTAACGGTTGTGTATCAAATCTTATAAAACAATTCATTATGATTTGACAACGATTCTATTGCATCACAAACGCAATTATGTATTCTCTAATTATAACTATGTAAGGCGTACGATGGCAAAGTAGATAAACGTGGACCTTGATTACTTTTTGTGTCATCTCCGGCTGTTAAGTTAAACAGCCTTAATTGCTGCTGTTAAAGCAACTTCAACACTTAGAGCTGTACAGTAAAAAGATAATGTACCACATGTTACTTTTTTGCCTACCTACAATAGTTTGTCTTTTTACGAGTATAATTATGTTATTAAGTAATTATAGACTATAATTTTGAGCAAGCGGCTCAATAAAGCATTGGCAATCCTCTTTGGTGAATAAATGAACAAGATAATTCCCAACTACTATATGGGATGTGAAGTTAATGAGCAGCAATAAAAATGAAAGTCACCAAAAATGTTTCAGAATATATCTAAAAAATCTTATAAGTTTAAAATTTTGAAAAAGATATCGATGTTTGTGAGAAGTAAATGCAAAAGCAGCAGAACGTATTTGAATAAAATTTGATATACAAATACACCTTTATTATCATAAAACTTTTGTATCTTGAGAACTCACACAATGTAGACTTCGGTACAGATCTTTAATGCGAGCAAACCCGGGAGCATAACCCAGTAACGCAACAAAGGTGGAAAGACGGGTACGATAAACCGAAAGGCAAAAAGTATAATGAAATGATGTGTGTAATACATAATATGATGACGTGTTGTTAATACCGCTGAACGAATCCATTCCATTAAAGATGCACGTAATGTTGCGAAGTAATATATCAGCGAAGGGTGAGATTTTCAAAAGGTAAGCCGAAAAGAAAATGCCTTACCTAACATATCGCGGCCAATTTTACAAAAACTAAGACAAACTTAACTAAACCTAAAAGGGAAGCCGATAACAATCGGATGGTATGGACGCTTCGCCACCAACATACGTAAATATGAAAATTTAAAACAACCACATAAATCTCCTTCAATTCAACCAAATAATGTTTTAGCCATGACGAACGATGCCCGTTGTCCAGTTAAAACTTACTGCACGCCTTTTATTACGAAAAACTTGATCGTTGTTTACGGAAGCTATAAAGAATAAGACTTAAAAATAAACAAATATGATAATATTAAAAATATTGACTAGTTTTTGCAACATTGTCATATGAATTTATACCAATCATATCTGAAAACCAACTGAGACATAAGGAAAAGGTAAATTAACTCTCCGTTGTACGTAATGTCTTCATGAATTATTTATTTTTTCCGCGACCAAAGGCTTTGCAATTATATGCACCTACAGTTTTGAATTCTTTCTATTTAAATAGTGCACGTTTGGAATGTTTGTGTAACGATAAAGTGGTTATAAAAAAAATATTTCGTAGATCGGACCGCTACTTTGTCCACTTTTCACATCCAGCAGCAGATGCTGTTTTGTTTTACTAAAGAGTAGAAATACACAATATTTTGTCAAAGTAAAAAACACAGACCTATGTATGTACACATAAGGAGACATCCTCAAATTACGTCACACGTTAAGGAGGGGATCAACCAAATGTGACATTATGTGACAAGGGAGCGGGAGGGTCATAAATTATATAAAGCCATATAGAAAATTATCAATATTAAATATAGAACTTAATTGTAATCAAAAACCTTAAGAATATCTTATATATCTGGCTATACATATAACACATGTATAAAAGTGTAAACCAATTGACATCACACCAAGGAGGATTCCGTGAATGCGTCCACGTATGACAAGGAAAACGGAAGCGATCCGAAACTCATAAAATTCGTGTGAAGTAATTTGTGAATAGCCCCTTAAGACACATCAGAAATTTTCTTACCTTTCCTCTAGCATAAAAACTACTTCTATTCTAAATACTCGGAAATTGTCATAGCCCACGTAAATAATTACTCTTAGGGCAAGGTTTTCTATAAATTATTCTATTATAGACGACTTAGTTTGACCTTACTGAGCTGAGCGTATTGATGAACCAATAAATAATTTTAGTCGATCAGTTGTCATTTTCAGCTAAAACAGTTTAATATTTATCCAAATCTGAGTGTTAGTAGTAACGATAACAATCGTATTATAAAAAACAATCATAATTATTCTACTTCTTTCAGAATTGGTTGTGCAAATAATAATTTGTATTTGTAATTATTATTCCTTCTGATTCGAGAATTTCAAAGAAGATATATATTTACTTAAATAATAATATAACCTAATAAAGACAAGATATGATTCATGATAATCTAAAACAACGCTTCTAACACCATCTTGTAGAATGTGAGATTGCAAATTACTCGCAAAAAGGTCTTAGGTGAGCTCCAGGATCCAAAACAGGATTCAATTATTGAATATTAAATAGAAAACAATGCCTTGACATATAAGACGATCCTTTCAGAGTCTAAGCCCTAAGGAATGATTGCGTATGAAAAACGGATATCTATAAATATTTTTCACACGGTACCAAACTTTTTAATTAAAATGTAATTGACGAAAACAATTTACTTTTTCAAATGTGTCGTTAATGGGGTAGGCAGGTCTACAACACAATATGTCAATAAATCGTTCCTTATATCATAGGGAAGACTCATATCTATATCAGCCAGAAATTTACAACTCCTGAGAAAAAAAATACAAACAATATTTCCTCCAAGTTACCGAATACATAACCTCGCTTACATAAGCCGTCATTATAGCAATGATTTCGACTTAAGATGAGTAGCACTGTAAGACATAATAATACAGCACAATAGGTAATCACTTAAGACATTTTGGCGCCATCCTTAAGTTAAATTCAACCGTCCAGACACGTTCATTTCGCTTGGTTAGTAGACTATGGCCCATTACCAACTTTCCCCGTAAAGCAATAGAATCATTTGCTCACCTGGGTGACGTTGTGAAAATTTAATGAACCATAACAATTATGTTTTTCAATAAAAATTGTAAAATAGTGTGTAATTACCTATGTTTTCTACTTAGGTTTTTGTTTCTTTTATTGTCATATACTATTATCAAAGCTTATTACTAGTCCATTAACAAAATAGATATCATCTATTATCTTATAATTGACGTATAGGAATAAACATGAATAAATGAACCCTTCACTGTGGCACTTTAATACGCATGCGTGACAAATCAATTGTTATACCAGTTATAAATTACAAACATAACTCGCATTGTAATGTCCAAGTAATGGAACGATGAATCTGCATCTTTTATCTCATTGTTGCGTCATATTCAACACAACTATCGTAGGCGTCAAGAGAATGCCATTGAGCTAGATTTAGAATAGCCGATAGACCTATGATTTCTGAGAAGCTTATCTCATTCGCGACTTCACCCGAGCGAAATAATATTTTCGGAAAGTACTTACAACTGCACTTGCCCGGGATTAAACGGTCAATGCGTTAATCCGTTATATGGTCTTTATGTACTAAATTTCATTCAAATCCGATCAGCACATATCCGAACAACCTCACAAACTAGCGCTTTCAAGATGTTTATAAGAACTAGTATTCTACAACTCATTTTATTTGTTGCAATGAAATAGTATTTATCAAGTAGCATAAAAAAATAAACGTAATATAAAAGGCTAAAATAAGCTCAATATATTACATGATAATGCTATTAATATATTCTCGATTCATAAAATTAATTTATTTTTGCAACATCTCAAACACTGTTACCATAAATTATTAACACGGAAACTAATAATTATACTCGACGTATTTTAATTATTGAATAGCAATCGTCATTCTTTTTCAAAAGGATAAAGACGTTTAGTTTTTAAACTACCCACAAATCATCTCTAAGATCTTTGGCAATTCGTAATCAAGTCAATATTAATGGTTCGATCATTAATAATCAATTAGTATTCAAATAAGAGGCATTCATAACAAACCGCACCTGCATCATTTGTTTTTCCGTGTGTTTCAAATTAGAAGATTTTAATAACACAAAGATAAATCATAGGAACACAATAACTTTTCCTAGTTATAAGTAAAATATAGAACGTGCCTTATCATTATAAAATAGCTTCTGACCGTGTAAGAATCCGTTTCGTAACATTTTTTTTTATTTTTCAGCTTGAGGAACGCTCTTGCCTTGTACCAGATATAAAACTTGAGTGCACTAGATGAGCCTAACCATTTAGAATATAAACGAGAGCTTTATTTTAATAACGTCGTATGTTATAAAATGAATATTAAATATGCAACGTATTATGATTTAATTTTATTTTCTTTTAATTGAATGTATGGGATTGTGTTATTGTTTTGACTGCAGTGCTAAAATCTCGGGTACGATCCCCAGGTCAGGTAAAGTGATATAGCGTTTTTCTACTCAGTATCAGCCCGTAGTATTTAATTTATGCCCGACATGACTATAGGTTCGCCCCATATCACATCATGAGACGGAATACATGCGTCGGAAGCTGGGTGCACCAGTTTTACCTCTGTTTATACTTTCGAGGATAAAAGGTGAATGTATGTGTTTGTATTATGCTATCTAAAAAAGGTATACTATTAGAAATTTATTTCCTCAACAGCGGTTACATCAAGCGTAATCACAAAATTGAAAAAGTGCAGTTAAATACTATCTACAACTGTAAATTACTGCTCTTCCGCGCAATACGTTAGCCAACCTTAATAAATATTCCAAACTATCTATATACGGGCCGATTGATAGATAGAGCGTTGAATTACTTCCACATTACATCAAACAGATTTCCGTTACACATCGATAACAAATTCTTATAGTTCTTTCATATATCACAGGTTATTATCAGCAATAAAAATTCATTTATTAACATTCTGTCGATAACTTACACCCCACTATGGATATATCCTGTGAGATATTTTAGTATCGAGTGCAGTATATAGAATTACTAACTCTACGTGCCTTCGCATCATTAGCGAGGTCAGTGCTAGACCAATAAACTTGACATTTAATGTATGAATGATCTTGGATCTTCCATAAATTGCGTTGGTAATGATTAGTTATTAATAATAATAATTAACTGTTACATATTGCTGTTCGGCTTGTGGTATTGTAGAATATTTTTTTATATTCAAGTTGAAGGCATTGTCTTTATTTAAAAGTCTTTTATGTGAGACGTGTCCCGTATGGGTAGGCATCGTTGCACTGTTTCTATCAACCTGTACTAGGAATTTACGTATTAAAGCATATTATTCGTATCGAGTAAGTTAACGTATTTAGTATTCGTTTAATGATGCCTCTGTTCAAAAAAAGACACACACACATATGTGGGATGTTCAAATTGAATAGCGAACATCTACTGTACAATTTTATTGTTAATCGTTACACTTATTTACTTCATACGTCCCAATTCCACCTAACATTCCTCTTTTGTTCTACATATCTTTACCAGCCAGAAATTCAAACAGTTTAAAACCTTTTAGGTTTACTATTGCCACATATATTTACATTTTGACACATGTTTATCTGTGGTTACACGATTTACTATTCGAAGTTTAAACGCGTGATTTTCACTCTGTTGTATTTTAGTTCCACATTCGCTTACGAAGCGCTAATAAAAATTCCAAGCAATTAAGCAAATTTACATTAGGTTAACGATACTATACGCGTAAATTCGTGGTAGGGGTACAAAAGTGTTCTAGCATTGACATCGTATTCAGTGAGATTCTGATACTTAACATTTAATATCTCAGAATAACTAGAACAGTACGGTGCCCTTACGGGCGCGCAGACTTGACATTTGTAAGGCGACTTGCCCATCCTTTCATTAATGGCATGAAATACTGTGTAGACTCATTAATAACCATTATAATTTTAAAAAGTATGCTTGAATTTCTCGCGAAAAAATCTTAAATTCTATAAACTCTACATCTGCAAACAATGTGTGTTGTATACACATACGCGTATTTTAGAATATAAGCATTGGGTGAATTCTTGTGGTTACTAAATTTTCCGCTCAATTGTTGTTATCTTGTTCTATCATTATTTTTGTTTAATGTATACAAGGTCTTAAATAAACTATGAATTAAAAACACAATACATACTTCTGGTAAACCAATTAAATTAAAACCCACAATTAAATAAAAATTATTTAAGGGCAAGATTGAGGTTATGGCATTCAAACATTTATTACGAAAAGAAATACGTTAAAACGTTCGTCTCATAAAAACAAAGCACGTAAAGTTAGAATTTGTATTACATTTAATTAAGGATACAACCTTATCATTAAAGAATACATCTCAATTACGGCTTCCTATTTTATTTTATATATTATATAATTGAATCCAGCGGACTGGGTCATAATAAATTTAATAGAAACTTTGTATCACTGTGCTGATCAAATTATTTCCTTATTAGTTTGTGACTGGGTTAAAATTACGAGCACTCTCTTCGATGCGTAAGACATTGATGTGTACGTATATGTGGTAAAGAAAGCTCGATAGAATTTAATACTTACTTGATAGAGTTTTATCCTAACCATAAAGTGTATGATCAAATCGTGAACAAATATTGTTTTGCAATGTTATTTAAATCTTGCTCGCTTCTTCTATGTTACTGTTAATTTCTGAACGAAATACAATTTAAAATACTATCAAAAGCACTTTACTTCCATGAACATGGTATCAAAATTGGTTTAGTTGTTAAAATATTAGGCCGGACTTACAAATAGACACACAAACAATAAAATTCGTGTCCAAACTTTGGTAATGTACGAAGCATATTATGTGCTTCGGAAACAGCCTGCATCAGGAAATCACAGAAACATCAATTAAATTTATTTTTATCGATACAACGTGCGATTAAGGAAAAATGGCTTAATTATGCCCATTGGTTAATAAGAAACATTTAACATGACATTAAAACTACGATAATTTTAGAGCTAAATATGTATCACATTTTCCTTCTCCGCAGCCTGCCTTGTAAACTCTAAGTCATATCTATAAATTCTTACACGTATATATTGTAATTGAAATCTTCTTTTTAATGGATTCGCAATACATCAAATCTCCAACCATTTCGTCTGCCGCAACGCATATTATCTAACGTGTATTTTAAAATTTCCAAATTCTGTTACAAAACTGTGTTTTTAAATAAACATTGACACACCATCAAAGTTTATTTGTTTGCTTTGTGCAAATGGTTGCGAAATACGTTTGTAACTTGCAAATGTTGTATTGAATAGATGGAGAATACTCTATACTCATGTTAAATAGTTTTACAAATTGCTGCCAATGTCGTCGTATTAAGGGAATTGATGTATGGTGATGAATGAATGTGAGATTCTGCAGTGTTTCGTTTTTTCACTGCTTGGAATGAGACCAGCTTGCCGTTCATCTGATGATAAAGCGATACGACCGCCCCTAAACGGTAGAAATGTCTTCCAAAACCTTAAATCCCTTTCCTATTTTTTTGGCATTTGATCGAGTCGGATAGTCTAGCCTGTAACGTTGCCTAACTAGTGATCGCACACGATCTGCCGACTGCGCGACGAGTCCCATAATAAGGCTAGGAATAGCACAACCTATTGAGCAAAGCAATAAATTATAGCAGAAAATGTTTACGGAATTATAGTCAATTCACGTCAGTCAGCCGATTACTTTCGTCACTTGCTACCCAACAATTTGCAGATTTGCATTTGTGTCGCACCTTTGACTAGTAGGGGAAAGTGGGGCGACACCGGATAGTTAAGAAAAGAACAAAACAATGTTAGTTAAAACATTATATATTTAAAAAATCAGCATCACTTATCGTAGTACATACATAAGACATACCTTTGGCGCAAAAATATCAGCGATCAATTATAATTATAAGAAGTAGGACTGGTTTTAACAAAAAAACATATTTCCGGATTCACCCCATACCTATGGGTAAAACCGGATACGCATATTTTATCAACGAGGTGAATATGTATACTACAAAATACCAAAATATATTAATTATTCCCAATATTGCAATGCATATAGCATGTAAAATAATATCTCTGGTGCAAAAGATCCAATACAACCTTCATGAGGCACTCCACTCTCTACTTCAGGCATGCCTTGCCACGTACCATACATCAGTGGACGAGGCTTGTCTGTATTTTTCCTAACAAATTAATTTTTTTGTATCCTCTTGACTATTTTCTTTATTTGATTTTTTTACCTATAACCCTAGTCTTTGCCTTTCTTTTCAACCTTTTTTTTTCTTCTTTAACTTTTTTTTACCAACTTGTAGCTTATACCTTTGACATCAGAACTTTTACTAGAAGGACACTTTCGGAATAATTCGTCTTTAAATTTTCCTGATTTGATTTTTTTAATTTGGTCTTGTAATTACAAGACCGCATTAAAATAAAAATCAAATCTGGAAAATTTTCATTCTTGGGTACATAACAAATAAGCGCTGCCAAAAGATATCCATTCTGTCTTCTAAAACGGAATTAATTGTCAAAACCATGTCAGCCTATTTGCTTTTTTGACGTAGGTCCGTGACATATTTAGGAACTGTCAAAAATGAGAAAAGATTAATAGGTACAAAACACTAAAAATATATAATTAAACTAAATACTCAAAACATAAATCGAAACTTCGATCACTGGGGTGAAACCGGATATCCGATACAACCCCGTCCGAGTTCACCCCCCAAGTACTATAATTGAAATAATATTCACCAACCCTTTTTTTAGCTCAGGAAAACACTTCATATAGTTTTAATGGACTAAATATCCATGATATTATAAAAAAAAAATACAACATGGTATTTACTTATAACCAAAACCAATAAGAATATGTCAAACATTCGAAAATAATAGATCACTTACCTGTATTTTTCGTTTTTTTCGTATAAACGGGCGCGATGAGAGTCTTTCCTGGCCACCATTTGTAACCACACTAAGCGAGCGTTTATGAGTGTCGGTCGAAGGTTTAGAACGCGACAGTAATATGCCTACTATGAAAATAGCCACTATCCACTGTTACCCCCTATCCGGTTTCCCCCCACTTTCCCCTAATTGTAATTACAACTTAATTTATAGACCGACATCCATGTTTTTGTATAAATCAAACATTCATTGACACAAAACATTAGTAAATCATAGACTAAAAATATACGAACTACGTAACGTGCGTTACATTTGTTTTATAATTAAAAATCGAAGTGACAGGCAATGATTTGTCACGTAATGTTGCTAACCCAGACTGGACACCAAATGTTTGTTGGATAACTTCCTTTCTTACAGTTAATTGAGAACTTTCATTAGATAAGGTGTATGAACTTACCTTTCCGTATTATATCACAGTACAGGCGCCGTCAGTATGTACGACTGAGGTTGTAAATTGTTACTGAGTCAGTCGTGATATATTGCTCGATATAAAATACTAAATGTATATTTTACAGTAAATTGATGGGATTACGAAGTTTTTTTTTATGTAACATAAACAACAATCAATTTCAAAATATAGAATCGAAGTCATAGACATGAAAAACCTCTGCAAGAAATATCCTAGAGAAAGGTTTCTGAATATTCTAGAACGATATATAGAAACAGAAAAAATACTAACTGCATATAGACGTAAACAGAAAACTCACGACGCAACATAATAAGGTGACTTATAAAACCATTCCGTAGAATACTGGAATAGCAAGTAACGTCAGGCTGCATCAGGCCCGTAAATGGATGAACCATTGAAATGTCGTAATTCAAAGAGAATTCCTTATATAGATACCGACGGACCTTAACGAGGTTTAACTAGTGCCACCATGTGTCACAAGGAAAATCCTGGCAAGGTACGATAGTAGATGAAAGCACTGTCTATTTTATATATACGAAATTCTATACAAGATAGTTATGTATTGGTTGAAATTCCAGCTATTTTTCCTCTTTGATTGGGTTCGGGGAGCCTTCGATACCATTTTGATTTTGACAATTATCAGAACTGTTTCAAATTCCAACAATTATATAAATATGAGGTCGTCAAAAATCAAAAATTATTGGTAACCCTACTATGCATTAACATAACGACAGCGAGTTGAAGTTACAGAGGAATTACTTGAACTACTGGTTAAGATTCCTTCTACTATATCTGAATCGAATTAGGTGATCTCGATTATATAATTTGTGACAGCCTACGCTATGCAATCATTAGCAACATGTTATTACAAGCAACTAACCTTCGCCTTCGTATTTATTAGGCTGTTTTTATAAGACGCTTTATTAATAATAAAATATATTGCTCATGGATGAATGATCAAAGATGTTGCAGCTTTAGCAAGAGATCTAAGGCATGGGATATAAACAGTAACACATAAACTACATATTTCATCACATTAACACTATGTCGTTATGGTGCTTTACCGTCTCGGTTCTAATCTTGTTAGGCGCCGGTTTATTAATAAAATATCTTCTAGCAACTCTCAGTAGAGGAGGTTTTACTATAAAATTATATTCAGCTGGCATCATACAGCAAAGATGCTAAATCAACGTACACCAAAAAAAATATGTAATGTACTTATCTGACCTGCGAAGTGAATAGAAGAGTAAAAGAAAAACTTACTGTTTCTAAAAACCACAAGATTTTTATTTCTGGTGAGAACATGGAGGAAACTAGACAAAATAGATTTGGCCAAAGCAATGCATTGTTTGGCGACGATCTTACCTCTGCTATTGGCTACACCGATAATAATGATATTAGTATGCTGTATTTGAACTTTGATGCAAAATGTGCAATAATAAAATATTCTATGTAATATTTTCCGCTGTGTAATCCCTTTTAGCTGCCAAGAAATATTCTACCAGTACAACTATTGGCTCAAAGTTTTTAATATCTAGACTTTTTTCTAAAACACGACTCATCAAATCTCCAGCGACAGATAACCATGATTAATGACGTACGCAAATATGTCAAGTCGCTTTAATTATATCTTTCGATGATTTGGTTGCGGCAAACCTTCACATCTTGAGCGACCTCACTATTTACGTCAAAATAAGACACGATTTTTTATGAACCAGATAAAAACAATAATCGATACGTTCAATTAAAACATTGTATGAGACATTTACTCAATGCACGTTTACTATTAACAAAATGTCACTGTTTTTAACATTTAAATCTCTGACATCTGAAACCCGTTCCGAGTCGTGTTTAAAAGCAGTCGTTATTACTTCCTCGTCGATCCTTGTTGACGAACTACTCGTCTTATATCGACCACCATAAAAGGAATACATACGCAATGTACGTAACACTAAGCCGCGTCTACACAGTAATGTGTGGGATTGGCAACTTTATCGAGTGTACATCACTAGAAACGTAATAGTTATGTGGTAGGTACTAAGTAGATAAACTTATATCACGGGATCTTTATTGAGAACGTGAAAACTGTTTGCAATTTTAAAATGGTTGAGTAGTGCCGGATATTCTTGCACGAAATCATCGCTTTCACTCAACTGCTACTTTATAACTCTTTGTTTGACAACTTAAATAAAATGGTGTGACCAGGTTGGTGACTTTCTATCTGAATTTTCCTAAATCTCAGTTAAAAAAGTATGTTTTTTTTTGTTATATTTCGAACGATTTTCGAAAAAGTAGAATATTTTTATTACCACAGATTAAGAATCCATCCATAATGCCAAGCGACACGCATGTTCATTTTCCGCTAATTAATAATGAATTTCAGTTTTACGACTGTTCACGTCACGCTATGCTAAATATAAATACGAGCACAACATACTATGCCAAATATTAAAGGTTAGCTCTCCGTGGATTCAGATTTACCTTACTCTATTATGCTCCCCTGGTACACGATAAGCCACCGTAATATGGGCACGACCCGCACGGCTAAGTTGGGCTATCAGATTTCTAACTAAACTTAAAAATTTAATATCTGTTGAATCCGTCAGTCAACTTTAATGAAGCAACCTTATACGTTACATAGAATAAAGCTTCTTATGTTTTCTGTAATTAAGTTTTGAATACGAGTGACATTCGCGTGAAACACCAAAAACATTTAAAGTCTATATTTTTTAAATTTTATTCTACATATATAGATTTTATTTCATATATAGATTAGGCAATATGTTCTCGATGATATTTAACCGTCTCATCCTTAGGAAATATATTATCAAAAACCCTTTATTTAAGGAACTTATGTTCTATTTCATGTTCTTCATAATTTCTAGGCACTATAAACCTTCCGATAGAGATGCAGTATTCAAAATAATACTGAATGGAAACTATATGATAACTACTATTATACTAACAAGATTACTTGGCGTGATGCGGCAACCATAGCAGCCACAAATGATGCTACTATTTAAAACTTTGTCCGACCTCCGTCGCAGATGAGACGTGACTGAACTTAGGTACAAGTTGGTACACGTACTATTACTAGTCTGCAGGCGGCAATTTCCTATCTATATCACTAGTTAAAGGTTCACGAATAGATTTATTTTATTGTTTTATTACTATATTACTTTATATATTTTATTACTATTTTTCTTTCTTAAACTTAATATAATATCATTTGACTGCCTCGGTAGCGTAGTTGTAATGCGTTCGCGGTACGGGTACGAATATCGCGCTAAGGCCCTGGGTTCGAATCCCGGGTGGGATCAAAAATAACAGCGATTGGATTTTTCCATCTTAAAAAATTACTCAATCGCAGCTTGGAGTCAGGAAGTTGGCGTTATGATACCCCCGTGCCTCAGAAAGCATGTAAACTATTGGTCCAGCGCCTGATCTCTCTGCGGTCATAATAGATCCGCCTCACCGGATCATGAGAGTGAAGGAACAGAGAGTGCACCTGTGTATTGCGCACACACTTGTGCGCTATAATCCTGCGTACATAGTTAATCTCCATTGAAATTTTTCGCCGTGGTCAAAATTCGACTAAGAGGGATTCATTCATAATGTATTTACTTCTTGCACTAAATAAGATATTGAAGTAACATACAGCTACCATGGCCATTAAATATATAAACTGGAAAATAAAATAATCTAAGCGACTATTATGTTAATTTCAACACAAAAGGGAATTAGGAATTGAATATAATAACGATACGTTTTATGTTGCAAAAACCAATACATACAATGACGGCAACACGTTTTACACCAAATAATCCTAGTGTGCAGACACCTTTACAAAAAACCTGTCCGCTCATTACATCGATGAACTAAAATGACGGGTAGAACGTACATTCAAGGTCAATGTTATTGAATCTTGTGGCGAATCTTTCAATTTCCTCTATCGGACCTTCGATTATCCGATCAAACATCCGTGAACTATCTTCATTTACAATTAGCTGTAGGGTTAACGACCCTGCCTTTCCTTTGTTCTTTGCATCGCAGTGGCATTTTAATATATTAACCATTTAAAGCAATAAACAGTACACGTTTATCTACTTATTCTTTTGCTTAAATAGTCCTTGAAGTACCTGCTTCTCACTTTAAAAGTACTGATATTTTTTATGCAAATTGCTTTATAGCAATTGGTTTTATTATATTTAGTTGTTTATATTATTATGTTAATAGAACTATCGTCTTTTATACCTAATTACTGGTCCTAATCATAATTATGATAAATTTCAATAACTACCCCATTCTCTTTATATTAATGATTTCTTTAAGGCTACAACCAAAAAATACAAGTACACTAGTCAACAACGCCTAGTGAGATACGCATGTTAATGAATGATGTAAGAAACACTTAATCTATCTCCACGTGGCGCCGAGCCAACATATAGCAGATTACTAATATTCTTCAATCCGGTTAACCTATCATTGGATCGATCTCCAATTTCAAGTCACGATCATAAAACTTATAAATGGAAACTTATACTATTTGCCTCATTGTTTTGCTCATATAAAATTGCCAGTTATCTCAATAGTGACACCTAACTTAGCACAAACCACTTATTAACAAGTCCATATTTGGAACCGAAATATTTGGTGCATAACCCTAATGGTATGCAAATCTTAATGTTTAAGAAATTATGTGATGCAAGCGACAGTATAGACAGATGACTATGATAATTAAGTAAAAAAAATCAGAAGTTTCAATGGATTCGTAAATATAACGATAGTAAGATCAGCGACAATGATTGATGATAGTCCTTCACCTTCGGTTGACTGCATCGATTGCCTTGAACTTACTATACTAATGGATGTAATCATTATGTCAAACCATTACGACGCCATTAAATTATATTTACATTGTTTTTTATACGTATATTTATGTAGAATTCTTAAATTCTATATGTCTTTTGATTAATCTAATTCGATATAATACATCGAACAGGAAAAATACATACATATAAATCATATAAAAAACAGAACGGTATTTCACGATGAGATACAACAATGCGAGTGTTGACGTTACAATTATTTGCCATCATCATTTCAAATAATCTTCACAAGATCAGCGAGCGTAAAGATTTTGTTGCCTCCCACGGCGGCAGTCAATCATTTTGACACGTACCGATTTAGATCGTCCAGTTAAACTTGATCTTTCATTAATATGGAGTTTTCCATTCATTTAAATTGTTCTAAAAAATTATTTGACACGACTGGCCTACATCACACCACCGGTTGGGTTTTGTTTGTGTCTAAAATCCGTTATAAAATTTTTTATTCGCAATATTCACCTGGCCCTAAATCAATAAGATGTAGGATATCTTGTCTATACATCATTTAAAGCTTTAATCAATTTGACAAAGGGTTTAGGATAACTAACAAATATATTAAACCCGAAATTATAAATATTTCTAAATTCAATCAAACATTTTATTTACTCTGATAATACTAAAACTTTTAATAAAGATTACTATTATAATGGTAATAAATTTTATGTTAAATAATAGTCAATATTTATAGATGAAATTCAAACTGTAGGTGACACTGAGTAATTAACATTTAATATATCTGCATATCACGGATGTAGACAATAAAGTACCTCGTATATCATTTGAATAATGTTTTAACTATATTATCTTCCTGAGATAAAAAACCTCGATAAACATTATGTATTTAATATTAAACATTTTATACGATCTAATCCAAAAAAATACAAACAATAAAATCCATAATCAAAACTATTTCTATATGTATATCCATATTAACTAAATTAATATAAACGGTTGCCAAGAATGAAATATTCATAGGGGCATTTTTGAAAAATACACGTGTATAAAAAGCACTAAGAATTCCATTAGATGCGTGAGATACAAGACCAGTATTACGGAATTTAGAGCAAGGGCAGGCTTTATTCGGCAGTGGATGTCCTCAATCTAAAAACTATTCGAAGATGATTTGATGGTGAAATGTCATCAGATCGTCGGAGTCTGAAATCAAGTTAATACTAAAAGAGATCAATGATTACAATTTTTTATTTTATTTTATCTCAAATTTTAGAACACTGCTTTGATGTAATAGTTCTTCTAATTAGATATAAAGCACCGTACAACAACCTTTATTAATTCTAAAGAAAAACGAGTTATTAAGGATTCATTAAATGTACATAAGACCTGGGACACTAAAATGTGTGGGATATGACTCGTGAAACTTACCCTGATTGGCCATATTCCTTAACGAATATGAAAATACCAGATACACGTATAATTTACGAAATATATACAGCTGTCATACTTAACAACATCATAGTCATGTTCTAGACATAACAAGATGTCCCGACTTCCTTAATCACTAACAGAAGTCAGAGGTCAAAATATACTGGACGTTATCGACCCAGCTGTGATCTGTTTCTGTATCATTTAATTTATAGTTGACGTTGCACTTTATGATTTACGATGCAATTAAGTTAAAAGAGGTTTCCAGATCTGTCATAATTTAATTCATTCGTACAAAGGGATTGTACGTGTGGTGAAGTTACCATAACTGGGCAGCCCACAGGATGAAAAATATTTTTTTTCTAATAATCTTAACATCACGTAATCCGTACCTTTAGAAGTTATCTACTCTAAATTTATAAAATACTAGCTTCCGCCCGCAGCTTCGCCCGCGTGGATTTCAGGTTTCAAAAATGGAGAAGGTGCTCAATTTGTCGGGATGTTTTTTTAATTTATGGTGGTATGCAGGTGGTCCGATTGTCCGGTCAGGGTCTGATGATGGGATCCTGGTGAAATCGAAGGAACTTTTAACCATTAAGGTTGCACACGAAATGACGGAAGCTTAAAAAATGGAGTAACTTCCCCCCTTTTTCCCAACATTTTCCATCACTGCTATGCTCCTATTAATTGTAGCGTGATGAAAAGTATACTATAACCAGCTCAGGAGTATGAAAAATAATTGTACCAAGTTAAGTTAAAATCCGTCGAGTAGTTTTTGTTTCTATAACGGTTATACAGACAGACAGACAGACAAAAATTTTACTAATTGCATTTTTGGCATCAGTATCGATCCCTAATCACCCCCATTTATTTTGGAAATATATTTCATGTACAGAATTGACCTCTCTACAGATTTATTATAAGTATAGATATGCAAAAGTAGCTCAAAAATTGTCCATAACGAAAACATGCATTTTAAAGTAAAACAAAAGAAATAATATCGTGAAGCCAACCAAATAACTAATGATATATTAAATTTTGTGACTGTTCAATTTAGTCGGGTCCGCGATATCACTTTTGTTGAGTTCCAGAACGCGACATTACATTATTATATTCTGTGCTCCAACGCACACTGCTTTGATGTTAGGAACACACCTACATTGCTTAGACAACAGTGAACTTTATACAATAGCAATAAAGCTCAAATTGACACTACGTATTAGTTAGAAAACGTTTGTATGGGAAATAGAAAAATGCTGTTTTGAGGATTTTCCCGGCAATTATTCGAATTTTTCTCACCTTTTAAACCTTCCCTAGACCTCCACGAATAATTCAAGACCAAGATAAGATAAATCCGTTCAGCCGTTCTCGAGTTTTAGCGAGACTAACGAACAGCAATTCATTTTTATATATATAGATATTATCGAAAAATAATAATTATGTTACCATAATATTATGTCAACTTTAGTAGTATCAAAATTATTATAATGATGTGGATATCGTGTCATTAATTTCACAATAAATATGCCACTAAAATTGTTTAATCCCTGCATCTCCTCCTAAAGTACACATAACTTTAATTTGCAACCAACAATATTAAATAAACAATTTAATATAGAATATTTAGACAGTTTTAAAATTTCAATAAGACCTAAAAATATTTTTTATATTATATAGATTATTCGTAAATCTTTAGATATTCCCTGTGTAACTTGTACACCGAAAATGTATGGATCGAATGCTCAAGACTGTTTGCTCGGGGTAGGATATTAAATGTAAAGCTGGATGCTCCTTGACATATTATAAGTATTAAAAAAAATACATTTTCTATCCGTTTTTATTTTAATTTAGACAAATATTAATGAAAAATTACTGAAAATTTCTATCAGGTCCAACAGAAAATTCTCAATAAAATACACAAGCCCTTAAATAGTGAAAAAAAATCGAATACAATTTTACTGTTGACGCATATATTTTTTCTAGAATATATATTATTTCTAAAATATAATTTCCCCATAATTTGGATTGTACTCGTTTTAAAATATAGACAGACCTGATTGTAATCAAAAACTTGTTTAATAATGACAAAAAATTAACAACATTACCAGTTTAAAGGAAATCTAATATAAGACAAAAAATCATACTACAGGTTAATTACTATTTTATAGCTAATGGGAGACATATTTACCATCTGAACCGGTATGTTTCATATCCATCGGTATTTGTATACATATCGAAGTCCTCGTGTATTCATTTACTCATTGAACCGACTACAAAGTAACAATTAGCTTTAATACATGACATTATACATAAATAAAGGATTTCAATTACCACCACATTGTACAAACTTCAGTGAGCTTTATTGCCTGTCAGTAGATAATTACCCGACACGGGTTGTATCCTGGACAAATGTAAAATGATTAATGATATTGTTAAAGCTATACAGATGTGGGTAAATTAAAAATGAATGGGTTTTCAATAGGTTTCGTTTAAACAAATTGATTAATTATTTCCATAACAAAGGGCTTGTTTTCGTTTAACAAAATGGTAAGAAAATTCTGATTACTATCAACTGAATTATCATAAAAAAAAATTGCGTCAATTCTAAATAAGAAATTAAACATGCGTCTTGATTGTCTCCTACAATCTTCTTTAGATTTCATTAATATTATTACCATGCATATGTCTGTCTAAATAACAATGTTTGACATAACATCCATATCTGATCTTAAATTTAATGA
The DNA here is from genome assembly GCF_014839805.1 of Manduca sexta. Classification (NCBI taxonomy): domain Eukaryota; kingdom Metazoa; phylum Arthropoda; class Insecta; order Lepidoptera; family Sphingidae; genus Manduca; species Manduca sexta. The sequence goes on from NC_051140.1 coordinate 15,052,211, forward strand.
GTATGTCATAACACCAAATATTTAAAAGCCACGGCCAAATGCCATCAAGATTTCCTCGACGCCATATATCACAGGCAGAATTCTTAATCGTATTGTTCATGAGATGTCAGTGTATTGTACATAATTGAGAAAGAGAACATTCCTTATAGTGATATTGATATATTTTTTATTTATGTCATAAGGAAAATTAATAATTATAAACCTTCCAAATTACATATGTAACAGATATATTTTTATATACAACATCAGCCTGGGCATCAGGCTGAACAATGGCCTCTTCTACTACTGAGAGTTATTAGGCCTTAGTCCACCAAGCTGCCTAGTGGGAGTTGGTAGACTTCATACAACCTCAAAATTTCTATAGAGAACTTCTCAGATAATAATTATTATTTAAGCTCTATCAATTCTTACCCTTTATTTGTTTTAATATTTTAACCTGATGTTATAATCCCTTAAACATTTAAAATTAGAATTCTGTATTAACCTTCAAGAAGTTACGAGTTCTCCAAAATAAGATATTAAAAAACAAATGACTTCGTACGAAAAATACATAGAAACGCCTCATAGTTTAAATTTGCTATTTGAATACAAGCTCCGGCATCGCAATTCCATACTAGGCTTATTGTATGATAATACGAAACGTTATAAGCTGTCAAAATTTCAGCCACACATTTACTACTCAGTTTATTTGGGTACAGGCTTGACAGTGACAATGGTACTCCGCCCACATACACCTGGCGTTAACAATACTGTCATTTCAGTTATAAATGGAGATATAATTTAATTGTATACGTACGGAAGCTTCAAGATCATTGAAAAGATTAGCAAGAAATATGGCGTCTTTATATAAATCATAATAGGTTTTGAAATATCTTAGTCTAATCTACAAGAGGTAGAATTAAAGCCGATATGGCACTGCGTGTTTTTTGTCGCGTTAAAAGCTTTAACTGAATGTCTCCTAGCCAAATCTCGGCTACGACGGCCGTAGTTTAGACCGTAGTTTTTAGCTTTCAAAGGAGTTTAGCCTAGTATACCGGAGATATAATGCACAAATGTGTCTAGTCTCTGTTTCTTCACTCTCATATATCGGTGAGATGGCAGTCTGATACGGCCGGACAAAGATCAGGCACAGGACTAAAGGCTTTACATGCTTTAAACCTCAACTATCGCTATACCGAGCAGAAATCACAATCTCATACGTTACACTAGTATTTTTGGACCGAAAAACACGACTTATTTAAACAGTTGACTTGTTAGACAATAACAATGTTATTATAAAATAAAAACAGTCGCAATATTACTTCAACTTATATTTCTGTTTATGTCCCGACATAGGTCAACAGAACAATATCAGGGTTGCCCGCAATATGTCAAGCGGGATATTATTATGTCGCCGGCCTCTCAGCCTTAATGTAATGATCTCATTTATCCTATTTAAAGATTAAATTACGAAAACTTCGCTTGAAAATTACTTCACGCCTCGTAAATGCAGGCCATGTTCAGGACGAATGTTTTACCGGTGCTTATAAGGAATAAAAACATTTATTTTGGTCGAAAAACGTACAACAAAATGATTACAAACGTGTTTATCAAATCCCGACACGTCGTATCTGAACCGCGCATCGAATACGAATTGATTGTGTCATATAAAACGCATATTTCAATTTCAACAGTAGCGCGAGGCGTTTCGGTTAGCCTTTTGTAGGTCATTTCAAATTAAAGTTATACAACATACCTATTATGTAGAGCCTTTCATCCATTTAGCATCAACATCATCAACCCGCATTAATCATATGTTGTACTTAAGACTCTAGTTATCTTCTAAAACATACCACTCAGTAGAATCTTGACTCTATTTATCGTTTTACGTATAGTCAGTCTATCTAGCCGACGAGCGCCCTCAACTATGAAAAACAAGTCAATCAGTAACCCTAACTCTGCAACAAAGACATATAAGTGATGGTGACATCGATTAAACAATGTATAAATAGCGTAGATTAGTTCTTATCCTCCGGCCTACACTAGTCACAACAGTCAACGCTTATTAAATCATAATACGGCGATAAAAGTAATCTTATTTAAATGATACCTCGAATTACAAAATAGTAATATGTCAAATACTTGATTGCCAGTGTTAAATTATGGCTTAATGTCGTGGGTATAGCTTCTATTATCGAGTAATGCGGCAATGAATGTCATTCGATGTTAGTGTGGAACGAGCTTTATTCTGCGAGCAAATTGTCTATTCCTAAAGTAATAAAATAAATTTCCAATCAGACCATGAGAATCGACTAGTTTCGTTTCTCACCAATGAATCATTTCTCTATTAGTTAACACTTAACACCGTAGTGCTTTATTTTTATCTCACACACGATTGCTTTGTGCATCAAGTCCTACGGCATTACGTTTATATATTATTATTTAATACAAAACGTCCATAAGATGTATTGACACGATAAGTCGTTGATTATTGTAATTGGTCGACTTGAATAAAGGTTGTTACTCGCCGTCAAATAACAAACATGACATAGTTATGTACGAAGCTGTCAATCATTTTGCAACGATGACCTAATTAGTAGAGATGTACTAACCATAGCACTTACATATTTGTGTTCAGTTGTTGAACATATTTTATTCCTGTGAGCATGATTATGGCGCGTACTTGTTTGTATGTTGTAGTTAGGACTTTTAGATTATATAAGTATAAAATCATGCCTATTTTTATTATAATATTATTATATAACAATACATACTTACTTACGTAGAGTCTGCACTCCAAGCTTAGAGAAGATTTATTTTGTGAATAAAATAACTTATGACTTTGGGAAAATAGCTCCTATATCACTTATAAATCGAAATAAATATTTTCAAATCACAAAGGTATAACATTTGTATTTTAACGCAGAGATGGAACTCGCGATCTTACGTTGACAGCCTACGGAAAGAATTCCCGTAGCATTCTGCTCGTATACTATATGTTTACGAAGTATAATAATCGCCTACTACAATTTCGAATATATTCATAGGATAAAATCAATTGAGATTGCCGTACGGGAGAGATAGTCAATCTAAAAAAATCACATTTCCACTCACTAGATGGAGCTATTTAATTATAGTTCACTTCGTCTAGTTAGTAAAAACATTTTGTTCGAAATCAAGCCAAAAAGAAACAAGAAGTAAGGAAAATGTGTTTATTTACATTTAAACAGAGCTTTAAGTTTTTTTTATAGCATTTGCGTCAATAGCTTAGCGTTAAGACGTGCCAAAATTAACGTATTATTAATGCCTTGGTGGCGTAGTTGTACAACGGTACGACTGTAGTTTTGAGGTCTTTGGTTCGATTCCCTGGTATGACTAGGTCATTAGGTTTTTTCTACTCAGTATCAGCCCGGAATCTGGAATTCGTGCCCGATATGGCAATAGACTCGCTCCCTGTCCGAGATATGATTTATTCGTGCCATATATCATTTATTCGTTTTAATATTCCTACGAAAAATTACAAACACTTACAATATCGCCAAATTACGACGTTCAAGGACGTTCAAGCAATATTAGACAATACTTTTAGTGTACCTGAATGACGACATTCAAGGGCATTGAAGCAATATACGATTAATTTATAAACAGGAAGAAGCAAATAATAGCTCCTATTTTAAAATACAAGAGAGTAACTACTAATAAGTAACCATTTTGTCAACTATAATCCGGATTCGTTCATTATTATATATAAATAATGCATTTTATAATTTATTATTCAACTGACATTTGGTTTTGTCACGAAGTTTTTCTTCACAAGCACTTATGACGAGATTTATTTTGTTTTTATCACATTAGCGCCACTGTCATTTTAGTAAAATACCAAATTCATGTCAAAGTCGATAAGTGCTTGATATGGCAAACCAGAAATTAACGTACGTAAACAGTATAAAAATATAATTAAGGAAATGTATTAAAATACACTCAAAACTGGTATCGCCATTTTTAAGGTGTCATTAAAATTAAGTAATGAAATCATACCTTATTATTGCCATTCTATGAATATTTCCCAGCCCAACGATATTTTTTTTGTATTCATTAAACTAGCGTTTATAGAAAATATATATTAAGTTTTAAACCGTAATCTGCCGTTCGCCCGATGGTAAGCGATGAGACCGCCCAAAAACAGTAAAAACACCATCCAACACCTAGAATTACAAAATATACTACATAAGATGTTTAGTCTTATTATATCCAGTAGTCACATAGGCTACCTTCAAATAGAAACCCAACAGTAACTATACACTGCTGCTTGGCAGCAGAAATAGACGTTGCGATGGTACCTACCTAGGCGGGCTCTCACATTTGAGAAACCTATATAAGCGTTAACGTTTGCAGAAATGTGTCTTATCTTTGGCCTCAGGTGAAGAATTCGTTGATACAGAATTTAGCCCATCATTCACAACATTTAAGGATATGAGCACGTGCGAAAATAAATTGCGTCTTTAGCTCTATAGAGGTATGAACTTATATTTGATGTAAATAGGCTTGATAAAAACAAACCGGTCGTGTCAATGTCATCTTATAGTCCGTACATTGCTCCTATACAAAACATGAAATAATTATAATTATTATATGCTAGCTACATTCCGATTATAATTGATCCAAACATTGACATATACAAAAAATATTAATGGTATTGAAATAAAACGAGATGGTGCTGAGGATACTAATTGCATCGCCACAAAACTATATCGCGGTTTTTATATTTCTATTTTCTCCCGATGTTTCGAAGACTTAGCAGCCTTCGTAGTCACGAAGCGGATTGAGGTGTTGGTCATCCGAAAAATCCGAAAAAGAGTTTTATTTTAATGTCTAACATTCGCGTAAACATAAGAAATCATTATTAGTTGTATTTTTAAGTTCATGGATGGAATTGTTTACATGATACTATTAAACATATAGAATCTGTGGAGATTCTTTGAAGTTATATGTATATTTTATCATTACCGTTAGCAATAATTTTAATTCAGACTCAAATTTTCTTACTTTTTTATTTACATCTTCTCAATCGATATAACTTTTCTCGTATTTATTGTATTTAATTAACAGACTTCGGTAATCGACATGCCATGAATGATAAAATTAACATTTAACTATCGATAACGAGAATACTCATTCGATTTTACGGATCCCACTCCTGAATTAGGCTTTAAATAGAATCTACCTATATATAAAAATGAATCCCTATTTCCCTTGTTCACGCCAACACGCGTGAACGGCTGGAACGACTTCACAAATATTTTTTTTTGTTGTGTTTGATATTGTCAGGAGGTTCTTATGAAAGAAAACATTCAAATTTAAAAAATTGCGCGGAAAATTAGAAAATTTAAGAAAACTTAACGAAAATATTAATTTTATATAACTGGCAATTGTTTGCAACAGTAATAAAATCATTTACATACATGTGCAACATATTTCGTATCACATATAGTACCAAACGATGTTGAGAAAATGTACTAAATTTAAATATAACTATTACGCTACCTAGACTAATCTATAAAATATAAAGCAAAAGAGTTTGTTTGGATGCAATAATATCAGGAAATACTACACGGATTTTGATATTTTTCACTAAATGAAAGTTACTATACTCCTAAGTGCTATTGCACTCAATATAGGCAACTTTTTATCCCGGAAAACTTTTTCACGCAGACGATGCCGCAGGCAGTATCTAGTTATAAATATTAGCAGTCGATGGTGAGAATATTTACTATATTTGAATGTAACCGTTAGCTAATCCCACTATAAAACCGTTTTATGCCTCATTTCTACACGTTAAATCGAGCACATCCACTCGTCTGATACTATTCAAACATTTGGCAAGAAGCATATCTTTGGTATATCGCATGAAATCACCTCAATTAGCTTACCCAATTTAAAGGGTATCATTTCGAAACAGAGATGCATCTAAACGTTTCGCCATTTCAGTTAGGGCTGTTTTACACTACTAACGAGTGTAAATCGTGACTTATACCTTGTACAAATGCCTTTACAACCATAAATCCTAGTTAACGCTTCACTTGGTAACACAATTTCGTGACTATTTTGTATGTGTATATAGTGTTCAATTAACCTTCTCATGTTCGTAATGTAACAAATATTTCGAGTGCATTCATTAGGATACAAAAATAATTATAACATAATAGGTGCAATAAGATGTAATGAAATTCTGTTTAATTGCATCTATCAAAGTTGCATTTAATGATGTTTTTATGCGTTTCAAATGTCAATTCTGAAATAAAAACGATTACTTGTTCTTTAGCAAGTACATTATATATTTTATTATATCATAGCTGCAATTTATGCAATCTTAAAAATAAAGTTGACGACAGGTATTCAGACATAACAAAAAACTGTAGTGTGAAGGACGAAGAATAATCATGCGATGATAAATAAAATGACCATAACAGGCGCCATGACACTGCCCCAATTTATACTACTACCTTCGCTGCAGTTGCCTAAAGCTTTCCGATCAATGCTTCGAAATTGATTCGAAAATTGCTTTCAAATTGATTTGTCTTGAAACCACATCGCCCCTGCATTACAAAATTTATTAATACATTACATTTATTTACATCACATATTATTATATAGAAAATGATTTGCGCGTACATTGCGTGAAACCTATCTATGAAATTATGTAATGTTGAAAATTTGCAATATTTATGATGCATGTAATGACCGATATTAAATCAATTGAAAAGAATTATTCGCAGCGGGATAAAACACTACAATGTTATTATAGATATGATTGACAACCAAGCATTCAATGCACGATAGTAGATGTTCTATTACACGAATATCAAATGAAACAAAATTTAATTATAACCCTTCAATCGACATTATCTGATTTGATCAACAATTATATGAATTTAATTCGGCTGAATTATTATCTTTTTTTAAATTGAATGAACAGTGAACCTCACCCATTAGCCTAGATATCGTTTCTCATATAATTTTTATTAGTGTACGATACTATCTCGCTCACATACTCGCCAAGGCAATCACTGTAATAGTGGTATGGATATAAAGACACTAATGGTATAACACCTATTTTATGCTGGAAACAATAATCTGTCGTTACCTGCAACGAAATGAATAAAACTGAATAATGGGTTTAAGTATGTTTTTATTTCCATTTCTCTCTGTTACAAAGCATGTAAAATAATGTTTTCACTTTATTTTTTTAGTTTTTTTGTAAGTAAAACGAGTCAAAACAAAATGCCGTGCGTACGAGTTCATCCACATCTGTCAGCAGAAATAATTTCAGAACGAGATCGCGTCCAATTAAAGTGGAAACCTCACAAATCACGTTTCAAGCCATCCTGAATAACATTGCTACATCTCGTGAGGAAGTTATATCGCTTCACGTCGAGTGATCACGACGCGAGGGAAAAACAACGCATCAATAATTGAAAATCAGAGCGATCAGCATTGCGTCAAGCACACGCAATGTTTTGACTACTAGCATATTAAATTTACCCAATGTAGTAATTATCGGCGTGTGCCCTGTAACTGATTGAGCAGGATAACATTGCTTCACGTGTCGATCAAAATTTTGCTTGCACATGACTTGCAATAAAATTTATCTTGATAAGTTAACATTAATTACTACGTAAATTTGTTATGGTATTACAGCAATGTATAAATACCCTAAAATGTTACATAGTGTAAATAATTAAAAGTCAATATAAGAATGCGGCTGGACGAAGTTTGGTAACTGTATATTAAAGTATTATAATTGTCAATTAAAAAACATTTACGGCGAATTGATAACCTCCTCCTTTTTTTGAAGTCGGTTAAAAACTAATTGCAAGCGTCATTAATGTCATCCTCGCCTCATGAATAAACAATTTTTGTAAACAACTATCCATTTCTGAAATAAATAAATGTAATTTTATAAATATGAATTAATATATGCCTGGATTTAGTACTTAGATAGATCGATAAAAAAGTTAATTTAGGATACAATTAACACACAGTATAACTTAAGATATACATAGACAATAGACAAGTATATATCCATTTGTGAGATATTGCAGCCGCTATCAGGCCCCAGGTCAGCAATATGCTTTGTTCCACGGAGCAAAACGCTGGTAATTCTGTTGGTACCTGGTATAACGTATCAATAACTTGTAACAAATACTTGTAATTGAGTACATTAAATAACATTATAACATAAAATACTATATTACTATGTGAAGTGTTTGGAAAACTAGTGGAAAATAGAAATGTCATCAACTTACAGTAAAACCCGATTCTAATGTCAGGTCGATTTGGCCATCTACATTTCGCGCCATTTAACGCACTAGTTGGCCTCAATTCTTGGCTGCCAATATAATGCATAGATCATTTGTTATATTTTTATCAACATGTGTAATACAAACATTGGCCATGAGAAGTCTAAGTGTAAACACAATTAATGCCCGCAGCGTGATTTAGAGATGCAACGTCCCTAGAACTAATTCGGTATTGATTTATGAACAATTTTATACAAATATGAATTGAATTACAAGTAGATTAATGAAAATCGTATAATAAATGCTACATGTTATTTCTCAGATCGTTGTAGTTTAATTAAAAGTAATTGATGTAGCAAAATATATTACTGGTGGTAGGTAACTCATATGTGAGAGTCTGAGTAGGTACCACCGCCATGTCTATTTTTGTCGTCAATCCGCAGTGTGTAGTCACTGTTGTGTTCCGGTTTGAAGAACATTGTAGCCAGTATAACAACTGGACATAATAAGACTTAACATCTCATGTCATATGTATATCGATAGTAATTAAGAACCAATTACATGCCAACGAATAAATCAAAGTTTGGAACAGAGGACAAAAAATTTTGGTTTATTTTTTAATTCAACGTTTTTAATTGATTTCATTAGTAAATCCTATTTTAAAGTATAATTAAACGAAAATGAGTTAAAATCAAATATTCATTAAAAATTAAACAAAATTAAACGAATGCTAAAACTTATTTACATAAAGACACGCAATTGACATCAATGACCTAAATAATATGCTGTTCTATGGTTATGACTTAATTCTTATTTTTGTTGTAATGTAATTCCATTCCGCCATTACCATATTTAATGGTTTATTTAGCACCTATATTTATTTAAATAAAAATTCACGTGCTTTTATTTCACCTGATAAAAACAAATCGATTAATTTTATTTTCATATACGTGTGCTTTCTGCTCTCTAAACTTGACATTGACAACATTATCGTTTAAACAATATGGCCACTCGCAACAAATGAGATAAATGATTATTGGCTATTTTTATTAAAAAGATACCATTTTAATATCGTATACCAAGGCTACAATGCGCTCCTGTATTCTCTAATCATCCTGTTTTAGGTCTCATAATCTCTCCATAACAACTCCAAAATGATACCTTTTTCAATTGTAGCATGGAATCAATGTTAATCAGTATTAATTGTAAATTGCCCCTTTTTATTCCGTTTTTTCTTATATCCATCTCATGGTTATCTGTAAGAGATTTCCTCGTGCGATAAAACCGCCATTAGTACTTTTTTCTCTTTTCTTCTACTATATTTTTTGTCTCTGGTGTACAGTAAATATAATAAATAAATAAAAAATAAAAAAGTGTAACAAAATATTCATATATAGTCGATCGATCAAATTGACAGTTCGTACTAATACTACTTCACATTTTCCTCAAGTATTTTTTGCCTAGACCGCTGTTTGTTACAACTGTGACGATAAATGTAGATAGATGTCCACGCGAAACAGGTATTTAAAGGTCGACTACTGTAGTAAACATTGTTATTGATATCTTAAGCCCCCATCAGCATACATTTTGTGTCATAAATAACAATTACGCTTGTAATTATGTTCAAGGGAGTTAGGATGATATAATAACCAGAAGTGTTGCAACATACGCAGAATTAATATGTCGTTATATTTTTTATACGTACAGTCAACCACAAAAGTATAAACAATATAAAAATGTCAAATTACAATAATCGCTTAAATTTTTGTGTCCTATAAATATTTTTTTTGTAGTAAAATAAACTTTAAAGGATTGACTTTAAGTCAAAGAAAAAATTATTTCGATTGAAGTTAATATGTAAAAACGTTTTCAAATTATTTAGCAACTTTTGTGGCTGACTGTATATACATTTACATATACATTCGCGGGCACGCATATTTATTAAAAAGGACGGTAAATGTTATTCGCTAATCTTATTGCTATTTCAAATAAAGGACTTATCGCCATATCGAGCCCTGGTATCCTACAATGTTGTGCCCTGTGAATCGGGTGTACCTAAAGCATTCCACAATAGTATTCCTTGCCTTTCGTAAAAACTAAATGAGGCTTCTTGGGTGCCGCAAGGCGAAAAGGGGAGAGCAGATCGCTCATCTACTCCATTGAGACGACCCTGAGATAGACAACACAGGTAGTCGGTCCCGGTGTTTGGGCTTCAAGAGCGTCTTTCAAAACCCGGGGAACCTTTAGCCTCTTACTAAGTAAGACGGGACGCAAGGCAGCTTCGCAGAGAAACGGCAGCACCCAGCTACTTTTGAGAGAGTACCCAAGATCACAGCGGTTTTTGGTTGCTATGCCGGTGGGAGATATACAGGAGTTAGGGATTCGGTCTACTCGCTAAGACAATGCTATATTCCCGAGTATAGATTTTGGGTCGTAAAAGCGGTGGAACCAACATAAGCGTTCCCCTCAACCAGATAACACGTGACTCCTGAAATCAATTATCAATCAGATAATAGATGACTCCCCGCGATAAAAAAAAAAAAAAAAAAACCTATAATGTCCATACGAATAAGTATTATAAGTCCGCTATGCTGATCTGCACTTCTGGTGCAGGCGATTTATTCTATGCTATATACAATGGTGTCAACTGAATAAACTATAAACATATACTTATATGTATTAATAACCCAATATCTACCTTCTCACACTTATTAGATATGGAGATTCAAATGATCAAACGGAAATATTAAAACCCACAGTCAACACTCATTATTTAGATCAGCAATTATATTTTGTAAATATTTAAATTACATATACCAAATGAGGTGCTCACGTCTTATATACGATGTCGACGTAGTAAAATTAAAATGCAAACTATACTGCGAATTAAGATCAAGATCGGGCTTTCAATAATTTCCATAAATATTATTTTGAATAAACTTAATACATGTGTTGAATGGCACAGAGAAGAAGTGTTTGTGTTGGTTTAAAGTTAGCAACCTTATAGCTACTGACAAGAATTGTGCCATTGTATACATATACTCACGCCCTTATCCAATAGGGGTAGCTAGGTACTATTGAGGTCACAAGCTACAATCTTGATACACCTCTTTCGCCTCTTCCACATCAAAGTTCTTCTCATACATTTTCGGCAGTTAAGGGTGACTCCACAAATAGCTCGTAATGAGCGCATTTCCACCACACTTATTCGACTTTCATGCTTCTTTCGCCAAGCCCAACATTCACTCCCATACATTACATAGTTAATAATATGTATTAGACTACGACCATGCACGCAATGTTTTTAAAAACGCGATGCAGCAGAGAGTTGTGTACTTTTACAATACACACAATAAATATACGAGTGCGCTCAACGCGCGTTCAAAATGCACATCTTCAGCCTATTTCAAAAGTCGCGTCGTGTGCACAGGCCCTTAACTTGCTTAATGCAGATATAATAGTACTGGCATATAATAATCTTGAAATGCTTATACGTAATTAAATAATTTATATTTTATGTAACAAACTAAAATAATTTACTGTAATAAAAACGCCCGATAACTATGCTTAATATGATAATAAAATGTTAATATTATTTTTGGCTTAGTTTTGTTGCACACGTATGTAAAAAACAGAATATAATAGGTATAATATTATGTTTATTATAAAGTTAGACCTCATACTACAAAACCCTTGTGCCTTCACGCTATTTGGTTTACAATTGGCCGATTTTTTAACAATGCGTTCACCGCGCCTCCGGTCTCTCATCAAAGGGTAAAAACAAGCCATTGTTTTATAAATACCACTTAATTACTGATTATAGTTATTTTTCCAGTTTATTAACCGTAACATTGGTAATTTTAATTATATTTATGGAAGAGTTTTTATGATTTTATTCTAAAAACTAACGAATAAATTTTTTCATACCATTTCAACATAGAAATAAGAGTTACTCTTAAATTAACATGAATTAACGTGTCTTACAAACTAGAAGGTCATGCGTATAAATAGTAATTAATATAATTTATTAGAGCCCTACACCAATTAAATATTACAAAGAAAATAAAGCCAGCTCTACACTCACAAATAATAAAGATAGTACACTTACGGAAATATCTGTTAAAATCATCGCAACATAGTTGCATGAAGATTGGTTGTAGATTACTGTGGTACCTAATTTAAGGCTCGTCTGCCGTCGAACACGACTCATGGCCGGCAGCTACACGACTTGGTCTACATTACAAGTAAAATGCCGCAAAGCCTAGTCCTCACTGGGGCAGTAGATTATCTTCAACCGTTTATAGCAAAGGAATGCATACTAAACTTCAGTCACTGAATAAATTATTACCAAATTTCTGGAATTGAATCTGACTGGAGCTTAGTAGGTCCTGGGTTCGTATCCCAGCCCGATTTTCGGGAAGCAAACCCCAAAGGGTACGGACTTCAGGCAGGCAGCCGATCGTAATAAGTAATAAACTTAATGTAAGTCACTGTACTCGTACTTAATTCCAGGATGATATGAGAGGAGATAAAGTAACTATCGTTTTACCCAGAAACATAAACGAAATTATATACAAGAGACCGTACACTTTATAAAGTGATTCTGCCCTATCTACTTCATCCTTTACTAGTGGTAGGTCTCTCATATGTGAGAGTCCAAAAAACCACCGCAATGTCTGTTTCTGCTGCCAAGTAACAGTGTTAAGTCACTATTGCGTTCCGGTTTGAAGGACATTGTAGCCAGTGTAACTACTGGACATAATAAGACGTAATATCTCATGTCTTAGAATGACGAGCGCAGTGGAAAACCAAAAAATACTCTGTAATTCAAGGTGTTGGATGGTGTTTCTATTATTTATAGGCGGTCATATCGCTTACTATCAGGCGAACGGCAAGCTCGTCTCGTCATACAACGCAATAAAATCCATAGATCATATATAGATGGTAAGACGGCAAAATGTAAACACAAAAATACGACTCCTTTTGGAACCGTATGTGAAACGTGTATTACCGGGAACCCATATTAGGGATAAGAGCAGGTAGAAAAAAGACGGATATGGGATTTAATAAAAAAAATAACTCACAGAGAACACACACGTATAGCAATATTTTAGCGAACTCCTAATGGATTACCAAATTCATGGTTTACAATCGTGATGTGATTTTTATTGATGCATGAAAACATATCAGAACCAGTGCAGTTCATTGGCAACCAGCCTTAAATATTTGGACACACAAAATTGTCCTTAAAAATTGTAGTTACATGCAAAATCATTCGAATGCCTTATTTATTTAAATACATATTTCGCAATAATAACACAGTTGCTTGTAAAACGATATAATAATCAATGTTGTATTCAAATATGCATGTCCCAGTTTGATTATTTCGGTTTAATTCAAAAAGTACTCATACGCCAAAAATGAACCGTGCCATTTACATTATAATGATTCTTGACTCCTTTTTGCACCAACTATGTAAATATATACAATATTTCGTCATGAGTTGAACTATTTAAACAAATGTCATAGCAGTAGCAAATATTAAATTGGGTAGGTCATTTCAAAGTCAATGTTGAAAAACAAAGTGCCCCAATCGGCTTGATGCAAAACATAATAAATAAAAGGAAATCACATTTCGAGAACTGGGCCGAAAATATTCCTTGATACACATATTCAAAAGAATATACGTTCGCCAAATATAGAGGCACAAGGCTTTGTGTTGCACTCGATATTTATCTCCTGTCTCGCAAATAAATCGGCAAAACTTATTGCAAGAGTCACCAACACCTTTTGTAAAAAGGATTTTCATAATTCAGCTATATGTCATGAGTTGAAAATTTTAATCCATCCGTTCCATAGCAACCCGGATTTAAGACGTGGGTACAATGCTTCTATCTATAAAAACTTTTATTAAATTTAAATGGCAAAGATATACGCATATAAGATCCTTTTTCATATCCTTGTGGTTGTTTCTGTACATACGTAATTTTACATCTAAAGTATTTTTATTAAACTAGCATTTAACGGTATCGTAAAATGCAGAACGGGACGTAAGAAGTCAGATAATTTTAGGTTTATGATTTTCATACAAATTGTAATTACCTTCGACTAGCGATATTTAATTTAAGTTGTTTAATGGAATAACTGGATTAAATTTACGTATAAACCTACGTAAGTGTTGCTTATGAAAATGACTATATATAAATTAGGTTTAATATTCGCCGTTTGAACTTTTCAATTTGTAACAATTATATTCAATTTAATTAACTAACTTTTGCTCACGGCTCTACCCGCAGAAAAATGTATTATTTAAAATGTACGCCCCATCGTTAAAAACAAATAGCAGCTAAATCGTATTACTATTATTCATTAGAATGAAGCTATACTCCAGAATGTCGATATTGGGCCGTAAGACCGGTGAAACCAACAACCGTTCCACTCACCCCCAAAAGTTGATAGCGATAAGATGATATTTCTTGCGAAAAAATAAAGTAAAAAAGGCCTTGTTCTATCTATGCACAAAGTTTTCGCTAAATACATTCAACGATTTATAACTTCAATTCTTAGTATCCATAAAAACTTTAAAATTTATGCCGTAAAATACTATGTTCAACTTTCATAATAATATAAACTATGCAGCCGATTAATCTCCACTCGTTAGAATAAAGAGAAAGAAAATAATTTAGAACACTAACACTGACTCGACTTATGATATGTTTTTAAATATATTGCCAATTAAAAAATTATCCATAAAAAGTATATACCATAAATCTTAGAATCAAAATCATTCGTTGGATGATACAAACTATAAAATTATTTTATACCTAGTCCTAAACCATTTGCATTAGTAATTCTAGTTATGTGTCATCTAGGACGGTCGGTAAACGGTAATAATAATAAAATTGAGGGTGATCAAAACCGTAGATCACATCAACTATATTCTATGAATATTGAACATATTATAAATAACTGCACCGAATACGATGTCGCAACGTTTAAGAGCTGTGTTTCTTAACTATGATGGTTCTGTGGTTTGTACTCACGATAATGATTTATAGGATGAGTCAAATGATTTTAAAATACGTTACTTTCATTGAATAGACAAATAAATAGCTGGATTATCGCTAGATATCTACTAATGATATTGAACGTAGCTGAAATTTAACATAAGCAAATATTAGAAAGAAAGAAGTTTATTGTTGGAACAAAAATAAAAAATTCACAACACAAAAATCTTAATATGCAATTATCGCACCAACAATGGGCCTCACATTTTGCAATACACTGCAATACCACCTATATAATACTGTGTAGTATTAAAAAGACGGAGAGGAGTTCTTACTATTCCGATAATCTCATTACAACAAAATGCAAGTTATCATTTTACATTAATTTTCAATAAAACGGTACCGTCACGGCAGAGCTGAACTAGTCATATAGGCTAAACTACGAAATAGGTTAAAATTGAAAGTATGGTGTACTGGAGTTGAGACAACCTCTATCCACCATGCAAGTGCAGTGCAGACCTCTTGTCTGTTGAACTGATGACCTGAAGGATATTAAGGAAAGTAATTAGTCGAGAAAGACAAAGAACCATTATTGGTACGATTAAAGGCTGATCAATGCTTGAATAAATATTCTCATTAATATTGGACATAGTCATAATAAACCTCTAGTCTAGTCTCGTCATAATTAATGTTTTCGGGAATGTATTGATGTAATATTATTAACAGATAAACATCAGCCGACCCGCCCATAGCTATTATTTTAGCGTAAATTATAGATCAATCTTCATGATCATGAAGAATCGAGATCTTTGCCCTGTAATGGGACATTTATAGGTTAATTAAAAATGATATTATAAATGCCATGCTATAAACGATTATCAGGTCGGCACGTTAATAAACTAACTGAAGTATGATTATTATAGTCTGTACTTGCCTTAATGTATAATTTATCGATCATTCATTGATTTTGAGTGGCTAATGGTCAGTCAAGCATGTTTAAGCCGCCCATAAAATTTCAGTCTTGACTTCACACCCACCTATAATTCTTTTTAATCTGTGGATTAGCATCTTTTCTTCTATGTGCTCTTATCCCAGATCATTTTGAGATGGGTGTAATTACTTTTCAATCATATTGGAAAATGGATTTGGCTTATTTTTTTCGACAACGTCTGCCTACCGCTAACCTCGATAGACTTAAAACGATCCCAATCTCAATTTTTCAGATAAATCAAAAAAAGCAATTGAAATCATTTATTGAAAATGGGGATTAATCAATAACCCAGCCCGTTCTCTTATATGTATTTCTTCATTTTGTATGTCGATATAAACAATAAAGATGCCTTTGAAAATTAAACTTATATTTTTGAATAACATCCATACTTATAAATAATGATTGTAAAAGTTTACAAGTTATCGAAACGACCATTTCCATTATTGCGAATATTTTTATCTTTCAGCTAATTACCACATCAATGTACTTGAATCAGTGGCGATACGTCAGCGTGTCGTTCGTCGGAAGCGTCGCCGACGAGACGCAATCTAAAAGTCAAGGGCAACCCAACTGATACCGGACCAATGTTAACTTGTGTTATTTAAATACCAGTACAGAGCGACGATACATTACTGTCTGGGGCCCCCTTTCGAAACTCTTTCTAAAAGGACAGACAGAGAAGTTCGGATGCTTTTGTATTGCAATTGTGTACATATTTATCGATCGTAATGTCCATGTAGGGAATTAATATTAATCGACTTTATGTGATATATGCCACTTCGGAATATTAACTTTGTATAAAATTTTAAAAATATAGTTGTTACGATTTACGAACAATTACTAATCCGATAAAAATGATTTTCTGGGCAGAGGCGGTCTTAGGGGCAGGCAAGCCGAGTGCCTGCTCAACCGCTCGGAGCCTCTCGCTTACAGGGACCCCGCACGGTACCTTGTAGGACCTTTTCTTACGATCTTACCAACGGAAATGCTAAACTGTTGAACTTTTTTAGCTCCTCCCGGGGCGCGTCTTTTTTTATTCTTTCGCCTGGGCCTCGCGTTGTATAAGACCGCCACTGGTTCAAGGGAGTTTTTTCCAACCCAGTAATGAAAAGTGGCGTAGAACCCTCACATAACTTTAGTTCACAAAATTTCATTCCATCTTATTCGATCTACAAAAATCTCAAGAACAATACATTTCTTATCAAAGATGAAAGATTTATCAATATCGATTCTCATAACATCTGCTTTCCAAATATAATCCTATTATAATAATGGGAATTTCCAAGCAGCCTATAACTTACACGTGGTTTGCAAAGAACTTTAACTTTTTAACTTGTATCACGTCTTCCAAGTTCTATCATATTTTAGATTACGAGCAATAAGAACTTTTTCAAGAATTTATCGAGGTAAAATTTTATGTATGATTATAGGTAAGTACTAAAGGACCCTATTTACACCACATTAAGCTAAATAATTCTGTAAACATAAGTAGGCAATCAGGTTATTTACTTTTAAACCAAGTTGTAATCATTAATCGGTACAAAATTATTTACTTTGTAATCCGTCTAATATTCTGTGTAATTTTATGTGAAGACTTAATATTAAGTAGATGTAAAAAATATTTATAAGAATAAAAATAAATCCATTTCAATTATCTAAATATATCAAATTAATATAAGACTAATAAATTAAAATACGATGATTTCCTATCGCATTCAATGATCTAGATTTAATTTGAAATTGATATTGTATATTTTAATATTATCGATAATAATTTATTACAAGAAGGCCATTCGGATGCGTCAAGAGTTTCGCTACAGATTGAATGCTTATTAATTACTAGATGTTGCTCGCGACGTCGCCCGCGTGTATAACCTTTCCCGCTACAATAGACCTTAAAACACTGCACCACGTCAGCGCCTATTTTAAATTCTATTATTTCCCGTGGGAGAGTTACCGGGATAGAAATTATGCGTATTCAGGACATGATCCAAATCTTTGCTGTTATTACTGCATTTACTTATATTTACTTAGGTATACTTAAAATAGTAGGAAATCATTAATCAATAAAAACAATAGAGTAGAATTCATAATGTTTCTTGATAATTTTTTCTAGACATTTATCTCTCTGCCTTCTATTCATAATATAAATATTGCATGAGATGTCACATAACCATAAAATCATAAATTACAGCATTTAGTATCAAATTTATTAATGAATGTTGACAAAATTTAAACGAGTTTTCCAACATATTTTTCAAGTATTATGAACCGGAAGTCGTGAATATCTTAATTAAGAATACTGGTTTCCATAATGCATACTGCGCCATTTGTTACTGTCAATAATTTGTAAACATTGAAATTGCAATTTTATACGCCATCCATCGATCTCATGTCTTATCCAATAATTCTAGCATTTCCATTCAACTACTTAAAAGATTTGATTCGACTTAAAAACTATTTAAATTCACTTCAAGTTAAACTAAAAATTAAAACAATTTTTAACTCGGATACTATAAAAGCCTAAAGTCGAGACGAATTACTAAATACATTTAGTAACACCATATTTAGAAATGGCAAATATCAAGGTGCTCTAAAATTTTGCAATATAAATAACTTTTATGATACGAACTGAAGGTATTACGAGGATGTTTATTCGTCTAAGCAAGTTGTATTTCAAAATAATTACGCTCGTAAATAAATTGAACTTAAAGGTGATGATTTAGATTAAATTAAATCACGTACTTAAATTGACATTACGAAAAATAGAGGGCGCAAAACCGCAATTTTAGCAGGCAAAATATAATAATATTTATTGCCTCATCATCTATGTAGGAAGCTTAACTTTTAAAAGCGAGGTTATCTAGAATTTTGAGACTGCAATAAAAGTATTAATTTCTTCAATAACTATAATTGCTGAATTACGAAAATCTAATCGAGAGGTGAACTTCCTGCGATTGCGTTTAATTGAAATTACTTCATATATTGCAATGTCATAACTGAATGATTTGTTTCAATAAAATAAACATTCTAGTTTTGTTTACCATCAATATTTGTATCGAATATCTCATGTGTACAACGAACTAAAACGTAATTAAGAACAATTTATTGGTTTATTAATTTTGAAAATCGTGCGAAATTTATGCTTCGTAGGGCAATGTTTTGCTACGTGCCATATAAATTAGATTTGGCATGAAATTGGATAAACATCTGTTGTACTATTCTCCCGTTCCGGTATCGACCATGCCGTAAAAATGCTATTTTATTGCATAAAATGAAAAAGTACAATGATTAATTTAAGATGCCAGGCCTGTTTACCTTCACTGATAGATTTAAAGTTTAACAAAGCGTAATTGTTGTGTCGATTGCCCGACCGATCGGTATCTCAGTAATTGCTCACAAACCCGAACCGTTCGATAATATTAATCTAGATTATCAAGAATTATGTCCGAGATCCGTGTAGGAAGTGAACAAAAGGAAGCGCCTTCGGATTGCGCTGCGTTTCGATCAAAAGTTACCATTCAAGATCTAGGAAGCGTCCACAATTGTACTTATTACGTCACGATTGCTTAATCTTGATAAATAGCTATTAGAAAGATTCTCACAAAAATAAAATTCATTGACTTTTTACGATTATAAAAGTCACAATGATAAGCAAGTAATAAAGTAATTACAAAACAAATTGAGTGAAAGATGGCAAAGCGTTTCTCAATTGAATGGGTTTGTATAAAATTCACGTAACGCTGCGATTAAGCGCATCGAATCAAAATATGTTACAGTGCAATAAACAATTTCAAGAGTGTAATCAGAGATATGAGTAACGAATTGCCGATGGATGTCATAGCAATAGTTCTAAAAGGTCTCATAGTTCTCATACTTTTTTAATGTCACTCGCCAAATAACGCCAGAGGCTTAATTCATTGCATGTTGGGCGGACAATAATCCGATATAATTATCAGTCCTACATATATAATTACTGTTCATTCATGTGTTACTTGTCTATACACGAAACATATTTTATATTACTGTATATAATGTTCAAGAATAAACAAGCATCTGATTTATACTGTAATAAAATATATTAAGTGTTCTTCCATTTGCAAATCATAATTTATGTCTTAACTCTACGATCAGTTTAACCTATAATTTTGATCTCACATATGAAATCTTAGTTTGTGAATGAATATAATGTTATATAAAAGAAGTAGCGAAACTTCCTGGTTATTGATCTTATTTTTGAAGTCAATAGTTAACATTTATGTGAAAACTACATTTTCGTCTAAAACAATATGAAATAATTTTTTGAAATTTAAGGTACAAGACGTGTATTTAAAAAAAGTAATAGTTATTAAGAATTAAGTCATCGATTTCAATGATTACTGTATTTAGATTTTTAATATATAATAAAAAAGAACGAATAATCTTAACTCTGTTCTGTAATATCGATTAAAGTATATAACATACATAGGCATTATTTGAAGATATTAACATGGAAAGTTAATTTTTTGCTTTTAAATATTTTACTCCCATTTTTTATCGTGTTTTTAAAAGTAAGGTAAAAAAAATTGCTTTTGTAATTATCACCTAACCTTTAAAAAGATTGTAAGCCATGTAAATATAATATATATCATGGGCAAAAGGACAAGCTTGGCCATTTTATTTATACATGAAGATATAATTAAACTTGACAGACTAAACTAAACAGTTCACATAAAATCTCGTAAATATCTTGAAATTAACGAATGAATCATACTTAGAAACATCGAATTTTATTTAACAGCGATAGTATTAAACAGCTAATTTAGATAGTAATCATTTTATACCATTTATTGTGAGCATGGGAATGCGACTTTTGTATTCGATCGGTTTATACATTTATGTGACGAGAAGCATTTACTCAGAAGTTATGAAAGAGGCCCTTCATCTTCATATACTAATAATATAAATAGGAAAAAATTTTAGGTCTGTATCTGTAGGAATTTTGAACCGATTTTTAAAATTCTTTCACTAATAAGAAGCTACATAACATAACTCAATACTTGGTCACGGAAAAAAACATCTTCACGCAGGCAAACCCGCGTGCATAAGCTACTCTACTAATATATTCATGGCATCATTCGTAAAATTCCCAAAAAAACATAATTAAATGCAAAGAAACAAAATCATGGCCATTAAGGTTTTATGCGTAAATTTGCGCTTGACCTACTTAATTATAGAAACTATTTGTAGATAGGTAATAATATAAATAAATATAATATTAATCTTATCTCACTAATAGTGAGAATATAATATTATTATAAATGCAAAGTTTGCGTAATGTTTGGATGTTTGTTAGGAGTAAACACAGTAACGGCTCAACGGATTTGGATTAAATTCGGCTCAGAGGTAGACCTTGTCCTAGATTAACACATAGGCTACTTTTTATTATTGTATATTTTTCCCGTAGGAAATACTGGACATTTTTATATGATTTAGTAAATAGATGGCGCTAGTGGCGCTAGAAATTGTTACAGTCATTGGGCTTTCGTGGCGGGAAGGCATTTTACGGGGGTGAAGCTGCGAGCAACGCCTGGAAATGATTTATATAATAATTTTAATGGACCTTTAATGAAGAAAGCAGGACTTTCATTATGCGAAGTATTAAAATTATAAACCTTTTGTTAAAAAAAAGTTATAATTTATAAATATAACTAAGTGAAATAATATGAATTAGATGGACAAACAAATTAATTAAAAAATATACTTAATACAACGAGTTTAAAAATTAGAGTACTTTTGATTTGTGATTTTTTTAAAAGAAGTATTTGAGTCTTTTGTTGAGTAAAAATTACCATGCGAATGCCCTTTCCCACTACAGTAAATCTATCACACGGCTATCCACAATTATGATACATATTTATACTAAATGTCACTTATTGTCTTACATTTATATAATATAAAAATTATTATTTTATATTGGTAGTCATATAATGAAATTCACTCGTCAAATTCAATATATTTTTAACAAATATCATGCATTAATTAAATTTTTCTGCGCTCTTCTATATGAAATTGAGTGATGCAAAATCTCATACCCTTCTTTCTCTACTCGTAATGTGCTTAAAAAAAGATAAAAAACTAAAATATTTAATTTTGCCTTTCCACTTAGTTTATCAGGGTGTGGTTAATGGGTGCTCTAGTTGCACCTCTGCCTAACCATTCGGGGATAAAGGCGTGATGTTAGTATTTATATGTATATATTCACTCCGTAGAAGCTTTAGCTCTTTAAAATATTAGAAGAGATGGTATAAACTCTGCTTATCTGTATCGATAAAATTACACAACTTCTAAGGTAGGCTTCAATGTCTCACGCACATAAGACTAACGCAGTGTATTCTTCAATTGAATAGAGACTTGATGCTTATCGATTTTTTTGTAATAACGAGCTAGCGTACAGTTCGTGACCTCCTATCACATTGCATTACACTGTCTTGCATATTTTTAGGTTCATACATTATATTATTTTCACGAGCGCAACCATGCATTTAATTTATTTCGAAATGTTTTTAAATTAATGAATTAAGAATCTTTGAGCTCAATTTTAAAGTGGAAAGTCGTAAATAAAACCGTATGTGAGTCTATAGAATTGCGTCTGAAAATAATTTTTAATTGTTGTTGAAACTATTTCGAGCTATTAAAGTAATAATATAATAATAATAATATCAGCCCTGTATTATATACTTGCCCACTGCTGAGCACGGGCCTCCTCTACTACTGAGAGGGATTAGGCCTTAGTCCACCACGCTGGCCTAGTGCGGATTGGTAAACTTCACACACCCTCTAAATTCCTATAGAGAACTTCTCAGGTATGCAGGTTTCCTCACGATGTTTTCCTTCATCATTAAAGTAATAGATACGCAATAAATATTTCTAGGCTGCCTATTTCTTCATACATTGTCACAATATCAGTCATACTAAGTTATATATTATTATGATATCCATATTCAAAAGCATGTCTATAACTGTAATTATCGCTTTTAAATAGGCATATTCGTTATTTCCGTAATGTACTTTCATATTTCTTACATAATTATAATTATCACGTTGCGTATTATTACTTAACATAGCAGTCTAGATTTAAAAACAAATTATTCTTTAAATTGTTTTCTTAATCAAAGTTATGAATTCTTGTTAGGTAGCTAAATATATTTATATTTAGCTACCTAACAAGAATTCATAACTTTATCTAAATAGCATAGGTATCAATTGTGTCAGTTCAACCCTCTGGTTTCAAAAATGAATATTATTAATTGAACAATATTGACAGAGTAATATCGCACAAAATAAACTTAAAACCTAGCTCACTTGTGGTTCTTAATAAACAAAGTGTCAACCTACATAGAAACATAAACATTTTTATTATTCCAATACTCAATGCAATGAAGTGTACAACCATCAAAATGAAGACGAGCTCTGAGCTCGAATATTTATTCCGGATTTATATTGACAGTCACGATTTGTTCTTGAACGATAAATTCTTTTCGCTGTGCTCTTCTGAATATTTGATTTGAAGCTTCGTTTAATATTTAATACGTATCATTTTAAAATAAAAATATTTTGACAAAGCACTTAAATATTTTGTAATCATATTAGATTTATTTGTTATAGATAAAGCAAAATGGCAAGGAAAGTAAAGTGGATAGTTTTTGTCAAGGCTGCCTTGTAGACGAATCGCACTTAGCCGAATCATGAAACATTGATATTTAAAGATGTTACATTATTTAAAAAATATATTATTGTTTTTATGTTCCTCGGTCCACAAATATGTCGATGTGTACCTATACCTACCTAGTTATCTGTGCCTGTTTTTTTCTGTGGTCTTGCGCTTGGCCCTAATAACAAATGCACTCTCCTATATATTGCTCATTGTCGCTATAGATTGTTTATTACTTCATTTCGGGTCAAATTATTAATTTATTAAAGTAAAATATTTTCATATCTACCTATCCTCTTTAGATTGGCAAAATCACCGATGTAACGGTGGTGCTATTTTTAAAAAGAAGAGTCGACAAATTCTGCTCTTTCTGGAGGGTCGGATGATCTGCTAAAAGACGAAGAATGCAAATAGTGTTAGTGAATCAAACACCATGGAGACTGTTGGATAAAACTTCACTGAGTTCTTCCCGCTTAAATTATAATTATAGTTTAGAAAAGTAATTTGGAAATATCTTGCTGTGACGTTTCGTACGTTGAAAAAGTTTTCCTGAGACAAACACTCACAACCTTTTGCTGGTGGTAGGATATATCTTGTATTAGTCCAGATAGTGACCATCGTATAAATGGTGTACAAAAACCCGCCATGGTGGCCCACATAGCTATGTCGCGTTCAGAGATCAGTCAGTATATATCCAGTTCAAACAGACCGGCATAATTGTATCGACTGGCGAGGGATAATCATTTCTGATCAGTCGACAATCTATCTAGACTCGACTCCACTTACTATAAGGTGCAGTGGGGTCAGTTTACCGTGCCCGAATAAAAAATACCTAATCCTTAGAAATAAACCCTAATGCTTTCCTTTAAGACCAGTAATTACTTTTGTTATTGTAGGTGTTGTTAGGCGATGGAGATGATCACTAAATATAAGATGGACCACTTCATATTTGATATTCTATGATAGAATAATGAGTAACTATATTCAGAAATGAAATTTAAAAATAAACCAGGGCAAATATAGTTAATATATAATAGTAAACATTTCATATAGTTAATTAAGTCTGTGACTCTCGACCGCCTTTAAAAAATTATAGTCATTATACAAAACGATTTTATTGCTATTTGATTTCTTAAGGTTCTGTTAAAATCGTTATATGAAGGTAACATACTATAAAGTATACTGAGCAGTCTTTATATAATATTAAAATCTCTTATTTTAGATAGTATGATGAGTACAGCAAAGGATAACGGATTCCTAAAAAAAATTAAATCAATTTCCGTAAAAAGGTGTTACGAATGGAAAAGAACTTGCTCTATTTTGTATTATTTTTTTTAATAATGCTAGTAACCTAGTTTTTAAATCTTTGTTCTAACTTTTTCGTTTTTATAAACACTTTCCAGAAATCATCTTATTATATAAACGCCTGCAAAAAACACATTGTAAATTTGCTATTCCTTTAACATAGGCACTAACTAAATTGACCCTCACATATATTGCCTTATAATAATACAATTAATTTTTATAGTAATAACTAATTCGAACGCAAAATTTTACACATTCTTCTACTCTTTAAATATATATAATATAATATATCCTATCTAGTGAAGTGACTGTTCCTGGTTTTTATAGTGTCCGCAAAGTTCTGTTTTGAATAAAAATAACAGGCTTATTAAAAATATTACATACTTATAGACAATATATTGACATTTGGTATCAAAAACCATGGATTTAATATTCAATTACTATCATAATTTTTTATGTACCATAAAATATTCAATAAGAGCTGCTTGTAAATGTATGTCTAACGTATTATTAGTTCCAAAGAAAAGTATTAAATTGTTATTATTAAAAATTCCTCGGTGTCTCACTGCCTCAATGGCGTAGTTGTACTGCATAAGCGGTATGGTAGCACTCTGAGGTCCGGGGTTCGAATCCTGAGTCGGGCAAAGTGATATTTGGGTATTTCTGCTCAGTATCAACCCAGAATCTGTGCACGATATGGCAATAGGCTTGCCCCCTATCACATCATGGGATGGAACACACTTAGCGAAAAGTGGGTGACCTGGTTGGGCCTCTGCATACCTCATCGGGGATAAATGCGTGATGTATTTTTTTTTTTATTAAAAATTCCAAAACAGCTAAAATTTTTAATTGTACATTCTATAATATTTCAATACACTGATGTTGTGGCATATATTCTACTTAACATAACTTATATCCTGATAATAATTTACGTTTGGTGGTGCTGAATAGAATCCGTCATACTCGACTGCGTCATATTCCGGGAACTGCGTAGGACCCGATGTAGGGTATACTGAAATGGAAAATAAAATACTTTAACAACGAATGCTCCTTGTTTTCACAATCAATGCTACTCATATTTTAGTATCGACCTGAAGAGACTGGAATTTTGCCAGATAATCGGGACCTTACATAACTGAGGTTAAATAAGGGTGTGTAACCCTCTGCCTACTCTTAAAAAACGCGTGTACTATGTTATTATAAATCTGACTAATTAAAACATCCGATTCCAAAAGGACGGCATAATTGTTTCGACCGTCGAGGGATAATCATCTCTCGTCAGTCGATATTCTAATGGACCTCTCTCCACTTACCATCAGGTGCAGTACGGTAAATTTGGCGCGACCCGAACAAAAAAAAATAAAAAATCTTCTAAGTATATTTATTATTCAGACTAAAGTTTATCTAAGATTCTTACCGTAAATTCCTACTGGCGTGTAAACCTGCTTCGTGAACACATGATTGGGAATCTCGACAGGTACAGGGATCGGCCTCGTTGCGTACTGAATGGCGGGGTTCAATGGAGCTGCTGAAGGAGCGGGGGCAACGAGTACCGCGGGGCCAGCGGGTACCACGGGAGCAACTGGTACTGCGGGGGCAGCGGGTACCGTGGGCGCAACTGGTACTGGGGAGGGACGAGGGGCAGCAGGGGCAGCATGCACACTTGGCCCTGACTTAGACACCACAGCGTTAAATCCATGGACGGAGTCCGCGGTGTAGTCCACGGTGCGGACGGAGCCGTCCGGCTCGAGGAGAGAATATTGGCCTGGAATTCAAAAGATATCATAAAGCGTCAATAAAGTATAAAGTAATTTGACATATTTTTTTAAATAACTTGAGATACTTGCATTGAAAATGTATATAATAATAATAATATCAGCCCTATATTATATACTGTACCACTGTTGGGCACGAGCCTCTTCTACTACTGAGAGCGATTAGGCATTAGTCCACCACGCCGGCCTAGTGCGGATTGGTAGACTTCACACACCCTCGAAATTCCTATAGAGAACTTCTCAGGGTTGCAGATTTCCTCACGATGTTTCCCTTCACCGTTAAAACAAGCGATAATTCACAAAGAATACACACATAATTTTTTAGAAAAGTTAGAAGTGTGTGCTTTTAGGCTTTAAACCTGAGGACATTCGTCTCGGCAGTCCGTTCCACAAACAACTAGGCTATCGCCGCTGAAAATGTATGTTTTGCTATCGCGGATGTTTATTTTAAGAATAGAAGCCCTACTTAATATTATCCTTACACATTATAAAAACAAGTCGCCCTGCCGCGGTTGTCTGTCTGTCTCAACAGGATAAACACAAAAACTACGGAACGAATTTTGATAAAGTTTGGTAGGGGATAATTTGAGTCCTTGGGAAAGACGTACGCTACTTTTCATTCCGTGAAAATATATAAGTATTTAGCGGGACTTTAATCGTAGAAAAACATATCCACCGGGCAAAGCCTCGAATAAATACTGGTTTTAAATATTATTATTAAATGCCACTAGACATTATCTAACAGCTGAGTACAAGTATTCATAATATTAACGAGATTGAATAATTAACTAGCACAAATTAAGGTCAATAACACGATTTACAAACAAAGATGCGAATTTGGAAATCAACCATGAGAAACGCGAGTGTATCGTTCCCTCATACTTCTTGTTCGCATTGCGAGTGTGCTAACGAACCACTAACAGCATAGTTGTGCAAACAATGGATTAGAGATAAATCATAGCTGCCTATAAAAAGTGTTAGACCGATCTTACATCAAACCATATGGAGATAACAATGGGCATTTAAAATCGATCAATTGTTGAATGTCGATACGTATAACTAAATTATGTAAATGGGCCATTAATTCGCTAGGAAAGGTTTATTGGTGCTTGAGACTCCTACAATCTTTCCTTATTGGATGATTAGGAAGTACAATGTGGTGTCAATTGTTAGTTTTATTGTATTGCAATTGTTACTCTGAAACTCATTGTCTCGGCCGATGGCAATGTTGCCCGCCCTACTTAATCTATTACGAATCATCGTATCTTTAAATTTAAAAATTATTAATAACATCATAAGAATTTAAAGATCCCCCGCTGCTCTATTTGTCTGAATGTGATAAACTCAAAAACAACTGAACGGCCGATTAAACTTGGTATGGAGATATTTTGAGGACCTTAAAGGGACCCAGAAAAAAAAATCACGCGTGTGACCCCGCTTAGAATTTTTTCTATCTAGTTCTAGTCATATGTAGATAGAAAAACGAAAAAGTATATACTATCTATGCACCATTTTCAATAAACGACTCCGATCTTAATCTTCAATGCGATCCCGAGAATAAACAATTAAAAATCATTCGTTTGTTATTTTAATAAATCTTTATTTTGATTGAACAATTTTTCCGATCAATTGAAAAGAGCGATTGAGATCGTTTGTTGTAATTGGCAGTTAGACAGTAGACACAATTGTATAGAATATCTACTTAAAAACACATTTATGAATTTATGTTTGTCACCTTTTACAACGTCGCCGTCTCGCGTCTCGTGCTGCGACTTTATATCGCCGGTAAAATGGTCTGCTACTCCATAGTTGAAAGCGTATTTAGGTTTATCCTGAAACATAATACAAATAAAAATAAACTTCAGCGTGGCGTCCCGCTTTGTGGTCCAGGGTTCGAAATTCGGGTCGGGCAGTGATGTTGCGTTCTTGTGCTAAGTATCGACCCGGACTGGAATTTGTACTTAATATGGCGAAAGGTTCGCCTACTGTAATATGGGACGTCCCACTATGGGACGAAGCACATATGGCCAAAAGTGCCCTAGTTGCACCTTTGTCCTTCGGAAATAACAGGTGTGATTTGTATATTATAAAATATATATACGCGTAAAATTATTTATGTGATAATTTGACATTGATGACCTATCTATCTATTATTGATCAAAATATTGCTTACGGAAAAACAAATAAAAAATTTGCATAAATTATTACGTATACCTTCTTATAAAGACATCTGTATCGGTCAAATCTATATCTAACAATAATAAATTCAAAAACTAATAAATTATTAAATAGCAAAATCTAGTAATTTGCATCCGAGTATGTCCTTGACCAATACACCATTATAGACATTATTGGGTTCAAAATGACGTAATCATCATTCGAAAGTACCAGTGACAATCTCACACAAACTCATATTGTATTGAAAACACATGAATTCGGCTTTTGTAATAAACAGTGTAAATTTAAATTAAATAACTCTGACAAGAATGCAACTTTCTTCTACATTCGATTTTTTAAATATTTGACATCGTCGAGACCCAAGCTATGGAAAAAAAACAGAAACAATTGCAATTATAGCTATATATATCAAATTGTGACCAATTAATTAATATTATTAATTTAATTCAATTACAATTGAACAATATACCAACGACTAAAAATGTGACCTATGATAAACATGGAAGAATATTTCATAATAAAAACAAAAAAATGTTGATAGATATGCAAAATATTATGATTTATCTTAGCTTATTGTTCTTTCAGTTCTCAGGTAAACATGCGGCAATTCTAAAGGAAAACACTCAGAATTCCCACCAGCACACATTTTATTTATGGAGTTCATTATGTACATTGAGATTGCATTTTTTCACATTCTGATAAAGGCACAGAGGATGCGGTTTTACGTGCTCCGAATGCGTCTACCGAATTGACATTATTATTTGGTATAAAATTTAATTCGATAAAGCAACTTCAAAGTTTGTTCGATTCAGTAGCACTGATTACAAATAACTGTATGGTTTGTAATTTATAGATTTTATATTTGGAATTGTTATTTGGTTTTATTATTTTTGTGTGTAAAATATAAACATTGCGGGTAATTTGTCAGTACTCTGTACTTCTTTAAATTGGACATACATCAAAATGTAATATAATCTTACTTTAAAGAATTTTATTTAAATAAATATATAAACTGTTCTTTTTGGTGGCGATTTTTTTCAGATTTTTTATTCTGCTAGTTGAATATAAATGTGAGACAATTTACTGACAATATTGTAGCTAGAACTAGCATATTAAATTGTTTCGTGTTTTTATCGCTTTCATAAAAATATAATATACAACATTTTTTTTTTCATTTAGATTGGGTTAAGATTATTCTTTAATTGAGACAATAATTATATCTTAATATGTTAAGACTATAAATTTATTTCTGCTGTTTAAATTTCCTTTTTCTACAAACGAAATCTACCTTTGCATTTCTTTGCATAATATTCACATTGAATTCATCAAAAACAAAATGTTATTTAATAAACTTGATTTCAAAGCCATCACTAATAAACACACATTTCAAATATTTAGTAACGATTTAGAAAACTAATTAAATCCTTACATAATGTTTGAGTTGGTAACCCGGCGCGTACGCAGGATCATAGGCAAGTTTCCTCGCTTGTGCAAAACAAACAAACGCAACGAACAACCAACACTGACACCGACACATCTTTGCATAAAACACGTCTAACCGCCTGTATATCTACTCCCTGAGTAACACAATAGGGTGTTCACAGGTATTTATATATGTCCTTATTTGTTAAAACCTTGACGCCGGCTTCGCTTCCGAAAACGAATTTTCCTTTGCCAAACAGAAGGTGATTGAAATTCCCACGTTACAAAGGGCTGTTACGCTTGAAGCAAATAATTAAAACAATTTGAAATGCGTTGGTATCAGATGTCACACTATTGGCATATTGACCTACTAAGGGTGCGTTACTGATATTCTGTTTAGAGGTTACGTATCGGATTTCATGTTTACTATTTTAATTTTAAGGGTTGTGTCTTTGTCAATGTTCTCAATAACTGTTACTATAAGTTCTATATAATACTAATAAGCCGCCATTTTCAATAGACGACACCTATCTCTTTTTCGAACTATCTTCAAATATGAACCAATCAGAGCAAGGATTTTTTTCCATCGATCTAGTCCATTCTCGGAATCGGATTGAATTGTTGTGAGGATACGTTGAACCTTTCCTTAAGGTTCGTCTTTAAGGATGGTAGAAGCTACGCCCCTGTTATGTGGTGCTTCTTGTGCTAAAGTAGATGAATCATTGAATAACATTCAACGAATAACTAAATATGATATAACCATTGCATTATACTGCTGTATCTAGATGCCACTTTTACATAATTAAATGCAAATTGGAATAGGATTTCATTAGCATTTGTCACAAAAATCCAAAAACGGTTAGCTGATAAATGTCACACTACTCATCGTTAAATATCGAATGCACATTTCAACATCTTTTATAAAACTTTAGTCACATTGATACAAGTAACCATAATCTTTAATTATAATCGTGGATTTTTTCTCTACCAAACTCTAAACTACTTTAAAGAACAGGTACCTGGAAGACGCGAGGTAACAGATTGTATTTAAGAATAAAATAAATATAATATAAGAAACATAAAATGACACCACACCTCTATTCCATTTCTGGGGTAATCAGATGTGTTTAAATACTCTCAATTTTAAACGTTTGGTCGTAATCCTTTTGAGGATTTTTTCTATTACCACTGTTCGGAAAATAGAACTCTTCATTATTGTCCATTTTAGTATAAACCACCAATTATCAAGACTTTACAATGACATTCATTTCAAGTTTGCACTGTAATTATGAGCTCTTTGGAAGAGAAACAATACTATTATACCTAAATAAGGACGCGTGTATATAGCATACCAGTTACAGTATTCTAAACCCTGAACATGTTCTGAAGAGCTAAATCCATACAACTTAAATAGAATGAAAACCTGAATAGGACTTTACCAAAACAAGCCAAGTGTTGTGAACACGCCCTTATTTGGTATTCTAATAATGTAAAATGTGCATAAGTTGTATGTTTAATTTACCGGTTTTTCGTAGTTGATTCGAATGTTTTAATGCGCACTTAATAGCATTATCTATCTTTAATACATTTTATAGTATAACATAGCCGACAGCAGTGACCTGGAAACGAATTTAAGCAAGGATACATGACGAAAAAAAACGAAAAATATTTTTTTAAATCTGAACGACGCAGCGAGAGTTAGTGAAAATATTTGGTTGTTTAGGTGTGTGCATATTAGTTACAAGTAAAGGCAGAAGCTTGGGATGAAATTTGGCATAATGATAGACAACACCCTACGCTAAAATATAGACTACTTTTTATTGCAGATAATAGGTACGCATTTTTAAAGCATTTTCAATAATGACCTAAAAGTATAACTAAATTTCTCAAATGCGCCCTAACTTTAAATAATGTAATCAACTTTCTCAGATGGTTTACCATCAAAATCAAAACAAGAAACAGACATACAACAAAAACACTGCAAGTTTAACTCACCTCCAAAGCAATACTCAAAGACCCATTGTTGAAACAAACAGTATACCGTTTCTAACAAGTATAACTAATTCTGTTTGTCTTGTTGATTCTGTCACCTCATCAGTGTATAAGGTCGGTACATCCCGACTCAATACATTGTGGATTATTATACATGCCATAGAGGCTGGAAGATGGTCATTAATAGACAGGTAATCATCGCTGTAGACTACAAACTCTGTAGAATCATTTTTCTGTCTGTATGAATTTGATTCTCATCTATTTTCCTCATTATCCAAATTAGACCAACTTTGTGGTTTAGTTTAATTTAGTTTACTGACTTACATATTACCAAAATCAAACTTTGAAGTTTGTATATATGTAGAATAAACAAAACGTATTGTGAGTTGTCTGAAAAAGTTGGTTTAGTATTTGGTCGACTTATACATTTATGTGACAAGTAGCATTTACTCGAAAGTTGTGACATTAACCTAAACACTTTCCACAGCAGCAAATGACCGGAATAAAAAAACCTAGTCTTATGATAAACGTAGTATATTCGTGTGCATCATTTTCCTTTGCGTGTGTTACGTTTACTTCAAACATTTACATTTCCAAAAATATTCGCATCTATATTGGTAAGAAGACAAGATTTCAGAGAGAATTAAAACTTAAAGTAGCTTATGACGTCATTTCACCCAGCCCAAAACATAAACAGTTTAAATCTAATACCTTCACGTAACACACAACACGTAACCTTGATAGGTTAGCATGGTATTGTTCTCTGGCAACAAAGATGCAGTTCCTCATATCCTTAGACTGTATCTGTAATGAAATCTTTCCCATGCACATAATGTGTGGATTACACAGGCAACTGTGTTTATTACTCTGCTTTTAATTAGCTATTGTACAATACTACGCATTAATTTGGATGATTTAACGTCAGTTGCGTTACTTATGTTTTTCGGTTTACATTCGAATCCTTCGTATCTTTATACAAAACGAATTATACTTATGCCTAGTTTTTTCTAATTATGTAATCATTTGATATATTAACGACAGTGTTGTGAGAAGCCTAATATTTTTTATATGATTTGTCATCTAGTTCAAAGTGGAAACATATATCACCTGTGAATGAGGTGAAATATGTTTCCACAATTCTAAGTTTTGGACCTGTTAACAATTGTATACCCAGTAGGGTCGACGTCAGGTACGCAGCTAGTCGATAAAACTAAATTAAAAAATGTATGCAATATGAACACAAAACAAAAAACACACATCACGCCTTTACTCCCGAAGGAGTAGGCAGAGCGTCAACCTACTTTTAGCCGTGTGGGTACCGTCGCATGATGTCATAGAGAAGAAAGTATCTCCAAATCGGGCACAAATTCTAGACTTTAGGTTGATATTGAGTAGAATAACCCAATATCACTTGCTTAACTCAGAATTCGAACACGAGATCTCAGAGCGTTCGACACCGCTCCTACTACGTATACAATTCAACTACGACACCAAAGCA
Source organism: Manduca sexta (assembly GCF_014839805.1). Lineage (NCBI taxonomy): Eukaryota > Metazoa > Arthropoda > Insecta > Lepidoptera > Sphingidae > Manduca > Manduca sexta. Next base: position 15,086,351 of record NC_051140.1, read on the forward strand.
GCTTCAGTTCTGTGACGTACATGAAAAAAAATATAAATAATAGTATCGCCATCACATTAAAATGAAAATAGAGAAGATGAAAGGAAAAGAAATACTTGGGTTATGGGCTAATGATTAAGGTAAACTTTAGCCTAATAATGAGACATTTAAAGAAAGTAATATCATAACCTAATCAATGATAATTATATTAGCCCTGTACTATATACTGTCCCACTGTTGGGCACTGGCCTCCTCTACTACTGAGAACGATTAGGCTTTAGTCCACCACGCTGGCCTAGTGCGGATTGGTAGACTTTACACACCCTCGAAATTCCTATAGAGAACTTCTCAGGTATGTAAGTTTCCTCACGATGTTTTCCTTCACCCTTAAAGCTAGCGATTTAATTCAGAAAGAATATAAACATAATATTTTGAAAAGTCAGGGGTGCGCTCCTCGGCACATTCGTCTCGGCAGTCCGTTCGACAACCAACTAGGCTATCGCCGCTACCTAATCAATACTTCCTTATTATTTCTACATATTATATTATGTACTGAGACTCAATGGTACAATGTAGTCTGCTAATCAGCACTAGGCTAGCGTAGTGGACAATGGTCTAAGTCCTCTCAGTAGTAAAGGAGGTCCGTGCACAACAGCGGGACAATATGGCATAGGTACATTACTGATTATAATTATTATCAATAGTACATAGTTTTATAATTTAAAAGGTAATAGGTTATTTGTATTCACAAAAGATGCAAAAATAAGATATTATCGTCTTTATTGACATGTCCACTCATAACAATATCAAAAATAACATGAAATACAGAGAATAACAACTACTAAATACTAATAATTCAGGTACATTCAGTAGAAATATTTAAGAATAACAATAAATTAATAAGAATGGAATAACAATCGAATCAACAAGTATAGAGATCTAATATCTAAACAGCTTCTGATGTCATTGGCTTAATTTATTGCACTTTAACTAAATAACCTAGAATTAGTCATAAACTTATATAAACAAATACTTAACACCGAGCCTTAGCCTTCGTCAAAACCGATCAGCTTTTGAACTCATATATACCTGATTTGAATTACAAACGAAATATTATAAATACTAGCAAAATTAGAAACTTTGCAAACTAGAACAACAATTTTTAGAATAGTAACGCCATCTAGTGGTAAATAACGTAACTAAAAACTAACAAAGTGCAGAAACGCTTTCTGTCATTCTTCCAAAAGCCGTCTAACGAATATGACGCCATAAACAATTCCGTTTATAATTCAAAATCCCTTCTTTCGTGTGGGCTAGTCAGTGCTAATGGTGGTGCAAATGAGCGGCTTCGTGCTGCGATATGGGTGCTGTCTTGTGTACAACAGCGTTGAACCCGTTGTGTTTGTCGGCGGTGTAGTCCACGGTACGGATTGAACCGTCAGGCTCTACTACTGTATATTGACCTGGGAATATAAAATAATTTTATTAAAGACATTTATCTTTGATAATAAAAAGTGCTAGCCTTTCGATTTCTACTGGAAACCTGACAAGAGGCCGTAGCAACGATACCTGTCTACAAACATTAGCCCTGACGGAAAAAAGAAAAATATATTAGAATGATATATCCTATCGATAAGTCTATCGCTATATTATAATAATAGCATTGCCGATGTGTTTCTTTTAGAGACATGGTCGTGAATTTTCCAACCTCCTGAATTAAGATTTTTAAAGAAAATTGGCGTTAACAATTGTAAAAAGACCTCTCGTCACCGGCTCCTAATTTTCACCAGAGTGACGCCCGCATCTGACAATATTGCCATATATGACTCTGAGGATATGTATCGCAAAATGTGTAGTAAAATTAAATTTTATCTTAAAAAAAGGATGATAACAATTTTATAAGTCTTTCCTTTCTTACTTTCTACGCTGATTTGTAGTTTTTAGTTTAACTTTAAACTTACTTTGCATGATCCCATTTAAGTTTTCCTTTCAAAACTATTCATTTCGTATAAACTTGATAATCGATAACGCTGAGGACAAACCAATCAATTCTGATTTTAACTTTGTCCTAAATTTACCTACCTTTGACAACATCGCCGTCGCGGCTCTCGTGGTGCGTCTTTATATCTCCTGTGTGGAAGTCATTCACACCATACTTGAACACGTACTTCGGATACGCCTGCAAATAAAAATAACGTGTATGAGGTAATCATATATAAGACATGTAAATCCAACACTTGCAAACAGTTCATATTACATGCAGAGAAAATGCCTGTCGACGTTGTATAACTTTTTTCACGGGAAAGTTTGACTCAAGTTACGAGCGACAACGAATATTATTCGATTTAATTAGTATTTTCTTATCAATTTATTTATTATTTGGTTACGATATAATTGTACACAATACTATTTACTATGAGTGTGTTACTGCGGATATACTGATAGATCATTCTTACATCTTGTAAAGAAGATGAAAAAAAAACAATCTTCCTTTCTCCTAACTTTGTAAATTTAATATTGATTATCAAAATACAAGAGCAATTTTATTAATATAATGCGTTTATGACTATTTCGATGGCGAAGTAATATTGTCTGCGTGGGACGACGCCGCGCTGAGGTCCTGGGTTCGAATTCTGGGTTTCTGCTCCGTATCAGCCAATTAATATCAATTTGTGCACAATGTGACGATAAGATCACCTCTTAACACATAATAAAACGGGACAAAAATCACAAAAAATTGGTGGCCTGGTGCTACCTCTGCTTATGCCTTCGGAATAAAGGCATAATATGGAATTTGTTTTTCATTAACATTCATCATATCGGTACATACCTACGATAAACAGCTACAATACAAACTGTGCCTAGAGTAGGGACCGGGGTATAGTTTATGTCTTATGATCTCAATTTAATATTATTAGTATGTTACCACCTAAGAGTTATTTGTCTTAGTTCATAAAGAAAATTGTATTTTTAGTAAATTTAATAAATAAAATATATAAATTAAATCGCGATTCGCTCATAAATTGTAACGCGTAGAAAATAAACACCCACTCACAAGTCACGACATATTTAAACAGGAAGTGCGATCTTGCGACGTCAATTACTGTTCATTCATAAATGTATGGAAACTCTTTTTGCTCTATCTTATTATAATTCTTGAGTAAAAGACAATAATCCATTGTTAAACGTGAAACTAAAATGTTCCTTGTATGATTAGTAATTTAGAATAAGTCTAGTTACAAATACTTCGTAGAAGTCGTTGAAATAGATTTTAAACAAGTCTGGTGATGAATAAAATGGCATGTGGTACATTTTCTTTTAATAATCTTAACTGGTGATAGGTCACTCATATGTGAGAATCCGCCTGGGTAGATACCACCGCAATTTCTATTTTTGCCGCCAAGTAGCAGTGTATAACCACTGTTGTGTTCCGGTTTGAAGTACATTGTAGCCAGTGTAACTACTGGACATAATAAGACTTAACATCTCATGTCTTAGGATGGCGAGCGCAGTGGAATACCAAAAAATACTTTGTAATTCAAGGTATTAGATGGTGTTTCTTCTGTTGATGGGCGGTCGTATCGCTTACCATCAGGCAAACGGCAAGCTCGTCTTGTCGTACAAAGAAATAAAAAAATTAAAAGAAACTATATTTTAAATTTATCATAATGCTTTTTGTTTTAAACTTATTAAGAATTTGACTGTCTAACATAGGGTCAATCGTTTTATTAACCATATTTTGTAACACCAAGATGAAATACACCGAAGTGAAACCAAACATCAGAGTTTTAAATATCATATAATCCATACGTTAAATGAAATAGTGTGGTGACTGAAGAAAGTCAAATGAAAGTGCAACCCGCGCGCAACGTGAACCGCTGGTCAGCGCAGTGGAACACTATACTAAGATACTTGTAACAAAATATCAAAATTATTCATCAAATCCTTCTTTCATAATTTTCATTGCCATAATTGCTTTAAACAATGATTTTCTACCAAAAAACAAACTGTTTTTATTTGCTATTGCATTTTGTGCTAAAAGATCAAAAATTTAGGAAAGGTCTCTCCGCCTTCATAACCTTCCTTGATCAATATCAGCTCCGAATTAACATTGTGGATGATCACTTATCTCGTTCAACGGTCTTGTACTATCAACAATAATGTAAATTGCTAAAAAGTAAGCCAACTTATGAAAATTCTTAAATTTACTACGTTCAGAACCTTTGAATAACCTGATATACTGACCCTATTCCATATACTTTCAATAAACATTACGCGAGACATAAAATAGTTAACGTCAAAGTTTGAAATTTAAAGCACGTAACTCTTATTTGTATGCGCCTCGTTCCACGTAACTTCGCTTAGGAGCCTTTTGTTTAGCTTCAAACTTCGTTACACCAACACATTTTCTAGACGTTACATCATTTTATGGTTGCCTGTTACAATTGTTTGTAATAATGTGGAGAAAATTGGTAATGACCAAAACATTATGTCGTAATATTGTGTATTACAGAATCTAGCAAACTACAGCCTTATTATTGGTTTTATTTTTCAATCCAGAGATGTTTGAACAGTTAGTAAGTAATTATTTTCAACTCTTTTGTACTAGTAAATTGTGATAGATTCTTTTAAAGAAAATAATATATAAAGTTCCTCGGTTATATAAACTTAAAATACTCTATTTTATTTTAATACATAACATAGTATTATACAATTTTGCTTTTGGTCTCATTTCAACATTAAAAACTAACATTAGATAGAGTGCCATTAGAATGATGAAGTTACGCCACGAACACACTAAGAACGAATATTATATATGCTTATGAATTTCATCTGATCGATGCATCTGGTGCTCTACATCAAAAGCATCAGTGTTTACTTTCTTATTACATTTTGTATATGTTTACATTTAATGTAAGGATCTTAACTTATTTGTTTTTGCTGATTAGAGAATCGCAGTTTCAGTTAAATGGTCGTTGCTCTTTCCGAAAAATAAATATATGTGTAAGCACTATCTAACTTCCCCCATAATCAAAATTATTGGAATTAAAAAATCATTGATTTCGACGAAAAAAATAAGGCCTGGATTAATGGGCAAAAATAACCACATCAATAATTTCAAAAGAGCCGCTAAAGACAATACTTACATAGTAATCCACATGTTCGTCTTCATCTATATGATGATGATGATGCTGGTGATGATGGCCGTACTCCAGCTGAGGTTCTGAAGCATGAATGAGGGTAGCTGCCGGCTGCAAATCCGCCCCCTTGAACGGCCGGAGGTATGCGTACAGACGGGCCTGCGCGCACGCAGCTATTGACAGCATCAAGATCACCGACTGGGAACAAAGTGCGGGTTTTTAATATAAAGAAATATTTTCTTTTTTGTAACATATCACCATACTATGATGTTACGTAATTTTATCTCCTGTAAAAACTTATAATAGAAGAAACCTGGATTCGTTTCAACCTTAAAGGAAGAAAATAAGGATTAATAAGGACATTGAGTACAGAGATATAATACCCACATAGTGTAAAACAACATAGTATATGTAGTTTTAAACTAGCCATTAAAATATTTTGGGATATATTTTAAAACTACGTATTAGTTATAACGATATGTTATATAATGGTTTAACAATACAATTGTATAAACGAATTTTCTGAACAGATATAGGTATTTAAGCAGTAGTAATATAACATGGTAACACTGATGCGGTTTGTGCAGATTTTTTTTTCTAAAATAGCTTATAAATCAGAAATTGCATATTATTTATTACCAGTTCTGTAATGTGCAAATGGAATTATGAAATTACTGCCAACATGTGTAATATTTCATTTATTACGACCATCATTAGATAAGTCAATGAACAATAACCGATTTTATCTGTTCGGAAGTATTTGTTATGCATTATTCACTCGTATCTCACACGTACTCAGTTTATTGCTTTATTTATGTAATTTGTTTTTAATTTGTCTCTAAAATTATTAATTGATGTTTATTAAGAGTTTATATTTTTTAATATGTACCTAAGAATAAATAATACAAAAAAGACTACGCCACCGGGGCAGTCGAATTTTAAAATTACCACTTTCATAAAAATGGAACAATTTAAAATTAGTTTTTACGAAATTTATATACCTAATTATTTCATTTTTGGATTTTGTTGGGCGTCATAGTCTGGGAAAAATAATACGAAAATATAAATTATCTTACAATTTCTTTCGTTAGCACGCTTGATAGTATTAATCATAATAGTATAACCGAAATTTATATAAATCGAAATTAATTCTAACAATGAACAGCAGAAAAAGGAGAAAGCTATGGTCGATTTATTGCGAAACAAACATAATAAATCATATTTTAAATTGAATGACATTTATTTGTGTATAACGAAAACAACTCCACCACAAACAATGTATCAATTACTGTAAGTATTAAAGCATCGCAGACAATGGTTTTTTGCAAACCTTCTCACACACTTTCATGACTTCAATTACAATATTACGTATGATTTCTTGCTCTCGATCTTGGCTTTTGTGTCAAGTTACCTGTAATTTTTATTTTCACTCCAGTCGCTTGATTACATAGTTATTAAACAGTATATATAGTATGTAATTACATAACATTTGTTAGACTCCAATAAATATCAGTTTTCGACGTATAAAAAAGAAAAATAGCTTTGATTATTCATAATTAATCGGTTATTTAAGATACCTTGCTCTAAAAATATTGTGCCAGAAATAATAATAATGGAATATTGAAATCGGTCAGTGTTCAATATAAACTGAAACATAACAAGTCAAGCAAATCATGACAACAATTATTCATTAAAATTGTTCTAATGGAACATCCAAAAAACCGAGCAAATTCCTGTTTAATGACATTAATAGATATGGAAAACTATGCAACAAGTTTCCTTCCGCACATCACTTTATTTAAGGAAACACTTACGAAGTATTTACGCTCGGTTAACTTTTATATTACCTTCTTAATTACTTAATTAGTTTATGCACTACATTTTACTATAAATTTATTATCGCGGTTACTTTGATATAGTATTATATTTGTTTTTGTTGCCTTGCTAGACCAATTGTCTAGTAAAGCCATCGTCTAACTTTTAATCATTACGATGTACAGTGGGGTTTGAATTTTAACACACCAACTTTATGGTCCAATATCCAAGTCACCAAGTCGAATGTCGGGTCGACTGGATTGATTTGTTAATCTGTAGCGTTTTTTATGTAGAGGTCAGGTTAATTTGGATTATTAAGATCTCTGCATTTAGCCCCTGTTTATATTGAGCTTTACAATTATTTTCGAATTATTAATTTATCTATCACAATACCATATTTTTATATACCGGTGAATTTAAATATTGATCATATTAAACAGTTGGTTTGAGTGTCCTCTACGGGTCTTTCATACGTACATTATTACAATAAAATAAAGCTACCTTGAATCTGTATTAAATGGGAATAAACTTTATTAACAAAAATGTCTTTGTCAAATATTTTTATCTCACCTTAAAGGACATTTTCGGTTGTATATTACGATCACTGTAAACTAAAACACTAGCACTAAATCACTGTTTCTTTAAAAAGAAAAAAAAAACAAAGAAACACACGTTCGAAAGGCTAAGTTCTGAATGTGGCGAGTGAAACCGCACATTCAATTTATATGTACATAGATGTTTGCCCACCCCCTAACCGGCGCACTCACCAGACTGGCAAAAAAATAGTACATAATCTTATTAGCAAAATCATTCCTAATATCATTATAATTGAAGTAAATGAGGAATTCAGATATTACACGAAATTGATGTCAAAATAATTCGGAACAACTAAAACAGGAATAATTGTCGATCTATATTATTTAATAATTAAACAGAAAATGAATATGAGATTTGATACTAATGGAAACCGCAATACGAACGAGTCAGGGAAAGTGCAGAGATCCGGAATCTTAACGCAGTCATAAATATATACGTTGTTTAAAAACCTGCATAACAACTACGGTAATGAAGTATTTAAATTAAAAATAAGGATATTTTCAAATAATGTGCTTCAAGAGATCGTAAATTGTGTAATAATTAAATCATTAACATTAAATACCTCGAAACGGCGGGAGAAAATAATAATATATAACAACAACCCGTAATAAAACTATTTAGTTTTATTTCAATGACCATTAACATTACTTGAAAATGTAAGATTAGTATTTAAAAAGACAGTGTGATACATGTAATAAGATTTATTTTGCATTGTCTTCTTGTAGTACACCGCTGTTTGTATAGAGTTTTAATTTCTTTCCACACAAAATTTGCCTGAAAGAGATCGCTTATAACGATAAGGCAACCACTTACACCAAAGATTTATGGAAATTGTACCAAGTTTATTGGTTTTTCTATTCATAATGATTACAATAAAGAATATCAATTGTATTGTATTTCATAAGAATAGAATAGGTATTACTATACCTATTAATATAGAATTAAAAGGTGTGTGATGTATTAAAAAAAAAAAAAAACATTGAAAATGCGATCTAACGTATATAAACCGTGATAAATTAGTGAAAACTGAAGAAAAACACATCCAACAGGCCCCTTATTTTAAGTCAAAATTCATATTAAGGAAAAAAATATTATTTGGCCCCCACCAGTCGTAATGTGCTCTGCTTATTTTTATATTAAATAATAATGTACAAAAAGTGACATCATTATTACCAAGTATATAATAATAATTCGCAGGCATCGCAGGCATATTAAGGCATTAATACAAGATTCTAAGATTCTAAATTTTTAATAATATTGCCAAAATGAGATTAAAAATGCCTCCATTAATTATTTTTCGGGATTATTGGTAATATTCAAAGTAAAAGAATTAAAATCTTGTGATATTTAAAGTTGCACATCAAATACAACATAAAACCTTGTAATAGTGAGCAGGCGATTTTTTTTTTATTTGTATTCTTATAATATTTTATAGTTTCATTAATGCAATAAATTTACAGTTAAATAAATTATACATGCAACATAAGTTCTAGATAAATGTTATCGTTTCAAAAGCCCTAATTTTATATATATCAAAGTCCTTCATAGGAAACACGCCCTATTTTGATTTTAGTTCAAATTATTTACCTGTATCAAAGATTAGCTAAAAAAACAGATAGGCAAAATACCGGTTATTAAAGTTTTACCGACCAGCAAAAAGTTTTTATTCCGAAATCATAAACAGTGTACGATTTAATCGTACATATTTGGATGTTCGAAAAACTATTTCAGTAATCAATTCATATCAACGAAACGGAAAAAACAACAGACGTAAGTAATCTATACTAATATATAAAACTGAAGAGTTCGTTTGTTTGAACGCACCAATCTCAAGAACTTCTAAACCGAAATCGTTTTTTTATTCTTAGGAAGGTATTCCTGAGTGCCATAGACTTGTTATAATATTTTTTACCAGGAAAAATATTTTTCAGAAAAACTTTAATACGCGGCCGGAGCCGCAAGCAAAAACTAGACTATAAAGTCAACAACCTTGTTTACTTTGCAAATAACACGAAATGTTCGTGTTAAGTATCGTTGATTATTAATCATCGATACATCGAAAATATAACGATAAAGTAACTATTACATCATGCCACGCCCAATTCCTTATTAAATGTTTCGATTACAGTAAAAACTCACATGCAATATGTTACTCATACCTACATAACAGTATATTTGATTCATCCATCCCTTTTTATTTTAGTAAGGATGATAAATAAAACTTTATATTATTAAACTATATAGGTGAATATCGAATTGAGTTATCGATTGAAAATAATGATAGATGATCGCGATTACATCATATTTAAGCTAATCGCAGGTAGTTTATCGAGCCTGTTATATAAAAAGGCATACAAATTGATTCAGTGCGGAATATATCTATATTTGTAGGTCATACTACGTAGCAGATAATCGAGCAAACTGTCTTTAGGGAAAGGATTATGAATGTGGTCTACAAAACAGCTTGTGGATATAAAATGGCTAGCTATGAAGTTAATCGATGAAACTGAAAAGGTGCAAGAAGTGAAATTGGGCTAGTATTGTTTATAAGACAGATCTGTTACATAATTGATATTTCTATACTAATATAGTAATTGCGCAAATTTCGATATTTTTTACTCAATTAAGCTAAAATAACTGAACAGATCTAGATGAAATTAGACATAGAGGTAGACTTTAGTCGGGAATATCACATAGACTTTTATCCCAGATAATCCTCTTCACGCAGGCGAAGCCGTGAGCAATAGCTAGTTTATTACAAACTTCATGAGTATGGTATACTGTGCAGATATTCTTAAGAGCAATCTTCGTAGCATGCAGTGGCGAATGGTCTATATAACCGATTACTGTCGGCTTCGACTTTATGTACATAGAATCTAATTATAATTAAAACGATTTACAGACGGCATTTATGCGTATTAATACCTACATGTTGTGTTGAGTTTAGTTTCGGAAAATTTCTTATTTCGCCATTGATAGCATGTATTATTATATTGTTTTAAAGATCGCAAATTTTATATGAATCATAACACGTGTTATACTAAAACGACGATGTGCTATTTTTTCCAGTTTTACACTTTACGATGATCATTAATTGTAGGTCCAACAAAATCTGTTATGTCATAGTTACCAAGAACACGACCATTTTTACTTTAACTTGTATTATCATTACAATATGTCACCAACGTGCAAGATTACACAACAGCATGGTATTGGTAGCCCACTTTCCTTACTGCCTAATTATACGACATTAGAAAATTACCGCTTTGTATATTACCGTCGTTCGATCATAAAGTTTATAGAGCTCAGTCTTTCTCCGGCTTGTAATGCTATGGTGAATGATTTAAATGTATGGTTTGTGAGGTTGAAATATAACTTTAATTGTATAAGTTTAATTTCATTTTATATTTTTTTTTAATCGTGCGGTAATGATAATCACAACTTCAGAACCATAGTATATAAATCTAATTAATTTTTATGGTTAGCTAGCTTCTAAAGGATTCTGTATTCTCAATTCTTTCTTATTATTATCAACTGCGTTTGGAAAGACCAAACAGGTGGCAAATGTGTACTTGCTTCTTTTTTGTTATATGGGGCATTCCACGTGAAGCGGGCCCGAAAAAAAACTCGATGTCTCAGATTTTCGTAATATTTGATTATGTTATACCTGTATATGTCCTCGATCCAGATACAAAATATTATTAAAGTATAAAGCCTGGTAAGCGAGTTAAAGGACTTTGAAATTTTGACTGGCCGGCTGGTATACGCCACTTCGAATCCAATTATCAAGTTTTTATATGTTACAATAAAATAAATAAAGCAATGAAATAAATACTTCATTTAATGAGCTTTTTTATTGTATTTTTGGAAATTGAAAAATGTTTTTTTTTCTTTGAAAAAAAAGGGTTTGAAAGTTTCAAACTTGAATTTCACAAAGTTGGCATATTTATATTTTTTTTATTTTTTTTCCTAAAAATAGCTACTATTGTATAGTTAATCCCTGCGAAGTTTCATAATGGGCTGAGAAGTAGTTTAGGAGCTAGACCGATTACAGTGCCCAAGCGCGGCGGTCGCCAGAAAGAGCGAAGTAGTAAAAACTTTCAATTAAACTAAATACTTTCAATTAGAGTATTTTATCATATTTTGCATCGCTCTAACGATTCAATTACATCTGATTATAATATAAAAAAATATATTTATATTACTGACGGTGCACAACAACATTTGAAACTTGGCAAGGATAATCTATATACAATATTGGCTATTTTAGTAGAAAAAGTTATTATATAAATATGCCAACTTTGTGAAATACAAGTTTGAAACATTAAAATATATATGAATAATAATAATAAATAGTAGTAGTAATAATAAATATGAGTTTGTGGCATTGATGTTCTAGCCTATATGTATAAGCGGTCGGGTATCGTGATGGCTTTGTTTGATGCGTTATGTAAACTAGCCTGTGTCTCCAGGCGTTTTAGGTTACCACCGAGACCGTCAAATTGCCCTTCTGCCATGTGAAGTGGCACGAAAATGAAATTCTGCATCTTTACCACAATCCTGTTTGAAATATAACAAGTTAATACAATTAAATCTTTTTAAAATGTTGTTGTGCACCGTCACTAATATAAATATATTTTTTTATATTATAATCAGATGTAATTGAATCGTTAGAGCGATTCAAAACATGATAAAATACTCTAATCGAAAGTATTTAGTTTAATTGAAAGTTTTTACTACTTCGCTCTTTCTGGCGACCGCCACGCTTCGGCACTGTAATCGGTCTAGCTCCTAAACTACTTCTCAGCTCATTATGAAACTTCGCAGGGATTATCTATATAATAGTAGCTAGGCTTTTTAGAAAAAATAAAAAATATATAAATATGCCAACTTTGTGAAATTCAAGTTTGAAACTTTCAAACACATATTTTCAAAGAAAAAACATTTTCAATTTCCAAAATACAATAAAAAGCTCATTAAATGAAGTATTTATTTAATTGCTTTATTTATTTTATTGTAACATTTAAAAACTTGATAATTGATTCGAAGTGGCGTGTACCAGCCGGCCAGTCAAAACTTCAAAGTCCTTTAACTCGCTTACCAGGCTTTATACTTTAATAATATTTTGTATCTGGATCGAGGACATATACAGGTATAACATAATCAAATATTACGAAAATCTGAGACATCGAGTTTTTTTTCGTGCCCGCTTCACGTGGAATGCCCCATATATTTGTTGCAACATGCTACCTACAACACCAGTAAAATTTGTAATTAAAAATACCAATTACTTCTGACTGGCCGATCAAGTTGCATTATGTTTTTATTTTGTTACATTACTTTATGATACAATACTCTATAAAAATAACAAGTCATTGCGCTGTTGTACATTGTATAACTGAATTGTTTCTGTAAATGTCCTTGGCACATATACTGTTAAACAACCATGAATGCTCTGAAGGAGAGTCTGTCACTTGTTATCAACTTCTGGAATTTATGAAGGATCTAAAAACCAACCTATAATCGCACGTCATAGAGTTGCGTGCTTTCAGTGTATGAATCAAACTAAGTATAATTCGCGCGATATAATTTAATATGCACATTTGAGTCTAATTTTGTGTCAGCCAAAACCCAGAATACATTGATTCAAGACACCAAACATATTTGGTGATTGAGACCGATTCTACAAACGAATCTTTAGTTATTATAATTTGATTTTTAATATATTTAATTTTTGTTAAAACCTCTCTACTTTCTACATTGTTCTACACGCCGTCGACAATGATCCGGCAATGACAAATTACATAAACGTCTTTTACGTCACGTCAGTTGTGTATTGAATTGTTATTTTCACTTTATCTGGTTATAACTTTTGATATACGTTTACTTACAATGCTTAAAAAGGTACTGTGTATTATTTTATTCATATTGAACTCCTTCACGTGTATACCTTATGTTTAACTACTCTTGAATCATAATATCAGTTTTTTCGTCTGTTTTACACCCACTAATGCATACAGTACACAATATCACCCTTTTGGTAAATAGATCTATTTACTATTGACTTACACTCGTTTTCAATAAACGATTTCAATCTCAATCTCAATCATCAATCCTATTTTGAGAATAAACCAATCAAAATCACTTGTTTGCAAGCGTGTTTATTGAATATGACAGTATACGTACAGTCAGCTACAAAACTAGCTAAACAAATAAAAAAAATCCAATCGCAATTAAACGTTAGTCTCCGTATCGACAATCGTTTATTCTCCACTAAAATAAACTTCAGAGAGTTTAATTTATTTAAGACAAAGATAAAGAAATATTTTGATTGAAGTTAATCCCTAGAAGCATTTTGAGATTTCATTTTGTTCAACTACTTAGGTAGCAAGCATGTAGGTTTAACAAAGATCATAGCTTAATAAGTAACATTTTACTAGATGGTAGACCCCTCGCCTGCATGCTATGCATGCATGCATGGCTGGGTAGATACCGAAGCAAAGTTAATTTCGGCCACCAAGCAACATTGAGCCAACACGTGTGTGTTCCAGTTTGAAGGACATTGTAGTCACAATTACTGAATGACATTTAACAAACTGTGTCTGAAAGTGATGAGCGTCGGGCAATGGCATTCAGTGCTTTGTGATTCAAAGTGTTGGTGGAGTTGCTACTTTTTGGGTAGTCGTCTAGCTATCCATCAAGCGATCGGCTTGCTCGTCTCATCATTCATTTAGATAGAAAAAAAAACATAAATCAAATTTAGTTAAAAAATAATTTTGTAAAGAAAATTACTCTTAACAAGTTTTTTGGGTAGTCGTCTCACTAACCATCAGGTAATCGGCTTGCTCGTCTCATCACTAATTTATATGAAAAATACACAAATAAAAATAAAAGTTATTATTGTATGATAATTCTTTGTCTCTTGCTTCGTTTATAAAACGTATCATTCTATACGCTCTACATATAAAAGGGACAAATGAAATGGAATTAGTTTATATTATTAGTATTCGCTTAACATCTATTTCGTCACGGTAGAGTCCGGATGCAAATCCAATAAACGCTGCTACACGGTTATAATACAAAGAGGAACGACTTTGTACTTTCGCTGTCGATAGCTCGCGCAGCGTACATCTAAAGTGGAAGTGCTAACCTCTTAGCATTTGTAAATTGAATATAATTCTTGAACATACACTGTATATTAATTAGTACGGGTTCAGTGCTTTATATTTTTAGGAGAGCCAATAGCCAAAATTCAATAGATAAAATATTAAAAAATATATTTTGACAAAAAATAACCAAATGCACATTACGCGTTTATGCCTGAAGGATTAGGCTGAGGTGCAACCTGAACTCCCACTTTTCGTTAAGTGTTCCGTCCCATGATATGATAGGCGTCGAGTCTATTACCATATCGGGCGCAAGATCCGTACTCCGAGCCTGATACTGAGCAGAAAACCTCAAAATCACTTTGCCCAGGTTTCGAATCCGAAACTTCAGAGACGTGTAGCGCACGCAACATAAAATATTAATGCACTAATATGTGAAATTATTCTGCCTATACACGCATCAAATCAGCCCGAGTAACCACAGTCCCACCCTCTCAGTGAGTGGTCAGTTGCGATTCACACACTGTTCTAACTAGTCTTACAAATTCAGAATTGGGAAGCGTTTAAGACATAAAACTTCTCTTAGGCACAATTACATACACTCGAAACCTCTTTACTTATAATTACATAGGTTATTCAGAATGTGTTCTTCGGTATAATTTGTACGCCCTCCAACTAAATCGTTAGGCGTAAGCTTGCATTAGAATACAAATAATGTTATATAAACAAACATCGTCAGTTTATCGCTCACTTTTATCTATAGTATGCAAGTAGAGCACTACTTTGTGTTGTATCACGAGAATACGTAATTCCTGAATGTGCAAGAGTTGATGAAGTTTTAGATAATATAATTACATATAACTTTACTTAACCTCTTCCTCGCGATTTTGGTCGAGTTTGGCCAAAACGAACACTTTCGGTTGGTATGCCGGTGTAGGGTACACAGGGGTAGTGACTCGGTCCAATGCTCGCTCGGATTATGCTATACTCTTAAGTCGATACTTATGTCGATATAATGTCGATACATTGGACCTTAAGACCGGTGAAATCAACATAACCGTTCCAATCACGATTGACAAAAATTGGTGATTTTGAGAATGTTTTAACGTAACTTATTATTTCAGATTGCGAGCAAATCCTTAAATCATATGCAGAATAAAGAATGTGATATTCAATGTTTAATTTGCAAAAAATATTCTAATACAATTCTTTATGTTTGTGAATCTGGGCATTTTCTGTGCAAAAACTGTAGCAGCGTAGGTATGTATGTATTATCATTTCATAGTTAAATTATTATCTATGTAGTGGAAACCTGCACAATGTCCTGTACATGTTTGTTACATGTACAAAATAGAAAATACTTAACAATATTTATTTGAATGGAAAATACTTATTAATTATTAAATATTTAAAAATGTTTTTATGTTTTAGGACATGATGAGCCTGTCCAAGAAAGATCTAGAAAGAATATACAACTACATAGACAAGTCAATGCGTCTTTAAATGTATTTAACAAGACAAATAAGAGTTTAAAGGACCATGACTTGGCTAGTGGTGACAATGAAAAAATAGATAAGAATTGTAGTATGTTTTCATCTTAATAATAACAATATACTTTACTTTATACCGAATCTTACATATCATTTAAAATATCCATAATCTTTCCAGAGACTCAGAAACAAGAAAAAGACGATCAAGAAGCAGGCAATACAGATGATTCAAAATTTAAACAAATTAATACAAACTACGTATAGTTTTTTAATATTATTATACATAATTTTCTTTTTGATATTTTAATAGCCATTGAATATGTACTGATTATATTTTCAGAATGATGCCACTGATAAAACTATAATTAAATACAAAAATAATAACTTTAACGGAAGTACTTCAAGCATAGATTCGACATCAATTTACAAGAATGAAACAATTTACAAAGGATTAGAAAATAATGTAACCATAGCTCGGTAAAGTCTTTTATTCTTTGTAAAGACAAAGTAATTATAATGTATTTAAATATCTTATATCTTCTTTTAAAATCATTCAGCCGACCATCTCAATTGATAATAAAAACAATATTTCAGGCCTGTTAAATGTCCAGTAACAACATGTAGTAAAATGATAGCTGTTGACTCAACAATGCAACATTTTTACTTCGACCATTCCAAAGTTGCAAATATAACATTGAAACCAAGAAAAACACAGAGAATAATTCAGAAATCTTGTACCTTTACAAAAGATACTCAATGTATTTGTACTTTTAAACATCAAAATATTTCTGGGTAATATATTTGTTTGTTTGCTGGTATTAAAATAATTTACTAGCAGCTAAATTATAATTTGTTTTAGAAAATCTTGTCATAAAGTAACTAATTGATTTGCTTGCTTCTTTACAAGTGCTGAGTATCATCTGCTTTTAATGTGCGCAACAAAATATATGAACGTTAAGAAAACTACAGATGAAATTAACATTTCAATTACCAAAAAATATAACGACACACAAGGAAAATCGAAAATCTTTGAGAGCGATGAAATTCTTCTGCTATGGCTTTGTAAAATAGACAATAATGCTCATTCGTATAAAGTAAGCAAATATTATTCTATTTTTTATTAACATTCATGTCACTCTATTAGTCATTTTGTAAATTCTTATGAATACGGATTTGGACCTCAAGCAAACACAAAGAACTACGTGGGTTGATAGATCGCTAAAGCCTCGTCTCTTCTGCTAAACTGGCATAAAAGTAAAAGAATTCTTCCAATATACTGGAAAAAATAGACATATCTCGAAAATTGCAACACAATGCCGTACCTCACACAAGGTTTTTATCAAACTTAATTTGAGATTCATCCTAAAACCTATATTAATACCTATGACGCCATTCAATTTATTTTACATAATGTTCCGTAATTATAGTTATAAAGTTTTCTTGCAGATAGCCCTTTCTACAAAAGATAAGCTTTTAAGCTACAGCTTTGCTGGAGTACCAATTAATATCAGAGATAGCCAGGACGCCGACACTGTCTATGATAAATCAAATTGCCTTATCGTAAGAGGAGTTGCCGCAAATAGATTGTTGGACAATCACAATCAATTTAATATATTCGTATCCATTGTATGATTTAATTAAATAAAACACTTAAATAATAATCTTTTATATTTTATTGCTTCAAAGTTTACAAAATGAGAATCTAATTATTTTGCTTTATTTTCCTGTTAAAAGAATTTCGGATCCTACGTTTATCTTTATCTAAGTATATTCGTACTTTATCGTTGCTCCATTTTTTAGGATCGGTCAAATCCTTTTTATAATATACGTCGTAATCAGAAATATCTTTGCTATGTTTGAGATGGCTCACTTTGCTATTTGCTTTGTTAAGGTAACCAAGCGGATCGTTGTCTTTCATAGCAATGGCGGGGTAATTGATGTTCATAAAATCAGCCACAGTTTTAAAATGAGGCTCATCGGTTTTAGTTAAATATTCAAGTTTTTCATCTTGTATTGATGGTAGTTCAGGATTTCCATTTACAACCTTGATGCTTTTCAATTCGACCCTGTAAGAGAAACTCTTTCTATTGACGATTTTACTATATAACATATAAATCACTATCTGAAAAATGTTATAGGTCTCAGAACCGTAATATAAATCATAGTAATTTTGTAGTTTAAATTAACATCTTAAAATAATGCCTAATTTGACATGTGCCTATATTATAAAACAAATATATTTAAATATATGTTTATTGTAAAATATAGGTAGATATTGTCACTTTGGCTTTTCAAACGACCAGAACCTCAGTCCCCGCCGAGACTAGGAAGGCTACAATATCTTCGATATGTCGGGAAACAATTATAAGAAACCGCGATAAAATCCGATAAAACGTTTTATTTTAATATTTATCACACAATAATTTCATACCCATAACCTGCATCATCGGCATAGTATTTTACTTCTATCGGATTCCCTCCCTCATCCAGATAGGTGTATTTACCAATAACGGTGCCGTTTGGGTACCGCTTCTCATCTCCTGATTCAGGTTTCTTATTTAAATCAAGTTTAAAATCGTGTGAACCTAAAATAATGCACAAATAAACATCTATTTATCGTAAAAAAAACAGTTTATTTTTACACATTCACTCAGCGAAACTTACAAATTCCGCTAATAAGGAAAAGTAAATACAATGGACGCATTTTATACTAAAATAAATAGTCATAAATGCAGAAGATTACATTCAAAGAGAATTATAATATAGTGACCATAGTGACATTCAAAAGAAGTTATAATATGACATCTTTCTATTATAATTATCTATGCAATATATTTCTAGTTGTAAAAATATGAAATCGTATTGAAAGAAGGTTTAACTGCGAGATAGGGTTTCTTAAATACTCTAAAGTTAAATATGATCAAAGTGCTGTTCGACATATTACAGTTTGGTATAACGTGTTAGCATATCTAGATGGTAACATTTCATAATTTAATCCAAATAATCAATACTCCACGTAAGCACTAGGCGGCTTAATAAATCCATGAATGTACTTGTTTCCCGTAATTTCTTTATGAAAAGCATAATTTGTCGGTTTTTTCTTATTCTTCTTTGGTCTGGTCCAAGTAATAGAAGATTCTTCGTCGACTTGAGACTCTGAATGACCCATTGGCTGGACTACCAGTGGACTGCTTTGAATCTTGTTTAATTTGTCGTGACTTACTCTGTAAACCAAAATATGACACCTTCAATCTATTCCTTTACTGATATAATCCTATGCATAAGTTAATATTCTATATAGGAAAGTAACTGTCCGCATGTCTGTTGCATGCAGCAATGCATGCCAAATGTGTACAAAAATTTACTCATTTTCCAATGCCTGGTTAAACTTAATAGCAATTATCATTATGTTCACATTTGCTTCAAACTTAAATTTATATTATACACTTTAAATTCAGGCGTAAAAACATATAAAAACATATTTGTGTTGTGACAGGAAATACGGAGAACTTTTAATCCTACGTCGCACAAATGTTTAATAATCTCAAACTAGTGCCTGCTGGATTGATGATATAAAAGATGTAGCAACAAATCTTCAATGATAATGAAGTTATTTTGAATTGGTACACACATCAAAATTTGACTTTAGTACTTTATATTAAAAATAATAAATGTGTGTACTCTTGAAAAACCTTATTTAAATAAATAAATAAATAGATCAAAACAAAGTTCTTTACACCGATATAGCAAAAAGATGAATTGATCCTCATAGTAAATACGAAATAGACAATTACTTAAATGGAGACGTAGTGTATTGCGACCAGTGGCGGCCCTAAACGACGCGAAGCCACAGGCGAAAGCAAAAAGAAACAGACGCGAGGCCCCGGGCAGAGTA
Source organism: Manduca sexta (assembly GCF_014839805.1). Lineage (NCBI taxonomy): Eukaryota > Metazoa > Arthropoda > Insecta > Lepidoptera > Sphingidae > Manduca > Manduca sexta. Next base: position 15,106,374 of record NC_051140.1, read on the forward strand.
AAAAAACATTCCCCTGTTTTAACAGTTTCGTCGATAAGAACGTAAAAAAATGTCCTGCGAGGGACTGCGCGAGGCCTCTGTAAGCGCGAGGTCCCTTGCGGCTGCCCGGTTCACCTCCCCCAAAGGCCGCCTCTGACTGCGACATGCGCTATGCATTTGCGGCTCGTTAGAATACGTCGCTATGCCAGATTTAGCAATATTTACTTACAACGCTGTTGTTACTGTCCGATCGAACCGAATATATTATCTGCTATTCCCCCTCGAGGTGTCGGTCTATGTCTCTATGTAAATGTTAGTTTAGTACATAAACTCCCAGACTACTAAACGGTGTCAAATACCTACTATTTATTGTTATCATGGTGCTATAACAAAGGTGTGACTTTTTGCAAATTGTTGAGAGAATGTCTAGCAACGGTATTTCAGAGATTTTATTTCTAATCTATATCTTTAAACATTAATTTACTGCTATAATCCGCAGATTTTAGCTAATAGAATCCTCTAAAATTATTTGTACTTTAATGCATATCGCTAAAGTCGGTGTAGTCATTTTGGAGAAATCCCAGATACAAACCAAACAGAAAAAAATCGGATATAAAAAATAATCATGCATGAACATAGGAAAAAGCCTCGGTTCAAAATCGCGAACATTTCGCAAAGTCAGATCAAAGTGTCAAGATTGATAGTTTATTTACATGTCGAATAGCGTTCCGTGCCATAACATCCAAACATTTACACTAACCTAAATCTTGGTTATAATATATTTATTTACGTATTTAACATAATGATAAAATTACTGATCCTAAAAACTATTTGTATAGTTGTGTAGGACATTAGACATGTAAATATAAATAAATAATAAATAACCTGTATCCATTTTCATCGGCGACATATCTGTAAGTGCGCGGAATGCCGACCGCGTCCACGTATCCATAGCTGCCCACCACTGTTCCGTTGGAGTACCGCTCCTCGCTTCTAAACTGGATGTTGCCGCTCACTGGATCCGATATGTCATACCCATACGAATACGTACCGGGACTTCCTGGTTATAGAAATATTGTTATTTATTAATATCGAATAGAAGCCGGCGCATATATGGCGGAGCGCAGCGGAGATCATTTTTACTGTCTATTTTCGACATTGTCCTCATTGAATTAATATTCAAAAATCCATTAACACAACAATAAGAAACTATAAGACTGTTGTGTTAATTGATAAATTGCATTTTAATTGTTGTATTATCTTGTTTATAGAAATATTGTCATTTATCAATATTGAATAGGAATGATATAAGGCAGAGCGGAACGGAGACAATTTTTACCGTCTATCTATTTTCAACATTGTCTTCATTGAATTAATATTTAAAATCCATTAACACAACAATAAATTGCATAACACTGTTGTGTTAATTGATAATACAATTTAATTGCATTAAATTGTATTAATTAATTTTGAATATTATTTCAACAAAGACTATGTCGATAATAGTTTGATTAAAATTTATCTGCACTGCGCTCTGCCATATATGCGCCGGCCCTAGAAAATAATGGCCCTAAGTGTGTCGCATTCCAGGATCGGCCTGTATATATCCAGTTTTAAACAGGCCATGTGTCGACAGGCGAGGGATAATTAACTCTCGACTATCGCCACTTTATTCAGACCCTACTGCACTTATCATCAGGTGCAGTAAAGTCCTTTTGCCGTGGTCGTGCATATTATAATTAAGATGTAGTCATCTTTTACTGGCCGTATATCCCACTTTAGGAGTTAGATATATGTAGTATCAATGGATTTGATGTTTTGATAAATTATAAAACAAAATCTTTAGTGACACATATTTCGACGCTGGAATGAAATGGCAGTTCCTCTTTTCTACGCAAATTATTCGTCTGCTATTTGTTAAAGAAGTAGCTGAGGTTTTAGGTTTGCAAAGAATTGGCGCTAATTTGAACAATTTGATTATATAAATAAGGTAAGAAAGCCTTAATACTAAGTAATTTATAACCTAAAATATTACATTACAATTACAATGCTATAGTCAAAAATTAACTTTACAGAAAGATGGAATTCATCATTACCTTTAATATTCCTTAAGAAATATGTTGAATAAGTGTCGTCAGCTACACTAAGCCTTGGTTTTCTCGGTGCAGAATACACCTCCAGACAAAGCCAGAACAAAAGTATAACGTGCAACTGTGGAAATAAAACAAAGGAGTTAAAAAAAAACACACTTCTCGAAGTTTATAAAATTATTCTATCGTTAAAGTTAACTATTGATCCCCGATGAAAAAAGAGGGTTTTTATACATACAAGAATCACTTAAACTCATTCAGTATTGAATAATAAATAAATAGTAAATATCGTAACTTGTAACTCGTATAAAATAAATATAAACACTTTTTTTTATTATATTATTAACTGACAATGGGAACATGATTTACCCTGTGGTTAACCAGATAATTTAAAAAAAATAATCTTTCAAATTAAATCACTAAAATATTTTAAAGCAGAATCGCATAATTTATTTATTTCTAAAATTAACATTAAAATTATTGTTCCAATTTCAAAAGTTTACTACAAAATCTCACTCACCTTGAACCGAAAAGACATTGTTAAACCACATACACTTCAAATACTTAAACGCAGTGAACAGCGGAAGGACACAACCGAGACTCACATGTTCTTAATGTAGCTCTCCTGTTTATTTAAATGGCAAAAAACAGCGAAACGACACATTGTGGGTGCGATTTTGTCCATATCCGCCGCTCTGATGTCATGCAGCGTCAACATGGACATTTACCGGCGAAAGCTTTACGTGGACTTGTTATGAGAAATGTTCTTTTTAAACTGGTATGAATGTTTCAAAGTCTTTATATCACATCGTTAGAAGTAAAAATTTATTCAAAATTTTCTTTTGGTTTTGTCACAAATTTCGAAGGTGTGTGAAGTCTACCAATCCGCACTAGGCCAGCGTGGTGGACTACGGCCTAATCCCTCTCAGTAGTTGAGGAGGCCCGTGCCCAACAGTGCGAGTATATAATATAGGGCTGATATTATTATAATATTTGTCACAACGGAACTTGAAAAGCATTTTGAGAAAAAAAAATTGTTTCATCATTAGCTAAACAGGATGTCGGCCACAGAATACATGTAGTTGTGCCCACTGCTGGAGAATGGACATGGGCGAGATAAACGAGGAGTCGTTTATTCCTAGACTTTATTTTATTTTATTTATTTATTAGGTTTTCCAGCAGACTTAACACTACAATTTTGCTCATTCGTTAACATGTGTCCACTGCTGGACGATGGACATGGACCTCTTCTTGTTTGCTAGACTGCTGATTTACCACAAACAATATTTAATTGAGTTAGATCACTTTATTTCAAAGAATATCAGTTTGTGATAAGGAATCTTCAACAATTTTTTTTTATTCCATCTCAATATATTACGTTTACGCATTTAAGAAACTTTATGAGTTCAATATTGGTAATATGAACCAGGTACGATTAAGTTACGACCAAATGTATAATGTTATCAATGAATTTTACAAAAAGGGCATCCTTAACAACCAGTTTGGTATTATAAGGTTTACGAGCACGCCCACTAAAGTATATAGAGAAATAAAATTTAATAAAGTAATACCAAATGTTCACAACAACATAATCATAAGTTTTCTGTACGACGTTTCGTGTACCACGCTTAGCTAACGAGTGTTAGTAAGTAGTCAAACTGTCAAGCAGTTAATAGGACAAAATTTGTAGAACAATACTAAATGCCTTACAAAGCAATACGCTAGTGTCGTTTATACGTCTGTCAGCAAGTATTGTAACAATATTGTTTTCGGTTGGAATCCTCGATAATTTATATTTCTACTAAGTATCAGGCTGGAGTCAGCAAGTTGTGCCCAATATGGCAATAAGCTCGCCCCTATCACATTATGGGACAGAATATACACGGTGAAAAGGTAAAACACTAGTTGCGCCTCTGTCTACCCCTTCGGGAATATAAGGCGTTAGTGTGTAAATATATAGTTTTTAAATCTTTGATTCATAAATATCAATATATATCTTATAAGTATTTTTTGATAGAAAGTATTTTTTCTTAGGAATTTCATCAAATTTGGAAGTGGTGAATAATTCTTAAAAATTCCATTTTGCGAGACAATATAAAGCGAAACAATAAATTGTAAGTTCTTTTATGCATACGAACGAGTAACCGGTAGTTAAAGAACAGTTATAATACCATTTCTGCATATCGTAGGCCACAAACCCGTCGCCGCCATACACAGGATTTATTATATCGAATAAATATTTTTATGGCTTACTAAATTAAGATATGACCAAATATTACAAGGTTGTCGACCTGTCATCAAGATCGAATAGTATCAAATAACTGTTCGATATATTTTTTTTCTATTTTTGTAATTGCTGTTAATCTCGTGAGTGGTCACATGTGGTGAGGAGCAGTTAGATTATAATTTTGCCTATAAAATATACTCAAATGAACCTGATATTTATACTCGTAGCTCGGTAAACGACGCGCAAAGTAAGTGGCTTTTGGAACTTACTAAAACTTTCGGAGTTCTTGATCCCGAGGGAAAAAATACTAATGATCAAATTCACAAAACGTCCAAGCGTAAAATAATACAAGTAATGGACCAAAATTGTTGCAAATAGTTAATCAGCCTTAAAACAAATAATTAAAAATTTGTTACGTTTTCTAAAAAACTGTGGCGGTAGCGCCATTTAAACTTATAACTATATTTCTTCTGCAAACAAACGAACATAAATATAGTTACTTATATTCTGTTCCTACGCATTTTATTCCAATGTTCTTTTTATGTATTCTTTGTAATGTCATTTACGTATTGTCTTATCGACAGCATGCAAGAGCATTGGTCATAAACCAAAAGCAGCGATGACCAAGAGATAACCTGTTATCAGTGGCTATCAACATGTCTACAAAGTAAAGGAATGTTTTTACTCCAGACGCACTAGCCGATAGCAAAACACAATGCACTAACATTAATAAAATGCTAAAGTAAAATACAACATTTAATTCATAAAACATACATTATTAATACAGAAGGAAAGGTCCAAAATTAAATTTATCCAATCAAACATACCAATTTCAATATGAGATCATTCATAAATAGAATATCAAAAGGTTTTATATTTTTAATGTACATCTTTCGAAGAAAACAGAATAGAAAGTCATAAAATATCAATGGCTTGTACTTCAGATGCTATAAAGGGCTTTGGCAAAAAGTCCTCAAAGATTTCAAAATCGTAATGACACAACACAAAAAATATTTTCCCATTCATTACAAATCCTATCTTATATCTAACATAGCCCTGTGTACCATAATTTACTTAAAACTAATAGTTTTAAAATTCTAAAGAGTATTTCGCTCCGTAACACTATTGCTTGGGTCGTAGTTTTAATGGCCGCCATAATGGGAGAACGCGTATGTTGGCGCTGCGTAATGTGCCAGTTGAGCCACAGGTGCCACGTGAGCTACTGGCGCTACGTGCGCCACTGGAGCTACTGCCACCTGTCAAAGTTATAACTAATTAGCTTAGAAACAAGAAACAACAGCCTTGGGCCTCCTCCTTGATAAATGGTTAAAAATTTGGACTGATTAATGGTAATTTTTTTTCTTTATTATTTTCCACGCTAGAAACAAATTAATAAATGTTATATTCCTATATACTAAAGTATTGTTAAATGAAATAAAAAGAAACAAAAAGTAACTATTTAAAATAGATATTTGTATGGTTAAACTTAACACGTTGTTTGATGTCACATACAATAAATTGATGACAAAAAAAAATGAACTTAATTATAAAGGGGAAAGTTGTACAACGCAATACAACAGTCGCAAAATGTTGCAACAAGTGTCACTTGTTCAAGAGTTTTTCGTTCAATATCATAAACCATTAATGTGGTTCAAGGTTGCGACTACTCGACCGTTACATTTCGCCAGTGTCTCATTAGTTTAGAAAAGAAAATGTCGGCATTGAACACTAATAATTTCTTTAAAGTATTGTTATTTGATTTAGATATATTCTCTTCCAAATAACATCATCTCTAATTAACGACTAATGGCTCATATAATAAGGCTAAATTTTAAAACAAGAATACAAAAAAAAATCTTTTATGTCACATGAATCACATTTTCCCAGAAGCCCTCTTGCAAAGCATGTGGAAAATTCGGGGAAATACGTTAAGCAACATTCACTGGCTATTTCCTTTTAAGCCTACGCTGTTAGTTACGCAAGCTTAAGTGGATCTGCAATGTCGGAGAAATCGCGTCTGAGTAATGAAATTCCTGATTTTACGAAAATAAACTGTAACCATAATTCTGCAATCAAGAAGGATATGAAAACTTATAATAAATGTTAGGATCACGTTGAAGTTTGATCATAACCACAAGAATCCAACAAATAAAATTATCGATTGTAATAAATATTATTAAAGGAAGGGCTACTATTATATATTAACTTAGTACGCAATGCTCCCGACAGATTTTTAACCAATATTCTACAATAGGTTCGATTATAGAATTTTTATTATAATTGTTGTTTCTACATTTAACACCGCTTGCATACCAAAAGTAAAGTTCAGCTTAGCTCGTATATCTAAGAAAATTATGTAATTATCTAGCCATGTGGCTTAGTTTACATAATTTGCAATCTATACCCTAGTATGAAAAATATCTCAGCTATGCGAGCTACAGTACACTAACTTACCTTAGTTTCTAGCCTACCACCCGTATAAATATAAAAAATATAGATTCTACAAACTAGCGTGTGCAAAATGAATAGTCATTTACAAATTTATGATTTTCTATTTAGTACAGTATTGTATTATAATAATTAAACAAAATTCTACAATATGATTTCAAATTTCGCTTTTCTCATATTAATTTTAGTACGTACATACAGCTAACTACACTTGTTTTTCCAAACTGCACGAAGTTAATGTGACCGACTGACATTGGTCATATTGTTGCGCCGACACAGGCATCCTGTGTCACGCACAAACAGTCATCGGCCCGCAATTTGGAGCCTTTGTACTTTTAGTAGAACGTAAAAAGACTATCCTATTTTAATTGCTTTATATTTAATTTGTTCGCAGTATTTTATTCTATATTCAATAATATTAGTCATATTTTTTTATATTCTATACAATGGTTTAATAATAAACAAAAACAAATATTTTTAAAATTGAAGTTAAATCCCACATATAAGTGGTAATTGTCTCATGTGGCATAATTTAAAACACGATGTAGAAACGAATAACTGTAAAATCTTGTAAAATAAAAACAAAATACCTATACTAACTCAAATAATGAATTACTAAGAGTATAAACATATTATTATAATTGCCAAAAAATACTAAGAAATGAAAAGCTTTACTATTTTTTTCTTCCTATGTTTGCTCCAGTGAAATAGCTATAATATTTTTCAGATAACTCTTTTTACTCTGCACCCGTTAAAATATAACCAAAGATTTCACAAACGTGTTAACTGCTAGTTATCCTCTTCGGTATATAATATGTTCTTTGCCCTCATCGCTTTAGTTTTCAGAATAAATAATCTTTCCTGATTGCCTTCAAATTCAAAGCAATAAATGCAACTTGTCGATTGTAGTTGCCTCATTTATCGATCGAGTTCGGTCACTTGTCATGAGGACGACCAAGACTACGCCTTATAGCCTCATATTAAGCATTTTCTCCAGCGCCGCAACTGCTGTTTGCTAAGATTTTGTATCAAACGCGGCTGTGTTAGATAATTATTTACACGCGAATCACGTAAACCAAGTCTAGTTACAACGGTTTAGTTTAGTACCGTGATTGATGTTGTAAGTTTTATCTTTACGCTCAATATGGGAAACGAAGTTGTTATCATTATTTAAAATAAGAATAAAACCTATAAAAACGTAGCAAGATATCTTAAATAAGACGTGAAGGTATTATAAGTAATATATATGCAAAACTATACGCAATAGGGTACCGGACTCATTTTTGTTCTTTACTTTTATCAAATATTTACATAATATAAATTATAACACAGAAGGAATTTTTAAAATCCGGTAAAAAATCAACAAGTTATAAGTCTTTGAATTTCGGTGGAAGGGGTAATTAACAAGAAACAGAAAAGCGACGAAATATCCACATGTGACGTCATCGGGAATTACGACGCGTGCGAAAGAAAGAGATGTAGCGATATCCCCACATCGCGCCCACTTCTGCACATTACAATATTTTAAATACGAATTACTCGCTCATTTTTTAACCAATTTTTATGCAGTTTTCGCAGGAGTACTTCTTTTTCATATTATTAACCATTATATATAGAATAATGGACTAAATCAAGCATAGGCCAGTCCCCTATTAAAGGCGTAACAAGTTTTGGCACTCACATAGATGCGGTGTGTCTTGCACCCGTCAAAACCCATTGAGTGCGAGTCAGACTCATATATCAAAGGTTTCGTCACCGTGCCAATTTTTTTCTTTATTATTTGTTAAGATATCAGCAAAAACAATACACTCTGTAGAAAAATAAACTCCTTAATTATAGCTCAAAAACTAGAGTTTTACCTTTTACCTTTCGTCGCTCTTATTTGGTGATATTTATGTAAGGAATCTGGAAAGTGCTTACCGGGTGCACGGCGTGTCCAGATTTGTGTACAACCGCGTTGAACCCAGTGTGGTCGTCTGCGGAGTATGCTACTGTGCGCGTTGAACCATCAGGCTCAACTAGTGAGTAGCTGCCTGTAAATATTGAGTCCAAATTGTACAACATTGTTACACCCACGTAAAAGAACTTTCTCATAAAAGTTCTTGAATGTATTATTCCGGGGTAAAAATATATGTGGTAATGCAGAACTTTATCTATCTATTTGCCAAATTTCATAGACATTCAGCAGTTTTAGTAATTACTTTTCATAACATTAGCACAATATTTCGCATTTGAAATTTTAATAGAATTTTTAAGTGTAGTAATTATTTTTCGAAACTAATCTCATTTTAAATTTATTATTCTTAACAATAAAATGTTTAAAAAAAATAATTGTAATGTTAAAGCACGAGAAATAATTAGAGCATCAATTCAAGGCTGCTATGTTCTGAACATACCACCGAAGTGACAATACACAAGTAGCGAATAGTGAAATTTTTTGAAAGGAAACCCGATATACCATATACGTACTAATAATATGCATAAATTCAAATCTGCAAATTGTTCTAATAATAATTAGATTTTACATAAATTACGAAAGGGAGGCCGGCAGGAATCAAGTTATAAGGACCCTTTGCCAGTGCAATACATCAACTCAAAACAATCGGATCTGTGAACATAGGAAATGAGCTGATAGTTTTTAAACACCTGAATAAACGTCCATAAATTATAGCCAAAACCATCTCGACCACATCAGATTTCAAACAAAAAAAAACGCACAAAAATCGGTTCATTTGTTTGGGAGTTCCAAGGCTACAGACACACCTTAAACACAACTCTCTTTGCGTCGTTGGTTAAAAAATCACTGAATTACCTTTAACAACATCACCGTCTCTGACTTCTTGTTGTGATTTAATATCTCCGGTGTGGGGATCTTTGACTCCGTAGTTAAACGCGTACTTCGGATAAGACTGTAATTAAATTGTTATGTTTTAAATTTCATCGTACCAAGTATTTAATTATGCTTTAATTAATTTCATCTAAAGAGTAGATATGAGTAAGTTTAACTCGTATAAATGTTAAACAGAAAACTGTGTATACTTTGTTATCGCCTTTCGTAGGTTCAGTAGAAGTGCCAGTGATCGAACGAGATTTGTTTGATCTTTAGAAAGAAATATTTTATTTGGTTTTAGTAGCATAATATAAAAAAAAAAACAAATAATAAAATAAAAACGAAATTAAAACTACATTAATACAAGAGAAATCAAAAGAGAGAAACCAAAACCAAAATGGATCCAGCTCAGCTTAATGCTACAGCGTGAACTGAAGCGCTGATTTTCACCTGAACCCAATACAGATTCCGTCTTGTAATAAATAACAATGAAATGTGAAATACTGGTTAGACGAATAACATTTGTACATACATACATCATTTATACTATAATTTACAATGCTTTATATTATGTTACTCTGTCTAACATATTCAAGGCGCTTCAACGATCACTAGTCCTATACAAATTTTCCTATACTATAATCTATTAAAAGAATCTTGTACTCACAACTGGTTCCGCTGCTACTGCGTGTACGACAGGGGCATGTACCACAGGCGCAGCGTGAAAAGCCAGGGGTGCTGCATGCACTGCCAGGGGAGCTGCGTATGAGATGCCGCCGTGCAGTCCACCTCCCACTGGTGCAGCCGCCGCCACGCTCACCAGCGCAAACAATACGAGCATCTGGAAGGCCATGCAGCCGATTAAATACGTAAACACTATACTGCCGTGCTAAACTCAAAAGCATTAAAAATAAAATATTGATTTTTATGTCGTCAGATTGCTTAAAGAAATATCCACCTAATGAACTTACCTAAATAACGGTATATTGTTTAGAACTTGTTAAAAAAAAACCCTTACAAAGTGTCTCTATCTCAGTTTTACATAGTAAACTATAAAACGTTATTTACCAACCTGCGATTATCTCGAAATAAGGTTTACCTGACATACCGATTTTGCGCTTATCACGGCAGTATAGCAGATATATAAGATTCCTTAGTTATGCATTTTGGGAGACATAGGGAAATATAATTCATCTATCTCGAAAAATATGTTGTGTAATATATATGTATGAACTCGTATATATGTCGTAACACGTAATTACAGTTAGATGGTTCTTATTTCGCAAAATACTAATAGAAATTTATTGATTCATGATTTTTAATAATATCTTTTGCTACTATAAATTAAAAAATTAAGCTCATTTTATGGCAATTTACGATTTATAAACTATATATAAATTAACGCCTTCGCTCATATTTAACACATCAAACTATAGTCTTGCTATTAAACAAAACAAATGTATTTTTAAATCATCGCAATATTATAGTGAAAGTAATTTTATTAATAAAGTATAACTAAAGAAATACCTTACTATTTATTTTCTCAAAGTAATCTACTGAATATGTTTTCCAATAATTATAATCATCAAACCTTACCCGCATGATGTCAAAGTGCACTACGCGTTACGAACGGCGTCCCGGTGACCGGCTTGCAAGCCGTCGCCTTATAAATACGGGACCCCACTACACCAGTGCACCTGGCGTAGGATACCATTAGTACTAGATTCTCATCCTACACGTGCTGGTCTCATAGTTCTATTTGCTATAACGCAATTTATAGTACCAAGTTCAGCTGTTTCGATTGTTTATAAACGTGTATTGCAGATTTAATCAGAAAACAAATAAATATTATTCTTTTCTAATGTTTATACAATTAAAACTTATTGATCCGTTACGGACTTAATTTTAAAATAATAATATAATTATTGTTATTATTTTACGTAACCTAAAATCAAATATGTAAGTCCATAAAATTGCTTTTACCTAAGCTTCATTTACATCAAACTCTTGCATTACTGACCTACATTTTATCAGAATGCTCATCACGAACCATTTGAACGCATTTACAAATTCTGAAACAGAACAATGCTACCGACGATATATCCTTAGCATATTCCAATAAATATTGTAGAGCTATTTGTACAAGAAGCATTCTTGATCCAGTTGTAATATTAACCAGGATATTCTGATAGTGAGGAATTAATTGAGTCCAACAGCAAATTGATAAGGAGCTTGTCAAAATATGTATGTAGAATAAAGCCTGCATTCAACAACTGGATGCCATACTAAACACAGGCCTCTCGCATGAATGTCATGCATGTATATGTGACCGATTTCTTACATTGTACAGTACATTAGCTATCGTTTTAAACGAGGATATTGCATTCGCAGCCAGCAGCATTGCTCTAATTCTTGACCGATATAAATCAGTCATTGGCGTAAATATTGCATTACGAAACGAGATATAAGTCCCACGCTTGTTGCTCTAATATAATATGTGTAAAAGGCTTTAGAAAGCATGTATTTTAGCTGATTGCTACCCAATAAGCTTGTAAGGTACCTACGTGTATTGAATTGCACACGTTATAGTTATCGATTAAAAGAAAATTCAAACCTGATATTGTATTAATTCCACCGATTCCAGACAATCTAATATTATCGATTATGATTGTTTAAATCAATTTAAATAAGTTATTTAATTCAAATTAAATAAATAATTTAATTAGTGATATAATTAGCAAGATTAGATAATCGAATAAATAGAAATATAAATAGTAATCCAATCTTGCTAATTATTTTATTTGTATTAAATAAGTTATTGAAATTAATTTAAACAATTATAATGGATAATATTAGGTTGTATTAATTATATTAATAAGACATAAAATTAAAGCGAGTATATCAAATAAAATGTGCGTTAAGTCAATATTCAAAACACGCACATAATCCTACTAAATATTTATTTGAACTTAAGCGACAGGAAGCGAAGTTATTTCTTCAAGAAAAACGAGTATGAATGAAATACCGTCGCTGCCACGTATTATATAAGTGGACTTTTTAATGATCCAATACGGCTCAAGTCACAACTAATGCTGCTTTTTATTTATTTTACTCAATCTAGTATTGCAGAAAGTTTTTCTTAACTAAAATATACATGGAGTAATGAATTCAGTATGTCTACGTTCCCGTATATTGCTAACAGCGCCTACTAACTGGTTGACAGCTCATTGCAAGGAAGTTAGAATGCTGCCGGAGTTAAATGTTATAATATATTATGGCAATGGAATATTTAGATATTTGCCTGTTGCGATTGATGTCTGATAGGTACTTACTACCTTGATTAAATAATTACATAGACAACTTGTAAAGATGAAAGGGTTGTTAGATGCATAAATACTTAAGTAACGAAATAAGGATATTTGAAACGTAGATAAAGAATTTGGTAATTCGTATTATGGAAAAATAAACAATATTAATCAAGAAAAACATCAGAATAAATTACCAAATATATTTTTTTCAGCCACACTTATATGCAAAAATGTTGATAAAACTACTAAATCTTATGTGACAAATTCTTATTTGTAAGTAACGTAATATAATTATTTTGTCAGTGCGGCATTTTATTGCATGTTATGGGCAGGGTCCGGGACAACGTCTTGGCCAACCTGTTGCTAATAAATCCATATCAATATTTGTTTCTGGTGTTTCCGTAACACTCCATCTATCAATCAATACAATTTGTTACAAAATAAACCACTGTGTAATATTGATTGTACTTTTCTTGATATTCAAGTCTTGAGCAGACAATTTGGCTGTACATTATGATTTTGGCAATAATAATGAAATTGAGATGACAAAAACAATCTTGTTCATATTAAAGGTTTTATCAATATTGTTTTATGAAATTGTTCTCATGAATTGATTGATTAATTTTATTTATTGAAACAATTCGAACTTTATGCGATACTGTAGGTATCGCTATATCATGCAATACTGACGGATGAAATTTAGTTAATAGGTATTCCTAAAACTGAATCAGTTATATATGTAGTTAAATAAAGTACGTAGTTCAGTGCGTAGAATTCTCGATATGTTGTAATTCGTGCCCAATCTCGTAGGTGTGCGTTGACGCGTGGTGCAACTCAAACTCTCTAGGTATAATTTTAGGGCGTATACCGACAGCGTGTTCTAACTTTCTTAATTGGCATCATAATTTTAATTTTGTAGATTCTTGGTAGTTTTCTACAAGAACAATACGATTTACTCAATCTTATTATTTCTAGTTGAACTTTGTCTTGCTTTTTCCATTCCATTTTGATTAGACGATAAGTTTGTCTACAAATTTACCGAATTATAAACCTTTTTTTTGCCTATCATGTTTATGATTCCACTGCCAATTAATGCATATAATATTATATTATTTGGAATCATAACCGAAATTCATCAAAATCTTAATTCTTATTCACAATAGTGTATGCAGCCTCTGCTACTTTTGCTCCAATATACTAGCACGTGGGCGCATACATTCTATCTCGAATGTGTTGCATTTTCTCAGATCGACGCGTGATAACTATCAATTAGGCCCTAGAACCCTTTCCTTTATTATACAATAACAATTGCTCTGATGTTGAGTAATCGAGAGGATAAGCGCTAACATTCGATCATTATGTCATGTACTTTCCCACTACCTAGCAATTGTCCTAATTATATTGTGTAATGTTCTATGGCGTGTCTATAATTTGAGGGTAGATTTGTTCTCAGATTTTCAAATGGGGTTCGTGTGTACGAAATTTATATTATCGGAACAAATCACGCTGTAAGAAGTTCTCATTTGTAGTTATAAAGTATTTCGTTAATATTAGTTTCTCATTAGATATTTAGTACTCCTTTTCCGATATGAATTATATTACTGTGATATATTTTAAAATCTCTAGGCCTAAATTATTCTTTTTCAATAACGTAACAATAGATGGGTATTCATTTTTCGTATTCACATCTCTATTTATTTTGTAATTAATATAATCGTTCCCCGTGCTGAAATATTAACTACAACAAACCTCAAACCCATAATTGTGATTGAATTATTCATTAATGAATGATAAATTATTCAAAGACAGCCTTTGATTTTCCACAAGAAGTAGTGTTCTAAATGATTTAATAGATTATAAATATAACATGTCATATTTGTAATAAAGGAAACCATCAAACTATTTTCAGTAACTGTGAAATATGTTAATTATTCATGCGACTGTGCTAACTTGTATTAAATAGGTTATCGCAAACCACATACACATTTAGCCCAGTTACTAGCCAAGAAATGTTAGCAAAAAATTAGAACCAAACCATGGCTTATTGGCAGCTTGGGAAACGTGATCGTAAAATCTAAGATATTTCAAATCATAAAAGAAAAATTGCAACTGGATTTCGTGTCATTTATACCAGCTTTTATGGGAATTGCCTAGATTTAAACTAATCGTTAATATTTATTGCGGACATAAAATACCGGTGCAGTAACTATAATAAGGCCGGACATTACGAAGCGCGGGAAAGAATAATTACAGCATTTCTATAGCAGTCATTCTTAGTATTATATAACAATCGTAAGGTAAACGAAGCACAATGGTGATACAAGTTAAAAAAAAAACTCTAAATTACGAATTCTCTAGAAAGTACAGTCTAAAACTTCTACTAATGTTCCTTAACTAATGTTCCTTAGGTCAACAATATCTTCTTCTTCTTGTAGTGCCTCTCCAACTAGTGAAGATTGGCGGTCAGCTCAGCATACTTTCTCTTGTCCTTTGCAAGGCGAAATATTTTCAACAATATCAAAAACACTGAAATATTCTGTCAATAATGTAGTATTTTTATTTACTCTTATTTATTAAATGTATTTTTTCGCGATCATTTTTTTTCTACAAATTAATACGTAGAGAGAAAACACTTTACCCTTTTAAATTACAATGCGCGCACGGAGCAGTGTTAGATTTGGCATGAATTAAGTTCATAGTACAAGTGCAGCAAAATAAAATTTATATGTAATGTTACAAATATTTAATTAGACAGTAAATTTCAAATTACTGAACGACCACTAGTCTTATAAATGAGTATAGCGAGCCTACTACAATAAAAGAGACGTGAGTTATCGACGTTCCGCCTGAATGGACTACGTTCAGACGCTGCGAGACTCATTGAGTCATACGTGCGATACATTATTTTCGGCTTTTATATTTACATTCGATTTCGCCTTCGGGTTCGTCTGTGATGAAATTCTATTATACTCTGGTGGATGCGTATTTCCGCGGATTATTCATTGACTTCATAAAAGGATTTTTTGTTTGTCATACCTTTGATAAAGTGGCAGCAATATTAGGAAAGGTTTTCTGAGATAAAAGTCCCAGTATATATTTTCTCGAGATAAAAAAAATGCAAAATAATCACACAAAAATATCGGTGCAAAATTTTATCCATATCCGTTCAACAATTCTGGCGAAACATCCTAACTTAATTATAATAATAATAATATAGTATAGATAAGTGGTTTCGTTTTGTAATAAAATGGTACATTAAATAAATGCTAATTTAATATTGGAATTGCCACTTATAACCTTTATTAAATTTTACCCAGCGAACCGATTCATGTGACCATTCCTATTTCTTTAGAAGGTCGGTGTTACGTCTTCCCAGGAGCCAGTATTACACGAAGGGCATTACGTAAAGGTTGAAATAACTTGGATAGCGGCTCTATAAGTTTTAAAGATCAGCCTGCGACATGATCTAATTGAATTCAAATGACATCGCAGTATAATAAAATCTAAAAGGTTCAAATGTTAATGAGAGGTCTTATAAACGAAGATGAATATTTCCTTATAATAAGATCGTTATTCGTTATAATTAATAGCCTCGCTTCCAATAGTAACGTCGTGTGTATTCCGTTCCATGATATAATAATATCATGGAACGGAATACACACGACGGAAAGTGGGTACAACAGTTGCGACTCTGCCTGCCCCTTCAGGAATAAAAGGCGTGAGTATGTGTGTGATTAGTATTCCTTATATTTTTTCATTAATTAGATTGATTTTGCACCATATTTATTGCTTACGCCTTTTAACTCTAAAAGATAACCACTGCACCAATTACAACGCGCCGATCTATTTGCTTCCCATATTGTGATAGATGGGCATCACCACATTTACCTTCTTGATGATATGTCAATTTTATTATCTAAAGAAAACTATGATAAAATTAGATTAAACTTCCTCATAATAATGCTTATGTAGAAATTATTTATACAATGGACTTTTTTTCTTCGTGTCTCCTCGTTTATACTTTACGTCTAATGACATAATCAAACAAACAATTTGTTAATTATGGCCATTCATATATAATAGCCGTGCGAGCCTGTTTGTTTATTGACAATGCATGCGAAATTTTAACAATAGCGTAAGGTCCCCACGCTTCACTACTGTTTTTGGATCTGTTATGTTTGTTGCGACATCACAGCTCTGTGAATTTACAAGTATACACATTTCTGACATCAAATTTCCTTCACAATACTTTATGAATTAGATTTTAGGGTAAAACTTCTAAACTTATAAAAGGAGAATGCCCATTTTTGTATGAAAGTTGGGCTACGCTTGCGTCTGTACAAAACCTTCACTAAACTATAGGGGATATATCCTAATTCTTATAGAAATTGAAAACAATTGGATATTCGATGGGAGTTCGGAGTTATCAGAATTTTTATAACGCAGTTATTTTGAGGTTAAGTATGGACTGCAATAATGTACGGTAGAAAGTAACTACGTGCCTAATTAAGTTCAATATTGCAGAACCTACTTGTTATTGCTATAAGCAATTATTTGACATTCTTTTCACCTAGCTTTAATTGCCCTTATAAGAAACTGATAGGTACTACATATGTGATAAGACGAAACTTCAATAAAACTTCTTAAGATAGTATGACGGAATATTAGTTTTTCCACAGAGCATATTATGTTACCTGACCTTTTGTGTATATATTTTTCTGACTTACGACTTATTCTATTACATGGATTGCCTAATCTCTAAATCCACCTACCATGATCTCACTCCAATATGGCGTCAACACATATTGTAGAATAGATTTTATGACCGGCCTATGCCTGACGCCAACCCTCTTTGGAGGATTCCGATCCCAGGCAAGTCATGTTAGAAACACCGAGATAAAATGTTGCTTGACCTGGAAATCGAACCCAGGAACTCACTTCATACCCTGATTAGGCTAATAGTTAATTATCATAGGGAAAGAAAAATAAAACAAGAAATACGAAATCGGATGCATATTTTTATATAGATGTATATTTTTAATAGAGGTATATATTCTTGGCATCCTAAAATAAAAACAAGAATTTGATATAGCTGCAGCAAGTTTATATATACTCCTGAAGTGAGTGCATGGCTTCTTGCAGCGCTGGTCGGGTCATGTCATGTTGTTGTTGTCTGTGAACCTCTCTATTAGCTGATCTCCAACAAGCAGCACAAACTCATTCCCGCCTTAAAACCTAAAATATAATGTAGACGTTGAGTAAACATGTTCAGATTATTATTATTGTTAAACTGTTTTCTTTAACTTTGGCAAGATTTTTCCCACATTGTGGGTATGTTAACAATAATCTACAAAACTTACAAACTGGACAGCTCGTCCAAGAAATATACGTGTCGTTGCTGTGGCACCGCATAGGTGCAGTTAATACACCGCCGGGATATGCCGTCTCGATTAACTGTCCTGGGTCTAGGTTCTTGATGACATTGTGTTGCTAACTAAAAGCCTTCCGTCTCAAAGTTCGAAACACACACTATACACGTTGTTTTTTAACAGAGAATTTCTCGGCTCAACATTAAAATACATAAGAAAAACACTCCGATCTTGAGTAAGATAAAATATTTTAATGATTTAACATTCAAATCTGAAATGTCAAAATGTCATTAATTTCAGTTGCCAGTGGAATAAAAATCTCTACCCATATATTCATAATTTAAAAATAAACTCCAGACATGTTTTAGCTGACTTTAGTATTTCTGTCAATGCAAGTACAAGTCACCATTTGTTTGTTTTTGGAACGATTAATATTTTCTTTTTTTTACCAGCTATTTGGAGTTTGGTCATAATTATTAAGTAAAATGTATTATTTTATAACAATATATTTGAGATCAATAAATATATTGTTATAAAATAATATACATATATTATAAATTCAAGTACAAGCACATTTATTGTACATATTTCCTTTTTTATTCCATCTAAGATGGGAATTTGTTATAAATTGGTATCATTTCGCCATATTGGCAGTAAATTATCGGATGTTTCATTTGCAACAATTAA
This sequence comes from Manduca sexta, assembly GCF_014839805.1. Lineage (NCBI taxonomy): Eukaryota > Metazoa > Arthropoda > Insecta > Lepidoptera > Sphingidae > Manduca > Manduca sexta. The sequence goes on from NC_051140.1 coordinate 15,125,312, forward strand.
ACAACTTTTTATTTTCATATCTTTTAAACCCCCATTCGCTTATGACTGAAATAAATACAAATAAAGTAATAATTAAAATGATGATTTTTTGTGGATATTTGGTTGAGACGCATGACTGACGCAAAGATAGCCTGGTTTTGGGCATTGTCCTTTTATAAAATCATAAGTTGGTGTACGAATTTTAATTATTTATTTCTATCTTAGTATGTCATTATAATTAAGTTTCCTATTAGGTATTTAATTTGTCAAAAAATAGCAACCTTATTTATTACATATAAATGTTTCTTAGAATAATCTGACCAAGATCAAGTCATCCAGGAAAACCTGTTGGATTCACTCAAAGATTGTTTGCTGACATAAAAATATATCACTGACTGATTTAATCTATCTTGACTTTAAAATTACCTAACTCCAATTAGTAATTAATTTAATCACATTTTAATTAATAGTGAATATCTTAAAACCAGATCTGAGAACTTACGCATTTTTATACTATTGAATGCAATTTGTAATGCAATTTGTTGCCACGAGTAATGAATATTGATTTTTTTACCATACTTTTACACGAAGTAGTTGCCATCAAATAAGCTATCGGATATTCTTAACATTACTATCCAAACATCCGCTAGTAAATTATATACTGGTGGAGCGCGAGAGCAGCTTCCCAAATACCTAAATCTCACAATTTGGATCACCGCGGTCCAGTGTGCGCCCGCGCCCGCCCGTCGTTATGCCCGAAAGTGCGTTATTTATTTATTTTTATCGAGAACCTGGTCTTCCGCGCATCTCACCTTAGTATCAATATAGACTCCGGGAAGACACGACCACTTGACACCGTTTGACAAAGCAGTCAATGCGGTTTACATGTCGCGGTGTCTCGTTCCACATGGATTTCGGTTGCCACGACAAGGATTCGGGGGAAGTGGAGTGCTACCTCGAAATACGTAAATACATTTTCACTAAACTCTATCGACGGTGATTTAAAGCTTTTCATTGTTGTTCAACATCGCATTGTAATTGATATTTTTAGTTGGGATCAGTGTAGTTTTTGGGTCGTGTAAACAGCTGGACTCTTCTGACAGTAAGTTAGTCCGTATGTCAGCGCAGTCTGCGATTGTTAGCCGCGTTAAACGCTGTTATTACGATTAGTACCATTTACCTTGGTGTAACAATAACAAAATAACAAACGTAGCGTACGGCGGGCACTCAAAATGCGCACGGAACTAAGAACAGTAAGCACTAGACGTGACAACGTGCCGAGTCGTGAGTAAACACACATTGCTGTGAACAATACTTTATCAAAAATCATAAATACGCTCTAATACTGGAAATTTGAATATTTTAGATTGCGATACGGGTACTTCTTGCGCTATCACGATACAAATGCGTAAGTAAATTGATAAATCCGAGTGCGAGTGCTTGTAAGACAGCTTTTGTTATACGCTTATACATTTCTTCGCATTAACCTGTTTTACGGAACGTTACGTGCATCATAACTGTCATAATAATAGTTTGTTGACATTAATCCAAGCACAACATGGGCCGAATTAAAACCACCTTCCACTAGGAGCAGACGGCACGTTGGCATGAAATATTTTTTATTTCAAATGAGTTTTCTTTTGTCTGTAACAGCAAACCCTGAGGCGGTGGGATGTATAGAGAGATTCGCGACGCTTCTATCGTTCCTGCTGGTCATCATCACATTTCCATTCTCATTGTTTGAATGTTTTAAGGTGACTATTAATTTCAATTTTTTTTTTCTTTCTACAGTTATCGGCCAGCATTTTGCAAATTAATTATAAATTAATATTTTATCTTTTCAGGTAGTGCAAGAGTTCGAACGAGCAGTAATATTTCGACTAGGACGGTTAAGGAAAGGCGGAGCGAGAGGTCCGGGACTTTTCTTCGTCCTGCCGTGTATAGATACTTACAGAAAAGTCGATTTGCGGACTGTATCATTCGACGTACCGCCACAAGAAGTAAGCTGTATTCATCTATTTATTTACATTTACAAATTCGACAGTTTATTTGCGAGTATTTATCAAATTAGAGAACAAAGGTTTCGCAAATATTCTTTTATGAGTATTTTTATAAATTTGGTTGATCCACAATAACACGTATAATATTATGATATTCTCCGTGCTTTTAACGTTGTACTCAGTAGGGCGTCAGATAACAGTAATTATAATATAGAAAACTAAAAAGGTACATTATTGTGAACCAAACATTCGTCCACAAATATCCGCAATAAATACGATATTTTTTTTTCAAATTTATTAAATGCGACTTACCATAAAGATCCACAATATCACTATATGACGGAGGCATAGTACATAGCTTTAGAAGCAAGGAATAGGGGTTAGGAAAGCTTTGCTGTACTGTATGTTTGTTTTATATGAGCCAGTGCACTGCCCCGGACCAGCCTAACTATTCATCCTGTTGACAAATATGTCTACGGGATAACTCTACCAATCTCCCGCACTTTCATCAAGCTCAGTCTAATTTGCGGTTATTTAGGCCGTAAATTTCATAGTTTCAGTTTTCAGAGTTTTAAAACTTCATAGGCCATTATATTATGCAAATTTTCTAAATTTGCTAAATGTAATGGCACAATTATTCCAATATCCTATTAACATTGAAAGTACTAAAGAGTTTTAACATCTCTATTTTAAAAGTAACGCTAGTAATATAACACTATTTCTAAACTCAATCGAATAGTCCATTTCTATATCATACATAAAAATAAGAGCATATGGCTTACAGCTATAAAACGCATCTTGCAAAGAAAACTTTACATCTCTCGCAAATTAATTGTAATAAAATATCAAAAACGGCTGAGTGCATTTTTATTGAATTTATGCTGCATTATAACAATAAATTAAGAATAATTCGCCCACGCGATAGATAAATTCGAAATAAATTCAAAAATAGCCGACATTAAAAATATTACCACGTAAAAGTTTACACTGCGTATATTTGATATAATAGATATCAACATCCTTTCGAGTTCTGTGTCGAATATGTCGAACAATAATCAAAGTACGTCATACATTTAAATTATAATTTTTTTTTTTCAATATACCATAAATTTCTTTTAATTATATTTCACTTTAAAAGTACTACTATGTCTGAGAGATCTCTAAATCACATCACAATAGATTATCAAAGCTATCGGAACCACACACTGTTCTCTACATTCCAGTTCTAAACCAGACGTGTTTGTGTACATAATATTATTAATTTTATTTCTGAAAACAGATGGTCCGACATATTTACACCACGCGGCAAAATAAACTAGCGTTTCACACATTTCATTTTTAACACTACAGACCTTTTCATAGCACCTCATTTTTCAAACTTTACCTTTACTTGTTATGTAAATATAAAAAGATTTATATTACTACATTTATTTACTGTGAGTGACGAGACGCAGAAGTAATAATGATATAGTATAATAATACTATAATGTCAGCCCTGTATTATATACTGTCCCACTGTTGGGCAAAGGCCTCCTCTACTACTGAGAGGGATTAGACCTTAGTCCGCTAATAATGATAAGTACCAATAATAATAATGTTTTTTATACAATTTATAGCGACATAATTATCGTTAACGGTGATGTCCTCACAAGGCCTATATCGTAAACATCGGTTTTAATTTAATATATGTATTTGAGTATATCCAAATAAAACTTTTTTTTCTTAATTATAGAGTCTGTGTTTAATGTTATGTTTAGATAATCCTATGAAATTATCAAATTATTCATCTATTATCAAGAATCTATATCTTCATAGTTGAAATTCATTAATAGAATTTTATTTTATTCTTTGCTTCACACCAAGATAACGTTTTGATACCGCATAAAGTATCTAGAAAAAAATCATTGTAGTAGGTGGTTGGTCTCATTTTTACGTAAGCCCGCCTGGTTAGGTATCACTATAACTACTATATTGCCGCCAAATAGCATTATGCCAGCACTTAGTGTTCCTGCTGGAAGGACGCTGTAGCCTGTCATATTTAGGTATTATGGGACCTAACATTGGAGTTTAAACTTCGGTTATTGTGCTATTGTTAATAGAGACAGTTAATGAGAGCGTTACGGACCACGAACACGGTTATATTAAAATACATCCATTATTATTTTACAAAAAGGAAATTAATATAATTTCATTAATCAAATCCGAGCCTTAATGAAAAACAAATAATTTTGAAACATAGATTATCAGGTCGGTGAGTTCCTAGACGATCGGTACACAAGTAACGATTGTTTTGCATGTCGTAAAACTTTGATTGATAGTTTACGGCTACATCAATTAATCGTTAGCCAGCTGAATGGCCCGCCCGACAACTGGGTTAACTGTTTTCAATACCAATGCCACAGACGGATCCAGAACAGATTCAGTACAAACGTTTGTGACCTGACATTTACGTTAATAATAAACTGGATTTCACGGGCTTCCTCAATGACTAATATATAATATAATATCAGCCCTGTATTATATACTTGCCCACTGCTGAGCACGGGCCTCCTCTACTACTGAGAGGGATTAGGCCTTAGTCCACCACGCTGGCCTAGTGCGGATTGGTAGACTTCACACACCTTCGAAATTCCTATAGAGAACTTCTCAGATGTGCAGGTTTCCTCACGATGTTTTCCTTCACCGTTAAAGCGAACGATAAATTCATAAAGAATACACACATGATTTTATAAAAGTCAGAAGTGTGTGCCCTTGGGATTTGAACCTGCGGACATTCGTCTCGGCAGTCCGTTCCACACCCAACTAGGCTATCGCCGCTTTTTTTTTTTTTGGACAATGACTAAGGACACTTGAAAAACATTGTTTAACTCAGATGTTTCATCAAAGGAACTTGTGACGTCAATTATAATTATGCTGTGGCTCGGTATTAAGTTAATTCAGGATTTTATGTGCAAAATAGGTTTGGAATTAAATTATTAATAGATGGTTGAATCTTTATATTATTTATATAACTCTCGTAAATTCCCTTTTTGTAGATTGTATTTCAAATCTAAAAAATAAGATGGAACAATCATCCATGAAACCGTCCGAGTCTCAATGACATCATAACTCGTAATGACCAATTATATAGCCCACTATTCCGCCCGTTTCCAATTTAACGACGTATCCCATATCCTATTCAAAAATAGTGTCAGACTTTATCGATCATTTTTAACTAATTATTTAATCTGATAGATAAATACATGGTCAATATCATAACCCGTGGCCGATGTTTATTTTAACGTGTCCAATGCTTGCCGGTTGTGAACAGACGGTTGCCAGATCTGACCTCGATATGCGACGCATGCGCACCGACCGATTAGCGCTCACTGACAATAACATTAAATTAGGCATTATTTTATTATACCGAGACTTGTGTTTCGTGTATTTCCTTTGATGTTTTCGCACTCTCATCAATTAGGCATTAACTGCCCTCGAATTGATTTGTTTAGAATTGGTGTAAATAAGATGATACCAGCAAAATGTAAATGATAACAAAGTCAATTCTCTACGTGTTTACTTCGACATTCTATGGTACAACGAACTAAAAATAAGTAAAATTAAATTAGATTTAATTTTTATTATAATAAATGGCACCAACCATGTATAGCTAATTTTATGAAAATAATTACACTTTAATCCTACATTATTTTACATTTTTTTTGTGATTTTCTTTTGCGAAATTAAGCTTCAAAGTCATTGATACAACAGTCACTATAGCCCTGATCCGCAAACTGAAGCGACTATTATGATGGCGCTATAATGTTCCCACGACATTTGAACCTGGCAAATGCCACTATGACAGTCACAGCTCCGAGATTTATGACCGTGTCACATGTCCTGCATGTATCTTTGAGTGAGATATCTTCAGAGCGAAATATCTTCTGTTTGTTTACTTTAAGATACGGTATTTTATTAAAATTGGTATATTAAACTAATGCGCCGTCGACCATTTTCAAAACATCCGCATATTTACTGCCCTTATAATCTACGACATTCGATTCGATATTTAAAAAACGATTCTGTTTTTCTTTTGTTCTACATCAATAATATGTTTGCTTCAGGTGCTAACAAGAGACTCAGTGACGGTGGCAGTGGATGCGGTTGTGTACTACAGAATCAAGGAGCCATTAAATGCTGTAGTCAGAGTTGCTGATTACAGGTAATTATCTGTAAAGCGACCCAAACGTTCTAATTACACGCTTCGTAAAGTTACAAGACAGCGGCTATTAGCCGTGACTGTTTAAAATCAACGTCAAAATATACACGAATCTGGTAACTTCAGTTAGATTAGCGCTGTGTGGATTAATTAAAAATGTTATTTAGTTAAATCTGAATTATAAAGTTGTGGTGTGTTTTGCTCCATTATTACACGGTACGCATGAAAAAAAATATTAAGCTTAGATATTTTTATACATAGACTCCTGGCTGGATGTTTATTTAATCATTAAATTTAGAATCCCATGTATTTCAATAAATGCCATTGAACGATCAATAAATGTTACTGTTCAATATCACGATATCACATAAACATGTCCAAGTCAAGTAATTATCATTGCAGTGCATCGACTCGGCTCCTGGCGGCAACGACTCTTCGGAATGTGTTGGGTATGCGGGACTTGGCGCAGCTTCTCTCTGACCGAGAAGCCATCAGTCACATGATGCAGGCTAGTTTGGATGAGGCAACTGACCCATGGGGCGTTGAAGTGGAACGGGTTGAGATGTAAGCCTTTTATTAAATTAATACCTACTAAATGCAAGATACAAGAGTAGCTAAATAAATCCACCATATTCTTCGACCTTATAGTTATTGTTATGGACTCCATATTTCGGCACTTATCTTGTAAGTCAGTAAATGCAGTATGACCTTATTTGATCTTCGTTGTACTGTACAAAATTTATGCCACATAAAGAACCCAGAATATACATGAAAGTCTTATTTGGCTTAGGGTATTTTATGTTTTCAGTAAAGACGTTAGACTACCGGTTCAACTTCAAAAAGCCATGGCAGCCGAAGCCGAAGCCGATCGAGAAGCCCGTGCCAAAATTATTGCCGCGGAAGGAGAAATTAAAGCTTCTAAAGCGTTACGGGAAGCTTCGCTCGTCATGATTGACAATCCTATGGCATTACAAGTAAATTTTCATATTCACATTTTCACTGTTCACATGTAACGTCCTATTAGTTTATTTATACGTGATTTTTTATTCTCTCTTTTTCAGCTGCGGTATCTACAGTCGTTAAGCTCAATATCAGCCGAAAAGAATTCGACGATAATATTTCCATTTCCGATGGACTTCTTGAAAGCATTTTTAGGCGGCGCTGGACCAAGCTCAGTGCAAATGACGCAGTCTTTACCCATATAGATGTGAATAATAGGTTAAATAAAGATATTTCTTATATTTTTTTATTTATATTTTACAATACGTACTTCTTTTTCAGGAATAACATTACTCTTTTGCATAAGTGTATCCTCAATATTATAAATCTATGCTCGATTTACTTATTCTGTCATATTTGTCAAATTTCATACACGTTGTTTTGAACTCTGGTTTTGAAATCATACCACTCCAACTTTAATTAAGTATTTAAAACAATACGGCCAATTGTAATAAATTTAAAATTATATTGGAAGTATTTAAAAGTGCATTCAATTATACAACATGAGTTTTCTTACGTTGGAAAAAAGATCAAAACTAAGTCTAACAGGTGTGTAAATCTGTTATTACGAAATTCAAATGCAACTGTTTATAGCTTATCTAGCAGAACATTATTCCAGAGATCAAAGAAGAAACATTGACGGAGAAAATATTCCGAATTCTCGCTGTAATGATGATAATTATATTTCCGTTGGCTTTGCTTGGTTGTTTCAGGGTAAGAATAACAAAAATTTATTGTGTCGACAACAAAAAAAATCACAATCGCAATCGTTTTGTTTTAGGTTGTAAAGCAATATAAAAGGGCAGTTATTTTACGTTTTGGAAGAGTAAGGTCGGACTCGCCGGCCGGACCTGGCATTATTTGGGTAGTTCCGTGTACAGACAACGTGCTACTCATCGATTTAAGAACTCAATCGTTCAATTTACCGCCACAAGAGGTTTAATACTTTTTATTACGTATTTCTACAAACAAGACGTGACTTACATTTAATTTATTTTCCTCTTGCAGATTCTTACAAAAGATTCTGTGACTGTTACGGTCGACGCCGTTGTTTATTTTCACGTATTGAAGCCCCTCAGCTGTTTATTAAACGTTCAATCTTACAAGTAAACAACTGTTTGTAAAATCATTTAAATGTACTGTTTTCCTGTAGCTTTAATATACTATTCTGTGTTATAGGCGAGCCACGGAGCTCATTACTATCTCGGCACTTCGAAATATACTCGGACAATACACGTTATCGGAATTGTTAACAAGTCGAGAGTCTATTAGTCGTACTGCAAGGAAGGAAATTGATAGAGTCACCAATGAATGGGGTGTTGAAATGGAACGCGTTGAAATGTGATTATGAAATCAATCATATGACATTTTTTACTTTAGATACCATAGCTTTATATTTAAAAGTCTAAACTTGAATGTAATGATAACATTGAGACTCATGTAGATTTTATGCACCGCTTACTTTCATTAACTTATTTATATTTTCTCAAATAATACGTAATTTTAGAGGCGATATCGACACTAAGTAAATTTGAGTGAACCTATCTTTATGTAGATTTTTGTTTTTAATAAGTTCATAGTAATAATACTCGTATGAACTAGCTCGTACGTATTTCAGAAAAGATGTAATATTACCATTTGAATTACAAAAGGCAATGGCAGCGGAGGCCGAAGGCACTCGACTGGCAAAAGCCAAAATAATCGAAGCGGAGGGAGAAATAAAAGCCGCCGAAAATCTTAAGGAAGCTTCAAGAATAATGATGGAAAACCCACAAGTTATGCTTGTGAGAACATTTTACGACATTTATTTTATCGTGCATAAAAATTGCTTTTATTTTTTGTGGCCTTAATAAAATACTATTTTTATTTTCAGCTTAGATATTTACAGACATTAAATTTTATAGCTTCGCAGCAAAGTACTTCGATATTTTTCCCATTTCCGCTTGAAATACCCGAGCCCTATGGGTCTTCGAGCCATTGAAATCATGTATTTGATGATAAAGCATTACTTAGAACGCTTAACATTTTTACAACGATGACCCTTTCTTACATAATGTAAAATATTATTTTTGCTAATAATTTCTGTAAAACTCTATGCTCACACTCCTTGACACTGACATTTTCTTTAAATTCAAATTCTTTTATACTGAACGCTATTAAAATATGGAAAATAAGATAATTACCGAAATACCATCTGAAGATAATCAACAGAAACCAAACGACTTAGTTATTAATACACAAAATCCAGACACAGAAAAAGGTTACATAATTAATGAAGATCGTACATCAAAAGACAGCTACCGTGGTAGACACCGTATACAAAACGTTAAAGGTAAACAAAAATAAATACCCACTTGCCAAGAAACTGCAGAATAAGCAAACAATGTATGGCCACATGTTATTTTTGCAGGGGAAGATACATGCATCGAAAAGTTCTTGGTATTACTGTCGTTACTCTTGGTAGTAATAAGTTTTCCGCTATCTCTTTTATGCATATTTGTGGTAAGATATTAGTGTCTATAACTATACCCGCTGAAAATGGTATTGCGTGTATAAAATCTAAATTTATCGCTTTGAATAAGGTGGTGCGTCAGTTTGAACGAGCAATTATATTGCGAAACGGTAAAATTCACAAAAATCAAGCTTTCGGCCCTGGATTGACCTATTATTTACCATGTGTGGATACTGTCAAATTTATTGATTTAAGAATAATTTGTTATGCAGTGCCGCCACAAGAGGTAACTCTGTAATATAATAATGATAAATGAGTATTATTTGGACTTTATATGATATTTCTCCATATATTTTCTTACAGGCATTAACTAAAGATTCCTTAACAGTGTCCGTAGATGCAGTAGTATATTACAAAGTGTATGATCCGGTGTGGGCTGTTATAAACGTTGCAGACTATGAGTAAGTAGAATCAAATACCAATACTAATGCCAGTCAATAAAACATTTCATTTAGTTTTTCTTCTTTTATTGTTTTTGTTTATTTTCGCAGCACAGCAACTCGGTACCTTGCGGCGACAACACTTCGCAACGCTCTTGGTACGCGAAAATTAACTGAAATACTTGGCGATAGACCGGCTGTGAGCAGTCAAGTTTTTATAAACATGAAACAAATGACTCGTGAATGGGGCGTTAAGGTAGTCAGGGTGGAAATGTAAGTGACTTCTACTTATTTAAAATTCTTAACGAATTGTTAGACAATGTGCAGCTTTAAGACGTGTTAAGAGAAATGCATGCAATTTTAAACTCTAGTTCCTTAATACAACCTAAATACAAGGTAATCGTCTAAACTACCAGTTAATATTTTTATTCGACCAAATTTCTTCATTAAAATATTGACCGAATATTCTTCATGAGCTTACGTAATATAGGTTCAAAGTAGTCCTAAATTGCAACAATCATTTTTAAACTCTATCTCCGCTAAATTCAATGTGGCATGGCATGTCAATGACACAACAAAAATTTATAGGATTTTACTTGATTTTAATTATAGCAAAGATATATGTCTACCACTTCAATTACAAAAGGCTATGGCAGCGGAAGCCGAATCATCGAGATTGGCGAATGCAAAAATAATTGTTGCAAAATCTGAAATCGAATCGACAAGAAATCTGCAAAAAGCTACGACACTACTCATGGACAACCCGTTATGCATGCAGGTAATAAGATTGTGCACATCTGTGCTTCTTCTACATGCTCTCAACTTACTCCAAAGTTGGGTCGACAAAATCAAGCATGTTAAAAAAGAAAGTATTTGGTTTAATTTTTAAGACTGGCCGCCAGCCCGACGTTAAACTCTAAGGAATGCATTCCTGGTCAGATATCAGAAATAAAAGCAAAACTTTTGTAAAATGTTAAACGAAAATAAACCAGCTAATCCGCATATCAAAATACACTAACTCTACACTAAGAAAACCATAACATGGCAATTTTTTTCTAATTTAATAAATTTTACATCTTTTTACGGTAACTTTTACTTTACCTTCTACTTTTCAGTTACGATATTTGCAATCTCTACACATGATATCTGGAGACAAAACGCATACCATTGTCTTTCCATTCTCTGCTGAGATGTTAAGAAAAATATTCAAGTGATTTTCTTCTCATAACATTTTACATTATATTTTTTTGTTTTTAGTTATTTTTATTACTTTATTAAATAACAACACGTTATTGAGTGACTTGTTTTATTAACGTAAAAACATAATAAATAATTCAACAAATATCAACTCTTAAAAACATTTGACAAGACTAGTACTCCCTGGATTCTTCGTTTTCTTGCTTTTGATGACCATAATGAACTGGGTGTTGCGCTTGACCCGCGGCTTTTTTGTGTACGGTCGCCTGAAAAACAATTATTTGTATTATAATTAAGATAAACTAGATTTCTTAAATTTTATAAGTATTTGTACTATTACAAAATGTTATCTTGTGTTTAGAAAACGTGTGATTACGCAGTGCCAGATGCAACAAAAAATGTACCCTAATTAAAAACGTCAAATTTGAACTACACGTAACAAAGAACTGTTTAAAGTTAAGAGATACATTAAAAATATCTGGAGATCCTAAGACAAACCATTATTATTATCTGAGAGCAGCATACATAATGGAGTTATATAACGGTTATGTTACAAAAGATATACTTATTGATCACAATGAATAGAAATACTTATTTGTGCAAACTATCGTAACGTGTTGAAATGGCAATACTGTTGACTAAAATTTCTAGAACTAACCAATGTAACTACGTACGTATTCACGTTTTATGACGCAAATATTAAATAATATGCTATTAAGTCGATGTTTTGTTTAGACATGCAATAGATGTTACCTACTAGTTTTCGACATTGTTAGTAATAGTTTATAATTTCTTAATTGCTCCCCTTAATTCATATTGGTGAAACAAATCTTTGCAACTATTTAACGAAAACCGAAATTATACCGTTGCGTCTCCTGGGTGGCCACATAGACAATCTGCAAAGGCTACTCATGTTTTTAATTGGATAGGAGTATTATCTCAACATTTATAAACAATCTACTACAGGTTTATTGTATATCATTCACATATCAAATTTGCAATGCACGTTTTAACTGAAACATTTATTTTAACAGCTAAATTACAAGTAGGTAGACTTATTAAGAGCCCGTCTACTCAAAACTAGCAGTAAAGATCTTTATAGCCAGCTGTGGAGCTAGTTCCTTCCAAACAACTATCGAATAGTCACCAAATTACGTTGTTTGCGGTTCCACCATATCGTTCTGTGGCGCGTGCCAATTCGTCTATACCACGAGTCCTTGCCTCTCTTAACGCTCTCCTGGACAGTACCCCAAGTGTGATATATTTGCAGATGGGTGGCCGAAAATATTATCAGAATGCTTGAGATTCTTTAAGCGTGCTCTGCGAGCTTAGTGTTTGAGATTGTCATTATAAGTATAAAAATATCTGTATGTTATTTTTATCTTTATCCTACTTTTATTTTTTTGCATTTGTACATAATATTTTCATAATATGTCCATTTTTGTATTTTAGAAGGAATGTAATTAGTGCAAACAATTTTAATTTAATGAAATAAATAAAAAATAGAAATAGCTGCCGTGATTATGCCCAGACGAATCATCTTATAAACGAAACGAGAGACGAACTACTTATCCTTTTTTTTGTAATTCTGGTGATTATATTTCAGTATTTTAGTCAAAACACATTAAAAGCTAGAAATCTGACACCCGTACATACCTGAAAACCATTTTTAGGATCAGCAGTATATCGAACTAAACGCAAGGAGCCATCAGGCTCTACCAGCGAATATTCTCCGTGAACTACATCGCCATCACGTTGCTCCTTGTGATTCTGCAGGTTACCAGTGTGAGGATCCTCTACACCATAAGCGTACGTGTAGTCCGGCTTAGCCTGAAACGTGAAGCGGTAATTAGATTTTCGGATGATGTAAGGCATCATGCAAACTGTTAACTTGTTTCCGAAAAAGACGCTGTAATCGCTAACACAAAAATTTGAGCTACAGAAATTTGATTCATATTTCCGAATATTCTTTATCTTGCCTTTATAATATGTTTAATCCCAAACAAAGCAATAGTTTTAATGATAGAAGATTTCTTACCACATAGTCCACTGTTTTCAAATGCGCATATTTAGCGGTGTCAGGATGAATTTTGCCGCTATTGTGATCGTATCCGTAATCGGCATGCTGTTGTGCTGGAATACCTTCTGCCGCAGGAACCTGGACTTCAATGATTTTCCCACTAACTGGCCCGCTGAATCTGTTGTATGAGTAGCCGCCAGGCGCTTTACCAGCCAGGACAGCCGACGCTGATGCAATTAATATCAAGGTCTGTGAATATGGTAAAATTTATATTACAAATTTTATTATAAAAAGGCATTTTCCACAAAACACAAAAAGTCGAATAGTTCCGTAAATACAAAAGTGATACTTATTCCTTTGTATTTTCATCACGACTTCATGGAGTTAAGTTCAAATAATAATAAGACGACCTTCACGGTCAACGGGTACTATCTCGTTACTCAATAGCCGGTGACAATGAAAACCTAAGCGGCGCCGAAGAAAGTTGAGGCTCGAGGTTTTGCTTTGAAATAAACGGGGTAATTAGTTTGCGTAATCATAAGAATAGTTTCAGGGTTTGAAGTGTTAAGACTGATTTTTGCATGTATAATAAAATAATTAATTAGAATATTATTATAAACAAGCCAATTAATTTAAACTAAACAGTTTTCAATTTTTTTTGTTTTTATATCTGCAGCTCTCTATAGATTTAAACAGAAGATAATAGTTTACTTCTGATGTTATTACTAATCTCAACAGCCTCGTCCACCAACTTAAGCAAATACAGAATTTCAAGTGCAATTCAACGATTATTTTGATTAAATTAATACCTTGTATACGGATGCCATTTTGGTAAGAGAACGTCGAGTGGTCAGCGTCTATGTTCCCGACTGGACTGATGCCTGTGCCACAGGTGTTGTGATTTTATAGCGGCCCACAAAGAATACGTGCAATCGTGAACTTGTCTCCTTCTGTTGCAGCAAACTATGAATCAATAATTTTCAATAATTTGGCACTGGCTACGCAGCCGTTGCAATATTGCGTAGGTAAGTTTCGAAAAACAATATTTATGTCTATGAATGATACGGACTTTTGTTTTTACATATTTGCATTTAAGTCCCTAATTAGGTGTTTATTGTTTATAACGTAGGAGCGGGTACCTAAAGCTCCATGAATTAAAATTAAAATTGTCAGTTACGTCTAAACTAGCACATCCTCAATTAGGGTATTAATGACCAACTTAAATCTGTCTTCATAATTTAAATAGCTATTATGAATGTTTATTTACCAATTTCTATCCGTTACATAAACTTAAGTGTATTAGGTATCTCATAGAGACATCAGAGTACCCACACTTTACACGGCTTCGTTTATTCCTACCATGATTGATAAGATTCATATCAATAGCATTAAAGGTCACACATACCAAAACTAGATAGCAGAAACAAAATGGTATGTGCCTAATTTGGAAGTTGAGCCCCGAATTTACGTTACACTAGGCCAGTGTTTCCCAATCTTTCTTAGGCCATGCCCCACCTTAACATTTCTAAAATTTTTACGCACCACATACAAAATTTTTAACCCTTAAAAATTTTTTTGTTCCCTTAAGAAATATAAATGATAAGTTTTATGAAGAAATCACTACGAAATTGTTATCAAAACATCGTAAGCAAAATTTCAAAACATATAATGAAAAACTGAAAATTGTATTTTAACTATCAAATTGCCCCCCTGTGGGGCGTGGGCCCCACGTTGGGAAACATTGCACTAGGCCATTAAGATGAAGTAGGTAAATATTTACCTATAGTTATATAAAGGTAAGTTAAACCAAACCACTCAGCTACCAGGGGCGGCTTTAGGGGAAGTAGAAACGGGCAACAGCCCAGGGCCTCGCGCCTACAGGGGCCTCGCGCGCGGTGCTTTGGAGGACTTCTTCTACGATCTTACCAAGCAAACTGTTAAAAAAAAAATCTTGCGCCGTCCGTGTATTTTTGATTTCGCCTGGGGCCTCGCGCCCACTTAGGCCGCCACTGTCAGCTACCATCTTGGCGACCAAAGTATCAGTCAGACCAACTGCAGGCCGGCAAAGTCGCCCTCACACACAAAGAATTTTTATACATAAAATATTATCGTGTGCCAGGGAATCAAGGATACCTAATTCTAAACTTAAAATTACGCGACCCTGTCACAAATTTTCAAATAGAAAGTTCAAGGACAAAAAAAAATATTGTCACGCAAAAAAAAAATTTACATATAGATTGATTTGGGGGACCGACGAACAATTACGCATAAATTATATTTATATTTTATACGCATTTGTAAGTATTCAGGTAAAACCCAGAAATACTTAATCTCTATACCAAACGACATAGTCCAATTATAAATAATTCAGTTTGACGTTTATAGTATATATATATAATAATTATAGGTACATACTAATTTTAATCTATATCTATACTTCTATACTATTATATAAAGCTGAAGAGTTTGTTTGTTTGTTTGTTTGTTTGAACGCGCTAATCTCAGGAACTACCAGTCCAAATTGAAAAATTCTTTTTGCGTTGGATAGCCCTTTGTTCGTGGAGTGCTATAGGCTATATATCATCACGCTATACCCAATAGGAGCGGGGCAGTAATGGCTAATCTCAGGAACTACCGGTCTAAACTGAAAAATTCTTTTTGTGTTGGATAGCCCTTTGTTCGTGGAGTGCTATAGGCTATATATCATCACGCTATGACCAATAGGAGCGGAGCAGTAATGACTAATCTCAGGAACTACCGGTTCGAACTGAAAAATTCTTTTTGTGTTGGATAGCTCTTTATTAGTGTAGTGCTATAGGCTATATATCATCACGCTATGACCAATAGGAGCGGAGCAGTAATGACTAATCTCAGGAACTACCGGTTCGAACTGAAAAATTCTTTTTGTGTTGGATAGCTCTTTATTAGTGTAGTGCTATAGGCTATATATCATCACGCTATGACCAATAGGAGCGGAGCAGTAATGGCTAATCTCGGGAACTACCGGTTTGAACTGAAAAATTCTTTTTGTGTTGAATAGCCCTTTGTTTTTGGAGTGCTCTAAGTTATATATCATCACGCTATGACCAATAGGAGCGGAGCAGTAATGAAACATGTTGCAAACACGGGGACAATTTATTAGTTTTGAGAGCTTCCGTTGCGTGCGCTGCGTAAACGGTTAAAGTTATGCAACAATGATGTATGACGGGATTGTTCCTCTTAAAAAGTTGTAAAAAATATATTATAAAACATAGTCCCCCGCTGCATCTGTCTGCCTGAACGTCTTAAACTCAAAAACTACCCAACGTATTAAGATGAAATTTGGTATGGAGTCAGTTTGAGACCCTGGGAAGAACACTCATGGCTCCCGTGAAACCACTACTTTTATAACGGAAAACTTTAGCCTGAAAAACTTTATAACGCGTGCGGAGCCGCGGGCAAAAGCTAGTATTCACTAAGTTTAAATATTTATACTCTTTACATAAAGTAATTTTTTCAAATTTTGCACAAAACAATTTGACACTTGTTGCAAATGTAAATATAAATAATTATTCTGTTTACGCAATTATTTACATAATTAACATGAAATTCTTCATTCAATTTTTTCATTAAAATTTTATCCTATGCGATCGCAGCGCCACCCTTAATTTCCCTGTTTTGATGGACACTTTTTGATACACTGAGACGGTGCTCCTTACCTCTACCCTCCATAGTTTCAGTGTTTCCAACGTAATAGATTTATAACTAAAGCCGGTGGTTTAGACCTCTCTTTTAGCCATGAAATATATTAGTGTTTAGTAATTTTTAGTGGATTACAAAAGTTTTTGTGAGAAATAAGTCTCACTAAAACATTTAAAAAATATTGTCACAGTACAGCTAAAATAGTAGTATGAACATAAACTTACTATAAAAAATAAGGTGCGTTAGAATCGAACGCTTTATAAAAGTATTGAACAGTGTTCGCAAATTATTTTTTTGCATTAATTCTATAGAAATTATTACAATAAATCATTAACATACTTATAGAAATATGTGAGAAAGATACCTTAAAAAGTGACCTTAGCACTTTACACAAAGTACACTTAGCTAGAAAATCTATTAAAAGCCGGAAATACTCAATAAAAATTAGTCCTAAATTTAGGGCTAAAATAAGTGTAGGGGGCTTTTTTCAGGGCCCAAAAAAATTTAGGGCTATTTTTAGAGCCATATAAATGTTTTCATTTATAACTGTTTGACTGAACAAAAAACGATTAAAAACGCAAAACGTTCAAGTTTTTCTACAAAGCATAATGCAATAATTTCAAATACACCTCACTCACTATCCACGCTTTACGTCTCAGAACAATGACAAGCATTGGTCTGAGATGCTCTATTATAATTCTCTTTGATCCTCACAACTACAGGCATGGCTTCGGCCTTTAAATTTTAATAAAACAGGGAACTTCTTTCAGTTATATTCTTAGATAAAAGAAAGAAAATAACATTGACAGTACAGGGTTTTTCTTGGGGTTTTTGCATTTGCATTTAGGGCTATTTGGGGATATTTTATCGTGAATTTAGGGCAATTTTTTAGGAGTTAGTAACCCTGACATGGGTATGTCAGGTAAAAAAAGTATAAAAGAAGACAGACTAGGCTGTATGGCTGAGAGCCTTTGCCTTCTCTTTAAGGAGTAAATAAACCAAAAAAAAATTTTAAAAAAAAGTAGACATCATACAAGTTTCAAATTTATTGCGCGAGTAGTTTTTATCGTAAAATTTTTGATCGGCTTATTCCTTGTTTGCAACCTACTACTTCTTTGAAAAACTAGTAACTTTATATCCTTAGACTTTTAAAAACTATACAATGAGCCCTAGGAAAAAAAGAAAGATAGTAAGCCAAAATAAAAGGAAAAACAACACAAAAGAAGGAGCAAGTAAAAGATTAAAGACTAATACAAAGAAAGAAGATGATTTACAAGCTATAAGAAGAGAGAACTTCGTCAGCGCTTGTAAACAAGTTTCCTTCAAAAGCTGTTCCGACCACCGCTCAAGATTATTGTTGATTTACGCACCAGCTTGCATCAAAAATGGTGTATGTAAACATAATAATGTAAGTTGTTTATATTTCTTTAAAATTATCAGTTTACTCAATAATGTCTAATACAGATTGTTAGGTAAATTTGTAGTCTGCCTGTTTTCATCATATTTTATTGCGTGTTTCACCACCATCACAACCACCATTCCTAAGATATTCTCAATAAATATGATAGAAAATAAAAGTGTAGTTTGAACATCCACCTAAATCACTCCATAATATAATATGCATAATGAGTCCTACTGGGTAACAGTATTCTTGTTCCAATTATCATGTCACTGATTTTCTGATGATTATAAATATTTGTAGCCAAATAGCGCAACATGTAATTCCATATTAAACTGAATAAAACATTAAAAGACCATGCACATAAAACCTTAGTGTAATGGAATATTTCAAAGCCTTGATTGGTGCCCAGCAAGAATTTTGAAGTTATAATGTTACAACCTTACACAGATGGCAGGAAAATAGCAATGTTGAGATGTTAGTAAACTTTGCCTTTAAAGATAACCTAGTGATCTTGGACACCAAATTTAAGTAAAGGAAGAAGTGTCACAGTATGTGATGCAGTTTATCTTGACTAAAAATCACAAAGTTTCAAAGACATACAATTTATACATAACTTCAACATTAATTCCATCTATTAAATGTTAAGAGAAAACTTCAATTCAAAGCAAAGAAGAGCTCTTGTAAAAAACTTCTATGGTTCACAGAAAAAATCGTTATATGACTTTAAAGAAACTGGTACCAATCTATGGTATCTACTACATTATTACGAAAACCAATAAAAACAACTTATGACTCAAGAAAAGTATGATAATATGGAATGAACATTCAAATCAAATCAAAAGATAGTATACAAATTTAAAATTATACATACTAACATATATTGGTGAGTTACTTGAAGAAAGTAGAATCCTAATAAACTACGAAACTAAAACAATGCACACAAAGACAGAGGCCCTAAGCAAAATCCATAGACAAAAATATAAGACAAGAGAAAAACTACAAAGGGTTACAAATAATAGATCATATAAGTAAATCAAGTGGAATAAGGAAATTTAAAAAAATATTAAACAATAACAGAGAGTTACTTCCAAAACTAAAAAACTAAACCAGGTATGACAACACAAAAAGATCTGATATGCGCACCATAGCTGCTGAGTTCTATGAAACTCTACATAAAGCAGGTTGACACGACAAGATATTGACATCCACAACAACACACCAGAGATACCAGTTAAAGAAGTTAAAATAGCAATTGAGACACAAAAGAAAGACAAATCCCCCATCCCAACAACAAAATAAATGAACTCTTATTATACAACAAATGATTTACTGCAACAGCACTAACAAAAATATTTAATGATGTTCTAATACTTTAAATTTCCTTTATATTTCCAGACAGGCTCACAGCAAATGCCTGTGTATGCTGAAGAAGCATTTAAAATAGAAACTAAGACTAACTTGTGGCTGGAAGCTTTGGAAGTATGCCAGTTATGTATAACACCAGTACAGTACCTGTCTGCAAATGTTTTGAAAGAAGTTGTGGAAATTATACTGGTAATGTATTTATTTTAAAATTATTTTGTTCACAGGAATCTAAGAGTTCATTGCAGACATATGAAACCAAAGTACTAAAGCTATTTTGATAAAAAATCTATGGGACCAGTCTGGAGGTATATTCCTCCCAAATCAGTTTATAAATGATCAAGTTCTGAAGTAACAAACATAAAAATAAAAAAGTACATGTCGAATTTGTAATTGCCTCCTTTTTTTTAATTGCTTAAAAATACTTCTGCAATTAAATTTACAATTATTTTGCCAATTTATTATTGTTTTTCCTTTTTTCATTCATAACTTACAGTATGTAGGTACAGTGATTACATAACATAACAATATTTATTTTCAGAATGCACATGATGATGATTTTGGTGGATGTGCAGCAAGAGCCGTAATAGACAAATGCCAACAAATACTGTTCAATAATTTTACAACCCACACTCCATGCATTTCAAAAACTATAAGGAAATGCTATGAGAAATTCTTAACATCTCCCATGGACCTTAGAGAAAAGACATTCACAAATCGTAATGAGTTTGAATGTAATAAAGGCATTGTAAAATACTGCATAAATAGATTAGAATATGAAATTAGTTCTGAAAGTAAAGATGGACCCTTCATAGACAAATATAAACACATTCCTGAGACTATGCAAGAATCTGTACAAGGTTTGCATTGGCAAAAAGAGAAATTTGAAATATATGAACTGTTAAACAGAACAGAAAGAATAGAGAGACTTATGGCTGTATTAGAAAGTATTGTTGAATTACTGCAAATTGATTTGGCTATTTGGCGTTCAAAGTTAGTACAAAACATAAATGATAAATAATTACAAATGGTTGATATATGAGACAATTATTTAAAAAATACTTAAATATTTGTGCACAAAATGTTGCAGATATAAAAGTAACTTGGGTCTTCACATCATGGGATCTCACAAACCATTAATTACAACCTTATTATGGTCAGACAATGTTGTGTACACAGGCGCTATAACTTACAACTGCCGCCAAATACTTGAAATCTTTGCAAACATGGTCCATTTAAAATATCCAGAAAATCACATAAAAGTAATGATGGTAAGTTTAGAAATAAATTCAATGATTTTGCATATATGCACAAAACTGTTTCATAATTAATAAACATATTTTTATTTTCAGACTTTGTTTAATGCAATAGTTCAAACATTTTATATATGTGAAACAAATTCTGATAAGGACTATCCGAACATTGGACATTATTGCAGAATATTTGCAAAAGATTTTTACAAAATCATTTCAGGTATGGAATAATAGCATTGACTTTCTTCAATTTCGTTGTAACACTGCTATTACATTTCTTTTAATAATATACAATAAAATTGTACTGTAGAATTTCGCTTCATTATACCACTAAAACAAAAATGTATACAATGTGTAATGAAAATGTATTCTTTCATATCTTGTGAGTGGGAAATTTAACTAGACATTAACCAATAGCTGCTTCTGGGTCTGTCTAAGATTTCTGAGTATATGCTAATGATTGAATATAATATAGAAAAACCACATAAAAAAGTCAAGCTCCCAAATACATGGTAAATAAATGTATTTACAATCTTATATATTAACTGGTGTATAACATTTACAGACATTAAAGAGATCCTATGTTAGTAGTAACCAGAGCTGCAAACTGAAATCATGCTTGGCTTGAAATATATATATTTTTTTGCATAGGCTACTAAAAGCCATGAAGTTAGCATCCTCATTTGTAAAATCTGTTAAAAGTAAAAATAAATATATATTATGTTTCTTTTAATGCATTTTACTGTAATTTTTAACTTATTACTTTTCCAGCAAAACCTCAAGAATCTATTATAAGGATATTGGAACATATCCAACCAACCTTTATGCAGTACTTAATTGGATTGCTGCACATCCAGAATCTTCTATCTACTAATGAAGATTGTATTATTAAAATTCTAACACACTTTTTGAATGAAGCACTTTGGAAAAACTATGAAGAGAGTGACAATGAGATACAGTTTTCAAAAAAACTATTTATCAAACCAAAAGAAATTGAAAATAAATTGGCATATCTTTCCAATAAATGGGATAGATTGCTAAAAGAAAATTATTGTGTGGAGCTATCATATCCAAAATTGTCTCCACATCTTGAAGAAGATTCTGAACCTGATATAAATAGTATAGTGCATGCTATGTACATTACTTTAGAGGCCTACTTAGATGCTTACAGTGTGCAAGATGTTCAAGAGATATGGGAATCATTGAATGAGCAGTCTACAAATGATGATGATACTAACAGAACATTGCATAACATTGAAGCTAATGAATACTCAGTGACAGAAGATTTTATTAAAAAATATAGGGGCATTTACCAAAAGAATGAAGAACTAAAGTTGACATTTCAGGATCTTAAGAATCGTAGTGAACTACCAAGTGTTATGACAGTGTTTGAAAGAATAAGTTTATTGGGGTTATAGCACAGTAAGATTTTTATGATTATTAAAAGAAAAGTTGGACTTTTGTGTATTACTGGATATTTATAAGATACCTTTGTACATAATTTAGAATACAGATGCATCTAATTTATTATTAGCCGGGTGGATACTCAAATGAAACAAGAAAATTGT
This sequence comes from Manduca sexta, assembly GCF_014839805.1. Taxonomy (NCBI): domain Eukaryota; kingdom Metazoa; phylum Arthropoda; class Insecta; order Lepidoptera; family Sphingidae; genus Manduca; species Manduca sexta. Next base: position 15,147,863 of record NC_051140.1, read on the forward strand.
CATAAGAGACAATGGAAATTTCCTTCTTTTATAATTAATTATATTTTTATTAAATATTACCAGGTCAAATTAACTATGATGACTCACATAGCCCAATTCATTGTTTCCAACTCAAATATACATTATTTATCAAGATATAGGGCCTATGCATCAAAAGTATTGCAAAATTAAATATGACCAAACTACACACTATACTCTTACATTATACCCCTTCCAAAAAGTGGTCAAAATAAAAGAAACATTTCTACATAAGTTTTTATTTTCTAAAACCTAGGGGCAAAATGTCCTCGTGACTTCTTACTGCGTTTTGCTTTCTCAAGATCCACAGTAGGATACTGAGCTTTCAATGTTTCCATGTCTATATTGGGGAACCGTTTCAACAAATGCTGCACATGATTAAAATCCCTGTTGCGAGCTTTTCTCTCTTCGTTTCGTAATTTCTCACTGTACAACCTTCTGAACTTCTTTACTGCCATGCTATTAATGAAACCATGGTCTAAATATGGCTTAACCCAACGTGTGTTCATAAATTGTGGTAGGTGGTATTCGGATGGTTGATATTTCTCTTCTAAGCCTATAAGGTTTACAACATCCTCAACAGGTCTCTCACCAGTTTCACCTGTTTCGAGTTTGTAATAAGCGACATTGCGTTCTCGGATTACTGTTTCAATATTGTCCATGGACTCTTGGACCTTATCAATTCTTTCAGGATTCGGAAACGAGTGCATTTTCTGTTTGTATTCTTCTTCCATAGTGTACAACATGTTACGTTCCTTTAATAATACAAACCACAATTTGTGTAAATCTGAATTAGATTTTATTCTCAACTCATCTAGTCTCCAAGATCTTCCAACTCTTATGTTATTTTCGTTCCAATTTTTCTTATTGTCAAAAAAATCCATCAAGTCCTGCATTTGGTTTGTTGTGTGTATATATCTTCTAATTACAGGGGCAGCGGCAGCGTTTATGCAATTTTGTGAGCGAAGGTAAAGTATTGGAATATTTCGAAACACATTTCCGATAAGTGAAGAATTCATTATACTATAAATTGTATTCAAAACCAATGCGAAAATTTATTTTAGTAATTTTTAGGTTATAAATTGTATAATCTAAATTTCTCAACTGACGTCTGGCAGCTGTCTAAATTCACCATAGAAGCAAAAATATAAAATTGAGAAACAATAGAGAAACATGTAAAGGTATCTCTTTGCACTAGAGCTACAGCGCCATCTTAAATATAGAACTCGTAAATATCTTGAAATTAGAAATTTTATAAAAAAAATATTAAGGAAACAATCAGTATTACAATAACAGTATGTGGTTGATAGCTCGTAGTAGAAAATAATTCCTAATAAATAATTTGATAGATATTAAAGTTTTAAAAAAATTATACAGTGTTAAGGTGGATAAATTATTTTGTAGTCACTAGATGTCAGTAGTCGGTTCACGTTTCTTTTTGCACAGTCGCGACATGATAGAAATTTGAATATAATTTTTACTGCTACGTATAACCTAAACATTTTATTGGTGCTAGGTAATGGCATGTAGAAAACTTTTAACTAAAGTACTTGAAAGTGGCGGGACCTGGTGAAAAAAGTTTCATTACAAATGTAAGTTGCGTATATGGACAAATAAAAGATTGCACATTCCTTTTTATTGTTTTTTATTTTTGATTTACATGTAAATAAATAATAAAAATTATGGTAAGTACGTTATTAAAGAAAATATGAACAAAAGTCTCTTTCGATCATAAATGTTTGGTTTCGATTTGAGTAATAACATCGTTTATATAAAAGTATGGATAATATTTACGTATCAATATCTATAATTAATATTTTATACTTATTTAAATATAGTTCAAGTATAATTTATAATTCTTTACAAAAAATTTTAAAAAAATGTTTATACAATAAATAACTACCTGTTTGTATTTTGACGTTTTGAAATAGCAATAACTAAACGATGTAGGAAAAGTTTAATGTCGTGGTGTAGGTTGTAAGTGGTTGTTGGACGTATTTTTGTTTAATATCATGGGTATAAGTTGACAAAACAGCCTAAAAAGTGAAAACATTTCAGCGATGTTAAAGATTACTAGACTACGTTAAGTGTTTTAGTGAAGGAAATTGCCTGTTTTTGTGAAATGCACTTTGTGTTTTGTGCGCCAGTCATTGTAGAAGAAGCTTATTGAAAGGTAAAAACAATAACTGAACTCGTCTTTCGATTTCCTTCAAAAGTTTTGTTTGACTGTTAGCGCATTTGTTCCGTAATGCTGTGTCTTTGAATATTAATTCCCATATATATTTCTATGAAAGTTTACAAATTTCGAAATATTTAAAATAATTACATATATTTATGAAAATATCTTTGATAAATGTATAAGTAACCTGTAAGATTTTTTTGGTTACATTTTACATGATAATACATTTAATTTCCTTTATAAGTTGAACAGTTTATAATAAATTATAACCTTAATAATTTATTGTTCTGTAAGCCTAGCTGTCAACAAGTATGGTATAGTAAACATAAAGTGAACTTGAAGCTTCACCTATAATTGCATTACCGAAGTATTACCAACAGACACTTAATAGTAAATGTACTTAATATCATTCTACAAATATGTGAAGCAGATTCCTAGTCCAGGAGTAATATTTAACAGCAAGCAATGCTTGTGTTCATTGCTTGCAGTTAAAAATTAGTTATTGTATGTGAATAGTTAATAAACAACTATTGATCTTTTATTTATAATTTTTTTGGTTATGTATGTATTATTTTAAAGTGTTTATAATAATCACACTGTGTAAATTCTCTATGTCTCTGCTTATAAAACAAAACTGAATACTTTATAACATAAAAGTTTAAAAAATTGAGAAGTTAGTTCTATTGATTCAGTCAGAACGGTCATTTTATAAATAAATATATCTATATTTTAATGAAAATAAATATTTATTATCAGTATTTTTTGGGTAAACATTTATAAAGGTGTAAACTAAAACATTTTGCGGTGACAAAACTTCTAAGACCATTGAAATTGATAATAGTCATGGTGTTTTATTTGTTTGTATGTGTTTTATCTCCATTACCACATCTAATTAATAATTAGACACAACAGTAGATAGACATTATATTAAATATATATCATAAGAATTATATATTGACTATGTAGTATATATTTGTGGAAGCTCAGGGCAGATACATTTGTTTGACTCTTTGCTGTCTGATAAATTAACTATGATACAGACATATTTCCCAGGGATATAGAAGGATTGATGTCAGTAGGCTAATAAAAAACAATACCTTTGATCTTTGTGTACTAAACAATATATTGGACAGATAATGATAGTGGTATGTGATATGTTTGATGACAAATGGGTCAAAATATATAAAATATGTAGAATATATTTTAGATTACAATAATCTCAGGCTTGTTTTATATACTGTCCCACTGTTGGGCGCAGGCTTTTTCCTATTACTGCTTAGTCCATGTTGGCATAGGGCGGATTGGCAGACTTCACATATGCCCAAAATTCCTATAAAAAAGTTCTTAGATATGCATGTTTTTTAACAGTGCTTTCCTTCACCTTTAAAGCAAGTGACAAATTCACAAAGAATACACATATAACTTTGGAAAAGTCAGAAGTGTCTACCCTTGGGTTTTTTAACCTGCAGACATTTATCTCGACAGTCCATTCCATTCTTAACTAGGATATATCTACTTATTATAATTTCAATATTACATAGAACAATATCCAGTTGTGTACTGTTATGCAGTTCTTTTTTATTTTAAGTTTTGTATAGTACTGTTGTTGTTAAGGGTAGCTGTATCACTGACCATTTGGCGAGCTGCATGCCTGTCTCATTTACAGTTGCAATAAAAAAGAAAATCATTAACACAAACAATTCCAAAAAAAATACAGGTGGGTTGCTGACCACTGAGAAAAGAAAATTAGATAGTGTATTTTTTTTTGTGTGATAGTGTCACTATACCACTCAGGCAACCAAATAATTTATGGTGTTAATATATATTTTTTTATTTACTAGCATTTGCTTGTGGATTTGGTGGTGGTACCTACCCAGGCAGACTCTCACATGTAAGAGACCTACAACCAGTCTATATCATACCCAGGGTTTTAAACTATCTCCATATCAAATTTCATCAAAATCCATTTGTTAGAGTTTATTGCGTGTAGACAGACAGATTCAGCATGAGACTCTTATAATATGTATGTAATTTTTCATATTGCATGAAAACATATTCGTATGTTTATGAAACATTAACATTAGTTGGCTCTAATACTTACACAAATCTAGGTGAACTTGTGTAATACATAAATACATCAAATCAATTACGTCTTTGGCGTATTTCTTATGAAATCAGAAAAGCAGTGGGTTTTCAGGTGCTCTATCGCCCTGTCTTCATTGGCCCGCCGATCGAATTACACCATATACGTCAAATAAATTAACTGTTTTGTGCACGGTCATTACGCGGCACTGGCTGTGACTTGCGACTCTAGAACGTAAATTACTATCTTCCTCGTTGATTTGGCTCCCTGGCAAGGCTATAAACTTTTTTTATACAGGATGCCTTTGACGCCACCTGACGCGATTTTTGCAATGCTAAGAGAATTCTTGCGCTTATCTACGCCACGGTCGCAGTAATCATTGCAAATTGCTTATACATATTTAAAGCCTGGCCTCGTTTTGGATCTATATTATGTTTTCGTCAAAATTATTAAAATTTTGAGTGCTTTGGTAAATTTAACTAACATGCATGTTATGAATAATTGTTTACAATTTCCTTTCCCAACTCGAATTCTGACGTAATATTTATGTAATTTATAACAAAACAATTCGTACCAGTGCGGTCAGTGTGATGCAAATAATATAGAGCAACTGTGAAAACATGCAAGCAGTCTGAATGAATCATAAAGCAAGAAGCCATAGATTAATGGTATGACATCATTAAACTTTAGTTAATCGAGAGCCCATGACGCAATCGAAGAAAATCCGTACAGTGATCTAAACGACACGTACACATATTAAATTAGGCATTCGATTCTCGATGCGTGTTCAATTTATTGGTCGGATATATAATTTATTACAACGAAGTAATGTTTAGTATGATTGTCACGTCCCACTTACTATATCTGTCATCAACGCGCCATGTACTTACACTGGATCATCATATAGAATAGTTGATTAAATCAGGCGCCGTCGCATTGTTTAGGCGGGGAGTGCATTATCTCACATGCTTGTCAGTCACACGCTAGTCGGCAGTCGCGTGTGACGTGAGACATCTCGGTTTGCGTCGTCTGCGTCGTGCCCGAAGCAATGGAGATGCCATTGTATTCATACAATATCTAACCGTAGTTAATGGCATCTCAGATGTCTGCTAGAGCTCAGTAAATACGTCTTTTACTAAAAGATATTTAACGATCATCTCGTTATCCCCATTCCTCGCTTTACTCGATTAAAATTCATTTTAAACTTCGTTACTTTATTCATATTTACCTTTTCCATTCGTTAAGTACATATTTTAAATAATATTATACTAATGAAACCGAAATATCGAAAGTAATTACTATAGTTTTTCTTTTGCAGACAAACTATGAAAGTTTATAATTGTAAGCTTAGTTCAAACACCAGTACTTTTAATAAATTTTATTGTATATTTTACAAAGTTTTCATAATTTACAAACTCATACAGTAAACATTTTGGTGAACAACTTTCGCCTCTACATGGGCCTTTTAATTTAACGTAAAAATCTGAATAGATTGTTACGGATAATATAATAATTTAGCAGTTCCTAAGCGTATTTCGAGAATTTCTTGGTGCGTTTTTCATAGGGACAGAGATCAAAGCCTTCAAGAAGAATATAGGCACTCATTCCGTAGTATTTGTTAAAGGCCTACATTCCATACTGGCTTATGGTTTTCCATTTTCTGTAATGAATTCGTAATGTTGACATTTATAATCCCATTAGATTAAATTCTAATGTACGATAGCCATGCCACAGTTGTTTATATGTGCTTTAATACTACAAGTTATAGATTAATCAGAGATATTACACATTACTTTAAGAAATACCTACTAAATCTATACATTATGTCGAATTCGAAGACTGTTTTAAAAGGCCATTCGTTGACTTTACCTTTTTTAAAGTAATAGGGGACCGGCCTATGCTCGATTTTGTACATTATTCTATATGTAATGGTTAATAATACGAAAAAGAAGCACTCCTGCGAAAACTGCATAAATATTGCTTAAAAAATGAGCGAGTAATTCATATTTAAAATATTGTAACGTGCCGAAGTGGGCGCGATGTGGGGATATCGCTTCATCTCTTTCTGTTGCACGTGTCGTAATTCCAGATGACGTCACATGTGGGTATTTCGTCTCTTTTCTGTTTCTTGTTAATTACCCCTTCTACTGAAATTCAAAGACTTATAACTTGCTGATTTTTTACCGGATTTCAATAATTCCTTCTGTGTTATAATTTATATTATTTCAATATTTGATAACAGTAAAGAACAAAAATGAGTCCGGTACCCTATTTTAAGATAAATATACAGTTTTACTATGTTCTTCGAGCATATTATGATTGGCTCGTCCAGTTACACCATAGTATCTACTTATTATGCTATCCTAATTTTAACATCATATTTTTTATTCTATTAGCACGTTCACTACGTTTTTATTTGTAAATCATTTGAATAGTCAAGGCTTTCTCATTTATTCAGTAATACATACTTGTTAAGTAGAATTTTCCGCTTGATTGCATGACATTGTTGACATGTGAAAAGACAGTAACAAATTAGTTTTTATTTTCACTTCATAAAATTAATGTAGTTTCCTCAACTGGTTACTTGTAAAATATCGGTGCTTGTAAAGTAAAAGGTCACGGGCAGTTAGTATTTTTCCCGCTTGTACTCACCGCACGATAATTGCGTATGTAGGTAATCATTCGGTGACCGCTTTATTCTAGAGAGGTCACACGTTATCTAAAACAGCTGTCCGCCGCACTCGCCCTACAATGGACTCGTTTGCGTCCGCATCGTTGTAATATTGTTTGTAATTTAAAATATCGGGCCATGTTGGCGGTTGGCATGGTGTGGCGGTTTATTTTCCAGCTCAGTTGTAGAGTTATCCGAGGTGTATTGTTGCGTTGATTAGATCAGGGAAGCTTTGTTCCGAGTAGAATGGCCGGCTTCACGCCGCTATCGTCCGTCGGCCGCAAGCCCCCGCGCCCGCACGCGACGTGTTTCGTGAGTTTGTGACCGCACTCCACACTTACCTGTTGTTAGACGAGCCTTCTGTTGACGACCGCGCCGCACTTTAACGTCTCGCACGTTCGTTTTTCTCAACACGGTACGCTTTATTAATGTAAATGAACTTAACCCGTTTACAAAAGTTTTGGTTGACTTTATACCAAAATACCAAAACGAAAACATAATATCAGTTTTAAAAATAAATCCAATTTGACACGGATACTCGAAGATGGTGAGCAAAATCCGGCTAAAAAATCGGGACACGGTTGAAAGGGCGTTAACAATACGCTAATGGCTTATGTTTGCGAGGACTGTCCTTGCCAGCTTTCCAACAGGCTCTATTATAACAGTGGGCCCCTGTGCGCTGAATTGGCTAAATGTTTTGTGCTAGCGAAAAGATTTAAGATGACGGTGAAATTGTTAAGAAAATTGATCATTTCCAGTCGAATAAGTTGCCCTTGTTATTCTCAATTTGGCTGCCTTGTTTTATTGTTTTCAGATTGATTGTGCATTATAAATTTTATTTTGTAAACAAGGAGCCTTATCACTTGCTACGTCAATGAATGCGTTTGTTTCTTATGTTTTAATATGGTATTTTACTTTTTATATGTAATTTATATTTATGTAATAACTTATAAATGAAAATAACACATAGTAAGCTCTTTATGAAACAAATAAGCGTTTGTAGGAAATTTAAAAGAAATAGTTTTTATTAATAGCTTTCTTATTTTTAAAATATTTATTTGGAATTCATATCTTGGGGCTATAATTACCTAGATGAGAAAATTCGGCTCTCGTTTAATTATATGTAAATTATAAGGAACATTGTTGATGCTAAAATTGCTAATTTCTTTTTACATTGATTTATTCAACATAAATACATAATAACTGGAATGCGTCATTATGTTATGATATAAAAATAAGTTATTTTTTCATTGAACATGGAAAATTTCTTATAATAACACCCTTCAAAAATAATACAACTGTGTAACTCTGTAACAAACCTAAAAGTTTTCTAATAAAATCCAAATGCAATCTGTACTTACCGCTGAAATACGAGTTCTTTTGTCTTATACTTTTAAACATTCCTACTTTTCTGATATGGACTTTTTAGAATTGCTTTGCGTTATAATATTTATAACTGGTCCTCTCATTGGTCTGATTGTAATCATTCAGCCGCAGTGTATTCGGACTTTCTTCTCGGAATGTTTCTTTTTTTATAATTTTGTTTAATTTACAACAAATGTCCAGGAGTTGTCATATTTATTTGTTTAAAATATATTTTATTTACCTTTTAATTTTACTTAATTAAAAATCGAATATAATTTACTTCTATACAATATTATGTTTTATGCAACAAAATTTGATATGCGTGATGAATGCGCGATATCGCGGGCCGAATGTTGTGTGTAGTGTGTAAGCGATATGTGCACGTCACGGGGCGCGGCGATCAATCAAGCGCGCGGATGGACGAGCGACAGCCCATTAGGGCGTCCGCTCCGTCCGGAGGGCTCAGGTGCCGCCTCATCACCTCACACCACCAGATGACAGCCTGTGCCCTTGTCCTATTCAATCACGAGCTGACTACGTGATTCATTGTTGCGTGGACGCTACAGCTGCTGTTTTACTAACCTATCTCTATAAAAATGTTCCTATGTCATAGTTATATCCGTTATCCTCTTACACTACGTCAAGTTCCGTGAGATAGTTTGACTCTGGTTAGGCGGACTCGTTCGTGAAATAGTGTCGCCGTTTCTTACTGAATAGGTTGAGAAGCGAGTATCTATTTAGGGTACTAAACTTCAAGTTTCTCCCATCGCCTATGGTTATTCAGAATACCAAAAGTATATATTATGAAGTACTATTAACATTAAAAAAAAAAGATATATAGTTTAGTGAAAGAAAAGGGTGTTTGTGCTTGCAGAAAAATCAGCACATGAAACACAACAGCAATGTTAAAACGTCTACGAAGTGGCTTTATGGCATACAAATTGATATGTTGATTTAATGATTGCTACGACTTCCAAAAATGTTAACTTGACTTCAGTAACGCAGCTCGAAACGTGGATGCGCTCGAGATTTCAGTCATTACATTTGCCATGCGAGATAGGACTCATGACGCTAGTACAGAATCGTTTTGAGCTATGGAAGTTACTAAAATAGTCGAGGTAGTATAGTGTTTAGAATATCGGGACCACAGAAGTTGCTGCTTACAGTACTTACAAAGACTATTGTGAAATCATTGGTTTGCCTCGTTTGAATGAGTAAGATTATCGGGAGCCCCTAAAGTTATAACCCTCCAAGCCCAGACATAATACTGTTCCTTCGGGTTTGTGGTCGTTCATTGGCAGTAATCACTTCTACTACGTGACCGATATGCACACTACTATCACCAATTGGACCATACTATTGTCATGTATACGAAACATCATTAAACACAACAGCGTCTTGGGCACGTGGTTTCTGTACAATGGAGTGTGTCCATTAATTAGAGCAACATGTTTCATAGAAATGGACATCGGCCGGTTTCGTGCGGTGCTCGGCGTTCGCTATATCGTGTAATTGATAGCGGCACTACGGTCATTTTTAGCTTTGTCTAAACATTACTCGTTCGCGGAAAGTGGACTTTTGGTACGGCGTCGTGTTTCAAAGGATGGATTGCGTGCTATTTTTGTAGTCTTTTAGTTGGGCGTGTTGCTTTGTTATATTATGTTTTGTGTATAGTATATTGTGATGAAATATTGTTTCTAAATTCAATGTTGTTTCAATTTCCAAACTAAAAAATGCATACTGGATTCGGAAAACTAAATGTATTCAGTTACAGGTCGATTGTATTTCTCCTAAGTTATTCCCGAATAATGGAACTATTTAAATACACTAGTTCTATTTATTTAAATTTAGTCATGGTCATTTAGTTTACAATTAATGTTCTTAGAAGATTTTGTGTCCAGTATGGCGAAGACTCGTAACCAAGTCTATGAATCTTTCCGAGTGATTAATTAATCAATAGCATATATAATAATATATGCTATTGATAGCCACCATAGATTAAAAGTTGGTTAACTGCGGCACTTCTATCAAAATTTATAGAAAGATCAATAATTTAACTGAAGTAATTTAGATTTTGTAACCAAGTTATCATTACAAAATCAGTTCTAATTTCCCTTGTAAGTATGAAATGCACATATATAAATAAACCGCGAAACCATCCTCTTCTGGAACGGCTTATCCTACCGTTTCGCATTTAGATGGAGCCATTCACCTTTCGCATATGGGCCGTTAGAAGAAAGATAGGCTCGATAAGGCAGTGCGCGCCACCCAGCGCCCGCGCTCACTTTGTTTGAGATAAACTTGCCGCGTTAAATATGCGCGTCGTACGCAGGGCTGTCTTCCATTTGGGTTAAATTTAATTTGTAACAATAAAATAAAGACTGTCTTTATGGAATGTAGCTTTCTATAACTTTCTGTTTAATTATATCTGGTACTAACGTCAACTCATTGTGATATTCCAACTTAAGAAGTGAATATAAATTTACCTTTTGCGTTTGTAACAGGAACCCAGAATTGTTATTTTGGAAATGTTTTCTTGTAACATCATTATAAAAGTGCTGTGTTATATCGTGTTTGAAGTTAGTTAATATAAAATTTTAATGTCTTTAAAGTAGTATTTTAGTATGTATTCATTGTTCATTGTTATGCTATAATATAATACTGTTTTAGGGGCTCTAGTTTTAATATGATCAATGAACGAAAAAAAAGGAATAATATGTTAATTAACACAAAGGATTTTGCTATACATAACGAATATACAAATACCTATGAATTTTACAGTAATGTACGAAATGAATCAATGTATTGATAACGGTCCCCATACTAGGCAAGCCTATATCGTAGGGTCCCATAAAACCACTAAGAAATGCTTTTTACCAGAATTAGACTTTGTTTCTAATAGAAAATGAGATCATATATACATTACTAATAACATCTAGCATCCATCTCTTTAGTCTGTTTTTCCCACGTTTCCTACAATCGTGGCAACCCTGCTCTCTCTTTTTACGTCGTCTAAACATGAATAATAATGTACATACCAAATACCGACCTAATATAGGATAATTACATATAGACTTATCTGCATTCCTCTGATAAATTGTGATTTAATTGTGTGGGAATTTATCGATAATATCGCTTTGACGTTAGCTATTAGTGAACGTAAATTAACTCATCCAATAAGACTTCGTGTGTAGAGTAAAACAGAGACAAAAGCGATAGCGAAGTTGGATTCTCATATCAGAGTAGGTTTAGTTTATTGTCGTGAGTGCCAAATGCCCATGTTTACTGTCTCTACACAAGTCCGACTATAGGATCACGTTTAGCACTATCTAGAATATCGAGTTTATGTCTTATTACTTCTAAGAAGAATGATAATATTAATAACCAAGTTGATCACTTTTACAGAAACAAATATTACACTGTTATCTGTCTACTAGGTTTTAAAAATGTTTACTGACATAAAAATAACGTTATCTCTTACAATAAAGTCATAAAACAAAAACAACTTTTATTCGATGCGAAAATATTCTTAAATCTTATTGATGAAGAATAACTCCACACAACTAAAGGGAATTTGTGACGTCATGCATTGCTACCAGACCAATTAGGTCACTTGAGAGTACCTACATCATTCTAGACAGTTTTGGTAGCGTAGTTGTGTTGTAATCTCGGGTTTGATCCCCGGCTTGGGTAAAGACCAAAGGCAGTTGGCGAAATGTGGGTTATAACTCTGCCTTCTCCTGAAAAGGGACTCAGACGTGATGTTCTATGTATTTAGATAAACGGAAAGGGTTTTAGACTTCAGGGAATACGTCCAGCCACAAGTATCTCCGAAACCGCGACTTTCTAAGTGCCAGATGTCAGCTGAGTCGACAATCTGAATACCACAGTCGACCGACGTCGCTGCTTCGGAATGTCGGGACAAATAGAGCGGTTCTAGATTACTTACAAATTAATATCTTCTAACGAAAATCGATAGGGGATGGGTTTTGATTAGACGAATCATTTGTCAGACCGAGTCCATTAGTTAACATTGTTGTACTAGTATTTTGTGTTCAGGGTTTGAGATGGTTGGATTAGGATGAAAAGTTAGTCATTTAAAATGGAAGGTGGATTTTCAAGGCTTTGATTTTACGGCTTGTTTTTTTTTAATTGCACCACGATACGCGAGTGAATCCTGGTGAGTGTTTCTCAGAAGTTGTCGTATACAAATAGAATGAGACCCTATCATCATGGTCATTTAATTTTTAGAATCTGTGGATCATTTTTTTCAAAACATTTTTACGAGCACATTTCTTAGTTAAATGTTTGCTTAATTTTTCATTTTCATCAAAGAAAATATATTTTCGAAGAGACAGCTCAGAAGCTTATAAAAGAGCTTCGTACTGAAGTCGAATTAATAATAAAATGTAATTAGCATTTCAAAAGTAATATTGTCAATTTGTATTGTTTGTATAAAGTAAGAGCTCTAATTTATATCCATATTTATTAAGGAGCTAGCCTCGCCTGGAGCGCTCGCAACATGCTGAAGCGACCGTTATTCGAAAGCGATTAAGGTTAAAATTGAAACGAGGTATTCAGCTGATATTTTATTCCTTATTAAAGCAGAGTCGTCATCTAAATAAATATTTGAAATGAATCCCCAGAGGGTTTGGAACCCAGCTAAGTTTGTGGGCTTCAGGCGCGCGCTCGTTCGTCATATCGGGCTTCGGAAACGGGGGTTTGTAATTATCAAAGTGTATAAAGGAAATGTGCCTCACTCATTCATCTACGTTCATGGCGTACCGCTCGGCCGAGCGAAGTAAATTATTATGAACTATGTATGGCTTTTACAACGCGCACGACCACTAAAAAAGGATTTTTCAGAAAATTCTCCACCTGGAAGGTGAAAAGGGTGACGAAAATTTGTGAATTCATATAATCTCGGTAAGTGGTGATAAACTCCATGAGCAATTTTTACTCTGGTAAATTAATATAAGAGAGGAAAATTGATCATTTTATGATAATTCTGTTTTATAGTTTTAGAAAAGTAACTAGACATTTTAACTGCAAATTAATATTACAATATTGTTATTATACTAGGTGTTACTCGCGGTTTCGCCTGCATATAGACCCTTTCCCAAAATAAAAGTCCCTAAAACACTGTCCGACGGCAGTGCCTGCAATCTGTTTGAAAATATTATTTCCATTAAAAAATTACTAGGATGAGAAGTAGCCTATATTTTATTCCAGGATATGATCTACCGATGCGCCATATTTTATGCAAATTCGTTCAGCAGTTTCTGCGTTAACTTCTAACAAATATTCATTTTCATTAACTTTCATTTATAATATTACCAAGTGAGTACTTTGGACACATAAAAAACACTTATCTTGAGAATATTCATTTATAAAGTCATGATCAAAACGAAAAGACAACTGTAAATACAACATTTCGTCACGCGTACGCCAGGTTATATTTACACACTTTGCAATAGCTATTTCACTTCCTTGGTCTTATAAGTACAAATGTACATTACAAATATCAATTCCGCGCCGAGCTATAAAACTCGGCCCAATGTTTCACCTATATTGACTTCGGAACATTACCCAACGGCATACGAACAAATGATATTTCTGTAATGGTAAAATGTAATGCGAACTGAATGAAAACACGCGAGAACAAGGAATGTGTAACGCATTGTTCATGGCGAAACGTCGGAAGACCTTTGTTTCAGTAGGGCACCATGTTGGGAGCCATTTTATCTTATTACACGTGTCGCCAGAGGTCTAACGAAGCTGCCCGCCGCAATTGTACCACCTCCAGAATTAATGTATTTCTCGCCTTATAATAACCACTGGAGCTCGTACCCATCCGGTCTATGTGTCCAGATATTTTGCGCCAAATGCCGTGTCGTCGGATCAAATTTATACGTAACAAGGCCACAGCAATTTAATCCACAATGTCGTGGTAATTAACCGAATTTCGTCTTTAGGAGTGGCCTAATCACGCCTTAGCTAAGATGGTATTACATTAAAGTAGGATTCCGTTTCTCTAAAAAATCGTAAGCTTGTTGATAATTTTAAATAAGGTAACACAAATACAATACTCTGAGAAATGTAGCTTGCGAAAAAATCATAAAAATTAAATGAAAACTGTAAACTGTATAGAAAAGCGTTATTCTTCGGTGTTGATTATTCCTAGTTTCTGCGATGGACTGTTTAATTGTTTCAAAAGAGATCTACAGCGAAAAACAAAAGTACACTCGAATGGCAAAGCAAATTGTATCAAAAATAAAACAATTCAATTTCACACAGACCTTTGAATTCTACCAATATAATGGAAAATGTCTGAAACAGCGTCAAAATTTTTCTTTTCCCGTTAAGTTTCAATAATCATTGCATTTATTATTAGGTTATTGATATTGTGACACAATAACATGATGTTCAAGGTTTCAATCAACTATAAAATTAATTAATGCCCCTGTTACATTTTAATTTTTGGTCTCCTAATAATTACTTACAAATATTGTTTCGTCACTAACGCTCTGCCTGGATTTGACTTACATAGAAAACAAACGTTTATATAATATACGGTAGCTGCCCATTATAGAAATTCAGTCAAATACTTTCATCTATCTCGGCGCATCTCCGAGAGTATTAAAGCCTCTTTTCTTCTTAAGAGTGGATTAAAAACTTACCTAAGCAAACTTTTTCCAATTACACCTAAAATGGGCGGTTTTGTTTTGTGCCAGCATTGTTTCAATTTACATGGAAAGGGATACATTTATGTAATACTAAGAAAAGAATAAAGAAAATAACATTATTTCCCAAGGTTTCGTCCCTTACGGATGTAACTACATCTAAGTTTTATTTGAGTTTTGTGTGTCATTCGACGCGGGGAATGAAGGGTGGTAGCAACTTTTTAGGGTAATATCTATCTAAAAAGTAGCTGTAACAGTGAGTGTTACATTTCTTTGTCATATCTTAGTAATGTTATATGTATATGTGAAAGTTGGTGAAAATGTATATTACAAGTAAACGCAGAAACCGTTGAATGGATTTGAATTAAATTTGGCACAAGGATATATTATGACCTGAAATAGCATATAGTAGTTATTGTTATCCCGGTAATTTGATCACGGAGTAAACATTTGAATTTTAGTATAATTTTTCAATTAATGGCTTCATGGATAGATTACAATGATTTAAAGCCGTTTTCAAACCGTTTTTTTGTTGACAAACAAAATAACTCATTTGTAAGCACGTCAAATAACTTTGATCTGATTGGCCCATTTTTGACATAGATCGAAAAAAGCTTTTGGGATTATTTATTGAAAAAGGTCAATGATAACCTTTTCGATATTTAGCCTTCTAATTCAATAAATGTTTCCAGTATTTTTGTGATAATTGTAATAATGTGGCTACCTTCCTTTTACAAATATAAACTATTACTTAGTTATTAGTTTAATAATCTGTCAAATCACCATGACGTGAAATTAGGTCGAAGTTATAAATCCAAATCCAACCACGATTAAACACACATCATCACGGACGCGTATTTGGAGTATTTACAACAGTGGACAACTAATGTTATTTACGATCAAAACTAAGCCTTATAAATTGTTACATATATTTCATATTAGTACAGCAAAACACGGCAAAGGTTTAATTTGTTGCGTTAAGACCTGAATTCCGCCTGCCGGCCGCACGGTGCAGGAATACGGCCCGTTAATAGGTCCAAGCCATATGTGACCACAATAAAACGTCCGCGCACTGTGACCGCACATAACGCCCTTATTGCCGTTAACGCCATTAAACATTTGATGCTGTGTGAGTTTTGTATTCATATAAAAATGTGACGTCATGACTTATTCGATATTTGAATTATGTGCACCTTGATTTTAATGAAGGTTTTTTTTTGTGTGGCAGTAGCACTGGCCAATTACAATATTCGTGGAAAAAGTTTTAACGTTATATAGAGCGGACATTGAGAAGATTGTCATATAAAAATTTTGCGCTTATGCGATGGTTACTCAGGCTACCGTGAAATAGCGAAACTTCAATATAAAATATTTTACAATCTTTCCATATCGTGATTTGCACGTTTTTAATGCGCATATTAGCATAATATGTGTTAATATGTTATTTTTGTAGTAATATCTAAGAACACTATGACATCGTTTCACACGGACATTTCAAATACGACAACGACATATTACCAATTGATAATAAGTTTTGGAGCACAAATTTGGTCTATAACTAACTATACTGTTTTATGTCTTTGATTGCATGTTATATGTGCCTCGAAACGAGCATAATCTATGAATTTTATGTATATAGCAACCGTAGAGGACATCTTGTTCATTTTTATCTGGACTAAAGATTATCAGAACAGTATTTATAATAACTTGCATACATGATCACATGAATTAGAAAATAATATTTTTTAAATTTAATAAAAAAAAATTAATAAAATATGAATAGATACATTATAATCGGCTAATCATCAGGGTCCGTTGTGTATTCCCATGCTCGTTTGAACTTTATCAGTGAATTTCTTGTTACTACATCAGTTATCTGTGTGAAATGTCTTCGTCTTGAAAGTGCTGAGTATTTTTGTTCCGCTGCACTACATTACGTGTTCTTATCTAAAATGAGCCAGATTCGTTGTTTACATTATTTTCTATGATAAGGGGTAACCTACCGGGTTTTTTAAATATTTTGAACCATTTTTTTACTTTTAGCTGAAAATCGTTAAAAGTGGTCACCTAATGGTAAGTGATATTATTATGTGTAATATGCTCTGTACTATGAAAAGTCAGACTGTTGATTTTGAGTAAAGTAATGGGGGTTAGGAGAATAGGCGGTATTTATTGTATCTACTTTCTATTTGAAGTCTCAGAGATCACATGAAAAAAAAAAACAAGAAAAAAACATTTTATTTGGTTTTAGTAACATTATATAAAAAACAATACAAATGAAATAAGAACGAAATTAAAACTACAAGAGAAATAAAAAAAACAAAATGGATTTAGCACAGCTTAATGCTACAGCGTGAATGAAGCACTGATTTTCAACTGAACCGAAACGTAGCAGTAATAATGTTAGTTAATATCTGTTATCTCTAAGATAATGGAACACTGGACGCGCCGTTGCGTTATAGAGTAAACAATATAAGTTATAATATGCCTTATACCACATAAACTTAATTCAATGGTTGTTGTTAAATTATATCAAATACTCCAACGTATAACATTATAATTCGAGATAACGAAATTGTTAAAACTCATGTCACATAAAGTTTAGAAACCACCTGTAAAAGTACATTATCATATTGTTTTTCACAGTTAAGAATAAGGTGTAATATTAGACGATGCTAATAAATAACTTTTATGCTCTTCAAAGAATTTGTTTACGATGTGCTTACATATTACATGGTATCCCACGGTGTCCCGCCATCAATTATATTCAACTGGTATTAGGAATAACAAATGTTACGGGAACATGCTGGGTATATATTATTAAACAGGTACATATTTTGTTGCACCTGCTTGCTTCATTAATTGGTCCATGTATTTAAGTTCTTTCAAGTAATTAATTTAATTTCAACATATAGTTTAATTTTTTTTTTCTCTTTTAAAGCTTATAATATGAATATAGTTCGTACACCTCATGCTGCCCCATATTATTCCGTTTTCTCTTATATCCATCCCATGGTTGTCTGTAAGAGATTACCTTGTGCGATAAGACCGCCATTTGTACTTTTTTCTATTATCTTGTTCCATGATCAATGTCTCTGGTGTACAAGAAAGTGTAAATAAATAAATAAGTTATCCTCCACCTTTGTGCCATAGATGTATTGCAATATTCTTACCATAATTATGGAATAATTGGTATGGCACCTAAATTAGGCGTCGAAATGTGTGTGATTACACCTCTACCTAACTGTGAAGAGAAAAAGGTGTGGTGCTATGTATGTAATATGAACGTGATTTTATTTGAGGAATTCTTTGTCCTAGAGATCTATCTCTAGGACAAAGAATTCCTCAAAGACCGTTTTAATAAATTATTATACTATTAGCGAGTTTTGTTGTTAGTTGTAGTTTACACGCTTATTGACTTAGATCAGAATAAATTATGAGACTTGAATGCTCTATTGAATATATTAGTTTATTTTTTATACATACGAATTGACCGAACTGCATTTGCAAAAGTATTTAATATTATGTCCGTCAACGAAATTATGTTTTAGAGTTGTGTTTGAAGTATTTTAGGAAAGCCAGTATTTATAGTCAATGTATTTGCTAATGAGTTACAAAATCATAAAAATTCAGAATACCGTTGTCCAACGTGTGCTTAAATAAATTACTCTATATTGTATAAATACATTTTCAAATCCTACAAAGTTGAATCTCCTTTGCGGATTATATAGATTAAAATATCTGACACATTGTGGTCAAGATGCGTTTGTCTTTTACTTGATGCATCTGACTTTATCTTTCTTTTTTCTTTTTAAAATTACAGAGGACAAACATTAAAGTGATTCATTTGTGATGTTCACTGATCATCAATCGATAGTAATTGATACCAGATCTAGTTTTGTCTACTTTTTGCAAATTCGTGAATGAATACTTATCAATAATTAAATCCATAATCAAACTAGTAATGATTTATTAATGCCTTTATAAAATACGTTAAGCCGCGGCTAAGACATCTTAATATCGCAGTTTCTACGTGTTTTATATATTTCAGATACATTTTATTCTTTGTAATACTGGTATTAGTAAAATATATGTAGATATACATCTAAACTAATATATAAAGCTGAAGAGTTTGTTTGAACGCTCTTGTCTGACGAACGAATAAGACGTTTTTGATTTTTTTTTTCTTTAATAGGAAGGTACATCACTCCTGCGTTACTATAGACTACTTTTTATCCTGAAAAAATATAAATCGGGTCTTCCATCCCGGAGAAGCGTTCACGCGGGGAAAGGCGAGAGCAAAAGCTAGTGTAATTTATTTCTCATTTTATACATCTGACCATTCATTCTAATACTATTCCCAAATTTCGTTTTGCAACCGAGGAAAATTATGTTTAGTTTATTGGTGTTATATTTTTAAATTTAGAAGTGGTGTTTTAAGGGACATCTTATGAAAGAAAGAGCCTAATCGATTTTCTAGGCAATGTAATTGAAATAAGCCTGTAGCAGAAATTTTCAAAATAGACACTAAACATAGGAACTTCAAAAATAAATACATCATACAATTTTACACAAAGTAAATTTTCGCTTAAACTAAAAACGCGTACCAGAAAAATCTGTTACCAAGCAGAGAAACGATTCGTTACTAGGCTTCAATTATTGCCAGATTAAACGTGTTGCGTGTCCCATTATGCCTATTCCTTTTGGGATTATTTGTTACATAAAATATATATATTCTAAGTAATTAGGTGACATTCAACGTAATATTAATTTATTTTGACGGATATATACGGCTCCAATTAACTGAATATAATCATATTACTAGATTTATTTATTGAATTTCCATTGATGGGCTGTACCTTTGAGAGATTGATCGTTATCTCTATGCCCAGGATAAATACGGTTTGATCGAATTAAGGATTTCGTGTTTCTTATTCTTATACATTGCTTAATTTTATTGAGTGGTCATTCAAATTCGTTTCTTCTATTTTAACGCAACGTCGTTGCAATTTTAGGGATTAAGGTAACAACTTAATTAACCTTTATGCGATGGACTTAATTAATCAGTTTAATATGATAGTCAAATCTCTAGGATGACATTTTACCTGCGCTTACGCCAGATTTGCGTAAAACAGTTTTTCAAGCTTGTTGCAAACATGTTGGCTTTGCTTTTAGAACCGCCAGTCTATTTGACGTGAAAAAAAGTAATTCGATTCATATTGTGTTTAAAAAATAATGTATTCCATAGCATAGGAAATAGTAATCGAACCAGAGAACTCAAGTTTCGAAGCTCATACATACACTCTACTTAATAGGTGGTGACAAAGAAGTATACAAGAAAGTATGTAATCGCACAAATTTAATTTTTATAATGCAGTTTAGTAAAATGATATCTGTCAAGAACGAATAAAAAAAAACCTCATTGTTCTCATTATTAAAAACTCTAGAATATAAGAAAGCACTAGTTCTTTTTAGTAACATAAAGTAATATTTCAAGCCTTCATTGTTTTGTCTTGATTATAATTAAAATCTTTTGAATACTTTTTGTTCGCAATGATTAATAAGTTTCAGTGTCGTACATTAATATTTTATATTTATTACACAGATTCAAAAGATACAAAGTTATCAATATTATTATAGAACAATCGAGAAAATGCATTTAAGAGAAAAAATCCAATGCTGTTAGCTGTTAGTCAACTATATTTATCGTGAAGATGGCGAAATTTAAAAGAGAATTGAATCAAAATCCTAAATAACCATACAAAATTGCACGTTATTTAAACCATTATAATTAATATGTCCCTGCATTGAGTGAAACTAGAATGAAAAGGAATAATATCTCTCTTAGATGAAGTTGTTCCTGCAGTAAGTACATTTTTGTGGATAAGGTTGAGCAAAACGCTTGAGGAAAAATTAATCTACTGTCCGGGACCGACAAATATTGTTGTTTGGTCGCAGACTCCGGAGGCTATAAGTAATCTCGGCACGTTATGCACTCCGGCGGACGGTTTATTGGAAAAGTGGATGCCACGTTGGCAAAAAGTCGTAATGTCTTTACAAATGTCTGCTTGATACTTTGATTTATTGTCATATAAATTAATCATCATTTTTGATATACGATTTTAATACGATATTTAGCTTGTCAATTATGTAATTTGGACCAAAACTTGACAGTTCCTAAAAAAAATTATATACGTACCTATAGATTTATTTATTTAGGATTTAGAAGTTTCAGGTTTACTAGTGGTCTAGATAGTTTATTTATTATATAATCCGGTTTATATCTTCATTAATTCTTCATTAAGTTTTAGTACAAACATCTTAGATTTCATACTATAACCCCGCTATTATTTGATCCACATCTCTTTTGTTGACAGTACGCATTGAGGCACGCGTTCTACTTTAATATTCAAGTCATAATGTTCGTTTTGGTTCAATTAATTTATTTAATAAATTCTTAAAGCCCCTCAGTGTACGGCCTGTCTCTGCTTCGTTCATCTTGTTATGAATTTATATAGGCGGACGTGTTCAGAATTTATGCGCAGATGTGCTTTCTTAGTTTGCTCTCTTGCACTCGCGAGGTATTCAGGTGTGCCTAAGTCGCAGAATGTGAATCTCGCGCTCTCATGTCATCATTCTTTTAATTGCGTTTGAATTCTTTTGTTCTCGCCTTTTGAGGTGTATTAATACTTTCCCCATAGTGCCTTTTATAAAATATAAAATGTATTGTTATGTTCGTGACTCTTAACTTAATATTTAAAATGTGTATGTATCAAACAATCGCCATATTGATTTATTGTTCGTGAAGTTAAACTGAGAACCCTAAAATAATAAGATCCCAAATTATTTTTTTTTGTAAAGTTTCGATTGGGATAAAGGCAGGTGAGTTGGTCGGGATTAAAATTTCCACCCTATATTACAATATGTTTGCCCCTATCCCAATCGCGACGAAATAAGGTCCGTGAACCATGATGCCCCAGTTGTGCTTGTATCTAACCTCTCCATAGTAAAGCGTGAGTTTACGCATGTATGTATGTCTATGGTGTGTATTTACAAACACACCCTAACATTAAATTCCCAACATCCACATTAAAGTTGGTATTACCCACAAGCAATCCTGTAAGCACTGTAAGATCATAAAAGGACTTATTTGAGAATTGATTCGATTTCGCAGTTGTCAACTACTCCGTTTAGTCCTCACTCCAGAGAAGTAATCTTATATCGTACTTAGCGGTTGTAGTTGACAGCAGTTATGACAGCTCCCATCGCTTTGTTGTCTCGCGCAGCCATTGTCCGCTGAGGATCCCGTTTAGTTTTAATTAAGTTCGCTTTGACTGTTCATTTCCGATTGTGCGATCCCAGATCCCAGCACACTTTAAACACTTTTTCTATTGAAACTAGGTTTCAACTCTGCTACCTACTAGTTAATGTTGTCTCCGAGTCTCTAGGGGGATGCTTCATCGATATTCCGCCGGTAAAAAGTGGACGTTCTCGCCTTCGATTTTTTGCGTCGTTACTAATAACTTTTTTATTTTCACCTTAATGTTGATTATTAAAAGATTTTGATTAAAAATGGTCGGTTTAGTAAGAAATTGGATTCAAGTAAACAATAGAATAGAATTTTTGGTCTTTATCGTCTGTACGGATATATATTCAATAGCTTTCAAATTAATCACTAATACTGATTTAGAAAGTGTTACACGTATTTAACAGGCTCTTTGAACGTACCAACGTGTAATTAAAATAAATATTTGACACGAAATCCGGGTCGCGGTGGTTAAGCAGACATTTCTACCCTTTGAACAAGTTCTTGTTTATGTTTGCTCGTTAAACAAATAAAAGTGAAAATTCTGTCTTAATCTGCAGAAACTTTTATGTCGCCAACTGTGTTGAGTTAGAATTATTTTGGGTAATAATTAATAATTTGTAAACTTTGCCTTTGTTGGTATAATGTTATAATCGTTTAATCTCATTTTACTTGTGGCAACTGTGATTTAGATATCTAATTTTGTTTGCTTCGTAACGCAAAACCAATACTCTCGATATAAACAGCTAAGGTATGATAAAAAATTGATACGCAACAATATGGAAAATGTAGGTAACCAAAACAAGACATTATGTCAGCAATTACACGGCCTATTTGAATTCATACAGCGTACGCATAATTAACTGGCAGTTACCGGCGCTATTTGATTGCACATTAGCAATCTAACTTGATGCCAAGTCACGATTAATGGTACAACAACACTCTCATCTAATAGTTTGGACAGTAAATCTATACAATTTACCCGATCGTGTCATGTGTGAGGCAATTTATATAAATGGCTGTCTGGATTGTAATGATAGGCCAAATATGGTATAGCATAATATATTGTTCCATGAATTCTGGTTATCATTAACGTCGATTGTTACCTTATTTTGATTAACTTATGATGATTCAATAGAATTTGACATGTTGTATGCTAATTTGTTGTAATTTTTTATGGATGATACCAAACCTAACTCTTTTAATTTGTCTAACTTTCACTTTCACATTTACTAATATTTTGAAAACTATACAGAGAGATTAATTTAATCTGTATTAGCAGTTCTCATAGAAACTTCATATAATGGCTTTGATGGAATTCATCGTCTATAAACTCATTTAAATACAAATCTTTCAACTAAATCTGTAACAGCAAGGTTAAAATTCACATCTTTCCATATCCGCGCATTATCTATTATAATATTAACGTGCATTGTATAAATCCGAGTGGACGTTTAAAAAGTTAATTGCAACGTTGGCGACATTCCATTTGACCCGATAATGTGGAAATGCGCAAACGGAGTGGGCGTTATCTAACGCTTTTTATTCCATTTCCTTGGCTGCTTTTCTGCACCTGCACTCTTTGTGTTATACGATTTTATACGTCGTTCCACTTTTATTTGTTTCATTTTATTTTTATTTGTTTCTGTTACGGCCTAATACGTTATTGAACTATTCAGTTTCATGGCACAGTGTTAATGGTAATTTCATATCAATAACTGAATGTTGATTAAAATTGTAAGTTCTATATCAATAAAGATTTTATGATTATGTTGATTGGTATTATACTTATATGTAATGCTAACCATATTGAATATTGTGTTTACAATATTATTGTTTTCTTCTCAGTTATTTGTTTATGTATCGCCTCCTAAGGAAGACGAGCTATCGGCCTCCTGATGGCAAGTCATCACCGTCGCCCATAGACTCCGAAAAGCCACGGGCGGACCCACCCGCTTCCTATCGTAAAACAACTTTTTAAACCTCATTTGAAGAACGACATCTCATAGTGCCTAAGAAACACCGTGGGAAAACGTTCATAAGTTATCTATTTTGTAAATATACAAAGTAAAATACAGCACATTTTCTACGCTCCATTGCTTCGCTTGCAACGAAATTGTACTAAAATAAATTACCTACGTTGCATGTCATGCATTGCAAACCTTTAAATTTGATTTGCAGTGAATAAGTACAACACGGCTTTCCTCGATCTAAATATGATTTGGTACGTCTAGTTGTAGGTATTACCTCTGAGCTTTCCTGGAATATGTTTATAAAACCAGGAAATGTATTTCTCTGTCTCACAACTGACATGTGTTCCTAGTAAAGTTGATAGATTGTAAGCAAAACGAAAATCATAATATGATTGTTTTGTATATATTTGAGTAAGTCTTTAAGAATTAAGTTTTATTACAATTTCGTAATACGTTTCTTGTATGCGAATAATTTCAATTCTTTAGGTACTTGAAATTGTATATTATCGAAGAACCTTTCCGTTTTACTTTAAACGTAAGATTTAATCCCACCGGTTACGTTTTTATTTTAGTCTGTATACACATTTTATTTAAAACTAATTGATACATTTATAAAAGACATAAAAAAGTTAAAGAGCTTTATGTTGCAACAGTTCATATTCAGAATCTATTGTCTATTGAATTTTCATTTTATATTGCTACCCTAAGAATCAGTAGAATGTATCGAATTTATTCGCGCAATTCCTTTGAAAATACCAAACAACGAACAAAATTGTGATAAAGTAGCGAACTATGAAAAATATCAATAAACTCGGCTAACTCCTAAGTGACAAAGTTTAATGCTCTATTGGGTGTGCCGGATGAGTCCGAAAGGAAACGGTTTTAGCGATTGGATTTATTTCCTTTTATTTTGATCGTCAGCCGTCTCAAAGGTCGCAGTGTCATTAATCGCTTTATAAAGGAGTGCAAAGTGGGACGTACGAGCACGCTCAAGCGCGCCCTCTTAAGGTCTGAATTCATTATTGTCCTCAAACTGAGGATGCGCCTCAAAGAAACTGCTGACTTCTATACTACGCGAACGTCTCCACTGTTCTACGGTTTATTGCGTTTTCGGGCTCCGCATTTATTGGTATCGAACTTGGCTAAGATTGTAAAGCCGTATTGAAATTAGAATTTCCGCGGGCCCCTAACATTTTCTATTGCGCCTCGTGTTTGTCGTCAAAAAAGTAATTAATTCCAATCAGAGAATTCGTAGCGTTTTGACAAGAATTTATGATATTTTATGAATTAATTTCGAGCAAAGTAGTTGTACGCTTCGCAATTATACCGTACGAAACTTTTTAATGAAAACCACGCAAAATGTTTCTAGTGTTTTGTCTTCAGAGGCGCCCCGCTTTAATCTTGCCTGTTTATGTTTAGTCTAGCCTATTACTTGCACGGTGATGATTTTTTTTATCTCATTATTTAAAATCTTCTGCGGTACCATCATACTCCTAAACGGCTACAAATTCTACCGAAGTTGGGCTCAAATGAAGTTTTATTACAGTTCTTATTTTACTTAATTTTAACTTTCTTTAAATAAAATGCGTTTAAAGCAATTTTGAAAAACGATTTTATACTCGCTTTACTAGTTTCTAAAATAATTTAATTACCTACGATATTTCATTATCATGTTTGTTAGAGCTTGGTAATGTGTCCTAATATTCTAAATACATGTAATTTATGTTACATAACCCTTAGCATCTCTCGTTATTACGATAAAATATGGACACGAATTATGTGCCACTATAGTAACAAGTTACAGGAATTTTTACTCTGTAAATATATAGTTGAGTTGACTTACGAGTTACGACAACCGATAAACTTCATGCGAACGGTGAGTCACGGATAAAGTTAGTAAAAAATTAAAAGAGACTAATTAAATTTAAGAAATTCGCATAGCATATTTACACGATCGTATTAGGCAACTGTGTCCCTCTTCTAGTTTTTAAGTTTTAACAGACTGATATTTTATTAATAAGGCCGAGGCTCAGCTACGAGGGGTTTTAATTAAAATTCGTCCAACTCGCCGAGATAGGTTCCTCTAATGGAACTTATGAGAGAGTAACACTTGACAAAGCCTGAGATGATTTACTAAAGTTATGCTCGCAATAGCTATTTCTGCGTACCACAAGGCAGTTTAGCGTTGCGACTTGCGAAATGTAGTAGACGCCGCAATGTGTTTAATATTAATAATACTCGGCTTTCACTGTTTTTATATGAAATTTCCACAGCACTTGTGGTTTTACATGCTCGTTACTTATGTACACATATATATGTTAGTCTTGTCTAATGACTTCAGACGAGTTATATTTGATATTTGTTCGATACTACATATGTTGCATTAATTATATTTACTGATGCGGCAGAAGGTATAAATCATGCCTCAATAGTAAAACCAGCGTGGAATTTTGTTAAAGATTATTAATATTTATGAAAGTAGTACTACCGCATCGCATAAATAGTAAACTATTTACGTACAAAATGGATATGAATATGGATTTTTATAACCTGTGAATTATAAATAACGTTACAGTGGCAGGCGAGAGTAAGTAGTAGCGACAGTGTTTGGTTGAAAAGTTGATAAAGGAAAATGTGTATCACATGTTGTGAAAGCGCGAATAGAGCCAGTTAGCCGAGACCAGGGTCGGAGCGGAACGAGCGAGAATGGCCGGTGACGGGTTGACTCTCGCCGCTTGCCAGTCTTGGCATCGGTCGGACACTTGAGACGCTACAGCGCTGGCGGCCGCCCAACGCGCTTTATCTTAATGCACTCGCCTGTCCTCTCCCTTCATTGTGCCCATAACTTGCTTTTCCACTCCGCAATTGTTTTATAACACGCGTCGTTAGCGGGGAATTTGATACAACCATTATTGTGTCTCTCAGTTTACTACGACGCGACGCACTTACCTACTGTCTCTTACTCGAATAAGTTTATAAATGTTGTAAAAGTCCCGTTTGAAAACATAAACTTGACGGCATCAGTGAACAGGACATGAATTTAATTCGAGTGTTGCCACTCACCAAGAGTGACGTTTGTGACAAGATGCG
Source organism: Manduca sexta (assembly GCF_014839805.1). Taxonomy (NCBI): domain Eukaryota; kingdom Metazoa; phylum Arthropoda; class Insecta; order Lepidoptera; family Sphingidae; genus Manduca; species Manduca sexta. The sequence goes on from NC_051140.1 coordinate 15,175,231, forward strand.
ACATTTGCCCAAAGATTTTTCGCCACACTTTATTTAACCGGTGAAAATTTTATAGCATTTCACGACGTTATATTAACTTATTCGTTTTACGTCATGCATTAAGTACACGAATCAATAAAATTTGTTTTACAATTGTGTAGATATTCTCAAATAGATTTGACTTTTAATTATTAATGGTTCACGTGAATTTGGAGTCGTTATACGATAAATTATTATATTTTCCCTAACTGTAAGTCAATTAGGACGTACTACAAAATACGTCGAAGATTCGCCGTTTGTTTGCCGAAACCCTGCGAAGGTGGGTACGATAAATCATAAACTTGGTTCTACGCGCGCTCATATCTCGACTATCGATTATTCGGGACTACTTATCAATAAGTGGCATGATTTATGTTTCGTACCAGTTGTTATTTACGGTCCAATTACGCGTGTTTGTGCGGATAGAAGCATTTTTCTGTCACGTCACACATACGACAAGATACAACAAAGATATAAACATTTTAGTAAGACAGCGGGGTTGTTACCGAACACAATATTCGAAGTGGAATCACGTTCCATTTCGCGGCGGATATAGGGCCCCGCGTTACGGGCCAATCCGACCAGGCGATGATGGTTCGTCGGCGGCTACGATTTCCGGCTCGTACGCGCCTGTGTGCCGGTTTATTCCATCACGCCTAGTGTAAACGGCAGCCCAGTTACATCCCAAAAAGGGAAACGTTCGCTTTTTCGATCGTTTAAAAGAAAATCAAATTACATTGTGACGTTTAGGTTGAAAGTGTTAATAAATTTTGTTTCTGATAAAGCATTTTTCAATAACATTTGCTCTCTTAATGCCCATTTGACAATGCATCTAATCGTTCGTTCCAAGTGGCGTAACTCAGAGGCTATGTCAAACAGTCGGGACTTGGGAATTGAGAATAAAAACAGGTTTGGTACGGTGAGTGAATAAATACAAAAGTCCCCGCAGGTTAGAGGAGCGGTAGGCTCTACAAAGCTCTTTGGACAAACAAAAAGTAACGTTGAGTAAACATTAGAGTTCTGCGCGTTAATGCATGTCGACTTCCCATAGGCCTCCGTGTCCTTTGCTTTTTGCGAACCAAATATTTGTATATTTTACAAAGGGAAAATTTTGCCAACTCTAACGGAACCAACTTTTGCGTATAAGTCGACCAGCGCTCTCCATTGTATGGATAATATAACGTAATTTAATATTATGAAAACGAATATGGAATAGTTATTAAAATTTGAATAAATTACGAAATCGGTTTCAAATCCATGTGTACATTGTTCTACCATGATAATTAAAAAAATCGCTTTATTTATGCCAGCGTAGTTTAAGTGTGAACTGTGCGGTTCTAGGTTCAGTTCCCGAATGGGAAAGTGTACATTTGTGTGAGTTTTTACTGTACAAACACATCTAAGTTTACCAGGGTTAGATCCGATAGGCTTGCCTCTATAACTTATACATGGGACGTATGAGATCCGGGAAATGTAGGTCCACTAGTAGCTTTTATGACTATCTATCGAGGTTTAAGCGTGCGCTTGTGTTTAAAAGCATACCATCTTATTGATGGGCTGAGTTGTATATTTAAAAATTGTTACAACTAGAACGTTAGGAATAAACATGCCATTACTGGTCGACACGAAGTAACAATAGAAAAACAAACTAAGAGAGGTTGAGTTTATCTTTGAATTTAATTCTCAGTTCAAATTAGTTGAATGCACTCACTATAGAGTAAAAAGTCTGTTTACACTCATGAAATAAAAAGGATTAAAAAGAAACGTAACCGTTTCCACAGATAGTCCCGTTTTAAAAGCCGGTTTGCAAATAGCCGATTAGATTGTGGAAAATCCAACGCTCAGTAGGTAATTGTCATACGATCACTTTCCGTAGCCTTATTAACATGCAAATGGTATTCACGAAAATGCCGTGGGTAACTGAATATTCAGCCGTTCACAACAATGAACTGATTTACTACTTTGTGATTCAGCGTGCGTCCGCGCTATTCGGCCGGCTCGCTCTTCCGCCACCGCGAGCCACGTAGACCTTTCCATACCAACGAATGGTCACGTAGAATAGAAAAATGGAGCATTTTTCCTAGAAAAACAAAAGGCATTCAATTAATAATACAGAGCGTAACAAAAAGAACTTCGGCACGCGTACGTTTTAGTGCGACACATAACCCTTGAAAGTTACGCTCCCCACTTTGAGCAAGATTGGCCTCAGACGGAAAATAAAGATTATAATTCACTATGACAAACATTGTAAAGTTCGCCGGGAACGGGCCCGTGAAATTTACATGCGGAATGAGATTTGTCATCCCGCGTTTGGTGGTGGGCGGATGAGACGGGGCGGCTTACTTGAACCTATTTTATTTACCGAGCGCACGTGACGGACTCGGCTCAAGACGCAGCCGGCGCTCAACCGCTCGTTTGTCACTCAAAATTACTCACTGCTCGAAATATTTACGCATTTGAGACGTTTCGTAATATCGGACTGTAAGTCACGGGCTGCCCACCAGAGACTACCGAATAATTTGCCATTATAATATTAAAACAAATCTACTTACTTTATTGCCGTCAACATAGAGCTCTCTCTAGGAAGTTATATACTCCTATTCATTGAGAATCGCATGCTCGCACGTCCATTATCCTTTTAATTCTAATAGAGATTTTTACTTAGCGGGTTTGTTCCGGTTCAACTTCAACATTTCATTTCTAAGCTTAATTAAACCAGTGGCACGATAAATCTTATCTTAAAAAGGCAAAATTCAATGTTATATTACGAGAGCTTTGGTAAAATAATTGTTATTATTTGAAGTATTGTATAGGATTCTCTCTTGTTATGCTTGTTAGTGTAAGACTTTTAAGAAACATTTTTAAAGGATATCCAGTTGTAGACGTTTTGAATTCGTATTTCGAAACTTTACTACGAGATCTCTTCATTCACGAACGTAACATTCATGTTCTACAAACGGTCAGAGCAAAGTTTATAAAATATTATTGTATGCAAGACGATGTAGAACACTTTAATAGTAGACTATATATTTCATAAATATCAAATAATTATTCCTGATGTTTACGCGAATGTTAGACATAAAAATAAATCATTTTTTCACTGCGCGGGCGTGATCACGAAGGCTGCAAAATCTTCGAAACGTCGGAAGAAAATTATAATATAAAAACCGCGATAGAATGCCGAAAAATAGTTAATTTTAAATAATTACACAACTATTATTCTTAAATAATATTGCATGAGGAGTTAAAAAAATCTATGACACTGCTATTAATCTATGTTCTATCGGTTTAGTTAATTAATTTAATGTAAAGAAATTGTAAAAGAAGGTATTTCACCTGACCATTTCTCTTTACGAAATACGGCGTAACATAATTAAATATCTTCATATCCTACACACCACTTTACACTGTTGTTCTCGTTTATTAATTTTATTTGACTATTAAAAAGTTATAATGATTAATTTTAAATTGTCATCAGAAATAGTTATTCAAATTTATAATGCTGTTATAAAGCACCGCGATTTATACACTATAAAAAACCTAAAACGACAGGCACTCTAAACATTTTTACAATGGATAGTAATAGATAACCCTATAAAATTTAAGAGGACGACTGTCACGTAACATTACGTTAAAACTGACCGACATTTAATTTAATCCGTTAACTAGACACCAATTATCGGTAAATTCTGCGTTGTCGAAATTTTCATTTATTGTTATCGTGTTCTAGATCATTATTTATTGTTAGTTATTTGTTATGTTAAACTCAATTTAATCATTTTAAGTATTAGTTGTGCGCAGTAGTTTTATAGTCACAACAATCTTCGTAAATACTTTCATACTTAAACCGATAGACTTTAACCGTATAACTAACTATCCCAATAGTTAACGAATCAGATATTAAATGCAAAGACAATTGCGATTTAAATTTATTTTATTTGACGCTGCTAGAATTGATATGCGTACACGAAAATAAAAAGGTAGCATCAACATCTACAAATAAAATTGTACTGTACATTCCGCATAATTTACAAACGTAATTGTTTTCTAATCGACTTTAATCACACATTGCTCAGTAGTTGTATTTTGTAAATGGCCTTTTTAGAACGAGTCTGAAATCTCATTACAAGAGACGTCGTGTCGGGAACCGCAAATTGGATTCACAAGGGATGGACGGACCAAAATAATGCGGCTTCGACGCTGTAATCTTTTTAATTTCTACGAAAATTTATATTGTGTGTGAGGTATTCGAACCTTCCTGTTTCAAAAACATTTTATTTGTTACCACATATTATCTTTATTTAATATTTTACGCCTATGGTTTTGTCATTTTAGTCTTTATATTGTGACGTAGAAAGCGGCTTTAATATTAATTTATTATTAATATTTTTTTCTGTTTGTTACAGGTAAAACGTATCATTATCTCCGCAACATTAAACTATGAAAGTTAGGAAGTAATATTGAAAGTTTTCCCATTATGAGGATGCATTTTCATCGGCGCATTAAAAATAGTGTTACGGCTGTATTTGATTTCGCAACTTTTATAGAGCGAATGAGTCGCCCTCAATGTAATTAATCCCTTACTGAATCAGTATAGAATCAGCGCTTGACATTAATTCGAATCGGACATTTAATATTATTAAAGAACATATTTTAATAATATTAAATGTCCGATTCCGAAAAATTAAACAACATTAGCAAAACATTATTGTTACGAGTCAATTGGGTGTTTAAACAGTGAGACGTAGGTGGAATAGCAAACATGTGAACTGCGAACGCCTTCTTACCACCGTTATATTGTAAGAAAAGTACGACGCGCCATCCAAGTTACTAATTCACATTTTTATTTCCATCTATTATCCTTGTCTGGATGTGGGTGGCGCGACGTGTTCAGCCGCTCGTTAACTAATTATATATTTGAGACTAACATTCTAGAATATTCGAATGTTGCGCGCGTAGGTTTGTCCCGAAGACTGAAGATTCAATTTTGACATTAATATTTACATCAATGAACGTGCACTAAGGACGAAATATCACCTGAAACGAACCAGGTAACGACCCAATTGTAATTCAAAGTGACTTCGCGACGTAGATTATATCCATCAAATTGATATGAGACTCGTTTGCATTTAAATAATTGCGCTTGTTTGTTATCTGTGCCGGTCGTCTTCTACCCAACAGAAATTAGAGTTGTTATTGACACCGTCGCTTATTCCTATGACTATTCCCACCCTTGATAAACACGTTAAGTACACACGTATTAAAATATTACTGTTAATACGCAACAATTGTCTGATATTGCTGAGATAATTAGAGCAGTAAGTTAATTATTGTTTTGATGGCTTTCGTTGTTACTTGGAACTAATTGTTATTGGGTCGAGGGTTTCCCTCGTCTAAATTGAGGCTTGTTAGATACAAAATAAATTAAGTTTTCGATATATCCGTGGTATAGGAAATAATATGTGCAAAATTAAGGAGTTATTACTTGTTACTCATACACAAGGCTGATAAAAAATAAGAAGTTTGAACAACGATCTCACAGTATTAAACAAATTTTATTGTTCCGATGTTTCTACATAACAAAACAGCGCAGGTCTATTCCAGTTCCTTCAGCATTAAAAATAACAGGAACACGATGTTGTATAGCCAGCGTACAATAACATACCGTTTTCTCTGAAAACAATCATAATTTCAAACAATTTGATTGATATCGTAACAATTATTCATATAAACGTGTTCGCACATAACATTGTTTTTAAAAGTTATGAATGTGACGTTCGGTTTATATTTTCAAATCGTATAATATAATAAGGTAATGTGATAGATACATGTATGAATTTGTGTGCTACCCTCATTTCTGGATTCATTTATTGATATAATAAATTTGCGGTTACCACTTAGTATATTAGTAATAATCTACCGCGTAATGCTCAAAGGTTTTTGACACGTCTAACACGTAATTGTTTTTGACAATTGGCTCCGACGTGACGGCATAAGGTAGACTCAGACTAAAAGCCGGATTTAGACGTATTAAGTGATTAACCAAATAGGAACATAATTATAATGGGAGCGTTTACGCGTTGAATTGGTTAGTTTGCTCAAGATGGGCGACAAATAATAAGTGTTTTATAAAATTTGGGTACATATTTCGTGATTAAATTTACGCTTACTGTTATGAAAAATGTTGGTTGATTACTTTTTATGTTTTTATAAAAGCGCCTCTTATAATTTCCATGGAAACTAATAAGGAAATATTATTTGGAAGTGGAAATATTCTTAATGGAAGTATTTTTTTTTTTTTCATTGTAAATGATTTAGTCTGGCAACACTGAATTGTGTAACTGAGTCCGAACATGTCATATGTTTAATGACCTAAAAGGAAATAAAATACATTATAAATGAAATAGGTGTAAATTCTCTTGTAACAGTTTTAGCATCAGATCTCACCAAAGTAATAATCGGTGCAACCTAAAAATATTTTCAATTATAATGCAAAATTGTTTGATCTCATAATTTCCACGACTGGTCGCACGGCTGATGAGTGACGTCAAATCCACTAGAGAATATTCATCGAATATGTCCCGATTGAGCAAGTTGAACCGAGATACATATAATATGTATGTAGACACATATTAAGTACGTCACGTTAATCCGTTTGCAAACGTGTCAGTTGAATGGGCAGCTCAATTGCGAGCCTGTAATTAAGGAGTCACCTGCGTGTGCAGCTCACTTCATGTAATTAAAGCTTTCAACTTAGGTCGAGTTATGTCAGCCCACTAGCACTGGGAAGACTGTGGTTTGTGAGTCAAATTTCATGCAGATAATAGCACCTCTATAACTGCGCAACTTGTGAGCTATGATGCTGAGCCGCGATATAATTGAAACCGTGAGTGAACCCGACTAAGTTTACTATATAAATACCCGTCACTCCTTCTCGCGGGTTAATTTGTTTGCATAATGATTTTCATGGCAAAGTATTTGATATGTAAATTTGCTTTTCAATAAATTTTATATGATTGAGTGTTTTCAATTTTAGCGAACGAGGATATAGATGTATAGATTTGGTCTCACGTGCCTGATATTTTTGCGCACAGTGTTTTTAATATAATAAATTTTCAACGAGCGGAACTAAAACATTTAAAAGTTGACACTTTTTTGTATAGATTGCACGTCAATTTATGTTTATGTGGTAGGTACATATTTTAAATCCATTGTTGCTCAAGCACTTGCGTATGTACAATCTAGTGACTTACATCGAGGAACAACATCTAATATCCCATTGAAATGCAATAAATATTCCAATTACAATAATAATAGAGTTTAATATTGCATTGCGCATAGTATTATCCCTGGACTTTGCACTTTACCCATTGCTATATCTAAATTACGTGTTAGTCACAAACGAGCAACAAGAAACGCAAATGGTTATCTGCTTGAGTCATCTTTATTCACTTAAGATGTCACATATGCCTAACACGGAAAAGCATTTAATGCACACGTCTAACATACTAGATAACAGTATTTACAATTAGGCCTTGTAATTTGTAGGCCTGAGTGTAATAAAACGATAGAAACAGTTTGTTCTTGCGTACAGTTGCTTAGCAGTGGCGAAAGGTGAAATATCCAAAAGGGAACCCGACAATATATAGATACAAATATACATAATTGCGGTTTGTAAATCGTTCTTATAAATAGATTCTATATAAAGGGAAGCCGGCAGAAACCGGGTTGTAGGGACCCTTCGCTAATTTATATAATTATTATAATCGATGCGCTCTGAATAGAGTTTTCCTAATAATCAACCTTTAGCTGGAGAAGGTAGAAACACATACCATTTATTCAGATCTGGCAACTTATTCTCTATGACAATGTAAACTTGGAACACGGCCGTGTTATTTTATCTTTATGAAATTAGTGTGGAAAAAGCCAATTTTTGTTGACTTAACCGCGACGCGGTGCGTTATGTGCTTATAAAGAACAATGCCCATGTTTTTGAAAGTTTATGTTCATACATTTAATAAGTAGTTGGTTAACTGATAGAATTACAAATTTCTGATGATTCTTCATATTGATTAATATACTAAAACAGTCGACAAATATCGTAAAATCACCTCCAGAAAGTAACATAGAGTTATATAATGAGACTGTATTGAAAAATCAATAATACCCATTGTTAAAATAAATCTTATATTTGAACCAGGGAAATAGTTCTGAAAGAATTGCTCGTATTTTATCGTGGCTAGTAAAAAGGCTTTTTCTATTAAACTCTACTCGATTTGTAGGTCGTGGTAGTTCACTAAACCCTTGAAGTGTAGGCACTCGTACGGTCGGAACGCAGTCGGTAGATTTGTACTACAGCAGGATAATGCAAAATATTATCCTAACTACAAATAGTATGATACTCAGAAATCAGAGTATACAGGGTCATTTGGACATTGCGTTACTAAATGAAACCACATACTTATCTTCACCTTTGCTGACGTTGTGCCAAAAATCATCCATTAATAACCAATATTTTCACCAAAAAATCCTGGTTTTAGTTTTCTGATTTTCTGATCATTTTGTAGTTTAATGCTGTATTTCTGACTGAAAGTATGATGTTGCCGCTGCAACGAATTCTCTTAGAATAGTAGTAAAATTAAAATTACTTTTAATAATATTTATTTTGTTCGTAATTTACACTTTTTTATTTTACATGTACGGCTCAAGTAACTTAGTGTAAAGAGTTATTTCCAAGTAGATAAGTATTATTTAGTAAAGTAAGGTTTTATTTAGTAACGCGATGTCAAATTGACCCTGTAAATTGTTATATTATATATTATAGTACCAATAGCAATTCAATAGTCAATCGTTTAAAATTACTATCGAATTTTTATACCCTTCATCTTTTAATTATTAAGATAGATCTGTAGGTTAGTCAATTGCACTTAGCTAATTTTAACGAGGTCAACCGTGAAGCCTCATGAAGTATTGAACAGACAGCGCGGATTCTAGAAAATTCGTGACCTAATTACCGCAGAATACAGAGAATTCTAATAAATTATATTTTGAAGACATAAATTTTAACTTTCTAATTAAGTATTAACCATGTTATATTTGTTGGTTTAATTCCAATATTAAATCCTTAATGTATTTGGACAAGGTTCTCACCTTAAACATATTTTACGCGAAACAATACCATATGACCTTTAGATTATGCTCGCATTTCACCAGTCAATGTAATACCACAAATAAAATGCTATACGCTTGCTTTTATAAATATATTCTGAAATATAGAAGAAGTACAATATAAACTATCGGTGGCAATAATCATAAAACTAGTAGTAATAACTAAAGCAGTACTTGAACATAAAAGTTCAAGATCAATCTATCTCGTGACTCGTACATCAATGGTCTGGTGGTAATTATAGCATCATAGGTCGATAACAGTAGCTGCATATCAAATGCCGAATGTTGTGGAGACGCCGCCGCAGCCCACTTGGACCCGCGCCAGAATCTTATGTTTGTTTATAACATTAAATCGTTAATGTCGCCACTCGCCGAACGCCGAACCTCCCGTCGAATTCGACACACTGAATTTTTATAAGCTATTATGGTCGAATTTCAACACCATTCGGGATGAATTAATATTGGTGTTTTACGATGTCTAGTGTTAATAGTAAAAACTAGTTTATGACTTCCCTAATTCAACGCGAAATCCAACAAGTTTTGGGGTCTTGACCGCATTTTAAAATTAATCTTGTTTACAAACTTTTTCTTTATTTTAGTTTTTGTTCGCCTGATAGTTCCGGTCGTTAAGAAAGTTGTGTGTGAGCTAAAGTGTAATCCCAATACTTCTAAATCCTTATAAATCGTAAAAGGCTCATTTTATCGCACCCACTCGCGTTTTGAGACTTGTTTAGTAAATCCGCATACAGAACCATTTTAATGTGTGTAAGAAAAATGATAAGCAAATATTTACTTTATTTTAATAGTGTCATTATCCTATTTTCAATAACCATTACTTATCATTTCTTATTGCAAAATCAACAAACAATAAATTACTAACAAAACCATTACTGTAATAATATGATTAGTATCATTTGTAACCGAAGACAAAGTAAGAAGATAGAATAATTATAACAAAGCTTAGCATTAGGAACAGTCTGAACGCTTTATTGGCGCTAAGTACAAAGAATATCTTTAATATCCTCCCACAATAGACGGATAGAATTTAGACGACAATGTCTTCGTCGAGAACAATTACGCGATAATCCCCGGCCCTCCGTATTGAGCCATCAATTCTCTAATTGTAGAATTTCGTAAACAAAGCGGAATAGGATTGCGTTCAAACTTACCGATACACCGCACAATTGTCCGTTTACGTAGGACTCGGAAACATCTGGTTTTGATGAACTGAATACTTCGGATTCAGGTTGGCAGCACTTGAAAACGTGCCAGCTTATTTTAAGTGGCGACGCTTGTTCGAGATTTGTGTCTAATGCGGCACGTTATAACATCTTATGGCCCATATTGAAATCAACAGACCTGTTGTGTTTTTATTATTGCTTAATAAAAACTAAAATAGATCTCGCATTCTTAGCATGTTAACAAAAGTTTGCATAACGATGATTGTGAGAGAAATGTGAGGAAACGCGGCCAGTATGGAAATGTTTTAATGTTTGTTTAATATAACCTACACCGTGACATATACATTATGTATTTGCATTATAATATATGCATGGACAGGCTTCTCTTCATTATGAGGGGATGGTTTAAAGGGGTATTAATTATTTACCCCATCTTGAACTAAATGATTTATACATTCAATGTAAAGAGAATATGGTTGGGAAAAGATTTGTCTACCATCACCTTTATTCAGTCCGAACGAGAAACTGTACACATTTATGTACTACTGTTTTTATGTTTTCTGCCTGTTGGTTTCGTTATAATCAATTAGCGTAATGTTATTGCAATTAAATTTTCGTTTTCACTTTCGTGCTTCACTTCTATTACGAATGCACTCTCTCCGGCGTCGCGTCGCAATCACACGCCGCGCATGGATGGCCACAACACATATATTTATTATTCATACATACTCTAACGTCTCACGTGAGCAGGATTGAGTACGGACGTAAGTATGCAAGACTTTCAACGTTGACGGAATAGTTTTTTAATCCTTATGTAAATGTAAATTTCATCTCGGTTACACGCTCTACTTGAAATTTCCAAAATGGCCGACAATGTGTGGTGTTTATCGGATTTCACTTCTGTTAACACCCTTGCAGCTGAAGGAGTCTGGTGATGCTATAAAAGCAATTTAGCGCAAATGCAGCAGTCAGTTGAAAAAATATGAAGTAAGAAAACTGTGAGATAGTTTTAATGACTACAGCAGTTTTATTCATGAAGCCATAAAAGATATATTTTCGTACGTCATTAGTATTAATTCAGACATACAATCGTAAAATAGACACCAGTGCTGCTTATGAACACGGTTTATAGAATGAATAGCAGTTTAGTCTTTGCCACTCAGCTTTATGTATCGGAATTTTAATGAGTGTTAAACTATTAACAGCCGGCAATTCGTTGCACAATTAAGCAGTTGCGACAAGGCTTTGGAGAGTGTCGCAGCACCGGCAATGAAATGAGGTGGCGTATAGTTTGTTACAGATATCCGCCGTAACGACGGCAACTCCCGCCGGAAACAAAGTTTGATTTAGTTTAGACACGACAATCCGTTTGTTGTAATAGTAACGAATCCAATTATAGCCGGCTACCTACTCTCCCTGCGTCCGTGCCCTCCTACCTCCGACCGTAACTTCTGTTGTTTGATGTGAGAGATTTATTGACTCGACCATAAATCTCGGATAGTGTATTGTAGTTATAAGTTGATTTGCAATTTATATTGGATGGAGCTAATTCGATAGTTTGGTGTAACTTAACCGCTCGTAAATGGGTCGCCGCTGTTGTGAATTGTGAGCGTTATCTCTCTCTCTTATAATTTATATTGTACAATAAAATATACTCTTTTTGCGTATGCCTTGGCGTTATGGTTTGGGGCGTATTAATGAAATGCGAGGCACAAAAAGGTGCGCGATTGTAACATACGTTGTTCGTATGAAAAGATAAATAGCTCTTGAAATTTGCAGAAACGTGTAAAGAGATTAATTAATGTTCCGAAAGTTGCAGAAAGTGGCGTGTAGCGGGCTGATTGTTTTTAGCTTGTTTTAAAGTCTTTAACTCCGATTATGTTAATGAAAATTAATATTTTAATTTCACAATGTATTTATTAGTTAATTAATTTCGCATATAAATACTCGGGATTTTAAAGATGTAAAAAAAATTACACTTGATATTCTAACAGACAGGAAGTAGTTCATTTAGAATTGGGGATTTAGACATTGCGAATAAGTGGAATCTGTTATTTTTTTAATACTGTATATTCTACTATGTGGGTGTCGTATACTGCCGAAATAAAAACATCTTGTGAGGTATCTATAATTCTAGCGCACGAACTAGACCGCGATCTTACGTTATTTCGCCTACGAATATTACGCTTTCCCGTAGACATTATCATTGAGTTACTATGATGAAAAATTTATAGATATAATATATACTGTTTTACAAAATATGACCGGGTTACCTGATAGATCCATCGTTATAATTGCCAACAACGATAGTTTAAAATTCGATGTCATACAGAAACGTTGTTGAATACAGTATTCTCAAAGAATTTGTAGACCGACACGTTAACTCCGACTGAGTTGTTGTTTTTATTAACTATAGAGTAGGTATAGATTATACGTTAACAACTGTATTTATGGATACCTATAAGTTTAGTTGTAAAATTGAATTCCGGCATTTTTTGTCCTTTCTTTATTTATTCAGTATAACAAACGGTAACACATTATAATATACCGTCTGTATAGTAAAATGTAACAAATATATAAATACACAACCAGTAGTCCCTCGTCTCCAATGATGCTCCCAACTATTACCAGGTGAGCTAATCATGGAAGACGCGGCGGAGGCGCTTTATGCTATGTTTTCCGGCGCGCAGCCCTTTGACCACAAAGGCCGCCGGGCCGGCCCTCTGAGTGCCCAGTGCCTCTTCAACCGGCTGATGAATCCAGCTATTGTAATAGTCAAGTTTATCTTGGTCTATATATTAAAACGTAGTACATTAAAACCAGTCAACGGAGTAGATTAGTTATACAAACTGCAAAAAAACTACGGAAAACCATCCGCATAAGTTGTACAGTCAGATATCAACTCGGCGGAAACATTTAAAGTCCTTCCTTTATTCATACTTACAGCTCGAGGCTAAATATAAAATTCCCGGGATATCTCGGCTTCGCCGTTTTAACACATCTGCCAGAAAGGCTTCAGTGTAGCGGCCCATCTCATTGCCCCGAGCCAGTAGTCAGCTGTTCGCCGCGCCTTTACGATCCTTGCACATTTATGAAAAAACTTTTGTCTACTTTCTTGGCATTGTCTAGTTCGCATCTTGGTCGAATTTATTCCGACATTACATTACGACCACTGAGTTGGTAGACAGTTTGTCATTTGCGAGGTAATTACTTAAAAGTTAACGTTAATTAATGTTTTATTATACAAACACGTAACTTTTAGCTTATTTACTTACAATATTTGACAAATTGATTATAAAAGAATTAATTTGATGAGTTTTCTCAATAATCATAAAATAAAATAAAAAGAGAGGATTTTGCAATAATTTTAAACAATTAGTGGATCTGAAATAATGCAAACAATGTCCTAGGAATATAAAAACAGTAAAGTTGCAAAAGTTAATAAGTATCCGGGACAACTGTTCACTTGCTTGCGCACTTTCTTCACAACCCACTGGTTCGTTGTACTTTTATGAAAAAAGTTTTATTCGTTGCAGTGCAGTCCACTATGGCTTTCGCCTTTGAAAATTCCCGTTTACCGTTAAACTTTGCATGTTACTATTTAAATAATAATTACTTGCAAATAAGTCAACCGAAGTAAAACATACTGCGTGGAGGTTCATCCCGCAAATTGCTTTTGTTTATCTACGTAATGTAGGAAACTTTTTGAGTAAGGTGTGGAAATGAAGCGACCCCGGTCACTGCACCGGAGCGAGCCGTTTACGCGCTCTGTAACGCGCTCTCATGCACCACTGCAGTCTGCTGCCGAGCTACTCTATCTATTTGCTCAAACGTTCATTCAGCCACGCCGATGCAAACAATATTTTAAAACATTTTCAACATAAACACAGAACCGGTCGGTAATCCACGTGTTTTCAGCGAAAATGATTTTATCTCGTCATTGCATGTCTACTTTACTGCCAACAATATTCAGTTTTCCGACCGTTGCTACTTTATAGCGATATTATATATTTGCTCTTATTTGAAATATAATGTGAGCCTATCATGTTCCGCAGCCGTAGCTTGGTAGAATGAAGGCGGTTTGTTAACATCGGTGTTTTGTAAGGTTATTCGTGAAATACGGCTAGACGCCAGACAACGTTTGGTTCTTGAACAAATCTTTCCACGTAAGAAGAAAACAGCTTATTCAGTACTTGATTTATGTAAAAGGTTGCTGAATGGAAAGACGATTTGAATAGCGCTCCCGTTAAACGTCTTGAACCTGAAAGCTTTTCATAAATGGACCTGTTACTGTAGCTACAACCTATAAGGTGGTTAAAAGCCCTGTTGAATATAATAAGAAACTTTACGCTCAGACGCGACTACGCATGTTCGTCGCGAGTCGCGTCTCGCGACGTCACCGCTTCAGCGACCTTCTAAGCGACAAACGCGTTAAAAGCAACATGTCAACGTCGCGTCGCTCCGCCTTGTGAATGATAACTCTTCAGACATTGTTTTAATGTTTAACATTGTGGCACGCGCTACGTTAGTCCTTGACCTCGCAGTACATTTGCGCATTTCCGTACGTGTTCATAATTAATGTTTTCCTTATTTTTAATAAAGATTCATTGATTATATAGTGAGGTTTCCACGGCTAGCACATTATAAACGTAATAGCGGCACTCACGGCACATTCTAGGTTAAGGCTGCGGACATTAATCATTGGAGTGCCACTTGTTCTATATAGTGTAATAAACGGTCCTTCGGCACCAGTCTGGTCACGCTATAAGATCTTACGAGTACTTAATCATTTATTTTGGCGAAGCTACTGACGGCACCTATACTACAATATGGAGTTTATGTTGAAACCTTTGATTTTTTTATTATGACTAGTAGCAAACAAAAATACTGATGTATTATATTACATATATGTTCAATACTACTATCACGATAATTAAAATGCCTGTAATCATTAATAATTATTTACAAGAACATAAGTTGTATAAGCCGCAAACTGTCTTATAACATTGTGAATTATTTACAAACTCTACATTCGTGAAAGTCAGTAGCAAAATATAATCATATTCTACATCGGGTATATTATGTAAAGTTTAACAAAAAATCTAGAATAGCTCACTATAGTATCGGTATCTGCTAAATGCCATAACGACCTGCTATTAAATACTTTAGCTTCCCCAAGGGGATCGTTATCTGCACCAATGAAAAATACACCGTGTTCGTTCGAGGTTTGAGACGACATTGAAAATTCATCGCATCATTTACATTAATATGCGAATACAGCTTAAAACTGGTGATTACAATATCGTTTATTATTAAATTGATTATAATATGGATATACTCAATATAGTTAATTATAATTATTGGTTATGTTTCAAAAGTTTTGTTTTCGTTTAGCGATACATCCTACATTTACATAAAGTTTCATAATTAACGTTTAATTAATATTTATTAGTAATGATTGTTTCAATGTATCACTATACCGCCTTTAAATGATTTATTATTCAATAATTTGGCATCTGTATACTTTTATATATTCAATATTATTTAATATCTCTAATGTTTGGTTTATTAAATGTAACAATATGTATCAATTATTTTAAAATCATATATACTATTGCAAGGAATTGGCGCACTGCTTTTCTCGGTCAGGAATTATTTTACATTGAATCACAAGAAAGTTCGACTAAATCTATCGTGATTTTATTTGCGGGACGGAACTGTGTAGTAACTTTTTGAACGGAATTGCTATAAATGATCGATTCGTTTTTATGGTCGGAATTTGATAACATCAATTTTAGGTTTGCTTCAAGAAACGGAATAGAAAATTTAGTTTTATCCCTTTTTGAGCAGTTTATTTTATTGATATAGTAATTATTACATACTATTTTTAACTTATGATGTCACTGAATTAAAGACAATGAACTTGAGCAACTCTGGTTGTTCTTTTAAGCATTTCATAAGAACCCTGCATTTGTTCACTATAGGAATAAATAGTAGTATATCAATCAAAACCATTTAAATGTCGCAATGATTACCAAATTAAAGTAGCTCAATGCAAAAGAACAACTAGGTCATCTGATGGTGGTGATAGATTATTACTAGATACAAACACCCATAATGCCAGCATAATCTTTGATGCGCTGCCAATTTCCTGAGTAGGACATCGGAATTTAAAAAATGTATTGACCTTAAGCGGCGATAGCCTAGTTGGGTGTGGAACGGTATGCCAAGACGAATGTCCGCAGGTTCAAATCCCAAGGGCACACACCTCTGACTTTTCTAAAAAATCATGTGTGTATTCTTTGTGAATTTACCGTTCGCTTTAACGGTGAAGGAAAACATCGTGAGGAAACCTGCACATCCGAGAAGTTCTCTATAGGAATTTCGAAGGTGTTTGAAATCTACCAATCCGCAATAGGCCAGCGTGGTGGACTAAGGCCTAATCCCTCTCAGAAGTAGAGGAGGCCCGTGCTCAGCAGTCGCCAAGTATATAATACAGGGCTGATATCATTGTATTATTATTATTATTGACCGTAATATATGCTAAAATTCACGAATCGCGGCCGTGATCTATGGACAACGGCCGCGATTCGTGATTTTTGATTCGTCTCATAAGACGTTGTAATACTCCGCTTAAACTAAACCTTCACTTATGTCCTGTGCACTACTATCTGAAACAAGAAGTAACACATGTTTTCAACGCGAAATATATTTTCATGAATTAAATTTTATAAGAGAAATTTTCGTAGTTTGCAATATAGAAAGTAGTGTCTCCTTGTGCCAAAACCTTTAGATAGATGCGTCGCCATGTTCTTGTTGTCAATAGTAAAATAATTAATTAATGTTGATTCTTTGGAATCTAATAATGATGCTTAAAATTTACAAAGCAACATGTTCGTGCGTGCCATACCGCGAATATTGTTTTTTATTAACGTCTGTCTCATGTCACTTTCTTTGCACTGACGATCCGTTTCACTCATAATTGATTTTTTTTTTTTATAATATAGTATCTTTCACGTTCATAGGACATTAATTGTGATTAAATAAATGTAGAGCTCGGCTTATTGCGTCAGCACACGGAATGCTAGCCTTTTGATAGATTGATATTTGGGGGCGGTAGAAGTAAATTTACGACTCAATGACACCGTTTATTATTTTTATCTAGAAGGAAGATCCAGTACGTTGTAATAGAATTAAATCCGATTAATATTCCTAATGGGACTTGATAAAATAGCTATGTTATTTGAGTACAATGAAGTGCCTTGGTGAGGCCACCAAGGCAATGATGAACAAACAACTAGGCAGTTGTATAGGTCAGACAGCAGTACAGAGGTCGCTGGCTCGATCCCGGGGTCAGGCAAAGTGGTATTAGATTTTTCTGTTCAGTATCAGCCCGGAGTCCGGAATTTGTGCCCGTATGTCCATAGCTTTGCCCTCTATCACATCATGGGACGGAATACATACGGCGGAGAGTGGGTGCACCAGTTGCACTCTTGACTCTCCCTTGGGGGATAAAAGGCATAATAGGGAGGGAAATAATATAAGAAAGGGATAAAGTATAATCATTTTTCTAAAACTCAGTTAATGCAAAAAAGTATATTCATATTTTTTCTTTTTTGACTTTCGCTTCGTAAGATTATGCTCGAATTTTCACGAACTCATTTAGCAAAAAATGAATGCACATTTTACGAAATTACTTTTTATTTTTATTACGTAAACACAGTCATCACGGAGATAATTCATTGATTTATCGTTTCCTTAAAGACCTTGTTGAGTTTAATAGTCCAATAAAAAGGTACGGCTGGCGGGCTTACTTCCCAACGACCTCATGTAAATTTCGCCTTGACAGTTGCGACTCGACTATAAAAGGCAATACGTAATAAAACAACCGCCAAAAACGCTCTTTAGTCGATGCATACATACTTCTGTGAATTTTCCCGTTCGAAACTTACGAGTACAAGTTAAAGTTTTGGTGTCGGCAACAAGCTACTAGCGTGCACACAAAACTTCATTGAAAAATGATACAGCGAGAATCCATATCGTGGCACACAACCGCTTTCGCTCGCACGCTTTATTAAACCACTCATGTGTGTCGCTGCTTGATAAAATGCGAGACTAATGCATAATCTGTTTTATGTTCAACTGTGTTTGTTTTATAACAACACGAATGTATAAATGCGCACTGTTTATTGCTTGTTGGTGTTTTTTATAATCTCCCTGCTTAAAGGTAAAAGACAACTGCTTTTAAACAGTTTCATTACCTAAACGGTGAAAAATTTGCACGTTACGTGTATAACAATTAAGTGTTTTACATTCTAAGCTTGGACATTATAATACAAAGATTTTAAAAAATATGTTTTGTTAACTTTCTATAAAAGTATTTTTCTCAGTAAAAATGTATTGTGTGTTCGGATACACAGTTAAAAAACGCTCAATAAAACATTATACAATCTATAGTTTCGAAATTTACTTACAAAACACTATTTAACAAAACATATTACCAAAACACATAATAGCCACATGGTTCCTAGTGAACGTACATACGTATTTAGCGGGTCCAGTGACATATTCGCATGGCCTAAATAGCAATATATTTCCAAACACTTTTGACGTGCGAAGCCTTTTAGTAAATGTATAAAATATTCCGAAAGGGTGGATTACAGTTACATTACGCCCAAACCTTTCACCAGAACTCTATACATTAATTAGAAGAGGATTAACCTCTGTCACGCTTTCATACGAGTGATCTGTCGGCTCAGCGCTTGGTAACCACTTCGATTCATGTGCTTACTAACTAGTTCTATTTTTCATTCTAAATCCCTGCTCACGTTGAGTCCCGCTGTGTCGCAGTGGGCGCAAAAAAGCGTTTCAATTTCGTTCATTTTGTAGAAGGCAAACGTAAGGAAACGCATTGGGAAATTACTAACCGAGTTATTTTTGCGCTCTGTAATGTTCATTGCTATAATTATTCTGAACTTTAGTGTGCGTAGGCTTTGTATGTAACACGGATATTCAAAACAAAATATTATTTTGATGTAGAGTTATTTGTTATAAAAATATTAATATCAAGCTGCTTATCATACGCTATCTTATTTTTTATATAGAGTAGACAGAAATAACTAATTTCATACATTTTTTATATTATGACTTTTTTTTGTCTGCCTAATAATTCCTCCTGGACGATTCATCAAGGGATATTAACGCTATAAAATCCCACATCGAGTATTGCCTGGCCTAACAACTAACCCAGGACCTCTCAGTCGACAATCCGTATTATATGCTACCACCACCAAGTAAATGCTGTCGAACACCCATTATTTATCTTAAATCGTCGCCAAAGAAAGTTATTGCTACGCCAGTAATATTCTTTGTTTTCTTTGGGTCTTTGTCCTTTTTTCTGTTGGAATGTAACTTTTATACTATAGTTTCTTTAACCTTTACAAAACTTTACTAGTGTGTGCTAAAATATATTCTCTAACACTATATACACCAGCTTCAACAATCGGACGCCATATTCTAATGGTATAAATATTTTAAAAACTCTACGTAGGTAACATTTTATACAGCTCGCGCGATTCATGCGGGCATACGTTTAAAACAAAATATATCGGCGGCACAACCATCCAGAACCCATCGTAAGGTGCGCAATTTGTCAAGCACCGTGAGCGTCCCATTAATAAAAGGAAACGAATCTTCCGTGCAAGACAAAGAAGCTAGTATCAATATTTATTGGCGTGCTTAGTATTAATCGGGTCGGAGCGCGCCGCTTGTATCGCGAGGGGCGGGAGCACGTTGCGTCGGCGGTGCTCAATGGATGGACTGTCGTGGTCGGAACGCGTCTCATTTTTCTTTGTGTGGGTAATTTTCGCAAGCTTTACGTTAACGTAACATACGAGATGGAAGGGCAAGTGTCGCAACGATCGTACTGCAATTTATAGTCAAATAATAAAGTAAATTGTAATATAAATTATCAGAGTAATCGTGTTTTAAAATAAAGATAATAACGCTGATTGTTGAATAATATTGTCAATGAATTTTCATTTCAAAAATTGAGTTTTGATTAAAATTTTCAATCTGCTCTTTGTCGTAGCAACTCGTAGTACGATACGTACATAGTAGCGCGGGTGCTACGCGCTACAGTTTGACTTCCCCGATATCGCGCACTGCCTTTCGTAGCTATTCAGACTTCAGTGGAGTTCAGCCGGTTCAGTGTAGTATGCCCGCGAACGCGTAACGGGACAGACGTGCGACGCGCCGCGAACTCGTCCATAACTCGCGTACGAAATGTGTGACAATAAGTGTTGCTTCCTCTTTGTTATCTAAAATTTCGATGCGTTTATAAACTAATAATTGTAACTATCATTAAAACTGTTTAATATATCGACAATATCAATTGTAATACTTCTAAATATTTCTTCCTTTCCGTTGGCGATGTGATTCAACCCTAAACCTGGTAAGGAAAACATCATTATTTTCTTTACGATATTTGTTACTACGCGAACAGACTTGTATAAAATATCGAGTTAATCTGTTTTACCTTTGATTCAGTTATATGGGCGTGCGACAGGGTTGCCGCACGCAATATAATTTCATTCAACATTACCTGAGTGATTTTCCGCACGACGGCTCTGGTGACTCACCACGTCCGTCTATTGTTTTAGATTTATTATATGTATATAAAAAGTTACATTTATCACATTTTAATGGTGTTAAATAAAATATTCGACAGTAAGTACGCCGCACATTATATTTTTATGACGTTGCGTCTAAACAAGAATATTTTTAAAATGATGTGTTCTACTATATTGTTGACCTGAATAAGATGAAGCAACACATAATATATTTAAGCAGCGTTGTTTTAATTGCTGTTGTAATTGTAAACAGTTGCGATACGGCTCATATTTTGTACGAAATAAATCACTCGTATTGTTACTTTTTCTACTTTAAACAAACGTAAATATTATAATTACAGTTTCTATTAATATACACAATATCCAGATTTTATTTTAAAACGTACAGTAATGTTAAATAATTTTAAGAACATATTAATTAAATTACTTATTCTCAAACGAAAATAGAACTTAATTAAGTCAATATTTAATAAAGAATAACTGAATACCCTAAAGGCTTTCTATTTTGAATATAACAAAAAGGAAAAATATTTTTTACGATATTCCCCCGTAATAATACAATTTTCTTAACAGAAAAGGTTCGACGGATTTTTCCCGCTATTGCGGAATATTTCGGGATAGGGCGAAAATATGTTTTTGAAACTTAGAAAGAATATTGTATATATTGCAATTTACTTAATTAGAATCCGTGAAGAGCTTAAACAAGAAAAAGAGTCTTGTGACGTCAGTTCAGTGTCGTGAAATGCTCAACGACGGAATTTTAAAGACCACGAACGATCATATAATATTGATACAAATATCGTTTAAGATATTACTGTCTAATGCCGAACTGGCTGCCGGAGTTGGTTTATCTCTTTTGATTTATCGATATCGATGCTACCGTCAGATGTTGTTCGATACTTTATCAAATGTCCGTCGGTGAAACGGAGGATGATGATATCTTTACATTTTATGGTATCATATCGAAAAATAATCGATGCATTAGTTATCTTAACTTCACTAGTGTCCACGTTTTACAGTCGCGCTACAATTTATTTTATAGTTGTAAGATATTTTACGTAGTATGCAGTTGGTTTTTTTTTTTTATATTGATTGTAGGTTATTTCAGCCGACATTAGATTTTTAAGTCAATAATAAAATTTACATTATTACGTAGTTTATACATAGTAATAATAGGGTTTACATCACATTACCAGCAACAAGTAAATTAATAATATATGCTTACCGTGACCACGGTTAAATCTTAATTCAAGCTGAACGTCAAAGCCTTGTTTCTTGACGTCGTAACCATTAAAATGAGTTAAACTACTTATTTACCTGCTCTACAAAAATAACAGATCATGATGTATTACTGTTGTCGGTCTGCATTAAGATAATTATTAATTAGAACGATTGGAAAATCCTTTTACTGGTGGGAGGTTACCGTAATTTTGAATCAATACTCGATAAAGACGTGTACATGTGATAAAATATCTTGTCATAGAGTCTCTTAGTGAACTTTTTATAATATTGACCGTCATTAGTTAGCAACAAATGAGTTATCATTGAATGACAATGTAATTGGATTATCAGGACCCTTATTCTGTATGATAGTGTAAACTCGTAACGCGGCCGTGTCATGTTATCTTCGAGAAATGTGCCTGGAATGTTATTCTGTAAACCAAATTTCTATAGTCCTAAACATGACGCGTTGTGTTACGTGCTTGTTACGCACTGTTAAAATAACGTGCGGGATAGAGAATAAGGCCCCTGGTGTGGATGTGATGCAAAATACATGGATTATACTGGTATGATCACTACACCAGTTTCGTTTTGCGTTGATTTCATTAGTATTTATTTCTTTGTTCTTTTTTACGAGTATAAAACGTATACTAATTGTATAATTAGTGCTAAAAAAACAAAGAATGTCCACAGGTTCAAAAACCAACAGCTCGTACCTCTGATTTTTCTAAAGGTATGTATGTATTCTTTGTGAATTATCGCTTGCTTTAACGGTGCAGGAAAACATCGTAAGGAAATCTCCATACTTGAGAAGTTCTCTTTAGGATTTATGAGGGTATGTGAAGCCTGCGAATCCGCACTAGGTCAGCGTGGTGAACTAAGGCCTAATCCCTCAAGTAGAGGAGGCCTATGCCCAGCAGCGGGGCAGTACATAACACAGGGCTGATATTATTAAATAGCGCTATTATTTCTCAATTATCTACTGCGTTGCTTATTCCGCTTACATAACCATAGCCTTCAAACTAAACATATATTATTCAAATTGAGCTTCAACTTGTATTAACTTCAACAGTAATGATTTACACTTACAATATTCCGGTTTAAATAATGCGATCCAAGGAGAGATAGGTGACTGGCTTTAACTAGGTTAATGATATACAAAACATTGCTTTTACTCAGTACGCTTAGATACAATAATAAATCCTTTCAACTTTAAAACCGGAGTGATTCGAAAATTGATGGACAGCCGATGTTTTGATATCTTTTTATACCTAGTAATGCGTCTGTTATTTACGGCTTACTATGAGTCCTCCGGTTCGCCGCGAACGTTTCAGCCATAAAATTCAGCCGCAAAAAGTGCGCCGTTATATCCATTACGCATACGGCCTTTCATATCAGTACTCGTTCGATAACGTGATGTTAGGCTTTATTCACATCACGACCCGCACACTCGGATTGTTTACTTGAACAACTCGACATTCTATTCCAATCATTTACTAAAAATAATGTTCTATATTTGATTTGTTGTACACCTTGACATTATTAGTCCATTGAAAAGTTACATTTGGGGTTGCGTTTTTTAGAGGACGCAATTTTATTTTTTTGAAGTGTAGGGGGGGTCAGTCTAAAGCTAAAACCAAGTTTGTGGGGTCGCCACCCTTGTCCCACGGCCGCCATCTTGAAAATAGGGGTTGAAATGGTTTTACGATGTATCTCTTAAACTATTTATCTGACAAAAATGTATAAACATTTTTTGTTGCAAATTAAATTCTCTACAACTTTGGTTTAGAAACTTTTGTCGTAAAACTATAAATAAAAAGTTATAAGCGAAAATGTTAAGAATTTCAATGTTAAGCAATGTCCATTGCAACGTCATCAGAACGTGTGTTTATAAGGTTCATAATACTTTTTTTTGTACTCATTAATACCCAAATACCCAAGGGACTATTAGGGAACAAAAGAACATCTGCCTGCTATTATTATTATTATTTCTAACCTCTCTTATTGTAAGAATAGCTGATAATATTGTGTTGAAGTTGTCCTAAGTAAGTTTTTCATTAGCATTTGGACTTTTAAAAGTCTTTTAAAAGTCAAAATGCTAATAAAAAAAAGTAGTTTTCACTAAAGTTAAAATCGTGTCTAAAATCATTCGAAATCGTCTGCAGAATTAAAAACAGAATAAAATACATTCGCACGTACAGAAATATGTAGCACAACTAAAAGATATAAGTTGAACGACAACTTCAACACAATATTATCAGCTATTCTTACAATAAGAGAGGTTAGAAATAATAATAATAATAGCAGGCAGATGTTCTTTTGTTCCCTAATTGTCCCTTGGGTATTTGGGTATTAATGAGTACAAAAAAGAGTATTATGAACCTTATAAACACACGTTCTGATAACGTTGCAATGGACATTGCTTAACATTGAATTTCTTAACATTTTCGCTTATAACTTTTTTATTTACAGTTCTACGACAAAAGTTACTAAACCAAAGTTGTAGAGAATTTAATTTGCAACAAAAGTGTTTATACATTTTTTGTCAGATAAATAGTTTAAGAGATACATCGTAAAACCATTTCAACCCCTATTTTCAAGATGGCGGCCGTGGGACAAGGGTGGCGACCCCACAAACTTGGTTTTAGCTTTAGAATGACCCCCCCTACACTTAAAAAAAATAAAATTGCGTCCTCTAAAAAACGCAAGGTAAGGCCTAAAAAATGTAACATTTCAATGGACTATATATAATAGCACAATATTTTGATTGCAATTTATGCATGTGTGTCGTGCGGCATTAATGTCAATTCGCGTGGTTGAACGGTTTTTGCCGAGCAAGAGATGTCGTTTCGCATTTGCATCGAGGCAATATCCGCCGGTGCGTGAACAAAAGCGATAGGTAAAAGTCTTCGTTGCATGATTGCAGTGTTTAGGTGAAAACATATTTTTGCGTGCAAAGAAATCATTGGCGCGAGTTGGTTGCACGTACTTTTTAAGATGAAAAATGGTCAGTAGTGCAGTTACGTCGGTGTCGCCACCAACCGTGCCGGTGAGGATCTGCACCACGGACACATTATACCTGGATATACATTATCGCACCGTGCGACGTGAACTTTGACTCTTCCTCGCCCGGCGCCATGCTCCTGCCGCGATTAATGTGACCGCCATATTAAAACGGCTCGTAATGAAATTTTAATCGTGTGTGCTTCCAAATATATGAATTACTTAGTGTTGCGCGCGGGTTCTCTCGCTGGTATTAAAGTTCTTAATACTGTGTGATTTTTAGCTACAAGAAGTTAGAAAGCTAATCATAATACGCTAAACCAATTAAATCATTGTAGCATTCCATAACGTCATATGTACGACCACAGCGCCATCAATGACTATGAGGGAATTGTTTCTCTTAAAAAGTTTTAAAAATATATTAAAAAACAATGTCTACCAAACTCAAAAACTTCCAAACGGATTTAGATGAAATTTGGCATGGAAATAGCCTGAGACCCTGAGAATTACATTGGCTACTTTCTTTCCGGGGCAAATATATAGCAGGTCTTTAATCCTGGAAAACTTTTTCAGGCAGGCGAAGCCGCGAGTAATAGCTAGTTTATAATATTTGTAAAATAAGATTATAATATATTTTACGGTACCCCGCACATGCAGCTCACACGTTGCATAAAACAATTTAAGTAAGCTATTTCTAATTAAAATAACAGATGAAGCTACTGAAAAGGGGCGCTGAAAATGTTTTGTTCATGAGTTTCAAATTACTTATATATAATTATTTCTTATGTTTACGCGAATGTTAGACATTGAAATTAAACTAATTTTCTAGATTCTATCGCGGTTTTGTGTATTTTATTTTTCTCCCGACGTTTCCAGTCCCCCCCGTGACCATGAAGGCTGCAAAGTCTTCGAAACGTCGGGAGAAAAATAAAATACACAAAACCGCGATAGAATCCGGAAAATTAGTTTAATTTCAATACTTATATATATATATATATATATATATATATATATATATACATATATATATATATATATATATATATATATATATATATATATATATATATATATATAATTCAAAAAATAAAAAATGGAAGTGTTAATAAGGGCCTAATTTTCGGGTAATATTAACTATCGATATAATCACTCGAAAAATGGGCTGCCTAAAGGATTACTGGGTTGGCGTCATTAAAAAAAGGTCTACTTGATTGATATTCAAACTTTACATGTTCAAAGCGCTGAAAATGCGAACGTATCGTTTTTCGTTTTAGCAAAAAAAAAAAAACAGA
This sequence comes from Manduca sexta, assembly GCF_014839805.1. NCBI lineage: Eukaryota > Metazoa > Arthropoda > Insecta > Lepidoptera > Sphingidae > Manduca > Manduca sexta. The sequence goes on from NC_051140.1 coordinate 15,201,745, forward strand.
TTGACTCAATTTGTTCTTGTCCGTTGCGCAATAAACTCGCCGAGGGTTATTTTTAAATACGGATTCATCTTTTCCGAGTCTAATCGCCCTAATTTCCCCTAACGGAATTAGGATTTGGAGTATTTAAATGGTAATTAATAGTCTTCGTTAATGTTATGATGGTGCGCCCAACAAGGCATAAGTATATTATATAAATTGCACTCTAAATGTAAATGAAATATAAACTGCACACACTGGGTTCATGGATTTGATTACCAAATATAACAACACCGTATGATTTATTCTAATATTGTTTGCGCAATATTGGACACTTCAGAGATTAACGTTAAATAGGCGTTTGGATAAATTAAGTCAAATTATTTTTACAAAATGAATAAAGGATGAGGGTAGGTACGGTGATCACTGTCCATGACAGTATTACAATAAAACATCTGATCTGCTTAATCAGCAATTATGTAATTATGAACCTTATTCATTCATATTCTAAATTAATTTTAGAAAAGTATGCGAATAAAATATTTATACATTTGAAATATTTATTTATAAAAAATATTTGCGTACTTATTACATCTTTGTCGTTTGAAATAAAATTATTTTCTACCTTTTTATTTATTAATGTTAACAAAAAGATCCTTTATAGAAAGCAGGTATATTCCTTATGAATTAAACAAAAAAAAAATGATGTGGAGTATGTAGCATGAGTATTTTATGTGTATGTCATCTTCCATACCAAGATTAACATTAAAGCCCACTGAAAATTAAAATAAAGGTCGGCATCGTATTTAAAATATATTCTATATTACCTGCGCCCGCCTCACTTTCATAGAACTTGGACGGCGAGAAAATCATTCCACGCCATGTGGAAATACTGAACAGTATTTTTTTTGTCCAAGCGGTATCATTATTTCCGCGCAAAAATTTAATTACCTCAACTGTGGTGCTCTAGAGACCCATTGTGCTTTAAATAAAACGTCGTACGCACTGCCAGCGACGGTCGCGAGAGAGCCCGCCGTGATAGATGATATTCGAGAACAATTAATCTTAGGCAAAATATGCGGACGATTTGCGAGCGAGTGGTCGGGCCTAATGGTAGGGAGATTATCACGCGTCCACGTTCCGAGCACGCGTACTCCCCCTCATTAGTGTAAAACGCTATTGCATCCCTTATACAGGCTAATTAATACTTCCCGTGTAAAACTATAATTATAACAGGAAATGATTCAATTAAAATATAATTTATTTACTATATTAAAATTAAACTATTTTTCGGATTTTATCGCGTTAATGTTTTAGTTTTTTCCCGACTTTACGAAGACTGACGAAGGCTGCAAAGTCTTCGAAACTTCGGGAGAAAACTAAAACATTCAAACCGCGATAAAATGCGAAAAATAGTTAGATTTTAATATAGTAAATAAGTTATGTTTTAATTGAATGACATTCTAATATATATTTGTCTAACATTCGCGTAAACATAAGAAATCATTATTTACTATAATTCTTTGTGGCACGCAGTCGATCACCCAATCACCGCACGCTATAGAAGCGATATGTAAATATGGAGCACAGGCGATGAGACCGCGGAAGTGCCCTTATAAAGACAAGAGGAAAAGTGTGACATATGCATATAAAATATGTAGAGAGAAGCAATAACGTGTTGGCACACAGCTATATATCACCGAGGGTTTTCATAAAGGAGGCTGCGCGCGGTGCCGCTCGGACACGGAAGGCGTTGTTATGCGACGCCGCTGTTATCGGATAATGTCTTGCATAAATTTACTGTAATCGTGTAAAGCCAATGTCACTTGCATAATTTAGTGCAAATATTGCAGTTTATGTTGAAAGCTTGGTAGTGCACCAAGTGCGGTATTATGAGGTGCAAGAAATATTAGGTGCGGCTGCCTGGACTTTAATAAAAACACGCATTTACCGTAGTATCCATCTTCAACCTATTGCTATAAAATTTAAACGATCAGTGTTGTTAGGTTCCTTTGGCATTTCATACCACTTGAAACATAAACAAAATAAGTTTTAATAATTATATAAATTATACTCAGAAATTCTAGCTTTAGCGTTCCGTCAATCCTGATCACGAACAGATCACAGCAGTAACTGATATTTAACGACGTAAATGTTCCGTTAATTGGAGATATCTGTTTGTAACAACTTGCAACGTGCCTTGCAAACGAGCATGGGTTATTGTAGTTGGCTGTAACCGAAATCAATAATGGAACAGGAGCTGTGATTCGCCTTTGACCAACGTTATATATCAGACCCCCTTTGAACTGTGTTGTTGCAAACTCCACAATAAACCGATGAACATTTGCTCCCGCTTGTTACCTGACGGCTGACATAGTCCATGAATAATTTAATTAGTAATTCTACCCGCATATAAAATTTTATAATATAAAAGTGGAGCGAATTAGTAATAAAAACATCAGGAAAAATTCTAGATCTTATCGCAATGAACATAAAGGAGTAACACTCGGCCTAAATTCTTTACCCTTACCGGAATGTCTCAGACCCGCTGAAATTTTACGGTTTTTGGGCGCCTAATGTGAACTTTACACATGAATATTATTTCACGTATAAAACGGTATCATAATTACGTTATATGCGTCTCGTACACTGGACACGTTCGTAGGCAAAATAAATGCAAATAATGTTTTTGCCGTCGACAAATGACCGTGCCGGTGGAGCATTATACAATTTGCAACAAAGCAATAATATTGTTTTAATTTGAACATTGCCCCCATCTGTACAAGTTCAAATATACCGGAGCAATATTTATGCTTAAAACATTCACAGATAAGGTAAATAGGAGCAGGCGCGGCTGGCAAGCGGGGCAACTTGTCGCGCCAATGCAAATTAGTGGAATCACAATTAGTCCTCAATTGTTGCACGTCGTGCAGCTTGCATTTAGCAAATGAAACAATCAGGTAAGAGATTCAGCAAATAAATTAAAAGGCATGCACAGTTTTCAACCCTACCTTCTAATACCTTTCGTGGAAATGCAATTCCAATAATGACTCGTTCCCGAGCAACTACGTTCCATTTTATTCAATTTCGGACTAACTAGTAGTCTAACACGAACTTTTCTTTACTCGTGTTAATGTTCTTTAATAAAGTAATACATCATAATATAAATCAGTAAGGTGATGTATATAACTTTTTAATACAAGTTGACGTAACGCGGTCTACCGCGAAATGCCAAATGGTTTTTATCGTTTCCCGTGTGTATTTAAGCAGACGTCCACGTACGATTAATAACGTGTTACAAGACAGATATGCAAAGCTATTTGTACACCAAACAAAATGTCCACGGAATGTCCCCTCGGGTTGACAGATGATGTTAGGGGCAATTAATCTTGACCAAATATGCGGGAGAATTGCGGGTTTCGGCTCCGTGCCTTAATGACGACGTTACTGCGTTATTCCGACGCCTTACGTTCCACATCTTTCTTGTGAAAGAAAGAACAAGTACACGAGTGTATACTGAGCACGTAAAGCTGTGCCATAGTTGTATAAGCATCCTTTACGAAGGAGGGCTGAGTTTTAAATCTTGCCATGAGTGCTCGATTTTGACGCGCGGCAAATGTTAGTTGCTTTATTTTCTGTACCTATTGATACTGTGATTTTAAATGAAAACATTTAGATATTAACCATTTAAGTATATTATTTTTCAAATTTAAGTCAATTGATAAGGCATGCTGTTTTTTTTAGATATTTTGTGCATTGTATCTACCATCAATTAATGAAATTAACGTGGAAGTATAATATCGTAAGTTTTAGTTATTGTTTTAAATTTCAAACACTATAATACATGAGGACAAAATGCTTGCGCTGTGATAAAAAAAAATATAACACGCAAAATTGATATATGTAGTGTTATCCTGTTCAATTTTTTCAGTACCAAAATAGTCACCCTTACTCATAATATCATCACAAATGTCAAAGCTCGAGCACCAAAAAAGGAATGTAATCCCCGATGTCTACCAACTGTCCACTCTGTGGACATTTAATGGCATTCGACGGACCCCTGTCATTGTCAGCATATCGCCTGCCTGATTCACACGGCCCAATATTTTAGAAGTGTGATCCGCACATTATAGGAGTTTCATGTTAACGGTGGCATTATTATGCGGGTTTCGGAACGGCCGTGTGGCGACGAGGTGTGGTGAACGAGCAAAGTTATAATAACTTGGTCCCGTCCCTTCGCCTCTGCCGTGATAGCATTGTCTTTTGATCCGATATAATGTCACGATCCTATCAAAACTACAACGAACAAGTATTTTCAACGGTAACGGTAGTATCCTACGAGGTACAGGTGCGTTCGGATATATTATTATTTCTTACGTTCATTGTTACAACAAGTTTGATAATTATTTTCTCTTGTAATATTTTCGAATGAAAAATTTTAGATTATGATTTCAGTACTTGGCGGTTAACTTTTAAATTAACTGTATAATATATTTAAACCTGTTATTTATTTGATTTGTTGTATTATAATTAATAATTATGTAACCATATTACGTATTGTTAATTGAAAGTATATTATTACACGAAATCTGACGAAACATTCGTATATCTACCTGAAAATTAGGGCGAAACTGTTAACAGCTTAAGTAAATTGTCAATGTACTCGGCCCTAATCAAAGTAATTTGAATTCATATATCTTTCATGAAAAGGGCGAGGGTTAGCTAATAATTGTTTTCGGTAATTAAACGTTTCGGCACGGTTACCTATCCGGATCGTTTACGCTCGTTGTCATGTTAATAGGATTAATGCACCGCAATCTAAGCTCTGTATAGCAAGTGATGCACTCGTGCCAGCTATCTGCCCGACGTATTCACAATATATTTTACTGTTTTCAATCGAGGGTCGGCGTCGTTAGCGTCAAACACAATCGTGCCTATACGCTGTGTCGTAAATCCAAGTATCAATTGCACAAAAACCGTCAATAAAAATAATTTATTGAAATATTGTGCACGTATAACTATTTTCGCCGTCGAAATACGGAAAACGTATTTTAATTTTGTATTTTATAGTGAATGGAGACAGTGGTAGTGGGAAACTTCCTGCTGCAGGGTGAAATTAACGGCCTATTCTCTCGTTCGTTTCACGGACCTCGTTTGTGTAAAATTGCCAGCGGCTAAATGGACGTCTCAACATTTTTTTTTTTAAATTAACAACTCCCCATTATCTTCGTCTCTGAGTCATTACGAGGCAATCATTTCTAGGAAATTTTATTTTCAACCAACCAAAAAGACTTTAATACCATCTTCACGGCATAATTAATGCTTTGTATTAATCACTTACTTTTATATTACCTTTCCATAAATTACTTTAAGAATCCAACAAAATTGTAAATCCACCCTACGAACTCACCTCCCTGGGAATTACTTAATTAAGAAAAGTTTTCATTTTTCCGAACGTGTTGAATAAAGAAAGCAGTTTTCTTTCTGTCCAAGTAATAAGTTAGTATATCGTAGGGGCGGAAATAAAGCACGTCTCAACAGTGAACAGTTTAAATTAACCTTTGGAAGTAGCCTTGTAGATTCGTGGCCCGGTTACGAGCGGGTCATCTGGTAGTTAATATTCAAAGGGTCGCACAATCAGGGATTCCGCGCGCGTCTCTGTTTCACCGATGCCGCTCACCGTCGAACTCCGCCGGGGAGCCAGGAGCGAGCACCGTGAACCTCTTTACAACTGTATAGTCTACGTACAAAATTAGATAAATTCTAATTACATAAGTAGGATAAAATTGAATTAACGTATTTGTACCAAACAAGAGCTCGTAACTTCATTTAGTTTAACTGCTATTTTTTTACACGAACTTCGTTAACGCAGCCTGGAATAATTAGAATGTAAAAGTTAGTAGTGGTTGTAAATTAAATTGCTTTATATTTTACAGATTCGTTCTACTTAATTATGGGAAAACTTACGTACACCTCTTTTAGTTACTTTAATACATGTCGACATAGCGAAAAAGAATCGGAGACTTTATAATAATTAAGTTCAAGCACAAATATAATCATGATATGCGGTTTTTTATACCATAGTCGCCATACTTGGTATGTACTGAACATTGCTCGGGCTTTGATGGGTAATCTCAGTAAGCAAATTTGAGATTAAATTGGATTATCACAGAAATTATTTACGCTTATTTTTTAAAATCAGTAATCTCTATGGATGTTTAACTCTCTTCAAAGAACATTAATTTATAATATATGAAAATATGTCTTCTTTTAAAAGAAAAATAGTGTATATAGGTTTGGCACTTACTAGTTATAGAATGCTGGTTAGAGTGCATTTTCGGATAAGTGCAGAGAGCTCTAGCACTGTCATTAGGTTCAGCTGAAATCGGAATAGGAAGATAATGTTCAGCGACAGTAGGTACGGGAAACAGACTAAATTAACTGGAATTTCCACAGCACTTCGCAATATGAACTGTGGCTAAAATACACAAAGGGAAAAACTTATTACTCCATTTAAATGTAAAAGTAACTTTGCCGTTACGGTTTCACTTCATTAAGCCTTCTTAATTTAGACTAATCACAAAGGCTCTTACTACTTTATTTGGCAGATCAGCGTTTAATTGTTGTCCAAATCTGATTTCGCATTCATTAGTTAACTTTTTGATCAAATTTCATTCCGAAAATTTTGAGGATCGTTCGTCCAATTTCACGGTTGAATAGATTTGTTTCGGGTCTGCAAAGAAGTATTTCAATGTAAGCCTACATTCAAATAACGGGAGGGGCGGATTTATGGCAGAGACCGACCGAAGTGAAGTATTCACGAATCGACGAACACAAAGATATGCGAAGATAAATCGTGATATTAGTAATTGATAAACTGTATTTTTTTTTTGTAAATGTCAGTATTGGTGTCTCAACCACACAGTACTTTACATACTGTACTTTCCAGCCTATATGTATTCAATTTTTATTTCATATATGAGAAAAAATCTTTTTAACATAATAAACAACCGGGCTACCCTTTATTCCCAAAGGGATGGGCGGAAATCAGCAAAGGTTTAGTGACATTAGCTCATTAAGCAACTGCACAAATTTAATCTTGTAAACAAATATAGGTGTACATAAATTGTTTATATTTCCAGACTTTAATGGCAGTATTTTGTTTGCAGACTTTACCGATGAACGAGCCGGAGGTGGACGGTGAGCGGTGTCGCATGCAGATGCCGTGAGCTCTAGCAGCAGGAGCGCACGACGTCGCCGTGATGAGCACAACCCGTCATAATGCGTCGGCGGCCACTTTAAACCGGGAACGGACGCGTTTGTCGGCTCGAGATGGCCGTCATTCGCGGCGCACGTGCACCTACACATCCCGCGTACGCGCAGACTCGTTCACCACTGCGACACTATGAAATGTGGAAGCACGGCAAGTGGCGACAGAAAACGGCACCACCAAGGACATACGCAGACGTTAGGGTACCGAGATAGAGACATTGTATAGTGATTTCAGTTAGAGGCCTAAGTGTTACTGCTGTGTGTAAATATAGTGGTGTGTAGATGTTAAGGATGATGGGTGAAGGTCGTGGTGCGCGCGCGCCTCTGCTCGAGGCGGGCGGCGGTGGAGCCGGTGGAGGGTTTACGCACGCTCGCGTCACGCCCGTGTCTCGGTGCTGCTTCTGGCTGGCCAGTCATGTCAACGTCAAAAAGTGCGTCGCTGCGGTCATGCTGCTGTCCATCTTCACCATATTTATCTATTCATATTATGTTACGGCACCTATTTCAAGGTTAGTAATGGTCCTAACTGTTCTATTTACCTTTAAGAACTTTATATTAAAAGCCTGTGCATTTCTTCATTGAATATGGTATGTCTACAAATAACAATATTAATTAAAATTAATGATAAACAATACGTCGATTGACATTTGAATAAATTTTGCCGGCCAGTCTTATTAGAGCTACACCGGCTAATTTCTGATTGCGACTAGCCACAACAAGTTGCTAACGAATAATTTATCTTGGTAGTCGCTTTCTAAATATCGTCTATAAAATAAATCCGGTACTTTATATGTGCACTACCAGAAATTATTACGGGAAAGCGATATCTTTTAATGGTCTTTTTAAAATTTATATACTCGTATTTGAATGCTGTTCACTTGCTGTTCAGTCCAAATCATATTAATATCCTTTGTTACTTGACGAATAATGACATCAAAACAATAGTAGTCTTTATCCGTGTCCAACATTATTGTAGCGCAAAGGCACAATACGCAAAGAACAAAAATAATTACTATGCAAAATTAATTAATTAAACTTACTTGTGTAACGTTTCGGAAAGAGCCGTGTAAAACAATTTCAATACAGCCAGTTTACGACTGTGGTTAAAGATTGATTTTTTTCTCGCGTCATTAACCACTTGTTCGGTACAAAAACTGCGCTATGCAATTTCGCGCAGCGTTCAACATTATTCCGGTGCTCTCCTCTGCTACTGGCCGAAACACGTAATTTTAATTAATTACTCTAGCTGGTAAATATGCGTCATTCGCGTTAAATCCAATTTACTTGCTATCGGAAGCAAACACGGAGCTGATACGAATTAATAATACGAAATTATCGTATTCGGACAGCTCGCATCGTCATATCATACAGTAATTTATTGGGATTAGCCCGTGGACATTGCGGTTAATTGTCATATTCAAATATTTTTATCGCTTTCCACTATATCACTCTTGTTATTAATGTTTCACATCGTTCGTGTTCAATGTGTTTATTGTGCATTAGTTTCGATGACATTTTCCAAGTATAAATTCTGGATTATTGTTGCAATGTAATCAGGGTTTATAAATTTTATATCACGTTATATACCACAGTATATAACGTGATATAAAATTTATAAACCGTAGCCCACAGGCTATGGTGTTATGTTTATAAATAGTTATAAAGGGTCTTATATTGGGGCCCAGTCTTTGATCAACGATATGTCTGGCAAAATTTAAATTCATTTCTACTATTTAGTCTTTCAGCTTAGCCAACCTTAATTAAAGTTTGTATGTGTAATATCTGTTCAATTCAAATTTGTAAAAAAAAATACAAATCGATGCGTTACTTTCACAGTTTTATATAAATTTTAAGATACATTTTAATAATAAAATATAAAAATTATTAAATATAAAGTATCAAAACTGTGTTTGATGTTCTATATGCATATTAAGCCGCTTGATTAGTTGAGTAAACGTTGGTTTAAATTTTTCATACCCATTATTTTAATTAAATATTGAAACCTTGTCGAAAATAATCAAAAATAAAAAAACTATTTAATTCTTTTTACAATATTGAGGTTTTTTGTACTGGCTGCAAAAGTTTTACACACTTCGTCCCGATATAATGCTAAATACTCATTTAAACTCATTCTACCTTCATCACCTTTTTAAATTTACATAAATGAAAAACACGTTTCAAGGCCCTTTTTACTGTTTAATAACGGCGTGTACACCGTGTTATGTAAAAACGTTAAATGTTATTTTCTGTATCTCCTGTCCAGTGCTTTTATTCCAATACCAAAGGATTCGTTTATGCATAGAATTGGCAGCTAATATCTATAGGAAATTGCTACGCGGAAGTATTAAAAGCGTTTAACTTTTTGTCGAGCGTCCTTGTCGCCTTTTGTTTGACAGCGTTTCGCAGCTAAATTAGGGTGGGGCGGCGAATATTTCAAAGTAATTTATAACGTGATTTTATGTAATTAGTGGAGATGTCGTGTTGCTCAGACTATAATATTTTATTTTATCAGCTTAAAATTACACCGCGCGGAGATGAGCCGCGATGGCGGCAAGTTTCGTCGACTCGGTAGAATTTATAGCAAAACTTGTGTCCTGGCTAATTAATGGAAGCTACTCAGCTAACGCCCAACCGGCTCGCTGAGTTAAAGCGTATTGTTTTACGGCCACTTATTTCATTATAATCGCGTCATTATTTTTACACCTGTCACTAAAGCCATTAAGGGATATTAAGCGAAGATTTCCAGCGGAAAACTAATCCTTGGCATCTTGCATTACACTTTTATATAGATTTATTCAGTGTTTTACTTCAAATGAGCAATTCGATAAGATTTACAAATAAATAAACTAACAATCAAAGGCATGCCAGGAATGGTGAATTCTGATTAATCTTTCAAATCGAAACGTAACTCGCGCAACAGCATTCCGAGCCGGCATTCCTCTGTTGAATGCAAGATAAAACATCCGCGCTGGTTATAGGGACGTTGTTTAATGACTATTAAATTAAGCCTGTTTCGTTGGATGTGTCTTTTCAGCGTGTCTTTAAAGTTTCTCTCCCGGGTGAATCGGGCGTGGTTTTCATTAAGGCAAAGGGGACGCAACCGCCAGCCTCGACTCATAGGACTTTTGCCGCCTACGGATAAAATATTTCCGCAAATTCTTGCCTTTATTTATTTTACGCTATTGAGATAAACCCTAATGGCGCTTTGATGTGGCTACAAGTTCAAAGTTGGAATGCGGCTTTAACTTTGGCAGGCCGTGATTGATTTTAGAAGAAATTTTTCATTGCCTAGTTGTTACGCGTTTCGTGTTATTGGTTGATAATTTTAATTGCTTGTATTTCTTGACCTCCAGTGAAATAATATTGCGAAGTTATTATGAAAAGAGTTTCTTAGCTATGACCATTTGTACTGACTTTGGTTGTTGTACTTAATACATTGCAAACTTTCAGATTATAAAAAAAACACCAAAATTCTTGCACACAAAATATCCTCATCGTTATTATTTTTTCTTCTGTTTGCCATAATAACTTGGATCATAATAATTATTTTTTATTTATTGGAAAAACGCAACAAAAATACTGGAGAAATAATATTTAATTTTTTACTTTATTTATTCACCAATCCTTTCTCGACTTCCTGGAAAACTATGATACGTAATAAAACGAAACTATTTTTTAATTAAAAAACGGAAACAAAAAATCTAATCAGCGTTCAAAAACATTGTATCTCTCCTTTTTTTTTATTAACTAATAAAAGATATTGGCTTCCGGTATTCGGGCCTGTGAAAGGGATTATATTTCAAACACTCGTAACGTTTTCAATGAAACTTGAGTTTCCTGGTTTTTCTTTCTTGTTTTTGCTTGTACTAACAAAGAATTCATAACACTTGGTAATCCCCTAAAATTTTATAAATTCTATATAAAAACCTACTTTGCAAAATACGGTATTAAATACCTACCTGCCTTTTTATCAAAAAGAATCTTAAAACCAATATTTTTTCATCATAAATATAAAAATTCTTAAGTGTAGGATGTTATTATCATAATCCCTGTCTAGACATGGCAGATGGAAATAAATAAATATTTTTTTGTGTAAATAATAATTATTGATTTCATTCGAGTAGGCACAAAAGGTTATGTAGCTATCGGAAAGGTAAACAAACTCATGTGTTTTTAAGTTTTATTTGGAAATTCTCTGAATTTCGGGTTATGTACAATTAAGAATGAAAACAATTCAATTACATATTGATTAAAGCTGTTTTTATTGTGACCTAAATAAAATCTTTGACATATGGTCAAGGTGTTTTTTTTAATTTTAGAAAAAAAATAAATAAAAGTGAACCTAGCTTATAAATTATTACATATTGTTTGTACAGTTTGGTGTGGCGCGACCGAGTGCCGCGACCGCTGTCGCAGTGCTCGCTGCTCGCGTCGCAGCAGCAGGCGGCGCGCGATCACCGCTCAGACGCGCGCCTGCGCATCGACGCCAAAGTGCTCGTCATAGTCGAATCGGCGTACTCGCGCCTCGGCCGTGACATTGCCGAACTGCTTGTCGCCAACCGTATACGGTAAGCATTCAAATATTATCTTAAATGATATATAACTTATAGCCTTTCTCGATAAGTGGGCTATCCAACACTAAAATAATTTTTCAATTCAAACCAGTAGTTCCTGGGATTAGCGTGTCCAAACAAACAAACTGATTTGTTTAGGATATTTGCTGTCAACGGTCGTTTCTGCTGTCATATTGTGATAGAGCAAAAATTTGTATACACGTATCTGTATCACGTTAAATATTGTCTTCTGGGATGACAATGAAATAGTTACAATTACATTATTCATATTGAAGGATGTGAGATACCATAATTACTTTGAGTTTGCGGTAACCTACAAAGTGGTGCATATAAAATAAATTTACGATCTAAAGATCCTATTAATATACAATACTTACCTCCGATCCATTCTATTGATTTAATCACATTCTAATAATCAACATTTTGTAATATTATACAGTAAAAAAACACTTTATAACCAAAACGAGAGTCTGGTAAAATATGTGATCATAAAAACATAGTAAACATTTGTATAGAGCGTGATTGGTTTATGGCTATTACGAGCTGTTTGTATAGAGTACACTGTTTGTTTTTCCTTGTCGGGCACGCGAGAAGATCGACAGAAAACGTTGACAGCTAATATGCGGACGGGGTAAAAGTACCGCGCCTCGGGTGTGGAGCGGAACCTGTCGGGGAAAATGCTGTCGAGTGAAAAAGGCTCCTTTTCTTTAGTGAGATTTTATAGAATTTTGTCTGGTATGTGGGCGAAAATAGTTACGGCAAAGGATTTGAAACGTCACGTCAATACGAGAACATACCGATGATGCACGCGAGGCTTTAATTTTGACGGTCGTCGTGTGGTCTATGTGTATGGTGTAAATACCCTTAAATGTGAAAATATTGCGAATTTAGGGCGATGATAAAATAACGCACTGGGACGGTGAATGAATTAGGCTTGACTATGAGCACGGCTCCGTGTTTCGTCACCGGCGTGGAAATCATATCGCGGGCACCCGCGCCGCCAGTCGTTGTAGTGAGGACGGAACGGCGTACAAAATACAGCTTCACGCGCTACAAATACGCACTATGTGTTATAGCAGATGGCGGACACACAAAAATGTATACATACAGCATGCCAGCGCTGACCGGAATCTATAAAAACTTTACCTATATACATCTGACGCTGTTTAGGAAGCTATTCGCCTTCAAACAAATATACGTTAATATACGCAAAACACTAAGGAATTATCTTTGTATAAATTAACACCATTCAGATACTACGTTTAGATAACTCTAAATTAATTGTGTTATTTGGTATTTTAATTACATAGCTCTTGTCGGCTCATAATTAATTCTAAGAAATAGATAATGTTAATGTATAAACGGGCATGATTTAAATACAAACTATAGATTTAGCTGAGAAATACCGACATATTGATTAATTAGGTATAATGATTTGTGATGTTTATAACACACAGAACTTGGTGTTATTTTACTTGAGTTTGTTAATTGTTAAAGGTGTTTTACCGAGTTGCGAAAATATCTACTCTGGTAGTATTATTTTGAAATTGGAAACGTTTTAAAGGGGGTATTCTATACGAGCGTTAAGAGTAAATAAAAGGTTATTATTGCTGGATAGTGTTTTTGAAATAACTAAAATATTTATTCATCCTCTCTGAACATAATGTGCCGCCAATGATAATGAAATGGAGAACATCATGTTACTATTCGCGCGGGATAGGTGAACCTATTATACCTAATTAGTGTGGAATGTGGAATTTTACTATATCGTATACAAACAATGGACATGTCCTATATTATGTACTAAATCATAATTCGGTTGCCTAGCATATTTCAAAAATTTCCACGATGAACAATTGTAATCTAGATAGGTCCTTTGTTTACAATTATTATATGTTATATCTTGTCATAAATTAGTTACCAAAGTAACCAATTTGAGGTTAAATTTCAGTCTAAATTTTTCGCTTAAACGCGAGTAAATATTTTATCCGGCTTTTGTTTTATTAGGCCTGTGTGCGTATAGATATATCTATGTTGTTTTAGATGACGCCGCACCGTGCCGCCTAGTCGGGTCATGGCACGTTTTTTGCTCTTGCTCGCTGAAAAATCGGTTTCCTCTCGAGCCTGAGTGAACTGCGCCATGCTACGTTTGCTTATGAAACGTTTGACGGGTCACGAATTAATTTTTTTCTCCGATAAATTTTATGCGTTCTCTTTTACGTTATTTTAAATTTCCCTTCGTAGTTTCGTTTTAATGTATTGTATTTCATAATCTGTAGGTGATTATTTAGTAATTTATTTTAAAATGTAATAACTGACATCATTTTTTACAAGTTACAACTATGCCATTTAGTGTAGATATTGAATTTAATGTTATATATATAATTATCATGTGTATTAATTATTATTGTATTAAACTTGTTGGTATGATACCTACACACCAGTTTTTTTATTTGTTGCGGGATATCGATATTGAAAATCGAAAACAATTTTTTTAAATCGATTTATATTGTTTTAATTGTAATTATTGATGCCGCCGGGAGATATATTGTATTTATGTATTTTATCCGAGATAATGCGTGACATCTCGTGACCACATATTGAGCCATATATGTAATCATTGGGAATACCTAAAAACTATCCATGTTCGATAACATAATGAATTAAACTTTTTTAATATTGTGCATTAAAGACCTACTATTTCATCTTTATATTTATAACTATGACGATCGTCTGGGTTGCCTGTTCAACTCTCAATTAATACACTATCACTCGCTAAATATATAATTAAGACTATAACATTTATTTGTCATATTTTTGAAATAGTTATAAATATATATTTTATTAATATTTTATCAAAGTCTGCACACGAAACCGGAGATATAAATTAAAAAGAGAAGAAGAAATGTGAAAGATTTCCTTCAGCTATAGCACAGAGAGGTATTTATTGTAAACATAGCTATTGTAATTAATAAGGTTTACGAATATGATATAATAAGAAGATATCTTCCTATCCTAGGTTAATGAGCGGGTTTGGTTGAACATGTTCGACTGCTTTACAAATTTTATTTTTACTAGATACATTACCGAGGCCCATTGCCTACAACCATTTTACTCTGTTTAAATAATTCTTTTTATTATATTTTCCCTAGCCTCTATTGCTTTTCCTAAAGCCGGCAACATATTGCTGTTGCTTTTGGTATTTCAGGTGTTTCTGAACGGTTTAGATCGTCTATGAAGTGACTCATTTGCTCGATTTATGAATTATCTTTCGAAGTAAACTGTATCTTAATTAAATCATATATAACAGTCACAGATATAAGAATCTCTTTTAGTCTAAACTTTACATTCTTATTACATATTCATAACGCATTAGCAACACAACCATCTAATTGAAATTAATTATCAAAATTCATATAACGGTCCCGGCGGCAACATAAAATGGAGGCAAAGTTGACACAAAATGTTTGTTGCTTCACTCGTATAGAAGTGCCACTGTGGACGTAAATGTATTTATACACTTCATAATAAAAACACCTAAGTTGTTAGGGGTGTGGTGTAACATTTGATATTACATGTAGTCATGCGTCGAAGCGGTAGATTTAGTAGCAGCGAGCGCATTCGTAATACGCTGTATCAACAGACTTGTTTACGTTTCTCTAAGGCAAGGAGTTATTGAACATGCATGCATTAAGCTTCTTACGTCTAATATTCGATGACGTTATCCAAGATTTTCGAATATATTGTTCACGTTTCGTAGTAGGTATTTAATATTTCTCATAGACTGATATATACAAAAATGCGTACAAAAATGTTTGAGCTTAAGTTGTGTAAGAATGTCGATTACTAAGAAATACCAAAGGAATTTCTAATGTATAATTAATTAATTATTCTCAAAAGTTTCTCAAATATTTTGTTCCTCAATTAAGTCGTGTACCGTGTTACGAAAGTCTTTATGAAATCACGCTGGAACAACCGACAGTCGGGAACAAAAGAACCGAGCGAGCCGAGGACGCAAACTGAATTCTAAAAATTAACGAGTGTTTCGCTATACTAATTCTAACATTATAAATCCGCTGACCCAAATAGTCGAGTAAGCTATGTAACCTCGGCCCGGTAATGCATTGCGCTTAATTAGCGCATAATTTGGAAACACGTTAAGTTCTGTACGTGTACGTCGAGCCACTGTAAACTTCATTAAACGTATACGCGAGGTGACAGCTGAGTCGCAAATGTGGCAGCGGTTGAAAAGCTTCGAAGCGCGACTCATCCACAGTCGGTGAGTCGTTGCGGTGACAGTTAGTTAGTTAGTAGTGCCATTAGAGGCGAGGCCGCGGCATCCCGACGCTATCTCACCCCCCTGCCTACTACATGAATGCTCGTTTGTGCTGGAACGAGTTAATATCGAGTAATTAGTGCGTTTTGATAACGTTTTATTTAACGTTATGCCAAGATAAAGCGAGCTATACTGACGTAACACTAGTGTTAAACTTTATTGGTTGTATAAAATTTTCATGGTAGTCTTTTATTTGTTTTAAAAATAAAACCTTCGTCCAGTTTTCTTAACATATGTATTTAATTCATGGTTAATATAAGCCTGTATAGCGGAAGGGATAGGCAGGAAAAAACTATCTACTGCACCCACAATTTTTGCCTTATTTTCGTTCCATTATGCGATTAAGGATAAGGCTATTGTGCTAATGGCGTCAAATTCAAACCCCGGGTAACTAAAGTGTGGCATCGAGTTGTTGATTGTCCCAACTGTAAAATGGAACCCAGAAGCTGACACGTTATACAGCCATAATACCACCTCAAGACTGATGAAATGATTAGGTGTAATAAATGAATTTAATAAACCGTACCGTAATAAAATATGATTACTATAATTATTATAATATGGATGATATCTGATAGCCTTGTACAAGTTTTATTGTAGCAAATTATGTTTTCATTAAATCAACAAATTATTACAAATTTTGATATCGCATGTCGTTTATAATGGATGTCAGTCATAATTTACTTAACAAATTCACGACGTGACAACACTATACAGATTATTGTAGAATTGTTTACAGACTTATCACTATTGTTGTAATTGTTCACGTACGTTAGTTACAGCTCGATAAAGTTTTAAACAGCCTTTATGGACTGCAATGGAGAAGGCTGGGGTTTAAAGTAATTCGATTGTGCGCCAGATAACTCTGTTTGAGAGAATTTTTCACATTCTGTTTATGTACTTTGAAGTAATATATCTCTGGCTGACTATTACAAGGACTTATGGTGATTTTTAGTTATATCGGAATAAGTTTACTTAAAAATTTTCATGTTCGTTAAAATTTTGAAAAGACAAAGTCATGGTGGTCCCTTTATTTGTATTTCGGGATTATTGGAAAGATTTGCTAATAAAAAAACTGTGCAAAAAATATAACATAGAAATTGTAATAGTGAGTCAGCGATATGTCACTAAAAATAAAGGTATCTATTTAAACTGTACCTAAATATCGTTATTGTTGTTTAAGTAATCTTGAAAGATAATAATTAATGTAGTTATAATTAGTATTTACATTATTGTATGTACAAAAATGCAATTAAGAATCCAAACACCAACGCACGGTCGAATATTAAATGTAATCAGCAATGTTATACAACGCGGGCTCAACTACCTTGGAAGTTCATAAATTTACGTCTAGTTAATTGCAAACAGCTAAATCTCTCAACGTTGCTGTCGGCAGGTTTTTGGATTTTATAAATATTCGGTAAATATTTCCATTGTTTAGCAACACCCTGCGTAATTATACAGGAGTGTCAACGGGAACTGACGTTGTCCTTAGGGGAGACGGAGTCGCACGGCGCGCCACGCTCCCTTTTATTGAACTCGCTCGTGCCACCTTATCGCGAATTAGCCCTTGTCGCATTCAGTTCACGGACAAAATAGGCCGTTTCGCGCGCTCTAATTTAAACCGAGCGCCCTCTCATTTAATGACAGGACACTAATTAAGATAATTAGAAACATGTTAGCGCAAACGGAACGTTGACACAATGCTTGCCGAAATACAGTCATCGCGCTTTCAGAGCGATATCGATTCTAAATAAATCCGGCGAGTATAATTTGGTCAGCGCGCAGAGTTTTGAAGTTGTGGCTATCGGTTAATATGAGTGGAGGCACGTAAAATAGTTAACGAGTAGACGGTGCATTGGACAGCTTGCCTACCTGCGCTATATGCAGTACATGCTATTTGCAAGTCGCCATTAACTCCAGACTCGATCTGGAGTGCTCACGGCCTGCCAAATTGAAACGGGGACCTTAACTGGAGCAAAATGAAAGGTCGCCTCTCGATACTTTTGCGCTACTTACTACTCTTTTTTCACCTACCCGTCGGTGCATTTTTCTATTTCGAGTGGCTAGTATTGCACTTGGATACTTGTCAGATTTCACCAATACCGATGAAATTGGGTGCTTTTGATTGAAAATTGGAAAGTATTCTAAAAGACCGAGTTTGGACAATTCAATTTTCGATATTGCCAATCAACTGCGAACGCCAATTCTATGTTTGACGCGGGCGATCGTCAGCGGTTCCTGTTTAAACTATACAATTTTATGACAAGGGTCGACCCTTATTGGCTTGATTAGTATCTATCTGAAGCTATTAATTTGTATTTTGAATATTGTTGTTTCAATGGTTGAACACTGTAATGGCTTAAAAACTGATATTAAAATCTAAATGGACAGCGTTCAATTCAAATTCAAGGAAAAGGTTACCTTATTAACTATAAAAGGACGGTTTAATTGTCTATAAAACAACAATAACTGATGGAAGTTAATTGTGTAACCACTGTTCGAAACAACGTCGAAGTAATGATATAAGTATAGTTTATAGACGCTCTTTGAGTTGATTTTAATTATGGAAATTGCCTAAAACACTTGGCGAGTGTCTTATAAATTTAGTCTTTCTAATTAATTGCAAACGACGACATTTGGAATCTGAAATTTGGTTAGTGTAGCGGAGATATGAAAGTGCACACTGAGAAATGTGTCCAATATCGAAATGGCTTGCATCGCAAGTCCCGATACCGCGTCTATAATAGTTGCTAACTAAGTGTTCCACATGGCAGAGAGCGCAGGCAGCCTCTTTACCTTCACCGTATTGATCTCGTATAACCGGCACGCTCATCTACGGCAAAACTGAATGCCTTTGTAATTATTTCACTTCTACATACTTAGTACGTTTAGTTGTACCTTTTAAAGTGCTTCCTGGAACACAATGGAGTGCAAATAAAGTGCATTCCTATCTGAACGGTCGCAGATCTTTTGATGTGCTTTATTTGTTCCTATTTCGTTATTGATCTTTCGTCTAAGTATATTTGAAATGCCTTTGTTATGAATATGTTACTGGTTTATTCCTATACATTTCCTTTAGCAAAGTATAAAGTTACATTTATGTATTATAACATTTTATTATATTTCATATTGCTTCTTCTATATTTATAAGTCCATCATCATCATTTTGAAACAGGTACAAATTGGAGGTGGCTGGCAAAAGTCTGCCAGTGTTGACCACCCTGGACAAAGGTCGGTACGGGGTCATCGTGTTCGAGTCGCTGTCCAAGTACGCCAACATGGACAAGTGGAATCGCGAGCTGCTCGACAAATACTGTCGCGAGTACTCGGTCGGGGTGGTGGGGTTCGCCACGCCCAGCGAGGAGACCCTAGTCGGAGCTCAACTCAAAGGATCTCCACTCTTCATGCATACTAATTTAAGACTGAAGGTAAGTTTTATAGTAAAGTGTAAAGCAAGTACGTTTCTGTGTTACGTGCGATTTTAAGATTTTACGAGTGAATCATGTATTGGTATCGACAATCGATATTGAACTATTACGTTTAACTTGTGGGGGTTTTCGTATTGAACAAATAAAACAGGCACGGTTACTCGGTATTAGAATTAGAATCACGGGATGGAATGTACTATGTAAGCTCGGCGTAATTTAGTGTACCTTTTGCACCCACCCTACTTATATATCTAGAGAAAGGCGTTTTTATATCCCTACTATTTATATTTATTCAGCTGATTAATGATATCGTTTTATCAACAGGACGCAACACTTAATTCAGCGTCGCCGGTGCTGCGACTGTCTCGTGCCGGCGAGACCGCGTGGGGGCCGCTGCCCGGCGACCACTGGGCGGTGTTCAGAGCCAACAGTTCCACCTATGAGCCGGTCGCCTGGGCTCTAAGGCAGAACGAGTATGGATCTGACGGTAAGAACGTTCATCGTATTTAGTGGTATTTGCTGTGTGTCACAAATTATCAACTATTTTGGGACGTGGATCACTTTTCGCAATCACCGAATACGCCTGCTTAAGGATTAAATGCACAATAGCATTCTACTCTGGTTAGTAAATCTTTGGTTAAAAAAAATTAATAATTATTATTAATAATCGTCCCAACGAAAATTCAATATCATCGTAAGCGAAATCCGTTGAATCCAGACACTAGTTACGTGTTACATTCTTTAACCACCAAGATTGTAGAGAGCTGCTAACTAAGCCCAGAAGCCGTCTCTCTTCTCATAAGTACTGTAATATCTTGGACCCGGCCGGAACCGTCGGCAGGAACGAACGGGGCTTACAACAGATTAGACGAAATGAAGACGAAGGGCACCGACTTGAGTGGTTAAACACGCTGTTATAAATAAATGTCTGTCTATAATTTAGGCCGTGGCACGGTAATTGTGCGAGTTAGTAACGCGCTCTACGTAGTTTATTAGCTCTCAGGGAGTAAATAATGAGTTTATATATAAATGGAGATAATCTGAATTATATTTAGAAGTAGTGTTAAGTTGAATATATATTATATTTTATTCATCTGTTTGCATTCTACCCTCGTTGTCAGATGACCTTTGGCATAATACTTGGATCACCTCTCAGGAAGGGGAGCATCGGTTAATTAATGGTCAAAGTTATGATTCTTGGAACTTTGCGGCCATTAACGAGCGTAAACTAGTAAACAAAAAATCCGGTCAAGTGCGATGCGGTTTCGCGCGTCGATGGAAGGGTTCCGTAGTCAACTCTTATTCTATATGAATTGATATTTGTCCAAATAATATGTTATTATTCATATATTCTACACGATACCTATTAGATAAAAAAATATTCAGACTTTCCTTTACAGACTGATATACAAAAGGCGTAGGCTTAGTAATATGATTATATTTACTCTATAATGTAATGTAAGGTAGGTATACCAATGAGTATGCTATCCTAAAAATAAAAATTCCTAAGTATTTACAAAAAACATTTGTGAATGAATATTTGCGTTAGGATTAAACGTTGGTTTGCATAAAACAACACAATCGTGAGACTATTCTGAATCTATTTGGATTCAACGCGCGATATGTGACGCACTTGTAAAATTAGCGTTCAATAATCGCACATTAGCAATTGCGTGCCTTTCGTATGACTACACTTTAAGCGAAACCATTTCATTCTTTTTCATGCTCACGATTAGATTTTACTCATCGTGAACTCACCCTAAGTAAACACATTTGTCGGTCTGGTTTCGTGTTTGTTAAACATTGATGCAATATCGATAAATTGGAAAATGTATCGATACTATTATTAGCGTCCATCGACAGTATACGTGCATTTCATTGGTCGGTACAGTAATAACGATTGTTCGTTGACAATTCCATCGATTAATCCAATGGATGCTTAAATATTGATGCACAGTCAGTTCTGTCTGATGGTTATACGATGGAATAGGTTCAATGATATTGGCATAATATGCTGCGAAAATATCGATCACATAAATTATTTGTTGCATAACGATATTGAATGTGATATGTTTTCATTAAATAACTCTTATTGTTAAAGGCAAGTAAATACACGCTTAGGCTTGATATGTATATCAAAAATCACATTGTACGACAAATCAGTATAAGCCTTTTCTTGCTTTATTTAATGAAAATACACACTCATGTCTTTTATTACTTATTATTACCAAGGCATGAGTGAAGTGAAGGCGCCCACTTTTTACGGTGTGTATCGCGCCCATTATATTGTACGGGGGCGAGCCTTTTGCCATATCGATAATAAAAAAAAAACAGTGTCACACTTTGCTCGACCCGGGGAATGATCCCGAGACCACAGCACTATTAACGTACTGTAATATAACTACGCCACTGAAGCAGTCTGAGTATTTTTCCTGCATCAGGTAAAATTTACTTTGCTTAATTTGTCACGTACGGCACATGTTTAGCATATATTGTACTTATTTCAATAAGCATTCCAAGACATATTAAATCTACTGCCATTTAAATCTCGAAATGTTATGTCTCGAGTGATCCATTATATTGTCGGTGGGTGTTTTAAAATGGCAACCGTCGTTAGCCACACAAAAACTCCGAGAAAGGCCTAAATTTTCGGCACAAGTCTTGTTACTATACCAGGCTAACATGATGTGGACAGAGTTCATGTACAATCTTTTGATGTAAAAGCAACCCTTTTGCCTCGAAGCGCTTACCTACACTTAGATATCTCTTTGATATCATGAGGCATTTCAGATGATACAGTGAGAACACAGTTATAGACCGGCGGGTTTTTCGTCGAACGTTGTAACAATTTATTGCTCAGTATTTTATATATAAATGAATATAAGGTACGACTGAGAGAAGACGCAATTGTAAGTCTTATATCTAATTACATAAGAGATTGTCCTTATGTGGTATTGATAACGAATAATGACATTCAATTCCACGACACATACTAAAATTAAATATTTTCAAATAACGCCAATGTTTGCTGTGAGAATCGAATTCACAGTTGTTCTTTTGTATCTCTACGTCTACTATAAGCAACCAGCTGTTTATATTTTCAATGCACGAATAATACATGTTTGCTATGAGGTTTGAAATAATGATTTAAGGTATAAGAAATATATCAGTCCTATATTATATACTGCCCCAACTCTCAACACCCATCACAGGGTACGGAGACCCTTATTACTTCTCAGTAATACTTACTCGTCGAGCAGCGTCGTGGACAAAGCCTTATACTTTCTTTCGAGTCTTTGTCCACAACGTTACCTTAGCATGTTAATAGACTTCACATGATTGTGTGTGTCTTCATATGAAGTATTGTCAAGTTTAAAGGACTTTTCGCTGTATGCTCCTTTAAATTTATAAATTGTTTGACACGTGCCTAGAACATGTATTTAGACCTGCGTCTCAACAGACAGTACCACTCCCCAACGGACTATTGTCACTTTAGCTTAATAATGTCAAAATGATTTCTCTAGGGAGTATTCTCCGCCATCATCATAATATAATGAATAATTTAATAATATTATAAATTTTACTCTTAATACATTAATACATAAATAAAAACAACATAATTAATTGAAATTAGTGTATATATTTCTGAAATCTGCGTTAAATCAACCATCATTATTTACACTTCCATTCACCAATATATTTAACTCGTTCACACGTCCAATCTGACATCTGAATTCATAATGATTTATGACTAAAAACGTTATATAATACATTTTCAACTCTCCTTCCGTAACTATTTGATTCAAATAATTTAATAAAAGTAGTAACAGCATTAGAGATTACGCACGCGTTACGGATCACCTCTAATGGTGGTTCGGTATAACGTTGATTAATATTAATCATGCGCCGTCATAGTAGCCTAATTAATGGAAGGAATTCCATAACACTCACATTGATTCCGGCCAATCTATTCTGGAATTTATCAGGGTAATATTTTCTACCGCGCGTTCCCTGTAATACTTATTTACGGAGATATTCACACGGCGCGCACACTGTTTTTATTAATCATTCAACACGCATAAGCAATGTGCTGAATGATTAAATAAATACACACGCCGTATTGGACGTTAGTTATGTGTTGCAGCTAATATCAACTCTATTATATATGTGTGTATATGTGTACGTTTGAATATTGAAGTTTATATTTCCGTGACATGATTACGTGTATTGAATTTTCTGTTGTGTACATATGTATTATATGTTCCCTTATTAAATGGCAAGTAATAATGTTGTTTTTCTTATAATGTATAAGGAAAACCGATGTTGTGATATTTTATTTGTAAAGCAACGTTATTCAACTTTCCATTTTGTTTGCGTGTCCCGTTCGGTAATGTGTTCAGTAATTAATTGGGTAAACAGACTTATTTGTACGCTCGCTGAAAGTAAATCATTTTTTCGTGATCACATTTATTAGTGATATTTCTGATTAATTATGTATATCATTAAGATGCTACGTAAAAACTGCGTGAAATACGCTCTTTTTTAAGAGAATAGTCCCGAATTTTAGATAGTCACAGAAATTACTTGTGGAAACATCTGTAGTTTTGTGTTTACTTTATCTCTATATAGCCAGGTCGCGAGAAACTCCGCAACACTTTAAATTATTTATTATCAGCACGGATATGAGAAATTTAACCTATATTCGATACCAGCATTTGCTCGCGGCTCCGCCCACATGAAGCATTTTTGTCTGGGATAAAAGTCCCGCTTTATATTTTCCCGGGATAACAAGTAGCTATATCACTCAAGAGTAATGTAGCTTCCTATTAATGAAAAAAAAAACAAAATTGATTTAATAGTTCCTGAGATTAGCGCGTTCAAAAAAATAAACTTTTCAACTTCATATATTAGTACAAATTTAGGTGCGAAGATTTTTGGGTTTAACTAAAAAACCGTATTTTCGATCTAGCACCCAATAATATTCCAGGCTACTAGACAATTTAATGACCTACGTCGACATAGGACGACGGACAAAATGGATTTTCGATCTTTTTGATGGCCTGTGTTAGCTCACAAAACGAACAGGTACAATACCATCCAGCTGTACAGATAAAATTTATTAACCCGTACGACCGTAACGCATAACGCCTACGAACTATAATAAACATACACAATAACAGTATCAACGTTACATACAAAGTAAAAATAACTTTTCTTACTAGTAGGCACGGTCGGCAACAACAAATAAAAAAAATCTGTGATTTAAACTTCCACTGAACTGTATATGAGCTGGTGATGCATAGGTTGAGTAATCGCGCATAATGACCATATTTACAAAGGAGCGGATGCGACACATGCGATTATGTACATAAAGAATGCGTAATACACATTTAATCAATGCAATCACTGCGCTCTACCTGATGATGAATCAGTACAAAACAAAAGGTTATAGTATTTAATTAATCCTCTCATTAGATTCCCGCCTTCCGACGGCAGACGGAGTAGACCGACCGGGTCTTACCTAGTGAAAACCTCATAGTCACTATACGCATTTCGAAGGATACCAAAACATCCAAATGGTTATGTTTCAACCTTTACAGTACGTACGTAAATTATAAAGAAAAATTTCGCAGAAGTAATATAAATTCGCAATCGGATTCCTAGACGCGACTGTATTATGCCATCTATCCACAGCAGATGTATTCAGCCCTCATCTGACCATTTTGTGAGAGACATAAGTTCTGATACACCGCACAGGTCGCGATAGCACACAGATTACGTCATAATAGCGTTGTTTACAGAGGAACGCATGCCACTGGCAA
This sequence comes from Manduca sexta, assembly GCF_014839805.1. Taxonomy (NCBI): domain Eukaryota; kingdom Metazoa; phylum Arthropoda; class Insecta; order Lepidoptera; family Sphingidae; genus Manduca; species Manduca sexta. Next base: position 15,227,156 of record NC_051140.1, read on the forward strand.
CGGTGGTACAAGACCACGGGCGTTTGGACGGCGTCCAACGCGTGCTGTTTGGCGGCGGGCTGCAGTTCTGGTTGCACCGGTTGCTTTTCCTGGACGCGCTCAGCTACCTCAGTCATGGTCAACTCAGCTTAAGTCTCGATAGGTGGATACTTGTCGATATTGATGATATATTCGTCGGTGAGAGAGGTAAGTGAAAAAATAAGTATTTAATATTTTATTTAATGAAGTAATTATCAGAAACACTTATTATTTAGTTTTATAAAATACTGTTTAAAAAGCACATGCACAGCACATGCATACGATTCAGTTATCGACGATTGAAATTTCAAATTTCTTAGGGGTCGTTTTGTCGCAAGTACTTTCTATATACCACTGAATTGGAAATTTTATTGTGTTACTATGTGTATATTAAAATTTTGATATCTCTAAAAATGAAAGAGCTACAGCCTAAAATTAGTTTTGTAGTAAATGACAAACATTTAAAACTTTGAATCTTATAGGTCAAGTTTTTCATTCAAACTTTATTTTACTTTACATTACATACATGAATTTTATACAGTTTTAAAATCGGCGTTTGTCCTTACAACATTTGAAATATCCACCGTCGATATAAGCTTGATAACTGTTAGACAGACTACGAGATCTACGTGATATGCGAATATTAAAACCCGCGCAAATCCAATTATATTATTGGTTTTTAACGATGAATGTTGTTCGACATCCAGAACTAAACGCAATCACAGCACTTGAAAATCAATTAACTCTGAATAATAGACGTAGATACAGCCTTTGTCACGGTAATTAGTATGCAGAGATCCGAGTGCTACCAATACCGGTGGCTCTCGTGCATTGAATGATAACAGGTTCCTCTAAGTAATGTTAAGTACTGTTTAATATTAACAAATTCCTGCGCAGTGAATTTATTCACAACCTTTCACGAAGGAGTTGCGCTGGATCGTAAATCTGTGCACCTCCCGATCTATAAAACACCGGGGGAAAATCTAAATAGAAATAAAAACAAATTCGGTTTACAGAATTGTTGGTTTACGGTTGTGGCGCGGAGATATTTTTAGTGCGGCTTGCATTGATAATGTTCGATATACTAAAGTGACTTTAATAGAATCTGTTTTGCTTTGTCATGAAAACGTCGGCTGTCAACTCGTCTGCCGTCGAAGGCAATAAAAAAACGCGAGTTAATGAAGGATTATACGAAGACTTTGAACCTTTATCGATAATATTGCAAGAGACACTTTTAATTATCTCATCCTCGTCCTGTTAATAAATAACTTCTACCAATTTTCATTATGTAGGTTAATGAAAATAATATTTATATTCAAGTAGAAATTAAATCTGTTGGATGCACGTCTTTCTTAAGGTACGCATCATTCATTTGTAATGTAAGAAACTTATAAATTACTTAAATAATATAATCCTGAAAGACAATAATATTTTTATAAGACAATTATGAAAACTCTAAACAAAAGCATAATAATATTTCCGAAGGGGTAGGCAGAGGCGCAACTGTCTGTGCTCAGTTCCCTGACCAAACCCAAACCTATGACCATATCAGGCACAAATTGAACACTTAAGGCTTATACCGAGCAGAAAATCCCAACATCACTTTGCCCAAACAAACTTAAGAAAACTATATCATTTACAATAGGTACCCGCCTTCACGAAGAGGACGTGGCGGCTTTGCTGGCGTCACAAGCGGCGCTGCAGCGGCTCGTCTCAGGGTTCAGGTTCAATCTCGGCTTCAGCGCGAAGTACTACCACCACGGCACGCAGCTTGAGAACAGAGGCGACGACTCGCTGTTGAAACATAAGGATCATTTTACATGGTAAGTGATATTTAAAAGCTCATGTACCTACCTAAAATAGACAACTCTTGAGAACATGCACATTCCAGTTCTGGTTTATGAAACTAACCAAATTTCTTGTGCTCACGGTTCAAGATAATCATATCGTAATGTGATCAGAACTATATTTGCCTCGTGTGTATTATTATGAATATTCTGTTTGTCAGACTATTGTTAAACAAAATAGATCTCCATCAATCATAAAAATCACACTGTAAATAAATGAGTTCATAATTATGTAGGTAATTTTTAATACAGTGTCACCAGAGGTTAAAATTAACTCGTATGCAATTATACAGTCGGTTATTACAACATGTTATAGAGTATAGATGAACATAAGTATAGATGATTAATGACGACTAATTGCGGAACCGCTTTTACACCACGTTCCAGTTGTAAAACTGTCAAGAGTAAGCAACAAAATCGATAATTTTATACCATTTCCGGTTCCTTTAGTTGCAACTACAACCTAGTACCAGGTGTTATTAATGAATTGAATTATCTTTTAAATCATTATAAATTTTATTTATTTAGCAATTATGATTAGTTCTTGCACCGTTGTTTTTTGACATTCTGTAGTAGGTAATCTGGTAGGCTATGGAATGGTTTGCAGTATACGTGTTCCCTCTTTCCTGTAACTTGGGTCTTTCAAGCGGAGCGTGAAGAAGGAATTATGCAGGCCAGCATGACTGTGCCGACCGTCTGGGGATGCTTGTGCCTTTTGCCGGTTAGCACTTTCTTTGGGCTTCAATTCGTTTAACATCGTGTGCTATAAAGCCACATTGCAAAACCCCAATGAAAAAAAAAATGTTTAAATATTAATATTATTTTCTATAGAATTATGACTTTTATTGCAAGCCTAATATAGATCACAAATCTTTACTTACTCCACCTTCGCCTTTAAGTCTCCGCTCGACAAATTACTTTGTAAACTTCCGTAAGTTTCTCATCATTTTTATATTTAGATCAGATACACGTAGATTGGTTCTTTGAAGTTAGTCTCGACTTTCGAATCAGCACGCCTTTTCTACCATACATATTGGTATTGAATAAATTTCTTATTCGCTCTTCTCGTTTATACGAACCACGTGACTGGTCCTAAAGAGGCGAATTTACATGCATCTCGTGCAGTGCTTATTAAATTTGAAATTGAAGGTAAAATCTGTGTAGACTACAGACTGGCTAAAAAGAGCAATTGTGTTAATAAAATTTCCACAACTTTATACACAAAATCTTGTTACAAAACTCTTCGGGTACGCACGCATTTGTCATAATAATAAATTCAAGGGTGAAGTTTGATTTACATATTCATATTGCCCATGCGGTAATGTTTGTTGACTTTTAATACTTGCAATTTATTAAACGTATTCCTTGCAGCCAATTATAACTAAGTCATTAGGGATTCTCCCATAAATTGTGTATCAACAGACCGATGTTTCCGGCCTAGGACGTATTTACCTAAACAAAACAGTGGCAATACAGGAAGATTAATACGTCATCGTAAATATCAGTAATCAGTGTGAATTCATTGATAGAAAAAAAGAAGCATTTGCATGCAGACTGTACGCCGTTTGAATGTGTTGTGATTAATATTCATTCACGGAATTTTCATTTTGTCAATATTTATCGTCTGGCTTTAAGCGTAGCTGGCTAAGAATTGGGAAACAGCGGGTTTAGCACCCTTTGAAACTAACCAAAATTTCCTAATTTACTGGTGGTGGGTCACTCATATGTGAGAGTCCGCCTGGGTAGGTACCACCGCAATGTTTATTTCGACCGCCAAACAGCAGTGTGTAGTTACTGTTGTGTGCCGGTTTGAAGGGCAGTAGCTGGTGTAGTGAGCAGTCGTATCGCTTACCACCATGCGAACGGCAAGCGTGTCTCGGCATTCAAAGCAAAAAAAAAAACCTCCTATTTGACATTGAATTTTATTGTAAGATCTTACTGTATGATTATTATTCGTACCGTTACCTTTATCCAGGTTCTGTCACATGTGGAATCATCAACAACCACACTTGTACAACAACGTGACGCACCTGGAGGCCGAGATGATGTTGAACAAGCAATTCGCGATCGAGCACGGCATCCCGACCAACTCGAGCTACTCCGTGTCGCCGCACCACTCGGGCGTGTATCCTGTGCACGAGCCACTGTACGAAGCCTGGAGGAAGGTGTGGGACGTGAAGGTCACCAGCACTGAGGAGTATCCGCATCTGAGGCCGGCCAGGTTGGTGTAGTTTTTAATTGTTATCAATGTTTATGTTATATATGCATCGGTATATGTCTTGAAATATTGTCTTTTCTAAATATTATCCATGTGCAATTATTATAATCTGTTTTTCTTTTATAAAATAACTTTTTAATGTAAACAAAGCATTTTTTTTTTAAATATAAAACCTATTATAATTTCTACATTGTCTCGTTTTTGTTCTTCGAGCTTGTGGCACAGGACGACAACGCACGATGGTTAATACATAGCTATTAAACCGTTTGAACTGCTGAACTCTCGCAATCTCGAAACGAATGCTAGAATTAGCGTGTGATCGTCTCTGTCCGTTTCACGAGTTACAAAGACTACACAAGGCACACGATTCATCATCTTTGCGTCAGTACGACTATCATATCGAAAAGTATCAAACTATCCGATATTCAACCGTCCGATTGCAAAGGAGAACAACCGATCCGTCTTACTTACCGATAGATTGATCGGATAAACTAATGCGGACAAGTTCGATAACGTAAACGCGTAAAGCGCATGTGGGCCGATCGATGCGCGAGTGGAACATCAAACGGCATATTAAATTGAAGTTAATTGTTTAATTCTGGTTACGTCCGCCGGGACGTGGGTCTCTGATCAAACTTCATTAGAGCCACTACTCTACGTATTCGCACGCTGTTTGTAAAATTATTTATCGATCACGCAGTGTGCATTAATTATTAACATGTTGGTGCGGTTTGCAGCGGATTAGAATTTAATTAAATGTATTGTTAGATAGGTATACCGTTCATTTTTAATTAGGTATTATTTTAACGAGCAGCATCGCTCTATTGAAAATCCAGTAACACATGGTGTTTCTTTTGTATCGGTATCGGTCACATCTCCGGGATAGAAATTACCCTATATACGAAATATGTATGCCTAATGTCATTCACATTAATTCAACGGTTTAGGCATCAACTTATAACAAATATCCGAAATCTAAATATTTTCACAAAGTTTGCTTCAATAAAATATGATGAATGCGCAGGTTAACCCTATCTAGTCTTGGACTGCTCCTGCCTATGCAAATGAAATAAGTTAGATATACATTAACCTGCAACGGCAAATAGTTGAAAAAGCATTACGGAACGTGAACGATTTTTATATTCACTTTTTATGAAAAACTCATTCCGTCGTCGACGACCTTGTGAAATCTAGCATGTTCAATTTCATGTTTTTAGGTAACGAAACATAATTTCATTTAACCATAAATCACCTTTGGAAATTAAAATTAAAAACCGGGCTTAATTTATAAGTACCATGTAAAATCTTTACCATCAAATCTAATACTAAAATAATTTTACACTTAACGTTTCTTCGAAAAAAACGAAACACCTAATGCGCACATCATTTTTCATATTTATAATGAGTTCGAAAATCGTTAATGTACCCATAAACCCAGTAATGTTGACATGAAGCGTCTTCAGTGGTTATGCAAGATGGGTTCACTCATAGCGGCGTGGCAGCACTGACGATCGCAATAAGTGTCCATGTTAGTGGGAATTGTTTGCGGTAATGGTGCGGTGGTTACCAAACTCGTATTGACCGCAAACGTTGCGCTGCGGTGCCGTATCTCGATGGCCGTCGAACACCCGACAATGAAATTCCAATAATTATATTACACGCCGTAATACATACGTGAATGTTGTTCGAACTGAAATAAGGGGCGGTCGATGGGGCCTGCCTGCGTTACCGAACTCAAGTAGCTTTGATAGTTCGAGTTGCTTTGTTAGTATAGCAGATTTCAAATTGTTTGCGAACCTCCATTCGCTATGATTGAAATTTGGTAAATGCTAGAAGTCGTATAAAAACGTTTAAAACGTTTGAACTTTAATAATTATGATAGATTTTTATTTCTTACAATCTAATCTCTGTTAAAGTTGTGCCCGTCGACGCAATCGAAGTTGAAATCTTTACATTGAAAATTCTAAAGTTGAGTTATTTGTTGCTGAATCACGTCGGAACGTTTAAAGTGATTCGTATAACATTTTCAGAAGACCTAGTCAACGTCTAGATTAATCTATCGCTTTTGATTTCGTGAGAGATATTAATCTTCATTACCCGGGTCGGGTGGCTAAGCTTGGTTGATAATAAACAAACATTAATACCACAGTATACCTACATTCGATATCAGCCAATTACGAGCGCTATTGTGACCACTAGCGACACGAACCGTAGTGAATAAGCTCAATTGATATGCAGTTGAGTCGACTCCCTCGCGGTACAAACAAGGCGGAATAATAAAATTTTTAGCAAGGCAAATATTGATTTGTTTCGCACGTCGGAAGTACAAGTGCGGCGGCCGTGTACGCTGGGGATACATTCAAATCGTACGTGCTGCTCTTGTTACGCGCATATATTGACATTAGCGCTGTGCAAGCGCGCAGACAGGCCAGGGGAAAACATTGGCGCGGAAATATTTTCATCGGACCGATAATCCTTTTGTAAAATGTATGGGTTCTTGTTTGGACAGTGTTTTGTTAGCTTTAGCGTGCCGGATATGAATTGTGCTTTCTTTCTTCTTTTATCTAAAATGCCTTTTGAACTTTTATGTTTTTAAAATGACATTTTCAGTTGCATAGGCATTGTATAACTCTAGTTATGTTTGGGTTTTAGAAATATCATGAGGTCATCGGATTGATACGTTTATGGTATGGCGCTTACTATGCGAAATTCTTTTACACGTGTACAAAATATCACACTTGGTACCACTAAATAAGATGTAATTTCGTCAATATGCGCATACCTTTGCCCTTAAAACGATCAACCAACTCTAGCAGAATATGATATATTTTTTAATTTACACATGTTCAGTGTATATCCAAACACCTTATTGGTATAAATATTCCTATTCAAAGATTTAACTTTTTCTTTACCCGTTTAAGGCTACAGTCGACCGCGTGATTTAACGCGAACTTTCCTTATTCTCCCGTTTTGGTAACACGCCAATTGCCTCGTACTATGTTATGGAGGAAAATTGACATAAACGGATTATGATAATCTTATTAGAACAATCATAAGATTATGGTTTGTTGGCATGGGAGTTTAAGCCAGTATGACAGATGAATTCGATACGTATAGCCCCATTTATATGTATAGTTTTGTGACTAAATGCAAAGGGTTCCTGGATGGGGTCGGACAGTGAATTATGTGACGGTTCAATTTTCTGCTCGATATAGACACGCCCTCAGTCACGCCAGGGGACAGATTTGGACTTCGCGAACCGTGAATGCACTAATTGCACCTCTCCTGTCTGTGCGGAGATTTGCTAGCCTGCTGTTGGACGAAGGCCCACCCAGGTTAAAGGTTTCCTTGGACAGACCAAGGAAACCTTTTACGTAAATTAAAATGAGATTAAACTAAGAAAATTTTTATGAGCTTTATATAACTTATAAAATGAAAGACCACAGCATTTCGGTAGCAGAAGAGGCCCATGTCAAGCAGTTGATCATTATATATAAAACGAGACCGTTCTTATTTTAATTTGCTCCTAGAAATTTTACAATGAATGTGTGTCGGTAGGTACTCGGCGCGCGCCGAATAACTGTTAAATGAAAATCAATCGATCGTGAATCGCGACAGCAAGATTGAAGTGACAATACAAAGTAATATATGCCAGCTCTGAAAATCCACCAAAGGGATGCCGCGGTGGGTCAGCCAAAACACCCGCCAGGCTGGTGACCCCCCCCCCCCCTCCCCACACACACACACAGAGAGAGAGACAAGCACTATCCAACCGTTCCTTTACAAGTAGTTTGTCCCCAGACTCCGTCGGGGCTTTCGTCACAAGGGTGTGATGGTGCTGCCGCGGCAGACGTGCGGCCTGTTCACGCACACGCTGCTGCTGGAGCGGTATCCGGGCGGCAGACACCGGCTCGACCGCTCCATACAGGGCGGCGAGCTGTTCCAGACTGTCATCAATAATCCCGTGAGTTTTACGTTGGATATATATATTGGAATTTATATGTTCATAAGTTTTTTTTTTTTTTTATGTACCAACTGTGGAACTTACAATTGAATTTGAATAATTATATTTAACTTTTTGAGTTTGCCCGATGCTACGGCAGCCTATTATTAGAAGCAAATCATTGAGTGTAGCAATGCATATAAAATGTAATATAATGTAATGGTCGTCAGCTGGTTGACCGCGGAGATAAGCAATGTGTTACTATTTACCCAGAGTAAGCTACAGACTGTCTTCAGCTGAGGTCTCGGGTTCGATGCCCTAGTCTGTCAAAGTGATATTGAGTTTTTTCTACTCAGTATCAGCCTGGAGTCTGGAATTTATGCCCAATGTGATGATAGGCTCGCTCATATCACATCATGGGATGGAATATGCATGGCGAAAAGTAGGGACCATTTACACCTCTGCCTACTCCTTTAGGGATAGAAGGCGTGAGTCTGAGTGTGTAAGCGGCAGACACATGATCGTTAAAAGCAGTATATAAGCACTGTGTTTTGTATATAAAAAAAAACTCCAATTCCACAAATATCTTACATTTGATCCATCCCAATCTATCGATCTTAACCAACCCGTTCTATCATCAGATCAACGTGTTCATGACTCACATGTCGAACTACGGCAACGACCGCCTCGCGCTGTACACGTTCGAGTCGGTGGTGAAGTTCCTGCGGTGCTGGACCAACGTGCGGCTCGCGTCCGCGCCTCCCCTGGCGCTCGCCGAGAAGTACTTCCAGCTGCGGCCCGACGAACTCAACCCGCTGTGGGGGGTGAGTGATCTCATGCTTTTGCATTTTAGGCCAGGGGAAGTAGTTTCAACAAATTTTATGCCAGGGGAAATATTAATAATACATTTTATGCCAGGGGAAATAGTATCAACAAATTTTATGCCAGGGGAAATCGTATCAACAAATTTTATGCCAAGGGAAATAGTATCAACAAATATTATGCCAGGGGAAATAGTATCAACTTTTTTTCAGTTCCTCAAGCCGGAGGTGAGGAAGATGTTACCGATACCAGTATTTACCATGACTTATTTTTTTACCCTGGCTGACGTGATGTTAAGAATATTGTAATGCATAATTATAATACTAATGATTTTTTTCAAAAGATATTTACTTGTTTATTAAATATAACTAAAGGTAAGAAAGTATTCCATTGAAATTGTAGGTGATAAACATTTCAATTAAAACAGCTAATAAAATGCCACGCCTGTTCCGCAACTCTTCATTGTCTTTATTTCTGCAACGTATAACTTGTACAATGAACATTCGCCTTGACATTGGTTCGATGAACGCTTCATTAAATTTATTAATCAATTCTCGTACAACTCGGCAATGACCCTGCCGCTGAAGACCTTCTACTCTTTCGGTGATGTTTTCAGTTACACATAGTTGAAACTAATTCTATGTCTAATAAACGCCGGCCACGACATTTCGTTTCTTGCAATTACAATACAACTTGTACCACTTTTCGCTTTATACAGAAACAAATACTTTAAAATGGAGACATCGTCGCATAAAAGAGAATATCGCACTCAAAGGCGTTTATTTTCGAATGGGACTTCCAATTAAAGAAAATTATACTGGCGACTATTAGCGCTGCTAGTCTCTGGGCAAAATTCTACGCTGAATTAAAACGATTGCAATACAAACGAAACATTTGTTCGAATATCAACACCGAGACGCGTTAAACAAACAAATTGTCTAATTAGAAAACGAATGTACGTTTACAGTAACAAACGGCCTGCGGAAGAATGCATTGGAACAAGATATTTTAACAAACTAATCTCAGACGGTAAACACAGCTGTGGTGTTCATGCGCGATGAAATAGATAGCGCCGTGCGCGAATAATGCATTGCAATCGATCAACTCGCCACACATACACGTATGCACGCTCGTTATTACGAAACTAAGGCGCCGCAGTTTACTACAATTATGTCCGAGCTATTTGGAGCCGTGATTATTCGTCGCATTTTTACGCTAGCCATATTCAAGTGCAGGTATGAAACGACGGTAGAACGTCATTGAAGAGCATCCGTGTCTGCTTTAATAGAGAACATAAAACGCGATAAGTTTGAATGGAATCGGAAAGCGAATGTCACAGCGTAGCCCTTTCCTTTCACAGGATCTTTGGCTTTGACAGTTCCAGTCGCGAATCTATCGGGGAATCAATGCTTCTATTTAATAAACTTCACCCAGTCTTTTGATGCAAATAAAATGAAACGTAACCATTTGAAACCCCCGGCCGGGTCCCTATTGTCGGCGTATCAATTAACTTTCTCTAACAGTTTGGCAGTTTGCTCTCCCCATTTCCGCGTGGATGACTTTATTCGGTTCCTTAAAGTTACGCCTGTTACGTGTTTCACTATTTTAAATATATGCTTGTGATTAAGGCGATACCTCAAGGTCCATTTTCATACATTTTGTTTCGGCTTTAATCTGGGTAACTAAACAAGTATTGGCAAGTAAAGAATTTAAATTCACGTCTAGTTAGTGATTAGTTCTCGCAGTTGAAGAAAAACGTAAAAATAATTAATAATCATGGATATTTCGGCCTTTAAAATTTAATATGACGAAATTTTAAAGGCAGACATATCCATGATTATTAATTATTTTTACGTTTTTCTTCAACTGCGAGAACTAATCACTAACTAGACGTGAATTTAAATTCTTTACTTGTCAATACTTGTTTAGTTACCCAGATTAAAGGTGAAACAAAATGTATGAAAATGGACCTTGAGGTATCGCCTTAAAGCGGAATTAGTTTGCGATACACGAAAGGATTTGAATAGTTTCGGCAAGTTCAGTTATTGTACGTATAAATTACACTGAGCGCGGGTCGGTAGGTTTCGCTTTGAGTCTCGGATGAGTCATTAATCTTTTGAATGTGTGTCGTGGTGTCGCGGTGTCGCACCAACAAAGGGACATCTAGTGTTTCGGGATCAGAACATTAGGCTCGTCTGATACAAGCCGTATATATCATGCGATAAACCTTATACACAGCCTCAGCCGACAATGGAGATCGCGCGTGACGATTTTCAGCTCTCGATTTAAATTATAAACGAGAATTAACGCTCGTACACTGTCAGATCCAGTGATCGATAATGTTGACGCCGGAATCGAATGTTTTGTGTTTCTATTTGTTCTTTACCTCAATGTCGATTCAACATTAACAGTCGTGTAGTGTTTAATGTGAAAGCCGTTAATATTTCAGTGGCTGATTTAAACAATTGAAAGACAATTCTTGTTTCTGTGTTTGCTTAATGCGCGCTGAGAGTTTACAGCATTATATATTTTATATTAGTTACCAAATAAAAATCTTTTGCAATAAAAAAAAACAAATTTAAACTTGCTAAGTACTCCAGTAGTAGAAATGTTTCCAGTTCATGCACGAGTTCCGTACTCTCGAAAGACCTAATGCATTTCAATTTTATTTTTACTTTTTATATAACTTTACTTAAAACGGAATTGAGTACGTAGCATTAAAAGTCTTAGTGTACGCCCCTTCTTTACTATCTCGCACAGAATAAAAACAACAAACACACTACAAACCGGGCATTGTTCCATTAATCTATTAGCTCAGTGCCCCAGATACTAACGAAGCGTAGATTAGAGCGATTCTAGCAATTGTTTGCTTCCAGAACCCGTGTGACGACATCCGTCACAGGCGCATCTGGTCCAAGAGCAAGTGGTGCGGCACGCTGCCCAAGGTGCTGGTGATCGGGCCGCAGAAGACCGGCAGCACGGCGCTGTACACCTTCCTGGCGATGCATCCGTCGCTGGCGCCGAACTTGCCCAGCCCTACCACCTACGAAGAGCTCCAGTTCTTCAACAATAATAATTATTTGAAGGGGCTGGATTGGTAAGTCATTTTAGTTATGGTTTTATTAATTCAGTACTTGCACGCGGTTCCGCCTCCGTGAATGTCGTTCCGGAATAAAAATGTCATAATGGTCTAACCTATTTGTTAATCCAAAATATGATACAGTTAGTGGTGTATGTGTACTATGCTAGCACACGTTTAGATAGCTCATCATATTTAATACCAGTACGATTTAAACTTTTGTACATGAAATAAAGTCTTAGTAAACCTAATCTAGTGGTCTAAATTCTACCGTCGTATATATTTGTAACACATATTACACATAAATTTTATTTTTCTGCTCTCCTTCCCTATATGAACTTTAATCATGTCAAATCTCGCACTCTTCCGTGCGCACAATGTCTTTAAAAAGGGTTACGTTTTATCTTCACGTTTTAATGTATAGATTAAAGGTATTTACTACCAGATGACATATATTATATTGTATGTTCTATCACAAAAGATATTAAACACGTTTCATATTTCATAACTTAAATACCATAACGTATTCCCTCAGAACGTGCAAATCAACTGTCAGTCTGTGGCATACCGTCCGCAAAAACGGACTGCATAATTAACGCCGTCATCTGACATGTACATTAGTGGGAAAGACTTTTTGTTATATCAAAGATTCGTGCTACTGAATGACGAGACGAGCTTGACACTCGTTTGACGTAAGCTCCAAGATCTCCCATACAGTACTAGCAACAATCATACCTTTGAACAACAAAGTACTGCATAGCGCAGCACCGTGCATGTTATCTAGCGATATTAAATATTAATACCAATGTTCTGTATTTGCACACGCTGTAATACGCTTTAAATAGAATAAACGAAAATAACATTAAAAATAAACAACAATGCTATATTTAAAGTCCACGTTGCATTTCTGGACGTAAATTCAAACAATGTTAAAAGTTAAAGATTATTCAGGTATAGTTTTGTTTAGCATCCAACGTGCCTAATTGCGTATAACGTTATCATATTATACAATAATGCTGTATTTATTTGTACATAATATATATTCTTATTTGCTATCGGTACGTTATTACTTTGTGTTCAAATATATTTCAGACTGGAATCACATTGTTATTTACAATCGTACTGCAAAACAGGAAACCTAAAAAGTAATGACGTAATGTCCATTTTCAATTTAGGTATAATTGTGACCCCGTTCCAACGAAATGGTTTGGATACAGAATAATAACAGCAATAAAACGTAGAGATATGCCATAAAACATTCTTTAAACAGTATTAATTTCATCAGCCATCAAACAACTCATTGTCTAAATCAAATACGGTACCACATTTGGGTTAATGAGGTAGACGATATGTTTCCGACGCTCATACAAAAATTCCATCACGTTCCAATTTAGAGTTAAAACAAAGGAGAGAAAAAAGCTGTGACGTCTAAATTGCCAGTTCCCCTTTCTAATTTATCTGGAGGATCTGCACGGGATTTATATAAAAAACTAATTACCATTTTTAGTATGCCGCGCGATACAGACAATAAACTGGCCCACGTATGTTTAAAGAGTAAACGTGATTTTGTTCCGCGCACCATCTCGTTAGTACAGTCGCCGAGTTCTATTTTAATTTAATTAAATTTTCGCGAAGCGTAGAATTTTACGCGGTTTTCTAAAATAATTGACGTCGTCCTGCGAGACTGGGGAATTTGATAGAGATAACCGTGCCGCAGCCAGCCTCGGCTCTAGCGGCCGTATTGAAATATATTCCCGAGGAGCGTAGGCCCGCGCGTCTCACGGGATGGTTACCTGTTTATCGATCTGAACCAAATTAATTGGAAGATGTGATTCCGAATGTAGGTGAAAGTGTTTCTACCGAGCCCACACATGTCTAAAATTGACTCAAGATTGCTACAGTAAATTGGAACATTGCGTACTAATATTTTTTTTTTATTGTAACTAATTTTGGAACGTTATTTTTACATAAACGTAAATTAACAAATATACCACATAAAAAAATGTACTATAGAAAGTTAAAATGCCTTAATATATATTTTATGCCGACCTTCAATTTTATCTCAAAGGATTACTCGTTATATAAATATCTTAATTACGCAAATAGAAATAACCTTTAGAATTAGTTACAAATTTATATACATTGGCATTTAATTGAAACAATCCACTGAATAAAGCTTTTAGGTGTTAAACAAACAAACCATTAGTGGAACTCATTGCAACACAAATTTACATTTTAAAATAACAGTTGGATTTTGTTGTGAAAACATCGGAAAGTGTTACTTTATACGTTTGATGGTAATAATCGAGATCGAACGGCGGCCGCGGCGGCGTTGTTAAACCGACTGTACACTGCAAATGCATTAAAGATAAGCAATAATGTGAACGCGACTTAAGACGTTTCTTACATTCACTCCCGCGACGCATTAAAATGTCTTCGCATTTTTCATAATATTTTCTTACCTTGGTTAAGTCGGGAAGCTTGCCCTTTTTCTGCGGCGTGAGATATGAGACAGCCTGGATATTATGAATGTATATTTAAATAGTAATTTTAGTTTTGAGGAAAGTCCGCGGGTAAAAAATTCCGACATGCCGCGATACTATGTCAAGAATGTTCGAATATTACCTCCAGGCATTCGCAACGAAACGGCATACATTTCGATATGTTCGTCCGACCATTCATCCAAAAGTGACGGTACTGGTTTTTTTTTTTACTATCCTCGATCTTTCACTAGAATTGCTGCACTATTCAATATGAAAAAACTTTTGTTTAATACTAAAATTCGAAAAAATCTGCACCGCAATTTACCTATAATACATCCCATAATACTATATACTTATTTTAGGAAAGCACTTACTTACCTAGCGGTGCAAACATTATGGGCTAAAAAAATAATAATATATTACGTGTATGTAATTGACGGATATAATTATATTTCTGATGTTATTTACGTTATGGGTTTTTTGATTGCGACGATTTTGATCCGTTGCCATCATTTAAAAGTTGGATTTTCGGCCTCAAATATAAGTAAAATAAAGTCATAAAACTATTGTAAAGATAAATCACGTAATCGAATGTGTGATATTCACTATTGCCGAAATTATCAAGTCGTCGACGGGATTTCTCATTTGGTTTTACGACTATTCCGAATTGATATCGCTTGATGTCGTTCTCTACAAAATGCGGAGGCTATCAACTTAGTCCGATAAACTCAAATGCTTCCCGTTTATGATTCGAAAAGTCGAATGTAGGTGGCAAATTGCATATTCTTAACTTTAATCATATGGGATGGGGGTGCACAATTGAGTCGACACTCCTAATATACCATAGGTATATTATCATTATAGAATTATTATAGAATCATTATAGAATCAAGGTAATAAATTCTCATATACAAAAACTATGATTTTACAATACCTATAATTACACAGAAAGCATTGTTTGTTCCAATATAAAGGCTAGGCTTATCGTATATGTTAAACAATATTATTGTTTTAATAAATTTTATTAACGTTGATAATTTCATCGTTAAAATTATGCCAAATAATTAAGTTAATTAAATACTAACATATGCTGGTGGTAATATACATTATATATCCGCCCGGATAGCGACCACCGTACACAAGGTGTTAAAACATGCTATAGTGGCCCATGTAAGTGTGATGCGTTCCGGGATTAGTCTCTGTATATCCGGTTCCAAGAAGCCGACATAATTGTATCGACTGTCGAGGGATAATCATCTCTCGTCCGTCGACACTCTATTGGATCTCACTCCATGTACTGTCAGGTGCAGTGGGCATAATCGTGTCGACTGTCGAAGGCTAATCATCTCTCGTCAGTCAACGTTCTATTGAACCGCACTCCATGTACTGTCAGGTGCAGTGGGGTGGGTCACTTTCTCGTACCCATGTAAAAAAAAAAAAAAACAATAATTTGTTCTTGGTATAGCTTGCGGCTTCACGGGCGCGTGAAAGTCATTTCCCTTTAAAAAAAAAACAAATTGTATTTTATTCGAATAAAATGTACCCTAAAGTTAATCTAATATTTGTCCCTTAGTGTGTCGAATTTAAATCAGATCCCTTCACCATTTTATTTGTAAAACCTTATTTCTTTTTTTTAAATATCTAATTTTTAACGTCTTCAATGATCACTAGTACTTTATTCGTGTAAAATAAATGTAGCAACCCTAATCAGGGTGTTGCGGTGTGCTCTTCAAAAACATTGGTACCTTTACTTCATGCCACTAATTAACAGTCTACCGCAAGCTAAAGTTTCTATACAAACGTAGTTTTACTACTACTTTACTGCTACTTTAGGAGAATCTACATATCGGATTAATATCAAACTTTGCAAACTTGAGTTAGGCACATATCGAGGTTTAAAACAAGTTTATCTTGTTAAAAAGTAAAAATTTTAATAATCATCATTCAAGGAATAAAATCGAAATTATTTGAATCGAAACGCACCGTGTCGTAAATGTACATAAAGGAAAGTAATATTTTCATGTTTCCCGTTATGGAGGTAAATTAAAGTTGAAAACTTTTGATACGAAACGTTTTAACCAATCAAATCACGTACATATATGGCAGTATGAGTTAAAATTCCTTTGCCCTCTCTGTACGGAAAATAGTTCGTCGAATTTCGATTATAACTAATTTAATTAAATCTTTGTTTCTAGTACAAATAATAATTTCGTAAGTAATTAACAGTTTCCTCTTAAAATTAAAGTAATATTACAAAGAACCAGAGAGAAAGGGTAATTAAGAAACAAAAATCTATTGACATAGCGTAGCAATAAAACCGAAATTAATATCCAGATTAACAACATGAGTACTTATCGATGTTTAAGTATGGTTTTGAAAATGTATTTCCATAGAGGCTTTAAGGCGAGGCACAGAACATATTCGCGTTCCGCTTACCGCGATGTTAACATCCGCATTCGCTGCGGGATGGATTAGCACGCTCCTTGTGTACACAGCGCGCGTGCACACTCCGCACACCACCTACTGATTGTCGAAAATCTATTATTATTGCCTCTATACACTAATAAATCTTGCAATTATGTGCCCACACTGGATTGGATTTGGTTGGTGCTAGTGTGGCATGTCGTTTCTAATTTAGGCTATATTTTACTGAAGAGTATTCTAAAGTTGCCACTAAATATTATTTTATAGAATATATGTTGTGTGTTATTACCGTGCGTAGTATCTAATGTATTGCTCGGAACGTAACAAAATCCACCGTTAAGTAAGATTGATGCGAATCAGGCAGTCACCCGTGAACACGCAAGCCGAAACCTCATGAACCATTATGCGCCCGTGTGATGTTCTTTTAATAAAGGCTAAAATGGAGATCTAGGCATAAAAAAACAGTGTCTATACATTTGTTCGCGCATCGTGAAAAATTACTTAACGCATTTCGACGTAGATTTGATTATTATATATTAAGCGAAACTCCAGGTAACATAGGCTATAAAAATTTCAACGATGGAAAGCGGGTACATAATGCAAATTAAATTCCACACAGACTTAGTCGTTGGCTTAGTAAATAATAAAAAGGTCCATACATTAAACAATTTTGTTGTACTCGTAACTAATCTTTAAGGTTATATTGTAATATTTCGTCAGAATGCAGTTTGTATAAGGTGATTAAGGTTATAGCTTAAGGTCCATTTTTCATACATTTTGTTTCACCTTAAATCTGGGTAACTAAACAAGTATTGACAAGTAAAGAATTTAAATTCACGTCTAGTTAGTGATTAGTTCTCGCAGTTGAAAAAAAAAGGTAAAAATAATTAATATGCAGGGATATTTCGTCCTTTAAAATTTCGTCGTATTAAATTTTAAAGGCCGAAATATCCATGCAAGCTATAACCTTAACATGACACTTTATCGACACAATACGCGATAATACTAGTTTCAACTGCTAAAGGTTAGGTTAGCCAACTACGATTACCTTTCAAGGTAAAATTGCCAATTCACGAATATGCAGGCGTTGATAAACACTACAATGGATCAAACGATGCCACTTAGGTCAAAGAGTTATGTATAGCGTTATAATAATTGTCAGGCTATATGTATCAGTACGTAGATCTGGTGGTGGCCTATATGCTCTAATCGGCCTTTGAAAATCTTTTCCATAAACACTTTAACCTGTGAACTTTCGAATAAACTAATCTATACAAATATAGACTCATATTTTCTCATTTTAAAGTGATTATTAGTTAATTTTACAACATTTCTATCTGTGTTATTTTAATAATTAGAAATAAAATTAACTAGCGACTTTGCTAAATTTATTACGTTACGGAAACCGCCTATCAAATTCTTGTTTAGCACAAAGAAAGCTATCTCAGAATTATCGTTAATTAGGTCCAATTAAGAATAATTATTTTTCGCACAGGTACCTGAACTTCTTCCCGCCAAGTTTAACGAACACAACTCAAATCACATTCGAGAAGTCCGCCACGTACTTCGACGGGGACTTGGTGCCGCGACGTGCGCACGCGCTCCTGCCCAACGCGAAGATCATCGCCATACTTATATCTCCGTCGAAACGGTAAGTCCATTGAAGAAATTTAAATATTAAAATCGTAAACAAATTGAAAACAAATAGCATCTAATCCATAATGATATCAATATAGATGTAATCAGAAAAATAGTTACAAACTGGTATGAGATTTTATTGTTATGTAAAGGGATACCTTGGTATTTTATAAAATACTAGCATCCAGCTGGGTTGACCCAAGAATTATTTGAAATTAGACACCCAACTACTCGAAGAATATTTTGCCGACGATTGGATTATTTTCGTTCATTTTATACAATTATACCTATATATAAATAAGATTTTATCGATGATCTTAATTAAACTTTATAATATATTGTTCATTCTAAAAGCCATAACAATAGGAGTTTATAATTTCAGTATCGCAGTAAAATTGAATCAATCGATTGGTGGCTCATCGCTTTTATACATAAGGGAATCGTTACATTTCTAAACAAACACAACCAGGTTTATACTATAAAGCAAATAAAATTTTGTAGCAATTGCATTTAAAACTTATAGTTTAATACTTGGGTTCAAACTCTTTTAATAGGTATATGTATTTTTATTATCTTTTTTGTTTGCAATATTTATTTTAAAAAACCCTACGTTTGCCACGTAAAGCCCTAGTAATAAGTGCTTGTGAGCTTGCAGAAACCGTTTATACACGTAATTAACATAACTCAGAAAAGCGGTTCCAAAAATCGATCCTTCCAGAATGGATTTGAATAATTAATTTATTGCGTTAGTTCGTATGAACAAAAGTTATTTAATTGTGTACAATTGTAAAGTTACTTACTAACTATACAGTTGTAATCACACCAAGAGAGTTGCGAGTTACGACACAATACACTCAACGGTGACATAAACTATGTATGCCAAACTGGCCTACTAAGAACCTCTGTACCACGCACATAGGTATATCACGCGTATATACATAAGCATGTAATGGAACACGGCCCGTACTATTGAATTGCGACAATTCCGTGTATTTGGAGTATGTTTTGCCTAAAGGCATATTGATATTAATCGATATTTCTTCTCTAGCTTTCGCCTCTAATCCGCCCGCGTAGGGATCTGTTTGTTCCTTCTATATTAATTTATGATCTGCTTGTCTACAACCTTCATCTACGTGTAACCAACTGTCTATGCATGATTGGTTAACCATTCGAAAATGTTAAACAAATTATATTAGTAACGATTTTTAACAAAGCTTAGGACATTTTTTTGTTCTCTATCGATCCTTCGGAATTCCTTTCCTTGTAAATCATACTTTTTAATAGAGTGGTTACATCTAGTAAGAACTGTAAAAGCTACATGTGGCCACTAATTTTAGATTATTAAGGGTCTATTTCAAGTAAATTTTATTTGTCAGTTGTCGTATTGAACGGATCATGTAGATATTATCATTTGTTTGGGAGGATATATTTTTTGCATTTGCTCATGTTATACATTTATGTTATGAGTAGCATTTACCCAAACCCTTAAATATACCCTTAAATTTAGTTTACATACCATTATAAAATCAGTCAAACACACATTGTGAATATGAGATAGTGAAGAATTTGCTCTCACAATACCCAGATCCGGTGCAAGTATGCACATCAAATAACTCATGTGGGAAATCGTCCCGTAACCTCTAGCGTCTTAATCAGCTGTTGTATACACCGTGATTTATTATTACAATATTGTTATTTATTTATAGTATGTATCGTGTCTTTATATTCTCTGGTCGTAAACCATTAACTGAAACTTATCTGAAACTACGTAGTTGGATTCGTGAGTAAACAATGACATGCATTATTTTTTGTGGACATTAGTACAAACTTTTCCTCGTTTAAATAAACTGACGCTAACAAGTGAGTTTCTCAATTCTTAGACGAAATTGTTTTTGTTTGAAACGTTTGTTTTTTTTTTAAATTTAACAAAGCGACGAAACTCGGTAGAAAATTCGGTTCATTCAAAAACAATGACGTTCGACGAGAGATGATACCCAATAGTTGCAGTTACTACAATGAATCCTAAACTGACACAACAGAAAGTTTTACCTATTTTTCTCTTTCATCTATACTTCTATACTATTATATAAAGCTGAAGAGTTTGTTTGTTTGTTTGTTTGTTTGAACGCGCTAATCTCAGGAACTACCAGTCCAAATTGAAAAATTCTTTTTGCGTTGGATAGTCCTTTGTTCGTGGAGTGCTATAGGCTATATATCATCACGCTATACCCAATAGGAGCGGAGCAGTAATGGCTAATCTCAGAACTACCGGTCCAAACTGAAAAATTATTTTTGCGTTGGATAGTCCTTTGTTCGTGGAGTGCTATAGGCTATATATCATCACGCTATATCCAATAGGAGCGGAGCAGTAATGGCTAATCTCAGGAACTACCGGTCCAAACTAAAAAAATCTTTTTGCGTTGGATAGCCCTTTGTTCGTGGAGTGCTATAGGCTATATATCATCACGCTATACCCAATAGGAGCGGAGCAGTAATAGCTAATCTCAGGAACTACCGGTCCAAACTGAAAAATTCTTTTTGCGTTGGATAGCTCTTTATTCGTGTAGTACTATAGGCTATATATCATCACGCTATGACCAATAGGAGCGGAGCAGTAATGACTAATCTCAGGAACTACCGGTTCGAACTGAAAAATTCTTTTTGTGTTGGATAGCTCTTTATTCGTGTAGTGCTATAGGCTATATATCATCACGCTATGACCAATAGGAGCGGGCAGTAATGGCTAATCTCAGGAACTACCGGTTCAAACTGAAAAAATATGTTTGTGTTGGATAGTTCTTTGTTCGTGGAGTACTATGGGCTATATATCATCACGCTATGACCAATAGGAGCGGAGCAGTAATGGCTAATCTCAGAAACTATCAGATCGAACTGAAAAAAATATTTTTGTGTTGGATAGCACTCTGTTTTTGAAATGCTATAGGGTATATATCATCAAGCTATGACCAATGGGAGCGAAGCAGTAATGAAACATGTTGCAAAAACGGAGAAAATTTATTAGTTTTGAGGGCTTCCGTTGCGTGCGCTGCGTAAACAGTTAAAGTTATGCAACAATGATGTATGACGGGATTGTTCCTCTTAAAAAGTTCTACAAAAATATATTATAAAACAAAGTCCCCCGCTGCATCCGACTGCCTGAACGTGTTAAACTCAAAAACTACCCAACATATTAAGATGAAATTTGTTATGGAGACAGTTTGAGACCCTGGGAAGAACATAGGCTCCCGGGAAAATATATAGCGTGACTTTTATAACGGAATACTTTAGCCCGAAAAACTTTCTAACGCGGGCGGAGCCGCGGGCAAAAGCTAGTTTTATTATAATACCAGCCCTATATTACTGTTCTGAGCACGCGCCTCCTCTACTACTGAGAAGGTTAAGTCCTTAGTCCACTACGCAGACCCTGGGCGGGTTGGCAGACTTCACATACCTTCAAAATTCTTATGGAGGTTTCTCAGGTATGTTTCCTCATGATTTTTTCCTTTACCGTTAAAGCGAGCTATAATTGACAATTAAATGGATCATTTATGAGTTTTAAATTATTTTATACGCCTCCTCCTGCAGGGATACTGGCTAGGGCTTATGTTGACATATTCAGACCTACCACCATAGGCAGGTAAAGAGACATAGTTTTATCACAAAATATTCCAATAGTACCTACTCGTTTTGTCCCACAGTTGCTTTGGGATTCCTACTAACATTTAGAGATATATATAGTCCGCTGATCCAATTCGGTATATCGCCGCACCGAAACACAAACGTACGTTCAGTAACCGGTAAACAAATGAAAAGGCGTGCTAAATAACGCATATTTCACGTGGAATCTAACGTTGAGCCAGCTAACAGTTATCTACAAGAAGCCAACTTGGCAAGTGTTCCGCGCGCATTGCTCTGTCGAATTTGTTACACACTGTCGCATGATATTGTGCGAATCAACAAATATTTATGCTAATGTGAACTGTTTGCTCGTTTCAAATATTCAATACCGTCTTGTAAATTTATTTGTGATCATATTTAAACTTCGAACGACGGATAAACATCATATTTTATGGAATGTTTTTCGTGTATATGGTTATTGACGTTGTGCGTGACAGCAAATTTAACTGAGATGAATATAAAAGGCGTAATTGTCACTTTTGCTCATTGTGCATTCGACATTTTCTTGCTGGTGTTGAAAAGTATAAAGTTGTACTATTGCATAAAAATTTTTGTTCTAATTTTTGAATATATTCTCACCTACATCCGACTTTTTGTGATGGGGTAAAATAACTAAAATCTCTTAAAATAAAAAAAAATGGAAGGAGATACAACTCGACATGAAATCTTCTGTTGAATAGAATTACCAAAACAAACAATATTGAACACTAAGCCCCAACGTAATTGGTGTATTGTTTTATATTGTGAACCGCTCCAATCAGCCGCTTTCAATCTGCGAAATCTTAATACCGTTTTGGTATCTATTGATTGAAATAAGGCGGCTTAATTCCAGGAGCAATCTCCGTTCAACTCGTAATATAATTAGAGATGAGGCGGGACAGAGCGTTTTCACGACCGTCTGCCCTTCAACCGGCTTCTGATTGGAACGCAAATAAATGTCAGATTTGAATAATTAACTTTGCGATAGTTCTCATTTGAACCAACCATTTATGCCACCTTTCAACTCTTTAAAACTTGTCTTCGCTTAAGGACAATGTCGTTTTTGTAGGCCGTAGGCGTATTTATGCTAAGGAGGGCCATTTCAGTTCAGGGCCGCCACTTGAATCACGAAAACCGAGACGGCAGAATATTAAAGTTTTTGCTTACGTGCTATATATTAGAAATATGTAAAATTTTTGATAATATATAAACTAAGCCGACAAATATTAACGAGTATGTATCCTGTTTTCAGTAAACAAATCTTATAACTGATGATTTAAGATCGCGTTGAAATTATACTGTCAGCTAAAATGATAAAAGACTTTTTATTTTAAACTTCTAAAGGTATTATGAACAAGAAATACAATGAATGTAACTTAGAGTCTATAGGAGATTAAACTATAATATTTTGCACGAGGTTTTAACGTGTCTATAACAAAAACATTATCAGAGACAGAGTCCGTAAGAGTCGGTAACTGTTTAATTTGGTATTACAGTTGATAATTTTAGGCGTGACATAATTACTGGTTTGCCCTGTTTCTACAAAAAAAAAAATACAATTGAGTGGTCCAAGTTTCTAGAATGTATTATCCATAACTTCCCTGTTTCAGTCACAACACACGCACGCAATTTTACATGTCAGCCGACCATCGCGTCACTTTAATTCCAATTACACTAATTAAATCACATGGTCAAAACCCGCTGATGATCCTCCTACATTTGGCCGTTATTAATTAACAAACAGCGTGTCCCATACAAATACTTGAGTCAACACGCGACTCGATAAAAGGTGTACAAATTATCACTGTTGGTCGAACAAACCGAGTGTCTGTTTGTACGCCTCGACACGCCCACGAAACTTCAGCCCTTTATTGGGTATATGCTTAGTATGTTACATTATACATTGGTTTTTGGAAACGTAAAGTTCAAATATATTTGGCTTCGTGTTATAATTGCTACATGATTATACTAATTTTAAAACCCGAACTATGTAATACAATTTATTGTTGTGTTATTGGATTTTGAATATTATTTCACTGAAGACAATTTCGATAATAGTTTGTCAGTAAAAAATCTCTGCGCTGTTAATATTATATGCGCCGGTCCTAATGTGATACTTTTATAAACCACAAATATCTTTGTCATTGTAGTTTTCTCTTTAGAAGTGCACACTAACAAGAAGCATAACAAACTGAACACTTGTATGCCCGCAGGAGTGAGATGATATGCAAATAGTGCACTTATTGGTCCGCCGGAGATATTTTATTTACGAAATTTAGGACAAGTGTAAGAGACTCGATATGGCGTAGATTATAATCGAATCCGAAAACACATTTTACAACAATCCTGAGACGGAACCTAGAGTTAGTATCAGAACAATAACATCGTACAGTACATAAATGCCATTAAATCTTCAAACCGTCCGGACAATGGTTTATATGATCACACGCGGACAAGACAACCCGTCTCACAATACGGTACGCATAAGCTGCAATGCTTATACAGTATTACATACGACGGACAGCTAGATTTCACAGTGGTTTGGAGATTATCCATCGCTCTGTTACACTACACGTCAACACCGTAACCATATTATATGTCATTGTATTCAAATGTTGAATATGTCAGTTACGGAATATAAATGACTGCAAGAAGTGAAGTTAGATATTGCGGTAAGATGCGGTGATTGTCTAGTTGGGAATGGAACGGTGTGCCGAGCCGAAGGCCGCAGGTTCAATAAACAAAGCACACGCCGCTGACTTTTCGAAATTACATGCGTATTGATTGTCAATTATCGTTCGCTGTAATGATGAAGGAAAAAATCATGAGGAAACCTACACACCTGAAAATTCTCCATAAGAATTTTGAAGGTATATGAAGTCTGCTATTCCGCACTAGGCCGGCGTGGTGGGCTAGGGCCTAAACCCTCTCAGCAGTAGAAGAGATCCCATGCCCAGCAGTGGGCAATATATAATACAAGTCATATGTTATTATTGTATTATGGTAGGAATAATATTTTAAATATATTTAATCGCGTGTTCCCATGTATGCGTATACAAAGACGTTGTGTTTTAAGTGTTTACGTGTTATTGAAATTCGAATTCATTTTTATCATATCACCTTTTATTGACTTTCATATAACTTTTTCACATAAACCATCGACCTTTTGGGATGATAACATTTAAGTAGTTAAGACGAGATTAAACATGGCTGCTTTGTCATATTAATTAACGTCTCTAATAATTATAATTAACCAGGGACCTGGGATGAAGTTAAAGAACACTTTTCAACTTTAATAAATCTCTTTACGTCTACTAAACCTTTAAGATCACGAACTATTGAATCCGTAGGGATTTGTTTCTGTTAATCAGGTTTAAGGAAATTGTATTTCCATTGTTAATTCCGTTTGGTGTCATTAAGGTTCTTTTATCAAGAACTAGCTTTTGCTCCCGACTTCGCACGCGTGAAGGAGATTTCCGGGATAAATGTCCCGCTACATACTTTCCCGGGATAAAAGGTTTTATTGTTTATTTGCTATTTTTTTTTCATACAACATTTCTCCTGACGATAACGAACATATATAAAAGAAAAATATTTCTAATTTGGTGCAGCCTTTTGGAAGTTATGCGCGTACAAACATTTCAGTGATTCATTTTTATTTATATAGATTAGGCCTACAAACAGATGATTCATGTGTTGGTGGTGGTCGTGTTAAGCCGTGAAGATTTGGTCTACTGCCCAAAGATACTATTTGGTAAATGTGGATGCAATCCGGGCCTTAATGAAAATGGATGAGTTGGGCAAAAGTGAATTTAACCATTCAGCCATCATTGACCGTGAATTGAAATGCAATAGCATCTGTGTGGTCGCTATTTAGCAAAGCTAGCACTCCACGTCGGATTCTTGTATAATAATCATCTACGATTCTAACCGAGCCAAACCATTAATGTGGCGACAAACCTGTCTGAACCGTGCACTTACGGAATTACAAAATGTATTTTCAAAATATTATACGCACCAATTGGATAGCGGACTCATTCTTGTTCTTTACTTTTATCAAATATTTATGCAGTATAAAGTCTAGCACAGAAGGAATTGTTAAAATCAGGCAAAAAAACAACAAGCTTTTAAATTTCGGTAGAAGGGGGGAGAATGTCAAGGAACAGAATAGACGCAATATCCAAATGTGACGTCATCGGGAATTACGGTGCGTGCGTTCGCAGAATGGCTTCTTTTTGCGTAATATTTACCATTATATTATATAGAATAATGTATGAAATCAAAGGTAGGAATGGTCCCATATTGGAAAAGCGCAAATTGTACTTCTAAAGTTTAGAATCTAAACTGTACAAATCCTGTTATCAGTTACGTATTTTCGCTTGCTATAAATTTATCTTTCGTTACAGTCGAAGTAACTTGGTAAAGGCAAGATAAAAAAGTGTATCAACTGACGCTAACGTTGGGACAGTTGCGAATAAATATGTTTGTGTTGTGCTCAGGGCGTACTCTTGGTACCAACACATTCGGTCGCACGGTGACCCCGTCGCCAACAACTACACATTCCACACAGTCATCACGGCGAACGACTCCGCGCCGAAACCTCTCAGGGATTTGAGGTAAGAATTTTTATTATTATACTTAACATTTTTCCTTTGATAACACGCCATGTTTTCGGCCGACATACTCATAGACTTGCGTAGAAAATTACCTCTGTTGCTAGCCAAAGATGGAATTTAGCGGAAAAACGAAATGCGACGCTTGATCGAATTCCCTTGAGCAACAAAATTATATTTGCCTTTTAATATTTTATTTACGTGTCTTTGATCGCTAATGGACGTAACATTTTTTTGACTGTGAATTTGATCGACTCACACTGAAACCATATAAATGTACGTTAATACATTACGTAAACTATCGTGTTACTGGAAAGCAATATGTTGATTGACGTTTATCGTTTGTTAGGTCAGAAGTCAGTCGTGTGAGGGTTGGATATAAATAATAACTAGGAATGGGTGACCTTAATCACCGCTGTATACCTTGATAAAGAATAATGACGCTTGACGTTTGATACATACGGCTATGTTACGCTTCTTTTAGTTAAATATAAAATTAATATTTTCAAAAGAATTTGATCGCAAAGATATACTCTGTTATAATGCATAAAACTATACTTTTTAAGTGTGCAGCGCTAGTGAAATCACAACATGTAAATAGAAAAATAAATAATTGTATGTTAAAACACAAATAATTGGTAGGATTACATCGTTTAGCGGTATGAAGCTAAATAAAGTGATGATAACGTATAAACAAAGTTAATGTCGCGTCAAACGCTGTTTGCACTATACATAACCTCTCTAAGTGTGAAAGCGAATTACTTAAGCACGTAACGGGGTCGAGTGTATTGTCACTCGGAACCTATCAGCGATTTTACACGTCCGCCCAATATTCATTTATTCCGCTCCTTAACTTCTTATTGGGACATAAATAAACAAGCAAACATTATTGGGCCTCGGTAATCCACCAGGAGGACCAATAAGCATGGAACTTTACGAATAACTCGCAATAATTGCTTTTATATCGATCGATTATACCCGTACCAGCGGCTGAGCAATATTAAAACGTAATAAGGCATTATACGTCGAGCAGCGTGATCTCGTTTTTTTTTTATTTGTGCGTAGGCTCTATAGAAACGGGAATTTATT
The DNA here is from genome assembly GCF_014839805.1 of Manduca sexta. Classification (NCBI taxonomy): domain Eukaryota; kingdom Metazoa; phylum Arthropoda; class Insecta; order Lepidoptera; family Sphingidae; genus Manduca; species Manduca sexta. The sequence continues at coordinate 15,254,987 of NC_051140.1, forward strand.
ACGGCGAATATTACTCATGTTGGCTCGGGAGCCTATGGGCACCGAAATTACAAGATTAGTAGCTCTTATCTGTGTAAAATATAGCGTCAAGTGATAAATGGGGTCGCGTCGAGCATGCCGTTTGTAAATCAATAAATTAATAACCGTGTGTATAGGATTATAGCCTAATAGTCGTAAAATGTTTGTCTGTTAGTGGAATATGGATTTTAATATTTTGTTTTTTCTGTATAATAAAAAAACAAGTATTAGAGTTTGTTAGGAAACAACGTTAGACTTATTTTCCGGTTATACAGAGGTCGATAATTCAGAAAGCGTACAAGTCTGATACATAAATCATTGTGTAGGTGTAGAAGTTTTTGTTCAAGCCTTGTTTTACTTTTTGCAAGAGGAACTATTGTCGTAAACCATGGCGGTATGTTTTTGACATTTAATATGCACGCCATACAGCCAACATCGCCGTATCATTTGGTGATATTTCTGATCTACATATGAAATGATGTCATCAAGAAATTTATCGTGTTTTTTAATGATAAATTAACGAGGTAACATCTATATTTTTACGTCATATTTTCACTTTTATAAATGAAAACATGTCTTATTTCCTATGATTGGTTTTAACAGGATACGATAGTTGTGACTACATTCGAAATCTGTTTTATGGTTATCAGACACATTTTGGTTCCCGCAAGAGACTTTAAGTATTTTTTTTTCGAAACTGAAATATGTGGGCTGTCAGTTTGGATCCTTAGACGGTTTACAGCCAAAAATAAAATTACATGATATTTTTTAAGACTGCCTTGTTAGCATAGTTGTATCGTCCTGCCGTGCTGAGGTCTCAGGTTCTATGTCCATGTCGATAAATAAGTATTTGGTTTTACTGTATAATACTTATTAACTTTGTTTTGAATTTGAGCCTGATAAATGGCAATACGCTTGCCTTCTCTTATATATAACACTTCGGCGTACCCCTGGGAAAGGAAAAAGCCATTGATACAATACTTTAGATAACAGACCAAATGTCCATGTTTGTTTAGGAATCGGTGCCTGAACCCGGGCAAGTACAGCCACTATTTGGAGCGGTGGCTGGCGGAGTACAGCGTGCACCAGCTGCACATCATCGACGGCTCGCTGCTGCGCTCCGAGCCGGCCACCGTCATGAACACGCTGCAGAAGTTCCTCAAAATCACACCGCACATCGACTACAATAAATTGCTCAAGTAAGTATTTTTAGCAACTATGGTATTGAGTAACTAGCTCTCTATCCTTTCGGTCTCTGAAAACAATGTATACCGTGTCCCTTATATTCATTTCTAGTAAAATAATTTCGAAGTGTTTATGAATTTAGGGCATTAAGACAATAACAGATCTAACGTATTTTAATATACTTATTATAAGCATTGATAGATATTGTCAGGAATATGGTCAGCAGTCACGTTATGAATCATGCATTTTATCTTGATATACAATTGTATATCGACATTTCTGCTCTAATACTGAGTGCGCACCCACGGTCTCAGCTGGCTTTCTACTGTCTCTGCCTAAGGCGATCGCCCACTTCGACCCGTATTATTGTAAAACCATTATTGCGTCGCACTATTACTTCCAAATCCAGGTCAGGACAAAGTCAATCCTCCAATACTATATATTAAGTATCAATACATTGTAAGGCATTTTAAGCGCGTGCATAACAAACTTCACAGAATTTCGCAATTTCATCCTTTTTTGCTTATAGCAAGATTCAAATTGAAGTGTCACATCGTCGCTGATGTGTCATTTTAGATCGTCTTGAATACGAATGTGAATATTATGCATAGATTTTCCAACGGGAATATTGACCTTTATGTATTTGTATAGAACAATACACATCAACATTGGCATTTAGTTTAGTTATACAAAAGAACCCTCGTATAACAAACATAAATGTGAACGGTTAAAATAATTGCTTTTGAAACAAAAAGTACCACCTAATGTAGAGAAATCTAACCCTTATGTCAGAGAAACAATAACTTATAAGCTTTAAATACCGATTTGTAAAGCCGAAATAAACAACCATAATACAAATGGTTTACTAACAATACGTTTTTCTATATCTCCTTCGCCACTCCACACAGTGGTGGATTTGCCCTAAGGCCCAGTAGGCCCAGGCCTAGGGCGGCCAGACAATAAAGGCAACAAGAAATATCTCAAATGCAAAGTATCTTAATGTATTAAATGCTCGTGTATCTTATGATTATAATCTTCCTAAATCACTATTTTGGGTGCTGAGAAAGGGGCACCACATGGCATAGAACAGCTAGGACTGCAAATCCGCCACTGACTACATACGTATGTTTTCCATACTGCAAGCTGTCTTACCCCCGTCCGATCGACACGGACGCTTATTGCTCCCGCCGCATGCCGCGCTGGTCCGCCGCCGTTCGCGTCATCAATGCGTTGTTCGTGACCTGCCCGCCGCAACTGCCTCGACCGCGTATCGTTTCCCATAGATTTCGAGCCATGCTTGTACCAATAGTGTCGTGTACCTGTCAATAAATATTTTGAATTGATTCGTAAACTGTCAATTTGCGTATTGTCATGATTTTTCCATGCAAATGGTAATTAATTATTGGCTTAGGTCTGCTGAGAATTCAAATTAAATTGCAAAATTGGGGATAAGCTTTTCAAATATAATATAATAATTCGAACCATAAGTTATTGTTCCTTCTACTTAAAGTTATTTATAATCGGCCGTTATTATTTAAAAAGTATATTAACAGTAGACAACATCTTCATGAGGTAAAAAAACATATTAAATACAAAACTATTTACTATAGATCTCTTCCAAGTTAATGTATATTTTCAAATTCATGTCATAAGCACATAAATTAAGAATACATATTAAACATAAGACAACCAATATTATCTGGGTAGAATCTGTCTGGTAGTGTGCAACACCCGTCTCGCGTGTAAGAGAGTGTCACTTGTTAATTATACGAACATGCTTGTGCATGTGAATCGTTAGGAGTAAATTAAACCCAGTGTGTCTGTAAAGAGAGCTTCGCACGACCTGCGACGTCCATAAATTGTGCTGATAAGCGCCTTTTATATTTATTGTGTTACATTTAATATATTAGCTTTGGAAACCGCTCACTCGGAAAATTTGATCAGCGCGGGCGAGTGCTGTTTAAAACTCTAATTGATTTAACTAGATAATGTGTTTAGATTGTGCACAGTCGATGCCTTAACTTTATCGTTTTGGAAATTTGGCATTGACGCGGCGCGCCTTTTTTTTTAGACAATAATAATCCAAAATTAGATTCAATATTGCTTTAATCGCGTTACATTTAGAGCCCGCCTACACAAAAGTTAAACCCTCATCAATGATCCCACACATTGTTTATGAAAACTAGTGAAAATATCCAGAGTTGTAATTACGGCACGGTGACCTAAAACCCCGGGGCACGCACACATTTCCACATAAACACGATACGCCAGGAAAAAGGGTAATAGATATTCTGAGTAAGCAAGTGCTATACACATATTCAATACTCGCCAGTAAGGGCAGTGGTGTCTGTGCAATAGACGATAACTTAGACACAATAGCCCGTTAAACTCGAGCCCGACTGCTTAGAGAACTAAGTCGCGGGGGCTAATAACGGAGCACAATGCCTTCTATCTACATAAAACAGATAGCTCGCAACTATAAGCTGCCCGCTAGTGTCTTTTAAACCACTCCCAGCGTTTATCTTCGGAATTGAATAATTTTGTGCGCTTACGTTGAGATTGCGGGTCGAATATTGCAATGACGCTGAATTACTGTCTACTTTGTGTTTTTAAGATAACTTGGTGAATAGGTTTTGTGTGTGTGTTTTGAAATAGAATTAGCTGCATATAATAATTCATTGCATGTGATTGGCGGAAATCGGGTCACCTATTGGCATTAAGTGATAATCGTTGGGCAAGAACAATGTGGTTAAGTTATAAGAAATGGCTTCGAGGAAAGATATGAGCCGTACTGAAATGCAATAAATATCAGTTCAAGTAGGATTTCTGTAATTCGGCCGACATGTCCTATTTATGCTACATGCAAAATTTAATGCTCTCTTAGAATTATAATTATAAATCATAATTATTGTCGTAGAAAATCTTCAGTATAACTGGAGGCAATCCTTTAATATTTTATAAATAATTCTACAACAACCAGACATTCATGACACGAAAATTAAATATATTTGTGAAACCATTAGAAGGAATTTAACCATATATAGCCATATAGATCTAATTCGATCCATTTGACATTACTTACCTTCGCCCCGGCCAAAACCGGGGACCGAAAATATCACCCTATTACTTACCAAAGAATTTTGCCCTTTCGAGAATTAGCCAATCAAATCACAGGGGTCAGATGGCAACCGCCATCTACATAATGGGAATGATGAATAAAATATTAATGTGCGTTACTAGAACTTCCAATAAGAGGCTCGAGCCGCGCTCTGCTGACTCCGGCACTCACTCATATGAATGATGAAATTATTGAAAAACCGACCTAATACATGTAAACATAAGAAGAACATCGATATTCATTATAAACGTACCTTCATTCCGAGTTACTTTACTTTTTAGTGGGTAACTTTGGTCGTGTTAGAACTTTTATCGCTTATTCCTTGGGGAGCGCTCTGAGGAACTGTTTAGGATGATTCTGATGTCGCACCACCCGTCACCGTAATTGCATACGTCCATACAACCTGGCAACAATTCCGTTAAAATTATAATTGCTTTAGTGATCTTCCAAATTCCCGTTTGCTTAAAAACTTTGTACTGTTGTACCTGTTTCCGTCTTTCACTTGTTCTTCTTGTAAAGAATTAAAGATTGCATTACTTTGTCCTGACACTATCCCGGGGATTGTTATATGGGGTGATGACCTGTTACTGTCATTACATTAGGCCCTGACTGGCCAATGATCCAATACCTAAATGTAACCTAATCTACCATATTTTATAGTTCTGAATGTACTGGATTTAAAATCGATTTGCCTTAACATATTTTATCATAAATTGATATATATGTTGTTATTATAAAGTTTTATTTACTCTTCAAATAAGTACAACGTGATTTATAAAACGTTATTGTTACAGGTACGATCCAAAGAAAGGTTTCTTCTGTCAAGCAGTCGGCAACGAGAAAACCAAATGTCTCGGCAAATCCAAGGGTCGCATATACCCGCCGATGGAGGAGCGCTCCTCCAAGTTCCTGAAGCGGTACTACACGCCACACAACACGGCGCTGTCCAAACTCCTCGTGAGGATCGGCCGGCCCGTCCCGCAGTGGCTCAAAGATGAACTATCCTCCAACGGATAGCATTACATACAACCTTTAAGGTTGGAACGAAAGAAAACTACGCGCAGGCTGATCAAAGTTTGCGTGGTGGCCATACCTTGACGTGGTCCGAGGATGGTCGCGGCGACCGGCAGTTGCGAACTGCTGACGTCCATATTGTTGTTTACGAAGTGTTTCCATGTGAGAATGTGTCTGTTGATATAATATCTCTGTCTATACATTCTTGTAAGATACGTTATGAACGAGTGATATCGATGACTCTACGCCGCCCGCTCCGCCGGCCGTGGCGTCCGTTTTAGTTTAATTTTTTTACTCTCGTAACGTAGAGTGTAGTGTATCGAGTCTGTGTTCCCAGTGAAACTGATACAATTTCGACTTTGCTTGCCCGACGTGAGGGTTGGTGTTTGCCTGAAGCGTTCACGTGTCGTATACCACCTTGTAATCTAGCATCACATTAAGTACATCACGACGAACTCCGATGGGAAACTGTGTGATAACTCGCGAGTGTAGTCGCGTTACGTGGAGCGGCGCACTGTATAGTGCCAGTGTGCGCGTCCGAAGTTGGTGACGTGAGGCGCGCGGCGGCCGTGGTGCCGAGTGTCACGGAGTGTGTCGGAGTGTCGCGGAGTGTCTCGGAGTGTCTCGGAGTGTCACGGAGTGTCTCGGAGTGTGGCGGTCGGCGGGGCCACCTCCCGTCGGTTTAGGTGCTATTCGTTAGTAGTTTCGTCGATCTGTTCGTTATTAGTTGGTATGGTTTTGTTTCGTGACGTCCAAGTTGCCGGGCGAAGTTTTCTTGCCTGCCGCGAGCGAACGCGTTCGCCCCGACGTTGAAATTGTTTCAAACATCTCATTCCAATATATTGCCGACCATCGTTACACGCTTATTTTATTATGTTTTGTTTTTATAACAATGTAAGTACCTGATGCAATGTGTAATGTAGTTAATTTTGTACATTTCGTACTGATATAGCATTGATGTAAACATTGGTTAGTGTGCCATACGCGACGCGCGGCACCGGTGTTGTTTACTATTGTACCGTAATTTAAAAGTTCATTTATGTGAATGGAACAAAGTGCTAGTCTGTTTGAACACGTTTAGTTTGTAATAACGAGCGGCAATGTTTCTGGAACATTTGCATCTCCAAGTACACGAACAAGTACACAATCGTTTGTCATGTTTTCGTTCAGTTAACCGTTAAGCCTTAATATGAATATACAATACGTATTGAATATGACGTTATACATAAACGAACCTATATCAATGACGACGCAATCAATGTATTTGCTATATTTTTTATATAAATCATTTATTGGCGAAACACCGTTTAGGGGACTGGTTTTGTAAAATGAATTACATTATACCTATAAATACATTTTCTTATTCTTTGTTAATGTAGTTGTCGGTACTTAAAATATGTAAAAACTCTTCTCCTGATGAAAAATAATAGATAGAGAAATACAGAAAAAATATATTAAAATAAAAATTGATATTTGAATATAGCATTGGATATTAATGTTCTTGTGGTATATATTAAAATTGATTTTGTGATTATTTTTACTTTATCTCGACTTGCGGTAATGAATTTGACTAACAAATTCGGTTGAGGCCGATTATGGCGACTGAACTGCACAATAATCGCAAAAATATGGCAACCCGAAGAGTGAAAGTATTAAATCACGAAGGTCAAATCGGCACTCGAATTGATATCCGATACGCTTTTTAGCTTAACTTTCCACAAGCCACCCTTAAATGTAACAGTTAAAATGCACCGCGCGTACATCGGCGACCCACGTTCGAATCTTCCATCGGGATCTGTAAACCCTATTATTTGCTACGAGCCATGTAAATATTATTTAATTGGCCATTTTGGGGCCTTATTCTGTATCCCGCACGTTATTTTGACAGTGTGTAACAAGCACGTAACACAACGCATCATGTTTAGGACTATAGAAATTTGGCTTACAGAATACCATTCCACGTACATTTCTCGAAGATAACATGACACGGCCGCGTTACGCGTTTACACTATCATACAGAATAATTGGTTGCTTGGTTTGCTATGTCAATAATTTAAGACATATCATTCGTCAATCGATGTCGTTATAACCGGTCTCGCAGTTATTTTACGTAGAAAATGACCTTACGATGTAAAGAAATGAATTACGTTTTGTCTTTGTCGTGTGGATGTTCGAAAGGAGATAGGATCAAAGAGGACTGTCAGGAAAATATTATTGAGTAATTTAACGTTTCCATTTTAAATTTTAGGTATAAGACGTAAACGGATTTTGGTCGACCATTTACAAATATTTGCGGTACGTAAATTGTAAATTTTATAATTGACATTGTTTTAAGTGTTAATAACACAATTATCGGATATTTTCCTGACAGTGCCGATTTTATTAAATTTGCGGTTATGGGACTTTAAAATGGTTGTGTTTACTTCATAATCGCAAATTTGTAGCTGAAGCAAGCGAGATGTCCGCGGATTAGTTAATTTCGTTCTCAAATAGTTATTACGTTGTAATGAGTTATACAGCCAATGACTGCTCTTAAAATGTGTTCTTTATAAGAAATTAATACATTACTTATTTTATTAAATGATTTAAAACTGATATGTGTTTTTGTGGATACCCTACTGGAAAGTTTTATACAATTGGCTTTCTTAAATTTATTAAAACGTATTAAATTCGTTTTGTTTTTAAAGCGAGGAAATAAGTCATGTTCATTTTGACCGTTTAAAAATAACCCTTATAGAAGAACAATCAATTTTGTTAGACTGGAGAGGAAACGGACTGGAAAAAAGAGAATGTTTACATTTCTAAAGAAATTTACGCGTTAAACTAAACGCAACAGCAAGCTATAACTTCACGTCGATGTTCTAAACTCGCCTGCAGGAGAGCAACTCGATTGTCCGTGTATTCAGGTGTATATAAAGGTTTTTGGGCTTCATTAACCTGAGATTATAAGGCCATTCGCATTCTTGAAGTAGCCACGCATATAGATGACCTTTTTTCCACACAATATCCTTTGAATACCCTGCATAAAGACGAAAAATCTCAAAAATATCCAAAAAACTCTGGGACAAGACACTACTATAAAGGATTTTTTATTTCGTAATGTGTACCCAGACTTACGTTTTTGCTAGTTCCACAAAATCCACTACTTATCTGTAGGTACAGTCGGTCACATAAGTAGCTGAACAAATTCAAAACTTTAAATCGCCTATACGTCTCAAGCTGAATTGATTTTTTTTTTCTTTGTGTGAAGTAAAGTAAATACTTTTAATTTTTATAACGAAAAACAAAATCTTAAAAACACCAAGTGTATACCTAAACGACTTGAAGTTGTAAATTTGTTTGGTTAATTATGTGGCTAACTGTACCTACTCATTAGTATTTTTAAAACATGACGTCGGCAAACATCAAGTAATGACCCGATTATAACCTATTACCGCCGCCCAACATCCGCAAAAGATTACTTACATCTCCATTTCTCCGGCATTATATGAATTGAGGCCATAATGATTATTTACCTATGTAACCTGTTCATTTAAGGGCTCAAAAACACAATAGCCTCACCGGAAACCCCGTAAGAAGATTAAACATTCTAACTAACCCACCTCGTTACGGCAGACCGTTGTGCTGTTTTGTTTTTCACTTAATCGGATATAAAAAACAATGTTGAGTAACGAGAGATGCAAACTGTTATTAGTCGTAATCGCAGCCATCCTGCCAAGGGACTGAATATGTCTTTCAATGAAAAAGTACAAACGTACGTCATTAGACGTGTATACAATTCAATACCGTATATCGAGGTGAATAGAATACGGGTAAAAGGTAAGAAAAAATAAATTAAATGATTGCACAAACGAAATAATATCAACGGATTCGATAAACCTGATGTAAAGTTAATTATTAATATCACAAGTGATTTATTTATTTATTTATTGTGAATAGTAGGTACGGTACAAAACACCACTTACCCTATTCATTATATAAAGCTTAATATTAAATTACGCTAACAAAGATCTAAGTACCTTTCAATCAAACTCGCAGAATCTTAAACATTCTTACAAAAATACTCGCCTATCACTCGCAAACATATCACACTCTGGTTTCGTGTCCAGGAACCGATTTAATGTTAATATATTTTAAGGCTCCTTTTCAATTGAGATAAAAAGGTAAAATAAAATACATTATGAATTAATAAAATTATTCGTACATGACTTCCAACAATACCAAAAAAGTGATTTAGACTGTGGTGTAACCCTACTTCTAGTTAACCTCTTCTGTTTTCATGCTGTACTATGCAAAACCGCCTAGCAAGGTTCTACAAAAAACCCTGATGGATGGTTATCAATCGTCCGTTCCATCTGCAAAACAAGTTTCAGGAATATAATCATATCAGCCCTGTATTATATACTGTCCCACTGTTGGGCAAGGGCCTCCTCTACTACTGAGAGGGATTAGGCCTTAGTCCACCACGCTGGCCTAGTGCGGATTGGTAGACTTCACACTCCCTCGAAAATTCTTATAGAGAATTTCTCAGGTGTGCAGGTTTCCTCACGATGTTTTCCTTCACCGTTAAAGCTAGAGATGATTCACAAAAAGTACAAACATATATTTTTTTAATAAGTTAGAGGTGTGTCCCCTGAGGATTTGAAACAGCGAACATTCGTCTCGGCAGTCCGTTCCACAACTAACTAGGGTATCGCTGTTTATAGTTCCGGGAATAAAATTATAAATTCAATATACTATTTTAGTATAACAATTTCAGAAACTAACCCTGACTCCGATCAAGCTACACCATGCTAACACATTCAGCGTACAAAAACGTTCTATACGCAGTTCAAATTCAATACATCACCGCAGTTATACTCAAAATAAATGGGAAACATTTACGCATCGAAATAACATTTTGCATACTACGGCGCGAGGACCAATACCTCAATATACTAAGCTTGTAATACAACAGCCGTATTTCATTCAAACCAAGCATGCAGTTACTGGGCTCGATACCAAAACCAATGTATATTTGCAGTAATACGTAACGCTTACCAAGCCCAGTGGTATTGCGAAGAAATACTACGTAACCGCTCCCGGAACTCTTGAAAAATGTATTAGCATTCGATATTGTAAGTATTGAATGTAACGTATGAACCCATTGGTTGTTCTGGCTTGTATTGTGCAACTGCGATGTATATTGTCGCAAGTGTAGCGAAATTGAATCTATATATTTAGAATATTGAGATTTAGTACTGCTATATAAACTTTATTTTTACTTTAAAAACTTGTCTTATTTTAATGCGTAGATAATGAACCAATATTCGTTGTGTTGAAGTTAAAATTTAAATTAATATAATAAATATCCAGGCCTTTATCCCCGAGGGCTAGGTGTGTTCGCAACTAACGCAATCACAGCTCGATAATGAGTATTTATTCTAAATCCGAATACAATGATTAATTAGGGAAAACTAATTCTATACATTTTCCGGAAAATACTGCCATGTGTAATGCGCGAAGTCAATAATTTTGCATACTATTCGTATTTTCGACAATGCAAACAATAGAGTCCGTTCAATATTACAAAGTATCGTGAAGGGTTTACGAACATAAGTAACTTTTTATTACAAGGAAAAAGTTTCTTTATAATACACAATAGCGCTCGTAGAGCTGCGTACCATAACTCCATGCTTTATAACTTGTACTCCGATACAAACAAATCATTAGCAAAGTAATTTATCAAACTAATTTTAACAGCAAGTTTTCATAGTTGAAACGTTCAGTGAACAGCTGGCCAGTCCATCAGCGGAAAAATGCACACAAGTTCCATAGCAAAGAAAAAGATGCTCGCAGCGTGGCGTCGAAGGAACAACCTGCTTGCGTTATGGCTTTTATCTTAAAATTACCGACAGTGATGGATGACGGCTGCCTCACGCCGGGTAATTCATTTATCTGCGATTAAGGGTCGGCCGCCTGATGCTGCGCCTTCATCAACACTAACTATAAATTGACATGTTAAAATGTTGTTAACGCTAACGCTTCTCAAACGTCACCTTTGATCGTACCTATAATGAATTTCAGTTTAACACTAACCTTAATCTTTAACCTTTCATGACTTCGGGCCGCCACCGCCGGGACTCGTGTAAATATACCTATACATACACTGTACATGAATAATGAATGCAAAAGGACTGTAAACATTGAACGGAACCCCGAATGGAAAGCGTTCAATAGAGTGAGAAATACGGCAGCTTTAATAACGAGATAAAATTAAAGAGAGCTAAACGTTTTACATAAAATGATATTAACTCTTTGCCAAGAGCAATAAAAATGCCTTGGGAGGTGCGCCGGTGCATTCGGATTACCCAATTACAGCGGATGATATTACGTGCCACTTAGTTTCTTGCTGTTTTTGTTCAGTTCAGTTTTATATAGAATGAGTATACATCGGCTGTAATATTGACTTGTTTAGAGTAAATTGTGCTGCACAAAGCGATATCCGGAGAGGTACATTCAGCTCCGGTGTAGATGTGAGTATTACAGGGGCGCTAGACGCTACAGAGTACCTCTGATTTGTTAGTGCAGAGCTGATAACGCGATTTTGACGAGCTCGCGCTGCTCCGCCGAGGGGTTTGTATCATTTTCCGATATTCGTTCGAGCACTCCTAATGCCTGCTGACACACAACTTGCCGGCTTCGTTAAAACACTGTAGCATCTTCACAGTTTGCAACAAAATACTGGAAGTCTATGTTTGAACATGATAATACTTTTATTTTGTTTATTTAAAGTCAACGAAAAGATGATATTATTACAACTAAGTAAATGCTGCGGTTGATGTAAATACTATTTAAGGTAAACATGGAGTTAACTTAAATATAGTACGTACTTAATGGATTTACTAACAAGAAATAAGTGACACTTTTAAAAACTCATAAGGTTTTTGTTTTTTTATGGTCTTAGTAGATTTTTTAACATTTTAATATTAATATCTACGTCTACAATTTTGGCCTGACCTTCCTACTTTTTCATAAATACTATGTTCTACATAAATACAACGATTGTTAATACCGTAAATGCAAAAATGATCATTATATATTTTCCAGGTAAATAACATCTGAAACAATTTATAATCTCAGGCATCTGAGGTAGAGAGTATTACGTGCTACCCAGTTTGTGGCAATCTACGGCAAAAGGATGTCCAACAAACAATATCTAAGTTTGTGTCGCTTTGTCGTAATATTTGCCAAGACTCCGAAAGCCCGGGCAGAGTTTGAGCGACTTCTCGAGCTTATTACTATTTGTGTTGCCAAGAATCCCGTCTCTTTCACTTGCTGACGGATGGCACAAAACTGTCTCATTATTTTAAAACGGATTTCTCTTACCGCGCCACGCTCCTTTTCATTTGATCGCGTTTGCTTTCATCAATGAGATCGCGCACCTAACTCTGCACCCGTTTCATAATAAAGTCAGTATAAAGATATTTTTATGTACTTATTATATCCAACTCAGATTTTTATTTATACGGCAGAGAACATTAATAAAAAACGAAATAAGCGAGAACAGCGAAGCGCAAAACAAATGAACAAATGATATAAGTATGAAAAGCTTTCGCATCTCCAGTATCCGCGTTATATCCCTGTTTCCTTTTACCTCATTAATAATTAGACGTGATATTCCGTTATCACATTTCGTACGTGACCTTTTATCGCGACGGCACCGAGTAATCTATACAGATGTGTTCACTTCGTTACGTACAGTTACCGTTGACTGTATGACACGTTGTTTCGTCGGCGGAATGAACGGCATGTGTTTACGTCACTGTAAGTAAGAATAATGGGTGCACATAAATCAGTGGCATCTTCACGTCGTTTTGAATATTCACAAAAGATGTCAACTCCTTGCGAAGACTCCATTCAGCGAAGACAAACGCGCCGCGACGCCGTCTTACAATACTCCCAATTGTGTCACGTTATTAAACTCACGCCTACATTATTGTGTACAGCGCTGAGGGTACACACTGGGTACCTCCGCCTTCCACAAAACACGTCGCCACTTATTTTATATTTGTTCGGCTTTCATCGGACTCAAATTGAATTTATTGGTCTATAAAAATCCAGCATCTGTAATGTGACAACTACTCGTACGAGTATGGTATAGAATTGGTAATACAGCATTAGTTTGCTATAATTGAATCACTACTACACAAATACGAGTTGCGAAGAATGTTGTAATAACATTTTCAAAGTAATAATCTCAGATAAATAAAGCAATCCGCAACATAAATTCCGCTCGCTATTTTAAAGTATCATGAAAGCAAGACACGGAAATTTTTAACACAACTAAAGATTAAATAAATTTGATGTAGGTCAGTCGGTGTTAATTTGCGGCTTCGCTAGGAAAGCTTTCTTTTTCTTTAATACCTCCTGTGGTAATTACTTAAAACATAATGAACAACGAACAATAGGTACCAAGAATTTATTTAAAAAAATGTTCTTATTCCTCTGTTTTTTAGTTCACGGTAAACGCAACGTAATTATTATAATACCGATAATATTTCTCAGAAACAAGTGAAAAATAAATGTGATATTATTCTCTACGTAATGTAAGTTAGCGTTGGCTTCCCAAAGCTAAAGAGAAAGCTGATATTAAAGTTTCTGCGCGAGAATTCTCGAGGCGGGAATTCTCAACAAATTTGACCTAAGTCGAGAGGAGAAAAATATCGAAAAGACCCGAGAATTCAGAAATCAATTCAAAAGACTATAAGACTAAAAAATAAGTATGACTAGCATGTTTCCTATAACTTCATGAATACTAGTGGGTTGTAGCCTCGCCCCCATTATTTTATCAGGCGGGACAAACATATACGTCATAAAGTGACCTATGCGTATCTACTCTTAAAAAGCCGAAAAAACGTGATGTTTTGGTAGACAGAAATACCTATGACTGTGTCCACATATCCCCGATTGTTAAGTCCCAATTAATAAACTAGACTTCTAGACTCTGAGCTGGTACTGAGTAGAAAAACCGAATATTTATCACAAAGTAGCCAATGATATTTCACACACTGTATTTATATGCCGAAATCATTCTAATACGATCAGCTGTATCGGCGAGTATACATACCAAATATCCCACCGTCCAATAATATTTACAAATTACGTTATTCTACATGTTACAAAAAAAATTTAACTTGATTTTATTGCTCTTATACGCTAACCACTCCACTGTTTATATAAATTTACATATGGTATTTTGAAACATTTAAAAAATTCTTGATAACTCGTAAAATACTGGTCGATAATTCTTGTGCTTCGAGAAATGAAAAATCTCGAGAAATCAGACACCCTGGCTAATATTGAGGTTCTGCGATTTAACCGGTAGCCGCATTGAAGATAGGCATTTATTTTATTAATTGTAAATTACCAATAGACTCTTAGTTTGGAGTTATTTATATCAAGTAACACGTTTGCTTATTTACCAGACTGCGCAGTTTAAAAATAGAATAAAATATTTATCCGACCTGTAAATCAAACCTCAAACCACACCGATTTCACAAATCCGCTTCCCAATAACAATCTCTTGTTTCAAAACATTGTATTTCAAAAACAAACATGACATATTGTATTGACAAAACAGCAAAATATAACAGATGTGCCATATAAATAGGCCTGATAGGCCCAAATGTTTTGCCAAAAAACGATACAAGTTGTTATTGTGCGCAGGTACGGAGTGCGGCCAAGCGAGGGCGAAACTTGTGCGAGTTTGCTAACATTTATTGAGCGGAAAGCGAGCGAGCACTCGGCCACCGAGCGCCGTCCACCGACCATCAATCCTACTATTGACAACTTTATTTCTATACTTTTAATGACAGCCTCGCAACATATTTAATCTGCACCTAAACCATTCCGCACACGCGCGCCACAAGGAAATATTCTCGTCCAATATTTCATTTTCCTGATAAATTATACCATAGAAGTAGAATTTCCTAAGTCCAGAATTGTTGAGAAAAAAAGCAATTTCGCGCGTCCCTTCAGAGGGTGAGGACTCTTATAAACATCGGGACTCTCTAGCAAACTGCTGGTGCCGTAATCTCCCGAAAACATAAAAGCGTATGAAAACTTTAGTGTCCAATAAATTTTGCCAATACAAGCGAGGACGTTGGGAGATATTTTAGTTATGGGGTGTTAGCACAGCAGCCTCCGTCTAGAGTATCCACCACTCAGGTACGACAATTCAGTTTTTACTCGCTTTAATCTAATTATTTACGCTCAAATGGAGTGTGCACCCCATAAAGATTTTATATTTCCAAAGTTACCTATTTAATTTAAATACAAAGTTTAATGAAGTGATAGGGGATTTGAAACTTTGTTGTTTACCTTCAAAAGTATGATCAATAGGTAAGTTTGAACGTTTTGAGTTAATTTACCTGATATAACAAAATTATAGCGCTTATACAGATATTGATATATTGCAAAAGGGTAGGTATAATTGTAACATAGTTGGACTTTATCGTCTAATTTGTTTTTGCATGGCTAGAGTCAGCTGAACGTAATCAAAACTATACTGGGTATATCTCAATCGAAACTGGAGTGTTGTGCTCAAAACGGGTTGGTAGGTATATTAGCCGTGGTAGCACGTCCACAATTTGCGGCCGCGGATTGGCACGAATCGAGCGAGCAATATCAAAGTTGCGATATGTGTCGAGTGTATTGGACTCTGTTTGCGTGACGAACCTTTTACCAATGTTATGTTACAGTGCAAGCTCACTTTAATAACCTATATTAAGTGTGCATTACGAAGATATTGAATCCAAAGGACGATGGGTGATCTATGCCCCATACATATAATGTAGTCCAGCATCGAATAGTGATCGCACCGTGCGTCACCGTTATTCACTTTCGATTTCTTTTTATTTTCTCTTAAATAATATCGAGAAAGCAGACGATGGAAGATCATTACTTTAAGTTTATAAATCAATTGCAACAAATGAAGTAAATTAAGCTGACTCTGAGTTGTAAAGTCATATAATCTATATTATTATTTTAGAGCAGCGTTAATTTTAAAAACGCAGTAAAGATGTACAAACAATTTGTTCAAAATCCGATTTAGATTCTATAATTGTTTATTATTCATTGACTGACAAATTATTCTTAGAACAGTACAAAATGACATTCACTGTATCGTACCTGACTTCCACTTATTATTTGAAATTCAATTATGAATAAACCACAATAGTTGAACGGCGCAACCGCTCTCGGCCATGGTTAGCAATAAAATTCATGAGACTGATGTTACATTCATGAGAGGAATTGGGAAAAAAATACCGTGTAAATATGTTTGCGATACAAGGACATGTAGATTTTATGAGCGACTATGGTTTACGTTGTACTGTCGGCCGCTGTAGCATCCTTGTGGACACAATGATCACTACTTTATATGGTTTTGAAATACAATATAGTTTTGTCTTTTGTAACTACATTGATGCATGTTTTCATGTAAAAATTATTTGTATTTTGTTCCTTGGCAATAAAATTCGGAACTATTGCTATGCCCGTATTCTCGATGGTTTAAGTAGCGATACAACGAATGCTCATAGAAAGGGAAACGCATTTTCGTCATACCACGCACAAAAACAAACAGGCAATATTTTTTTACAAAAACATATCCCACGATAAAATATTTTCCTTATCATTTGAAAAATGTTTGATTAGTGAAATAGTGTTACTTTTCTTTATTATGGAACACAAACAAATCCAATACTAAATTTATATCTGAAATGTTGCAAGAAATACTATTTCTACATTTACATAAAGAGCAAAGATCTAAACAAAACTGGAGTTACTTTTTAAATATATTGTATTAGTGGTACAGCGCCGTAGCGTTTCAGTATTTTTAAAAGTTAGCAGGATATTGTGCCACATAAAGTCGGACACAATATCTACTCGCCTATCCGCTGTATTATAAAACAGGGGAGACCTGCTTTTATAAAATTACTCCATCTTGTTATTGTTTTCTCGGCGCCAGAGATTCTTCGTGACTTAATTTATTACTTTGTATCGTATTTTAATTATAAAAGACTCGCATTGGTCTAGATTTATTGTGCTAGTTATTTAAATGGATTTTTAAAACGTATCTACACTGGATTTATGGAGGGAGACAAAAAGCTGGAGATTTTTATTTCGCAGGACGTTGTGTTATCGGAATGATTTGCATAATCAAACGGAGGGAACGTTCGATAAGAGAACGCGAGTTTGTGTAGAATTTCCTTTGATATTCGTGTAATATACAAAGCACGGATAGCAACACGTTACATATTTTATTGCCTTAACTTTTTAAAAAGAGGGAATATTTCAATGGATATTCGTTGCTGCATTCGTATTCACAAATCAAATTTTATACCGTAATAAAATGTTCCGCATTATTGCGCGTGTTATATTCGGAAATGGAACAAATTAGGGAAGAAATTAATATTACGGTTTAAATATTTCACAAATACTGTACATTATATTTGTAAATGTATGCTTTCGTTAGCAGCAAAATACAATACCCATGTAAAATAATAACTACAGAAATGTTAAAGCATAAATCATCACAGTTGCGTTTAATAGAGACCTTCACATTAACACGGATTTAATTTACTCCAGATTTAAAAAATGCACGCCGAGCCTATATGAATTCCCATCACTTTCCAAAAGACATTAAAGTAGTTACATTGTAAACCACGCTTTATAATACACCAGCTCTTCCCACAATATTATCGTCCCCGTGCCATCAGAGTACATTAAGCCCCTTCTTTTTCTATACTGTCCCTAGACGACTAGTTAACGTCTGTAGTAATGAAAAGACTTGGAACTCTAGTTTCCTTAAGGAAGCATGATAGTTTTGTACGTAGTGATGTAAATTTTCATAATCTTTATGCCTGAATTTTGACACCAGGCTGGAATTTGATAAATATATAAATTTAATTCATATTGGATATTTCTTTCTTTTAAGAAAAAATCTTGCACGTTTTATTACCATCAGTATATATATAATACCTATTGTTGCTATCTATAACTGCCCTACAAAAAGTCGAATAATAAACCTGACATGTAACAAATTCGTAGATCAATAGAGTCTAGAAAGCCAAGTAAACTCCTATTTCAGAACCGCAAACACCATAAAGTATACACGAACGTGCAAAAAGTATTTGGGAGTGGATCAAAATAGCATAATATATGATAAAACACTACTTTCCCACAGTCGGGACCCATAATTCTGGCATAACAATAAATGATGGGATATTTATTGACCATAATGCCGGAAAGTTCGGCCGTTAGTGCCACCAAAAATTAGATATTAAGAAAATTTCGTTCTTACCGAACAGCCGAAGCTTGGTTACATGTAATTACATTTATAATATTATTGGATAATTTATTGAGTTGCGAATGGATATTTTCCCCCTTAGTATCACAAATAAGCAGTTATAAATACGTCATTAGACTTTATTGATAATTATATAAATTATAGTAAATTGTCTATTCACTTGAAATAAACCTTTACCAGAACTGGATGCTTGTTCAATGTTGACAATATCATTCTGCCCAATCCGGTATTCAAACCGGAGACCTCAGAGCGTTAATAGTACCGCACATGCAATATAACTACAACACCGAGTCATTCAGGCACTGTTAAAATTTAATTTTATAAAAAAAAAAAAATATTTTTGTTAAGACTATTGCTCGGATTTTTAAAGTTGTGTCACTAATAAAAAGCTTCATTATTTTCCCTGAATATTATAAGCTACTTATTGTTCGGGATAAGACTTTAACGCAAAGAAAACCGCGAGCAATAGTTAAAGCAACATAACATAAAATTAACCCACGCGGCTTGAATACAAAAGCGGCACGTGTTCATTTATTTTTACGAACAGATATTACAGATCACATCGTATATGGTCAATTATAAAGTCCCTAACATTTACTCTTTTATTTTCTCATCACGAAAGGCACATCGCGATGTATATCAGTTTATTTGCCAAAACAAAAACGTCGGCTGGCTTGCACGCAGCTAACTGGGGCCTGGGATTATGTGTTGAAACATTGCCCCACAGTAATAACGCTCTTATTCACTCTACAATTCGATATTCCGGCCTGTCTCATGTGGCACATTAACCAAAATGTAATTACGTGCATATTTTGTTGATTAATGTTTTAAATATTTCGTTTAATGAGCGCATGATAGTATGTTACTTTTAATTATGTCGCGTAATTTCACGTCGTGATATTATTTGAGTTGTTTCCGTATATGGTTTTTGGGCCAGTTTTTCCTTATTGTTTCCCTCTTCCATACACATCTGATTGTCATGCTCAGTAATACAATCCTGAAATTCTAATAAGAAACTTCTTTACGCCAAGGATATCTAACCATTTATTTGCATTGCATATTTTTATGGTACCCGCGTAGGTAGGTTAACCCCATGGAAAGGAAACAATTTGCGTACATCAAGAATATATTACAATAACTTTTGCCGACAAGAAAAGAACAAAACTAAGTTGTAAGTCATAACGCACATAATATTTTCCGAGCTACTTAGTACCTAAGCAGTGTGGAGCAGTTTGCCGTGCAATATAACCCGCAACAACAAACTGTTGTAAGCGTTACAACTTAGAATTCATGAGTCATCTTCCGACATTGATCGTACTGGAGTTCGCGACTTTACCAACAATCCGATATAACGCAAACTTGCGATCCCTAATTTCCAAACGAGTCCTCGCAAATTACGAGCAGCAGGCCTCCGCATAAATCCAACCTTTTCAAGTTAATAAAAATGATTTAAGTACGCATTAAAAGGATCTTTTTCTCGCTGAGAACACAGAATATATAATGGTAATAACGTCGATTTCCACGTAATTAATTATTGTATTTTTGTACAACATAAGCTAAAGTTTCGGAAAAACGTAATTGCGGACATTTTGTAAAAGCTGGTAAAAGTTGGAAAAGTTCACAAAAGAAACGGTCCTTTTACATTCCCCGTGGCTACTCGAAGCCTTTTAATTTCGCAGATTAATAACTGCGAGATAAAACTTCTGTTAAGCGCAAACAATAGTGGTCGGATACGCCGACCGCCCGTAAACCGTGGAAACATTTAGAGAATTGAGAACGGCCGCGTCCTCCACTCTGATATATCCGCTGCGATTCATCCGCCATCAAGAAAATATTGCCGCTAACTCTTTGTGATTCAAGAGGATAACTTTACTAACTACTCACAGTTATCATATCTGATATTTGTTGCTTCTGGTTTATTACAATCACTGTTGCTAGTTACTTTTATAATTTATTACGAAGTCAATATATCGATAATTGGCATAACATTATCTTTAAAATATGTTTTCTGGATCGAACAATTATTTTTTTCATTTAAATACATAAAGTTCTAGTCCCTCCTTATAATAAACCTTTACTGTGAGTAAAGAACTTGTTTCAACATTGTTGTATGTTGAGCAAAACACAATACACTTCGTATGAAGCCAGGTGAATTGTTTAATGTAACGTAGTGGGAATATAATTAAGCGAAACTTCCAACGCCTTACACAATGTGCTCAATTCGTATACGTGCTGAAAGAACTTTAGTAACTACGAAGTTCCTTCTAATTGGAAATTAAAAAGACCTAGAAAACGTTTTAGACGTTATTAAAACTGCAGCAGAAAAATATTTAAACAATACCTTGCACTTTATATATCCAGTTAGAATAATTTCCTTTAGCATACGTTCTAGTTTAAATAAGTTTATGTGCAGGAAACTGCGAATAACTTTACTTGAAATCATTATATATATTTTTAAAACAGTATTAAAACAATTACGTATGTTTTGTTCTCGAAAATAATGGTTATGTAAATAGATAATAGAAACCACCGACATGTATTATAAATATTTTTCCCCCTAAACTCCAATTACACACTATATTTACTTTGGCAAACTTATTATATACAGAAGTGGCACGTTATATGAAATATATGAAATGTATTACTATCCCAATTTACTCAGCCAATCCTATGATATGCTCCAAGCAGGATATGAATGTAGATTATGTGCCAATCAATGCATTTAGTGACATACACGATCAGTAGGCATCGCTTTGACGACAACCCATGCATATTAGACCGTTATACATTAATGTACCCTCAAACGTAATTGTCGAAATTAAACGCTGCTATGAACTTATATGACTACTGAGAATTCCCAGCCGAATGTTATATTGGTGAATGCAGTTCCATATAACAGTTACCCTATTAACGAGATATTTTTGTATAAGTACTTATATTCTTATTACCTGAAACTATAGTTTGTAATGATTCACGTTTCTGGGAGCTAATTGATATGTTTGAGTGAATAAATTACTTACTATTCAGTTATTAGAAACTAGCTTACGTAAATACTTACTTATAAAAGATTTTAATCACATAATTTATTAAAATTGTAAACGTAAAACTTATACAATCTCTCATTTTAACGAAAAAATGACTAAAAGGAAATTTAATTAGTCATGTTAATCGCCCGTACCTTTCATTTGCATCTAAAAATGCAAATATAAAGAACACACCTCCGCTACCGGAGCGTGATAGAGAGGTATTCGAGTTGGGTGAAATTATATTTTTATGATAAAAATTAAACCATTTCATAAAAAAATTGATAAACCTTCTAAGTTAATTCAACCGATTATTAGTCGTAACAATAATTGTACCTATTGAACCAATAATAATATACAAGACTGGAGTAAAGGGGTTAGAAGACAAAACTTGATTAAAATGTGTCTAATCCAAAAACAATATGGTAATAAATAGCTAAATAACACACCGACTTCAAAAACCACTATAAACGATAAAACAAATTTAACTTCATATGTTTACCTATTACTTAACATTTTTTTTAGAATCGGAGTTTAGAAAACATAATCGTTTAAGTATATTACTCGCAATGATACTTAATTCTTTTAAAATTAAAACTTAAATACTCATTAATGTACACCTAATATTGCTTGTTTACATTTAAACATTGTCAATATTTTCTAAATCAATATAAATCTATATGTATATTTATCTCGAGTCTAATTTACAAAATAAATATTCCTAACGTAAAATTATCGCGCAACAAAATGTTCGAGCAAAATATTTCTCCGTCCGGCAAACATTTTTCCTATTTGAGTAATAATTTTACGAATGCACCACAGAAACTCAAGTCGTTACGTGCAATCAGCTTCATGTCGTCGTGACATATTAGTTTCTCGATTTTCAAACTTGTTACACTAGTAGCGTACCTTCGCAAAATTTTAAACAACCCTGGATTTGCTGCGAGAAACTTTCTCGTTATTTTGACGCTTGCTCTATTTATTCCTATTTATATAACTGGATCATAGACAAAGCTTTTTTTGTGTAAGAATTTCGATTTTAACATTTGTACCGAACATCATAACATAATTAAAACAATATTTACAGTGGGTATGATGTTTTTATAAATTTATGTGCCAGCATGCACATTTATGCACATTTTTGTGAAATTACCTTAAAAACAACTTTCAGCGAAATAACAAGTGAAGTCGAAATGTTTTCGCGGCTCTCTAAACAAACTTACCATTAAATTATCACAAGTATTGTTTCGTTAAAAATCCAAATATCGGATTGTCAGTGTCGCAATTTACATAATGGCAGCAGTCCTTAACATAATTTCGTAGAGGAAGGCAGAAGTACCTCATCGCTATTAAATCAGAGCTGGTGCCCTTCGTGGAAGTGTTGTAATCATTTTATATTTTGCTTTTGAACATGTGCGTGGGACGTATCTTTCAAGCAAAATATTTTTTTCCCGATATTGTACCTACACTTTAAATCAGCACTTTACCAAAAACAATACACATTTAAACTGTGAACCGTAAAAATTAAAAAAATTGTCTAACGTCTTTTATTTGTTTTAATTTTTTAACTGTGTTCTTTTCTTAATTGATAAATTATTTTCATAACTGGTAACTATTATCACTAGAAATATCCAAATAAAATGCACAGGCCCTACGTCACAAAACATTAATTTAGTTATCGGCTTACAGAGAGTTAATGAAGGCGAATAACTATAATAACTTGTTCGATTGCGTCCTATTTCTATAACAAAATATTTATCAAGTGATAGCTACTTAATGAGGTCCGTGCGAATGGCGTGCGAATAATGGCGCATCGGGACCTTACAACGTGATACATCTATATCGGCTTCGTAATTAAACCACGTACCGGTTAGGAAGCAAACACTGTTATCCTGTAATTTAATATCGAAAGGATCCGAAGAAAATGCTTTAACCTAAAACATATTATTGTGTTAAAGAACAGACATGATTCATTACATTATATCACATATACAAGATTTATAGCTAATCGATTTACGGATATTTATAAAGTTAATAATAAAACAGCGTGTTAGTAACTTTTTCTATTATTACAATAATATATAAAATATTTTAACTCTTACTTTGTTATTTGTTTCACAGGGCTATAGATTGTAACCGAACTGGGAATCGTTGTGTATCTATCTTACCATATCTTATATCCACCACGGCAGAGCGATAAACAGCCAAAAACCGACTCTAATCCCATACAATTATTGTCAAGTTCTTATCCTAGCATTGATAACAAGAATTCCCGCAGTACACAGTCCCGAAACAAATATTTGTTAATCCAATTTGTTTTGTTGTGATAATCAAACTATCCGTCTTGTTTGAACCACCTACCTACAAAGGTTATAATGCTATAGATTTCTATATATTTATATATAGGGAGGTTCTGCACTAATTAAGGATAGAAGCTCAAGAACTGATTCGCTAGTTACTCCCAAGATACAAAGGAAAGCGAGAATCTCAATGCAAAGTGTATCTCATTAGACAAGAAAAGAAATATTGTAATATTAATTCAAGTTCGGTATTTTAGGTCTATCAATTTATAGTTTAATTATTTATAATTGTTAAATTAAGCAGCTTTATTCTTCATAAAATTTTAGGCTATGTATTTAATTCCCAAAAACTATTTATTCAAATTCCGAAAATTTACAAAACCGTAGTGTAATTTTTTTACCAGTGTATGTATTGCACACACTTTAGCAAGTACAGTCAACAAACAACTGTATGCAAACGCGCATTTACCTCCAGCTCACTCTGTATGGGGAACATAGAAAGTTATTACCCAGTCAATTTTTTTTTTATTTCGCAATCCGAACCACCTTCCGATAGCATAAAGGCTCGTTCGATGCTTTCCCCGTTTCCCTCCATTCGATACATAGTTATACTCACAGAAATAGTATTTTATGCACAAAAACCTTAACAGATATACCTCGTCGGTATTATTTAGCATGATTTAACGAAAATTCTGCCATTTTGTAGGTTAATACATAGAAAAAAGTAAAGAATTTTAACCGTATTCAATAGAATCAATCAAATTCTCCGGCGTGTTTCTATGGAATCAGTAACAAAAGGCGGAATCCTTAATGTGTACTGATTGAGTTTGCAACGTAAGAAAACACGAGTTTCAATCGGTTTGGCTTTCTTGTAGTTCTAAGAATCGATCGTTCATTCTCACTTATTTACTTTTCATTCTGACTGTCTTTGATATTCCTAGAACTCAGTAACTATTTCGATCATGTGGAAACTATTGATGTTTAATAATTATAATGTGATAGCGACCTGCCTCGGTTTCGCTTGCACTAATAGAGGACCGTTCTATGCTTGATCTTGTACATTATTCTATATGTAATGGTTATTAATACGAAAATGCGAATGCATTTTTTAACCAATTTTTATTCATTTTTATGCAAAAACTGCATAAAAATGGTTACAAAATGAGCCAGTAATTCATATTTCAAATATTGCAATGTGCAGAAGTGGGCGCGTTGAGGGAATATCGCTTCATCTCTTTCTTTCACACGCGTAGTAATTCCCGATGTCGTCAAATGTGGATATTGCCCTTCTTTTCAGTTTCTTGTTAAGTTTACCCGTTCTACCGAAATTCATAGACTTATAACTTGTTAATTTTTTACCGGATTTTAATAATTACTTCTGTGGTGTAATTGATATAACGTAAATATTTAATAATAGTAAAAAACAAAAATGAGTCCGGTACTCCATTATTTACAGCCAGATATGTGGTAGTCCGATCGCTACCAAACTTCACAAGATCACTCACTAGGCCAATTCATTCATAATTCGTTTTAGAGTCCATAGGGAAATACATACACACATTAATTTTCGTTTGTGTATACATAGATAGTTACTTCTATACATAAATTTTTCGATTAGAACCAATTTCAGATGATC
Source organism: Manduca sexta (assembly GCF_014839805.1). Taxonomy (NCBI): domain Eukaryota; kingdom Metazoa; phylum Arthropoda; class Insecta; order Lepidoptera; family Sphingidae; genus Manduca; species Manduca sexta. The sequence continues at coordinate 15,280,632 of NC_051140.1, forward strand.
TGGCATGATCTGGTACAATGATCGCTCAAGCCTCGCCTTCAAACCCCGTCCTACCCAGTGTCATTGAAACTTTCAAGCGTCGGATTTTCAATCAGTAAATTATGATTTAGTACAATGAATTTACAGACAACGTTTAAATTAATTTAGAATTGGATTAGTCAGTTTGAGTTTATTGTTTTGTTTGCGCATTTGTTTTCACCTGGGTAATTGTTGTTTGAATTTATATTTCCGCGAATTCAACGTTTTCCAATTATTTAATGTTATTTCATTGAAATTTAAATGCAAATTGGCAGTACGATACAAAAAAGTCGTTTGAAAACTATTTAAGTAAGTGGTAATTGTAAATATATTACACCCGCGACTGCGTCGGGGGCGTAGTTGTAATGCATACGCAGTTCGAATACGAGTAATACGCTGAGGTTCAAATCCTGAGCCGAGCCAAAATAAGTACGACTGGGCTTTTCATCTTAAAATTATTCAGTCGCAGCTCGAAATCAGGAGGTTGACGGTGTGATACTCCGTGCCTTGAAAAGTACGTTCATTCATACAATTTAGTTCACCACGGTTACATGCAGAATTTTTTCATCAGAATAAAGTTGGTGCGTATAACAATACAGGAAAAACACACGACTCAAAGAAAACACAATAGCTTTTTAAAATCGCGCTAGTATCCATGGTTGATCGGCTATCAAAGTCAGCACTCGAGCAAAGATCCAATTTTTCAAATTGTCCACAATAAGTACTGTGTAACAAAGAGGTTCGCGGTTACTTTATTGATTCGTAAATAAAATACGTAAAGGAAACTATGGCAACGTTCCGGACAATGATCACAGATTGACTGCTGCTCATTCAAGCGGCTTTATTGATTGGCTATCTCCGATCTCTAATGCTGTAAATCAAAAGTGCTCAACTTCCGATATCGGTTTACTGATTCGGACCTAAAGAGTTAAGAATTTACACAAACTTAAGGAAATCTTATTTTAATCGTTTAGTAAGGATCTTAGTATTTTGTGAAATAAAAAAAAAAATATTGAGAAATATAGTAGCTTAACAAAGTAATTGACAAAAATATTGAGTTCTAAAAATTTAGGTACTAATTTTGATCCGCAACTCTCACTCCGAATTATCATACATCATGCCCCTACTATGGTGCTAGAACTGACCTATGTATTGTATTAAACAGAAAAAAGATTAACAATATTTTATCCAAGTTTCATTATAATACGAACCATTGTTTATCAGTAAGTTTTTCCGGAAATAAGATGCTACTTTTACATAATTATTTTCATATAGTTCTACGAAAATATTTTATTTTACAGAATTTATTTTCCCTATTTATAAAAATCCTTAAACAAGAACTTAACAATATCGCTTCTGCCTAATCCATCTGGATTAAAAGCGTGAGCATATTACAAGAAAGTTTTACAAATGAGAATTATAATGAACTTTTACTTACATCATGTCTTCACGAGACAATATACATCAGAAAATCATTGTTAAGGTGAGATTTATTCAGGTGACCGTGTGTCCCTTGTAAGTAATTTTAGGGGCGCAATTAATTAGATCTAAATGTATGTCGACGCTCTAACTCGTATTAGGAGTTTATATTTCCAAGTAAGTTTGAAAAAGGACACTGCTCACATGAAATTTTAATTTCTATATATAAAGATGTTTCTTGGATTGATATGTTGATAGGTTGACGTCCTGTCACTTCATGAGGCGGAATACACAGTAAACACTGCAAAAAGTGAGCACACTAGTTCCATCTATGCCTATTCAATTAAGGATTAAAGGCGTGACTGTGGATATGTGTGGGTGTTTCTTTGACCAAATATAAATGTTACAACCGCTTGTCAACTTTGTTAATAAGATGAATTCGGGTAGACTGTGCGTCGTTTTTAGGAACAAAATTGTTTAGTAACTTGAATTCAATATTTCACAAGCAATTCATCTAGCTTATGAGTTTTAACAGGCTATGATGATGGCTGACCAGTTATTACCAGGTGACGTGACCTACGAGTTAACAGGTTTCTCTATAACAGTATAAACAAAGTGCAATTAATCAATTCCAAAACTTAATATCGACGACATAAAATCCTTTTCGCAACACGTGAGAAGTTCTATCGACGTGAAGTGATTCTTTACTGAGAAATATTGTAAAGCGCGCTGAATCCATAAGGTCGATACGTCTACGGCTAAGAAGATTATTAAGTCAGGAGATATCGGTCGCGGCTTACATTCTATTTGTTCCTGATTCTGACACACTTTTGTACATACACATTTTCCTGGGAAATTTACTTGCTATTTTATTTACTTGGTAAGTTTTTGGGACTCCACTTCATAAATTGTTATTTACAGAATTCATGGACATAATGTTTTCTATAGATGTAATTTTTTTTACAATGGGAGAAGTAGGTTTAGATATCGCATTGACATAAAAACAAACACTTCGTCTTTACACATATATGTAGAGTCAAGTCTGTTGTATAGTCAGCCATAACAGCAACTGATCACATTAAAATCTTAAAAACGCTTCTATACTTAACTTTAATTGTTTTTTTTTTCAAATAGAAAATTAAGATTGTTGCTTTCAGACATAAGAATTTAAATGCGATTTGGAATTTTGAATTACTTAAGCTACTTTTATGGCTGAATGTATATAATACTTTATACTTTTGTAGCTGACTGTACACGATACTAATGGCGTATGAAATATTGGTTGAGGCACAGTTTAGCAAAGGCACTAAAAGCCTATCAAGAATAAACTCGGTGTGTGGGAGACAACTTTTTCCTAAATCTCATGTTGCTTATTATAACTCCCGAAAACACGTAAATACTACATGAAAACCTTTCTCAGCTATTTTTATTTACATAAGTTAACAAAATATATTTTCAGATTCTAATAGAATTAAGTATTATTTTTAGATCAAAATATTATTTACAGTTAAAAGAAAATAGTGAAGAAGTAGTTAACTGGCCAGTGGGTTTAGTTCTATTTTACCATTGAAATAAAGAGTAGATAAGATTATCCCGAGTATTTTTTCATACGGCTACAACAAAGTGACCCCACTCTATCTGATGGTAAGTGGAGTGGGATCCAATAGAATGTCGGTTGATGACAGATGATTACCCCTCGGCAGTCGACACAATTATGCCGCCCTGTTGGAACCGGATACATACACACTTACCTTATTTCTTTTTTTTAACCTTACTATACGTCTGTTGCAGCGTTGTGTCCAGCGTGGTGAACTAAGGCCTAATTCCTCTCAGTAGTAGAGGAGGCCCGTGCCCAGCAGTGGGACAGTATATAATACAGGGCTGATGATGATGATACGTTTGTTAGCCTGGCAGGGCCGGCTTATACAAACACACCGGAATTTCGAATAAGCGCTTTAGGCACTCATAACTCTTGAAATTTAAGCTATGGCGAGTTTTAATATCTTGTATACAGTGGTCGCTATTCGGGTGGATATAAAATATACCCGGCCACCAGCAAAATGAGTAAGAGAGTATGAAATATGCCTAAGAAGATGTCTAAAGAATCAATATTAACGAACAAATAATGCCATAACGAAGCGCTGTTACAAGTGCACTTAAGAGAACAAATCATTATTTCTTATTCCAATTTATATCTTATTGCTGTATTCAAATATTTGACAAGAGATATAACAATTACGTCTGTGTATTTCTGTTTATTAATATTTTCTATGTTCTCTTTATTGTATGGTATGCAAATACCGAGGAAACACAAAAACATGGTATGTAAATAGCACCTCTATTTTATTTAACATTATGTGCTAGTGTTAATGCTCACGTTCTACTTCAATATTGCACGAATTGACGGTTATCACAGTCTTAAGCTCATTACTCTAGCTCTATACAAAGTGGAAGATATAAACCATGCGTTTCGTTATTTTTGAACCAACCGTACCGTTCCTGACTACTTTTGAGCCTATTTCGTTCCAAGTGTAAGCAATTACAAAGCTATAACGTAAACCGTTATTATATTTTTAGTGTAACTGAATGTCCTGCTATTTAACCTATCCAAAAATATTTTTTTTTAGATATTGTTTTAATATTTGCTATCTTACCTGCCTAACAGTGGCGAAGCTTCCCTACAACCTTTTTGGGTTTATTTACATATGTCCGAAGTTTTTGATTTCTGTTAAATTTATTTCTACATGTTAACTAAATTACTTTTTGTCCCGGGTTACCTTTTGAAAAATTTTATCTTTCGCCATTGCTGTCTAACCAATGGCTTCCTTCTAAAACGTATTATAATCAATTACTTACCCAATAAGTATACGCGCACTAACATTCAAAATGAATTCTACAAGGAACTTTTGAATAAATAGGGAGAAGAACAGTGGCGAATTGACGAAAGGTCACTGCATAGGTAAGGGGGTCAATATGAGTGCACTATCGAAGCCGAAGAAACGTAAAGAACTGGGTTTACTCTGAACATCAGGAATATTTTCCTTAGCTTCTTGTAGAAACACTTTCATGCATATTTTATGCTGATATTGTAAAATACAGTAGTGAAAAGTTCCACTCCGCATTGAACTTCGCGAACAGATGTTAGCTCAGGAATGGTTCGGATGTAATCCCTAATCAAATGCATATTTATCGCGATAAATATTAAACTTTTGTTAGTTTTATTCAGAAAACTGAACACATTGATAAAAAGATGCCATTATAACAAAAAGTATTCACGTTAATGAACTTCATAATTAAAGTTCGATTGACAATGATTATGGTGTAATTAATTTAATATGTCCCCAACTTACCAACGCTGAATTAATTAAACGCTTAATTCGTCCGTGATTATAATAATTACATAATTACGTAGCCGCTGGTGGATGTAATCTTGCCGTAAATTAAGTGAATGTATTTTCGCGATTCAATCTGCAGTAAGTTTTCATCGTGCCGGCTTTCGCAATGTAAGCAGCGACATTATTTTCCCAGAGACATGATTGTGTACGTTGAAAAATTACGTGGAAAATCTTTAACGCGTCGGCTTTGTGGATGAACAAAACACTTACAAACCTTACTTCATATATTTTAATATTTTTACGTTTATTTAGTTAGCTTAATTTATGTAAGTTGTCGTTTTTGCTGAATTAAAGTCTCACTACAGTTTTTCAGATTAATAAAGTAGCCTATATCCAAGACTATATATTTATATATTTCCGACAAATAATTTGACTCATATCCATTCAGAAGTTTGTGCATCTTCAAAAAAACATCCAAACTTTCATATTTATAATATCAGGATAGCTGCATAAAACACTGAAACGTCCTGATTGAAAAAAAAGTATAAAGATTGCGTCTAGACGAGCGGATGTTTCAGCATAACGTCTGCCCGGGACGTCGCTTGACAAACGCCTCGATCGGATACAAGATATCTCCGATACTTTCGTCATTATCTTCAGCTTACAACGCCGCGAAAAATGTACCAGCAAGGTTATTAGGCGGGAATATCGAAGCACATTAATCGTAATGGCATCCAACATCTATTACCGAGTAATTATAATATTATTTTGTAGGTATGCACTATCACATGACATTAATAAGACAACTGAGTAAATCGATCATGAACCTAGTTTGGTTTTTCGAAGAACTAGTCTGGTAAATATAAATATGAATAAAATCTAAGGCATTTTTGAAATTTTTATCTGATTTTTTACTTTTATGCCTTCTTTTTCTACTACGCCTATTATTATTCATCCTATCACGACGATTTTCACCCTTATGTCTTACCTAATGATGTCTAAATAACGCATTTTTAGTTACAGTAGTTTTGTCGCCATTAACTGATTCTAACAAGTATAAGAGCTAAACATAAACGTACTTTCTAGTGCACGTTCATTAGACGTAAGCACAAATTAGGTGAGTATAAAGAGATGCAGAGGGTGTGAGACGAAGCGAGGCGCTCGGGACGCGTCAAATGCAATCAAGAGGGCCAAAGAGCCTCGCTAATTACTTTACGTAGAGCGATCACCGGCGTTGGGCACTCGTTCACGCTGGATTTTCGTCAATCTTCACGTACATGTACTACGGAATAACCGAATATGTTGAATAATCGCTGATGAACACAGTCCCTATGAGGTTAAGTAGGTAATTTTTTAGGAATAGTTCATGGTACGTTTAGTGAGAAATCTCGGTGAGTTCGTTTCACAGGTAAGACTAGTTTGATTTAAAAACATGCGATGTTTCGGAAATTCCCAGTGATGACGTGCACAGCACTACGCGATGCATTAGTAATTTGAATTCTTGTTAGCATGCTTGTTGCAGCCATGAGCTGCTTACCGTTAGGCGAACATGGTTATACTGTCATTCAGCTAACTGTCTAAAAATACAAAATTAAATTGACGCCATTGAGAAACTAAAAAATGATGCAACAGGAATCAATACATCTTTCTTATATATTTATTTGATACTAGTCTTCGAAAAATTAGGAGAAAATAATAATTTTTAAAATCGCGACATAATAAAAAAATAATCATTAGCCCGTTTTAAATTCTCCAAAAAAATATAATTAAATGAATAGTTATTTAATATACCTACTTTAAGCATTTCCTGCACAAAGAGACTATCTTGCTACCCTTTACTATTCTTATTCATTTTTACCAAACGCTTTACTCCTACATAAGTATAATAATACCGATACATAAATGTATAAAACCCGACATAAAACCGAGAGCTCTCGTACACTGCATTAAGTAATTTACTCTCCTTACGCTTTCATCAGCTTCGTATTAATTGACTTACTGTCATAATTCATACCCGTAATGCAGTAACGTGATACATTTATATTGAGACCATTTATTAGTGCTATTGATTCGGGGCACGTTTCTCTATCAATAAATCCTTTGGGCCGTATGTTCGATTGAATCGTCTTGTGTATAAAACATGTCTTTTTAGAAGGATATTATTAGCATATAGCTTATAGAAGCTTGCAAGCTGCAGTCTAAAAGTATTGTGTACCGATAAGTTAAATGATTCAAACTGTCTATAATTGTTTTTACGATATTTAAGGTTTTTATTTTTTTTATAAATTCTATGAAAAATATCATAAAAATATCGTAAGGTAAATATCAAACAATACGTCGAATATAATTCAATAAAACAAGCGTTAATAAAAAGTTTATTATTCAAACAAAAACCGTAGTCTTAAAACCATTCGCAGCTAATGACATCTTGTATTCAATTTGGTAGCCGCAAGCACAGATTAGGTCCTTAATGTCCGTACTAAAATGCGATTATGCCCTTTTAATAAAAGGTAATATTATAAATAAAGAAAATGGACATTTAGGAGCAAACGACAGCAGTGTTCAATGTTCTACGTAATCTGGGATAAGCCCCTAATTTTCTGGCGGTCGCGATTTACGCGCTTGGTCCTCCAATAATGTGCTCTTTGTATTATTCAATAAAAATAATATTATACGCACCATTAATAAATGGTGATATGTATTACGTGAGCGAGTATGACAACCAACTAATGCAGACGGACTTTTGAACTTTTTAACCTCGAGTAAACACGAGTTTCATTTCACACAAAACAAATTGTAAACTGTCAGATATACATTTGTCTTTACTGCGCAAATATGTGTTAAATGAATAGGAATTACATTTGTTTAATAATTACAATTTATTTTTGATATTAACGAAGTTTGAAATAAAACTATTTAGGGATTGTATCGCAGATTTATATATTATCATTTTCTTCCGACGCGACGTTTGCAAGACTTTGCAGCCTTCGTGGTTCTAGATAGGGGGGACTATTCTAGATGGCTAACATTTGCGTAAATATTTGAAATCATTGACGAAGTTTTAAATGTGTAAAAAATAGAGGACAAAATATGTTAAAAAACAAATAGCGCTGCAAATATGTCGCCTTATGCGTGCATATGGAATACATTAACCTGATCTTAACTTAACGTACTTGCTTGTATATTTCATTTTTAATCTTCTGTTGAAAATAGTAAAAATTAATAACAACTTCAAAAATAGTAATTTTAATGGATGTTTATTTAACAATTTTAAAATAAAAATAAAATATTCTTGTAATTTTAATATAAGACGTATAAACTATAAATCACTTTGTCAGACAACTTCGATCCAACCTCAATTCTGACTAATTAAGACAAGGCGTTGTCTTTGTGACTGTCTAGAAGCACTGCATAGGTTCAAAACTTCACTTTTTTATTTAGCAACAAATAAAGAAATCCTTTATAAACTCTGCATACTACTTATCTTGCGATAACACTTGTGTACGATTTCTTTTTCCGGGAATTGAACAGCAGAGCTTTGAGCTCTCTTTGTAGTTTGGATTCTTTTCAGAAAATAAAATGATCCATCCGAGATTAATAAACTAAAAACGCCAAGAGTACCAAACTTTAGATTTATCTTCATGAATTTGTCATTTTTAAGATTTTTGTACTTTGTAAAGAGATAATCTCCCCGAACGACAAGCAGATATCGTTTAAATAAAGAATTCAAGAAAATATAGCAAAAACACATCTTAAGTGTAAATATTTATTCAGACAAATATTCATGGGACGTAAATAAAAAAACAAAAGTAATAATTTAAATTTAAAACTACCTCGAAGTCTAGCAAGTGAAAGTAAATATGTATCATGAAACATCTTCACTGAAATATTAAACTTGTCTACTACATTTTACTAATTTTACATTCCCAAAGAAATTTTCCAGCACCTTTGACAATGACGTATTCGCCGACCCATATAATTTGATAAATTAAATATCCGCTTAGTCCGTTCTCGAGATTTATTTATCGGCTTCCTTGTAGCGTTTAATGGTAAGGCGATGAATAAATTTAACATAATTCATGTTATGGCTACATAATCCTTTCCTGGCCCCGATGGAACAGAGATTTCCGTCCAACTACAGGGAACAAAGTAACTCTTCCGTACAAGAGTCGAACGTGACTAGACAACGGATGCTGGATTCTATCCGTTTTTACATTTGATTTCGTTGGGATGTGGGAGTTTGTGAATGAAATACTCGCGTCAATGTTTTAATCGGACGTGTTTACCGATAGTTTTTGGAAATATTTCAAATTAACTTCATTTATTTTGTCGAATGTTTTTAAGTTTTTACCATAATTCTTACCCAGTTTTCATTCCTATTATAAACTATTTGAAACAGAATTAGATGATATGAAATAAAAAAAATATTGCAATTTTAATTGTATGTTTTCCTTTTCACATTTATAAGTCACATGGGTGACGTAAAGTAATTTATTAACCACTAATGAATAAAGCCAGGTGTTGTTTTCAATGTATGTTACACGTAATTTGTAAAGCTTAGCTGGATGCAGTGGACCGGCCACTCATCTAACACTGTCTTAAAACTCGCATTCAGCTAGCACGAGGGACTAAAATATCTTAATTAGATAGATACAACTAGCCAGTATCATCAACACGTAAATTAAAATTGTCTCTAGACTTAAAATTATTACAGTAGGGCTTAGTATATTATGGAGAGGGCTATGCTCGGAGTTTCCCTATGGGACCGAATCAAAAATGAGGAGATCCGTATGAGAACCAAAGAAACCGATATAGCCCTTAGAGTTGCGAAACTCAAGTGGCAGTGGGCAGGACACATAGCTCGTAGAACTGATGGCCGTTGGGGCGGAAAAGTTCTGGAGTGGTGACCACGAACCGGAAAACGAAGTGTAGGCACGCCCCACACGAGATGGACCGATGACCTGGTGAGGGCTGCCGGAGTCCGAAGGATGAGGGCGGCCCAGAACCGGTCCCTGTGGCGCTTTATGGGGGAGGCCTATGTTCATCAGTGAACGATTCCCGGCTGAAATGATGATGATATTATGAAAAGTAACCTGTTTATAATTTGCAATAAAATATGACGCTTATAATAAAATTTTTAGTTCCCTAAAGATTAAGAACAAACATTATAAGAGTATTTTTATTAAAAACATTTTATCATATTTAATAATAAATGATGTTAATAATAATAAATATATTAACATCTTTAAATAATTGCTAACCCAGTCATAATGTTGGATATTTTATAGAATCCCTTGTATAAAAGTCGGTGGCTCACTATTACAAAGTTCCATTTTATATTTGATATGCATATTTAATTATATATATCACGTGCTTTTAAGTATTTTTCAGTGAACATTTTCCATTACTCGAAAAATAAATAAATGACAAACCATGAATTATTTGCAATTTTTTTTCTAACATGAACATTTTCCATTTCATTTTTGCAACATAAGTAAAAATTAGCATAGAACCTTGTAATAGTGAGTCAGCGAAGTGTAATCTGATACAAATCTCATCCAGCAATGTAGGTACTTACACAGGAATTGCCGGCACTAATTGAATAGCTCAGATCATGGATCTTAAGGTCCTCGAGCCGCAAGAGGCTGAACCTGTAAGGCCACTTACTGCCCGCCTCCTCTATTGCTAGCTGTAGTATGCATTAGTGTATTTCTGCGCAATGTTAGGCAATCATGGGATTTTAGTTGAACTGAATAATTTGTAATTATTGTATTAGGTTTAAAATGTAAATATTTAGGTATTACAAAAATATTTACTTGGTATCACTTGACGGATGGCGTCATTTATAATGATCCAAACGTTTTTAGCTCACAAAGTGTCGCTGGATTGTAATGACGTCACATATCATTTCACTGGTGTGTTACTAATATCCAATTATTGCGTCGTCGAAATTTTATTTTAATTATAGAAATATTTCTATTCGCACTTTATGAACTAAAAATAATCTAATTATGGTGTTGCGAACTGTTCGTCAGCTAAACGTGGACTTAGATTTAAACGTCTGTCATATCAATGTCACCCACTTAATGCAGCGTTGCCTTGGGTACAAACAATCTTGTATACCCTCATTATGTTAGTATCAGATGTAGCCTTTTAGAGTTCGCTGAAATAAGATTATGACTTTTTGTTAGACTTTGATCTTACCAGCTAAAAAACACGACCGTGTCTTATTCAGAAGCCTAATAGCTTAATCTAATTTTGCATTTGGTCTCGTTTATCCACTCACTATATTCGCTTCGGAAATTTAAGTCTAAAGCCGCGAAACTGAAAGTTCTTAGTTACGTACTCCTGATATAAAATACAGAGTAGGACTTATTATTTAACATAGAACTCTTTACGTTGAGTAACAAAAGATTTTATAAATTCATCACACTGCGGCTGCGTGCAAGTTCATTGCCTATTCTTAGGTGTTTCCAATATAGAATTTGAGTAGGATTTATAACCGCGGTATCAACAGCGCAAGTTACTTTCAGTCTAGACTATCAAATTAATATGTTATGTACACCTAAGGTAAGGCAGGGTACATTTGAAAACCTGATGCCTTCACAGTGATTTATTTAATTTATATACCACATTCATTACATCAACTCGCCTATTATAAGTACACAATAGGGTCTTTTACTAACTTGTGTTCGTTTACAAAATATACTTCAATATATTCTAATACAGGAACATTCGTTAATATCCGGTAAAAAATCAACAACTTATTAGCTTTTGAATTTCAATAAAAGGGTTAAGTGTTAAACACAGAAACAAGAAGAGTCGCAATACGAGCACGTGACGTCATCGGGAATTACGATGCGTTCGAAGGAATGAGATCGAGTGATATCGGTACTACGCACTTCTCCTGCACATTGCATTATTTCTATTATGAATGACTGCCTCATTTCTTAACATATTATAATGCCGTTTTCAGAGAAGAGCTTCTTTTGTACTATTTATTTAACATATAAAATAATGCTTAAAATCAAACATAGGAAAATACCCTATTGTGAAACACATAAATTTTAACGTTTAACTTTTTTACAAAAAATCCTTCACTCAAATAACATTCTGACCTGCCTTAATAGTCAATATCATATTAGCTGTCTCGAAAATCCAAATATTCAAATATTTATGTCTACATATTATTCCTTTTGATATTTTTACCCTACAACCAGAGCTACAATAAAACCACGCATAGCATCAAACGATACAAAAAACTGCTCAATTTCTACAACCGTAGTTTAGGAGGCCAACAAATATTTTTTTCCAATGCACAATTGCACATGAAGGAGTGTGAGATTACGTCCGAATGATCTGCAATCCTGCCTGGAGTAGAGCCAAATCAAGGCGCCCCGGGGAACACGCGCTGCTGCCAAAACCTAACTGATTGATGGCCTTAGGAATTTGCAACAGGATCCCCAATTATATACATTATAACACCTACTATACAAGGAACTATGCGAATATAACGGGTTATGAACGTAAAGGATGTTTGGCGTTGTGCAAGGTTCATATCTGAGTTTTGCATAGTTTTGAGATATCGTTTGCGATTTTCTCTTATTCATCGGTATGACAACCTGCGTATTATTCTAACCTAAGCAAAGAAATCAAGTTAATTAAATATATTACTCACAAAATAAAACCTATCAAATTCTAGACCGGAAAATCCAGCCCAATAACGATAACAACCAACAATATTTACCAATGTTAGGGAAAACAAAACAAGTGTTGAACATATTTGAATGTGTTCCGTGTTAGAAGCACGAGCATTCCTGTTACTCAGAGATATAAAGCGTTTTCTCAATGAGATACCTATGGCCGTTCCGTGGATTATTCAAAGGAATTAATGCTTTCGCAAGGCACTGTAAGTAAACGAAGGTAAGATAAGCCAGTAAAATATTCACGAGCCCTGGGAATCCAATATACTTGTTATCTAGTTAGTGAACGCCATCTGGTACGTAAAAAGGATATACCTAAATGTAGTTGGGATCACCTTTTTTCAATAATGAAATGAACCTTTAAAGAAGATGGATGTCGGCAAATTGAAGTGTACGGAATGTCGACATTCATAAACTTGTTTACTGTGCGAGTTAGATTCTCTTTATTGATATTAACTACAGTTGTGTAAAGAACTATAATTCTTGTTGGCATATATAATTTTGTATAGGAGTTTTTCGAAACTTTAATGGGAATTTATTCTGTAGATTTATGTATGAACTAGGTGTAGTCCGCGGCTCCACTTACATGAAATCCTTTTCGCAAATAATAAACCCAATGTGTACTTTTAGTCGGCAAGTAGAATATGGTCTCAAATTTCATGCATTCCTATAAAGTAGTTTATTTCTAACAAATATTCAAATGTATTTGCGAACTTACACATTTATAATGCAAAAAAGATACTAAAAAGTAATATTTCCCTTAGTTTTATATTTTGGAATTTTTATTTTTAATTATTTAACATAATTTTTGGTATAAACTACAATTTATCAACAATTCCTGTAGGCCGATTATTATTGATTAGAAGAAACCTTTCAAGGAATTAACGCCACTCGTCCTTGGCTTATATCTTAGGAAGACTGCTAATTTGGTGAAAAAATTAATTAAATTCTTGCTAATTATATAAAACAATATATATAAATCATTGTCGCCCACTAATTCACACATACAAAGATAGTTTTCAGTTAATATTCCAAGTATTTTATAACGTTCGTTTTATTTATCTAATAGCCACTCTTTAACCATTGCAATTCACTTTTAATTGTTTATTTCTTAAGGTACTTTCTTACAATTGACGTAAATCCAATAGTTTTATTGTATTTCAAACACTACGCAGTGGAATACCAAGCAATACTTTGTAATTTAAGATGTTTCATGGTGTTTCTACTGTTTATGGGCGGTCGTATCGCTTACCATCAGGCGAACGGCAAGTACGTCTTGTCATTCAAAGAAATAAAAAAACTACAACTATCGGTCGCAGATTCTAAAGTAGCTATAACTACTCCCCTCTCACTGGTCCAGGAACGTGATTTACGTCAATGAGTTTGCGGAGGTTTGAATCCTCGCCACGTAAATATTTTTACAATCACGAAAATAAACAGAGCTCCTGTGAACTAAAGAATTGCGGAAAACATTTGTGTCTACCAGAAGATAAACATCTAGCACACTACTCCCCCAAAAGGATTGCTAATAGGTAAGAATAAAATATCCGGTGCTATGTTCTGAGAAAAACGGAACGCGTTTATTTATAAAGGTCGGCTTTTGATTCTTATTCCTAAGCGTAAAATTACTTATGAAATTGAATATAAGCTCTGCTTTTTTATGAGATTCTTCTGGACTGTGATTTCGTTCAAAGTTCTTTTGATACAGGATAAAAGTAATTTAATAGCATTTTATATGTACAAAGAGAGAGCCGGTATTTCTATATCTGAATAACGTTTGCGAAACAAGTCATTAATTCATAATAAGAAAATATTTTTCAGGTTATTCTACACTGAAATGTTAAATTTAGTCATAGTCATTATGTTCGAGCGGTTGGAAAATATCTAATACATTCTGAACTGCACAACCGTGGTACATACACATTGTTACAAAATAGTTCGTTCCATCGAGTCGCCGTTCGGACTCAGCCGGTGTAAATCCAACAACGTAGACTGGCGGACCGTCCCTAATTGATTAATATAATTTTTGAATTACACTTTTGTTATGCCTTTGCCTTGCCAGCATAGAAATATGTCTTCATTTGATAGCCTTGAGGCTTAAAGATTGTGCATTTAGTTCTCCAATATACACAATTTGTTTTTATTACCAAAAAATAAAAAATAGCTTTATCTACTGCCGTTATTAACATATTTGACAAAAAAATCCGATGTCATAATTCCTCAAAATGAAAATTTTTGGTCAATAACTAGATTGATTCATATTTTGGTTTTCTGCATAAATAAGTCAATTCATATAGCTTGATAGTTTTGACCATGTTTTATGTTATTCATGAAATAATCGTTTATGTTCATTTAGAATTCCTTGATAAACGTTAAACTTACGTGTAACCTATATAGTATTTGTATCTAAAAATCTTATTAAGTGTTATATCCATATCATTATATCCATGATTTATGAAATTTTTAACTCGTCATAGTTTTGTCATTAACATAATATGAAGATAAGTTCTGACTAGACACTTTTTGGTATTTATAAACTATTGGTTTATCGTCTTTACCTACAATGTGTTCCGACGTCACCATGGTATACCTATCAGTTGTTCTGTTTGTTAGGCCCACTTGATTAGAAAACTAGGTAAAGAGGAAGAGGATAACATGAAAGTTTTCAATCAATAACTTCTGATTTGGTACTCGCTCATTTATAGAAATTTTATAATTCTACCTAGGTAAATGTCTTTATTCTCGCTCAGAACTCTCCGTTTCGCTTTGTTAAAGTCCTAACCTAATTTTCCTTTGCAAAATATCCTTTTATATAAATTATTTTTATAACCACAATAGCAAAGTTGCTTATAGTATTGATTCATGTCGAATTGGAATGTTGTTTAACATACTTTTAACACAGATGTCGAATACCAAAATGTTATAATTTTTTAGCTAAGGACCGATGTTTGTTACGAGGGACTCTTTATGATCCTTTTGCCCGATATTGCCTTTTTATTTACTTGTTTTATAAGTGCTTGACTTTCCGTACATAGCCCTTTATATGGGCCTGTTTTTTACTCGTATAGGTCAATATATTGCCATGATTTTGTCCTTATAATTTTACTACCAATATGTGATGGAAGATGGATTTTATACGAATATTGTGAGCGTAAATATTGGAAATTGGTGTTTTGTAACTTTTATGTTCAAATACTATGTGCATTCGTCATATTTATAATTTTATTTAATTAGTGTAGCGGCAGAATCCGTTAGATGTGAAACACAGAGATATTTTGTAGAATTCTCAAATCATTAAAATTTGTTTGAATTCGATTTAAAAATCGAATCTTATATTAAGTACATCTTATATTAGGTATAGATATACCTAATATAAGATGTACCTAAACCTGATACCACCATAAGCTAGTCTGCTATCAATTCGTAATAATAATATTAAACATAATATTAAACATAATTGTTGAAGCTAATTTTTTTCCCTAAAAGCAGTAGCGCCCTAAACAGACGCGCAATCGTATCACGTCGACCCGTGAATACACATTTGTATGCCCCAAGATTTGCACAGTTTATCAGCAGCTCCTTTTGTGTTGTTCGACTTTGTCGGGACCGCGGGATATACAAGCCATTTGGACGACAACTGACGCTGGATGCCGTATTGATATGAGAGATCGTTCCGCGGGATTAACGTCGTATATTCTTATTTTCGAAGGGATCTCGATCACTATTGTCTTGGGATGAAAAGATCCCATAATACCTATATTACAATATGATGTGATATTATTCGAATAATGTTTTTCAATGAGCGTCATTTGAGTTCGATATTTAAAGTCCGTAACACTTCGATTTCTACACATGACAGTAATTATTAATTGTTGTCTAGTAATAAAACAGTTTAAAGTTTCAAATCAGACTTACGACTTAAAAACTTATTACAAACCTTATTTTGTATATTTTATTTTCATCAGCAAAATGTGAATCATGGGAATGGATAAAGCAGGGTAAAATAACACTTTATTTTTTTAAATAAAACTCCACCTTACCAACTTTAAAATGTAACAGATGCGTGAATATATTTCTGAAAATATAAAACAATATTTCATATTGTTTCAGTCTCGCTTACAAATAAACACATTGTCGATGTTACCACTACTCACAGGGAATTTCAAAGACGCTACTTACGCATAACAAAAGCCTTTCCATGGCGCAGAGTTCAAAAGCGGAGATACCTAAACGAAATTCTAACAAACAAGTATAAATTTTCAACTTTGAAACAAACATTTAATTTCAAACGTACTTTTTCAAATAAAAATAAATAACTTTTCGATGTTCGCGCTTTGAAAATAGCAGATATTAAGGGGATGTTTTTAATTAAACTTGCGTGTTGTGTATGAACCGGGGAATCTGTGCAGTCTGAGAACTCTAGAAGTTTAGTTCATCCCATCCCCGACATTCAGCAACGGGTTACCGCTCGGCCGAGCTTTGATCAGACTACCTTTGATTCGCGGACTTCGCTCAACTTTGCCGTGCTCAGTGCCGTCTGCCGGACTTAAAAACGCTAAATTTAGCATTCAAACCATAACCAACTATGCCGCCGAATGCCGGAACAGTAACGCGAGTGCGGAGTTGTAAAACTGTAGTATACATAAAGTCTAATCTCATTTTTAATAAAATACTATAGATTCTTACATAAAAAAATAATGACCTATCAAGCATCAAACCTCATTGTGTGTAATTTTTCTTTTATGTTGTTGTGTGTATACACGATTCATCGTCCACGGCAAAATAAAGGAACGTATTGAGCCGACTTCATAAATGTGATAATGGAGAACGTTTAGATAAATGAGCGCGCCCTCGTGTCGCTTTCGGCTTGTGCTAACAATCATTCACTTTATCGGAAAGTTCGTCGCTTGTGTCAAATCTAAGCGCAGAGAAGTAATGTTTTATTTCATTGCCTATCCTTGAAGAGTTTCTGATGGGACCCCGTATGAATAAAACATGTTATCACAACCCAGCCCTTACAGGAACAATAAATATTTGCATAGGTAATCACGTATAAGTTTGCTCGCAACATCTTTGAACTATCCTTATTGGAATTGAACACTTTTATAAAACTTCGCACTCAGGGCGAGGTGTGTATGTTCTTACAGGTCTACACTGACAAATATTCTGAAAAGTTGGAAGCGAAGCCACCGAGTGCCAGAAGTTGGCCGTACGTGCCCCGAATGTCCAACAACTTAGCTCAGTATCTACGCAGGCTCATCACAAATCACTATGTTTTCCTGTTGGGCGATTTATTCTTGCTGTTTGGTGTCTATTGTTACCATTGCCTTAATTTTTTTATAATCCATTTTCTATACCCCAGAATACGAGGCAAAATATAAACCAGCTTTGAACTCACTGCATTAGAAATTTAAAATAAATCAATACTTTTTTATGTAAGTATGTCTTCTAGTTTATTAGATAGCTGTTCTGCTGAAATTCCTATTAAAAATATTTAAAATGTATCCTATGCGTAGGAATTTATTAAACAATAAGGCAGTACTCAGATATAACATTACCTTCAATAAACGGTAAACTAGTTTTCATGTTAAGAATTAAATGAAATAAAATGAACTTTGAATGCACATCGTTCAGGAAAGTATCTATACAAAGAAAATGTTTTCCGTCACACGTTCGTTACAAAGTGAGCAAAAGTACAGAAATCATGTAACAACAATGGCAAGTGGGACACGGAGATAGAATTCTTTCTGTTGCAGGACAGACGACGCGCGACGGGTAACCGGCGACGCCCCGGTTAAGTTTGCGAGCGAACAGCAGCCCGCGCCACGCCGCGCGGTGCGCTGGCCGATTCGCTGAAAGTTGACTACGTGCTGTGCATCCGCTGCGCATGTAGCGACCTAACCCGACAGACGACTGTGGATCACCGTCGGATTATCGAAATCCCTTTGTTAGCGTAACAATAGACATGGCTACATCGGGATTATGCAAATTAGGACGCACATTGATGGAAAACTTACTACGAAACGACGGAATATTACGGGACTCAGCAAATACTTACAAAGGTCGCAGAAATATAACGTATTTCAACAGAACACGTTAAGTCGCATAATACCCTTGTTAACAAAAAATCTGCCCTCGAGAAAAGGGTCCGTATTGCCGACATTTACATTTATAATGCCAATAATACCTACTTGACAATATTAATGCGACAACATATACATGTAAATGACGTACAAAGTTCATAAGCATTTTGTAAGGGTTTTTACTTTTGCATAAAGTGGTTGCCCACCGATTATTGTCGGCTGCAGTCAGCAGTCGGCAGTCAGCGCACAATGACATATTTCAGTAAATGAACAGACGGAGAATGTTGGCTATTCGAGTTGGAATTAATCTGTACCAGTTTGAGTGCGCGTTCGTCCGCAACTCCGTGTATTACTCATTTTTATTCGTCCGTAATTTGCAAACAGTTGTGCGGGACTCATTAATTTTTGACTACTCATTAACTTTTCACGATTCAGGATAATTTTATTACACTCCACATAACTAGCATATTCATTTTCACGCGTATATGTGACAGAAATGATAACATTTTTGCAATTACAAATTCAATTTGTAATAACTTTAGTAAGTTATTACTAAAGTTATTACAAATAAAACTATATATTAGTATATAGCAGCGTAGCAGACTATATTTGAATTTTAATTAAAGATTTACTGTAATTTTTTATTTTATTTTAATCTAATAATTAATTCTCTTACGGTCTTATAATAACAAAGAATCAGTTCCAAATATCTCTTAAGTTATGTAAATAACTTTTTATTATTATTGAATTCAGTCCTTACATATTCAATTGTTTGTACTACCTAATAATTGTAGTCGACCAATAACTATTTAGGTACTGAAGAACTTATAACGCATTTAATGAAAGCTGTAAATATAATGCTAGCTTTTGCATGCGGCTCCGCCCGTGTGAAATTTTTTTCCGGGTTAAAATTAGCCTATAACACTCAGAGGTTAATGTACATTCCAATTAATAATAATAAATAATAATATCAGCCCTGTATTATATACTTGCCCACTACTGAGCACGGGCCTCCTCTACTACTGAGAGGGATTAGGCCTTAGTCCACCACGCTGGCCTAGTGCGGATTGGTAGACTTCACACACCTTCGAAATTCCTATAGAGAACTTCTCAGATGTGCAGGTTTCCTCACGATGTTTTCCTTCACCGTTAAAGCGAACGATAAATTCACAAAGAATACACACATGATTTTTTAGAAAAGTCAGAGTTGTGTGCCCTTGGGATTTGAACCTGCAGACATTCGTCTTGGCAGTTCGTTCCACACCCAACTAGGCTATCGCCGCAAACTACATTCCAATTAATGATTATTATTTTTTCAGATCCGTATAGTAGTCCCTAAGTTTAGCGCGTTCAGACAAACAAACAAACTATTTAGCTTTATATATAAGTATAGATTATGTGATATAGACATCCACATAGTATATCTTACATCATGCCAGTCAAGCTCACAAGCTTTTACGCTAAGTAATTATATTTCTAGTTCGTAGAAAGGTTTAGCGGCCAATAGCGGCTGAATGTGCTTTGAGAATCAAAATGTTCCTACACAGATTTCGTCTAAACAGCGTTGCTCGTCCGGAATATAAACCTAGATCGTCGACGTTGATTTATATGTGAACCCGACGGTCGATCACTGTGACGTCATGAGCCCTGAATATACTACCCTGATAAACTGAATGAATGAAAGAGTGAAGTCATGACGTCAAAAAAGTATCAAAATCAATCAATAACACGATAAATGAACGGGTATCTTCATCAACCTTTAGACTTTACGAATAAACTCATTCCGCGCGCAATATTTCAGAAATATTAACGAATATTTCATTTATTTCGCTGTTCACATAATTGTTTATATTGCGGAAAATGCTAAATTTGGAAACAGAACTTACAGTAGCAAAGTTTTAAGTGAAGTAGTCGCGTTATAACAACGAGTGTGGCGGGCCGGTTGTACATCTACAAACTTATCTAATTACCGCAAACACAAGGCGGCACCCAACTTAACTGTCCTTAAGGCCAGTTATGCGTTCAACATTGTTTACTGTTGTTTCGTTATAATAAAACATTTTTTGCATGTCATAAATGGCGAGAGCCAAACAACTGCGCAACAAGTATCAGTTGGCAAACAAGATTTGGGTCTATCGATGTGAAAGGATAATTAAGTTTCTTATCACTTTTCGAAAATAAAAATAACTATGAACAATCATGATCATGACAATTTCATTGTCTTTAAAAATTTACACACACCCATCCTACGCCTTAAAAACAACCACAAACTCGTTTTATAGCAGCGAGGATTCATAAACATATTAAACAGAGATTTATTCCTCCATTGACTTCAAAACTGTATTGTGCAAGAAAATGTTCAGGTCGCATGAAACTTCAGCATCGGTGAATGGAGTCGAATTTTTTATTACTGCCAACGAAAACAATACCCGGATTAAAATGAAGCTCGCTGCATGATTTTACACGCAGTTTTGTTTCGGCCGCAATACTCGCTAGATAATATAAAGTTTTTTAAAACATTCTCGAATTCTTTTTAATGGAAGATGGGGGAATGTATATATCACCGACACACGTATTTCGCAATACGAGTTTGCTTTCAATCTGTTTGAGAGCTTGGTTTGACCTGATTTCAACCAACTAAAGGCATGTATGAAATACTATCGTATCAGATTTTTTTAGCGTTCACTTGACCAAGAAATTCACGTATTGCGTGACCTGTCGCACTTTTCATGCTTTGCTTTAGACAAATAATATAAAAAAGAAAACGTTTAAGTATATCTTATTCAGAAAATATCCTTTACAATAGTTTTGAAGTGTTGTGCTACAACACAAGTTTTTAAAAGTCTTTTTATATCTTAGACCCACGACAATTTAAAAAATAATTAACACGGTATTCAAATACCGAACACAAATATTTTTACGCACTTTAACATTAAGCAATCTACTATTCAATTATACAATTAGGCAGGCTTAACGCGTGGGTTATGCGAATTTAATTTTAGAATAAAATTACTGGAACCTTTTGAATCCGCTGCAAACATTTATTACCCGCAATTGTAACCCTCGGTAACCTAATTTCGGGGGATGAAAATCTTCGTATAAAATGAAACTGTAAACTTCATGTAATATGAGAATATTAAGTTCGTACTGAATTAAACAAATCCAGTTGGTATTCACAAAATAGATAAGATTTAGTTATAAATAAATTATATTATTGTCGTGGATAAAATTATATTCATCGCCAATTCAAGTAGTTGAGTGGTCAGTCGATAGAGTAGGTAGGCATTCTGGATTCTTCTCTTCCAGATTTGGTGGATACAAATTTGGGATTGAATTTAATATTACATTTTCATCGATAAAGTGTGTTTGAATACGGTTAAAGTAATTAAAAATGCCCACTGAATACCAACTATACTCCAAAGTAGATTTATACTTAGAGAAGGTATAAAAACCGTAGGTAGAATAAATATATTATGGTTAATTTTCACCAAAATTAAACGAGAGCGTCCAAAATATTTAAACCCAACAACTGCCGCTTCGATTAACCCATTAAATATTTCCCTTTTTCAATTGGCTCACATTTTCCAAACAGTGTAATTCAATAACACATTTTGGGACACGCGCAACGTGATAAAAATTGTTAAAAAATATATTTTGATTTATCATTGAACACAGCTCGGATCGGGGAACATCAAAAGGCGCTGATAAATGATGTGTAACGGGGCACTCGTTTGCAGTACACTGTAGCTGGATACATTATGTGGCTGTACGATTGGCATTATCGGCTACAACAGGCGCGAGTCAAAATGCGGAAACATCACGGTTATTACGCACTGAATCTGGCTAAAGAAAATTATTGGCTTTATCATTCCCTTAAAAATTTTTTGTGAGACGAAAGTCTAGATTCAGATCTTACATAAGGCAGAAAAGCTACCATGTACTGCGAGAATATAACTTGAATTGACGTAAATGATTTATAAAGTGTATGTTTAGTAAGTCGTTGAAGATTCGCAAGTGATATGTCAGCGCGTCGCGCCTTGTTTCCATACCAAAATGTGGGTTCGGTATTCGAGTGATGTAGTACGTTATATCAATATTCGAAAGCAGTATATGTTGACTTTGCAGGGTTGCAATAAGAGGATAGTGGCGGCGTGTTGTGAAGCTTGCCACCAACACCAAAAGTGATGATCACGTCCACTCTGTCAAGAGTGATACCGACAAAGAACACTGCATTCAGATTAAAGAGAGTTATTTCAGCGAGTCAGAAAAGAACACAAATCCATTCAGTGTAAATCCACACATGTAACTCTCAATTTACCTACATACATCCATAAAACATCAGACGAAAAGTTTACGCGGCGTTGTTTAATCTCACGCAGACAGCAAACAGCAAACAAAAAGCCCAGGACACAGACGTCATCCCACTCAAATACACCGCCGACAATGAGTTCTCGGAAAATCTGAAAAACGCTCAAGTCCTGCGCGCGTGTTGTGATGACAGAAAAAGCCCTCCATCAATCTACCGCAAACCTATTTCCTAACATACCCGTTCTCGGCTTTCATAACGCCATGGCATTTCAGATATTGCCAAACGTATTACGAATCTATATTCAACGTTTCTCTTGTAAGATGACAGCGAGTGAATTTTTTTCTCGTTGTTATTTCGCTGTGCGTTTGGATAAAATCATTTTGTTTGTGTCAAAATAGTGAATGAAGTATTTTTAATAAAATCAGAGAAAAATGTTATGAATTACATTCTTTTTGTCACGTAAAGCCTGCGACTTGAAGCCTTTATCATGCATGGCGTGTTAATAAAAAATATTGTAACATTTCCACAGCTATTCTGCTTACATTTTCACTTGGTAGCTAAATGTTAGGAATTATTAAGACGTTAAAAAAAATGTGTTAAATGATACATTAACTGAGCAAACTCGATGCCTCAAAATGTGAAGATATCAATCTAACAATGTTTTTTAACTTCTAGAAATTACATAAAGTTAAATAAAACGAAGACCGGAAAATCACTTTTCGACTTTTCAAAGAGACGAAAGAAAAAATATATGCTCCTAAAAACAAACTATATTTAGCCAGTAATAAAAAGCTCGACGGAAAGCTTCATCGGGGACACTAGTAAAGCTCACAAAAAAATGGCAACTAGTGTGTTGTATTCAAAATATTTACTGTTAAAAATAATGTCTAACTGAATAACGTTTCGATCGCTGTTGTTTTGTGTCATATTTTTATGAATTTTGTTTGAAACTAACTTTAGAACGCGAATATTTGCGTTACAAATTCAATGAACGTGTAAAAATATGTGTTAACAAAATGTGTAAAATGGCATGCTTTCACACTACAGTGAAATTTAGATGGAGTGTTGGAAGTACAACTATGACATTTTTTTTTATTACAACATTTTTAGTACGCTTTCGTCCTTTGGGATAATTATTGTCTTTTTGGTAGAATTTGTCTGAAACACCCCAACATTGTTATGGCGATCTACAAAAGAACTATAAAGTTCATCATAATTAAGTATCATGATAATCATCATCATCAGCCGAAAGATGTCCACCGCTGAACATGGGCCTCCCCCAAAGTAATATAATTAAATATAATTTAGTATATTTTATATTCATGTGAATAGGGTCGATTTTATAATATGGTAATGAATCCGCTTTATTGAGTCGTTCCGACATACCGTGTTTCGTTAAAGAAAGGAAAGTTTACATCCAGTATAAAGAAGGTCTATGAAATTCTGTCTACCCATACAGTAAACATATGCAACACATCTGGATATAGCCGCAGTTATATTTGGTTTATACTGTACTCACTAACAGGTGCAATGTTGACATTTTGTCGTTTCAGAATAAAAAACCGATAAAACGTAGCCTGGCGCGAGCGAGTCGTCCATGCGTCTTCTCGTACTCGGACATGCAATATAGGTGACTCGTTTTATTATAAAAACTACTTCTGTATTAGGATATATTATAAACACAATTTTACCATAAATTAACTTACAGTATAGGATAAAGCAGAGAAGAACACAAGTTGGTTAATCAATAATTTTTAGTTTATTGTTTGGTATCCATGGCGGATGTTTTTTTCGAGGCTGAGCAATGTGGTTACACTGCACCTAATATTAAACGAAGTGGAGCCGAAAGCAAATGCCGTTCGGCAAAAGGCACAAGCAACCCCAAACAGTCGGCACAGTATTGCCGGCCTGCATAATTCCTTCTTCACGCTCTGCTTGAAAGACCTGAGTTTATAGGAAGGAAGGAACATGGTTGCTGGCAAACCATTCCACAACCTAATAATGCGGCACAGGTTTAAGTTTCCGAACCTTGTGGTGGCTGAGGAAGACACCACCAAGATGTGGTTCTGCAAGCCAGCACGCGTGGGTCTGGAAAGGAAAGGTGAGGGTGGGATAAGATTGAATAATTCTTCAGAGCACTCATCATGATACGGATGTATGTATGTAGTATTTAAAAAATATTTTTAGGTACTAGATGGCAGGCAAAACGATTTTTCAATCAACTAACAGTATTGCTGAGTTTATACAGCTTCTCAATACCCATACTTTCATAAAAATTGAGGATGTAATGCTTATCGAAGTTCCTAAATGGAACGACTTGAGCTTCCGATAAACTCTGCGATACTAAAGGCAGTAGTACAAATGCTTCATAGCAGGTCTCTATGAAACAATTGTACCTCTAGAACCAGCGCATACCCTTAGAGATTCTAATTTGCGCAGTCCCGTTTTCCAAGAAATAAATCGTTACATAATATAATATTAAGCAGAAATTACTCTTAATAAAAAAAAATACGTAATTAAAAACACAATGAGATTATTCTTTACGCCTGTATTTCTTACGCTTTCATTATTTTAAACGAACCTTTAAAGCTTCACAAGCGGTTTTAAAAATATTTTTGTGGAGTAAATTTTCTCGTTTACCACTTTGTAGATAGATAACATAATATTTCTTCATTTTACAGCCAATCTTGTCCTAACAAGATATATCGGCCATGTTTCTAGTGATGGATTAAACTCTATACAAAATTCGAACTACATTTTGATGGAACATATTTTGTGTTGAACCGCTTTTCGTAACAGGTAATTAAGCAGGAGATTATTTTGACACAATGTGATACATTAAACGACATTGAACTCAAAACTAAATCTCTTATGAATTTTAAATGATGTATTAAATATATACTATCATTTAAAGTTTATTTTATCTTTATTGTAAGTAGGTTAATATTCTAATTCTACTATTTTATTAGGTTGAATTGCACAAATGAGTTTGTTAGAACTAGATATAACCTGGTGTTGCAATTGTACGCGCCATCATACATAGAAGGTCGCATTAAATGGACATTGTCTGTAAACCGTTTGAAACTTTCCAAGTTACCGTGAATTCCACGAGGACAAAAGCTACTGAAAAATAAAACTAGACTTAAATTTTATACCGGATATATAGTAGTCGGAATATTTTTCCAAAAATGCAGTCCCAGTGTTGCGCTGCATGATAAAGTAGTTCGGATGTTCGTTTTGCGAATATGTTCACAAACAGCTCTTGTTTTCGCGTTTGTTCGGAAATCTAGATCATTCCCCGGCCCTGATGAAAATATTCACTTTGACACGGCTGTAGCTGCACACCCCGCCGACCCACTGTGTACTAATGTATTATTGCTGGTCATAACTGAATTTCAATTTTTTAAATGTCAATAACGTCGAGTGCCTGTGAATTGGTAGTCGAATTGTTGTGAAAAATTTCTTGGAATGTGTATCCTCTGTCAAAAGGATAAATAAATACGAAACACATCTGGTTTTGTATACATTGGAGACACAAACGAATTTTAGGAATCGCGTATCAAAGGAACATTTTCTAGAAAATACTACTGACTTAGCTTTTGGTATTGTTGACAGTAACGGTTAGTGACAATGTACTGGGCATCAAATAACCTACCTGCGATTATATCCTCAGATAATAATATAAAGCAACCACTCCATTGCTTTTAAATATTTTAAAAACCTGTTACTTAAAAACACTAAAACATTTTTAAAATGTGAAAGTGGTTTCAACACACGTCTGTAACGAGAAAAATAATTCGCCAAAAAATATCCAAGTTACAAGAAACACACGAGATTAACACATTTCGGGAACAAAATGGTGATATTAATATTTAAGTTGCAGTGACGGGGCGCTCACGGCAGTGTGGCACCGTTTACGCATCGCTGACGTCACCAGTCGGATCTCAGTTAAGAACAAGCTCTGACGACAAACGTCTAATTTCGACTTTTCAACTAAATACTTGCAATAAATATCAAAAGCCTTTTGCCGTAACATCAATTTGTGTAAACCAGATGGGTAGACTTAATATTATATTAAAAAAACTGTTCATGGCATGATGCTTTCAAAAGCTTTAACAACATTTTATTATTGTTTCATAGTTTTAAAATATTATTTAATATTTTCTCTGGTTACGTCCAGAAATGTAAAAAAAAACATGCTTTATGCATCGTAATACATATTCCACTTTTTTTATCATGAATGATTGTGTGCGTTCGTGAAATAAAATATTATGACCAGATATGAAAAGTTGTGCACCACAAACACTTTTCGATATTGAAGTAAATGAAGGGATCGTCGGAATCAGGCCTCCGGTGGCCTTTTGTCGCGGTGACGCGCGACGGCTAATTACAAACGACGTGTGTTTGCCCTGACGCAGATTACCTGCCGAGGCTCGCATTGTGCCCACAGCCGACGAGACAATATGCACACCTGACAAAGGCTTGGGGTAAAAACTTTCAAACACTGCCGAAAAACCCCTCAGCACTATTACAACATGTACTTAAAATGCCGGTGTAGTATCCATGCTGAGGTAGCGCTCTATTTTTGTGACGCACGTGGATGTTGCTTTAATGGACGCGCCTTTCATTTCATTAGTGTAATTTTTGCTCTATTTTCAGGTCAATATTGTTGGGATTCTTCCTTATTTGGAAGACATAGCAGTAACGTAAGGACATAATGGAATTTAATATTAATGTAACATTTAATATGTTATACTGTGTCTCTGTGTGCGATGTTTAATATCGTAATTCATGGTGTTTAATCGCATGCATTGGTCATTTTTCTAGCGTGCAACATTGTAAAATATTATATGGAAATTCTAAACCGCTTATTAATAGCATCTATCAGCAAAGTGAAAGACGGGCCCGGGTAGAAGGCATAATACCTTGTGAATAAAGGAATAATGCACAATGTTTTGTCTATCCTCACAAAGCACTCACATGGAAAGTAAAAGGAGCTTAAGTCTCGACAAAGAAGCCAACATTATTAGGAGTCTGTATAAATAAAACCCAGACTTGGTAACTTACCAACACTACCATAAGAAATAGTTGCAAACCATTTATGCTCCAAATTAACTAGTCTTCAGACGGTAAACAAATGGTACGTAGGTATATGAAATTTTGGCTTCGAAAGTATAAGTATATTCATTAAAGAAAAAACAGAAAAATTGTCACAGCACGGGGCTGTAACCCGAATATAGCCAGCAATGAATATAGACAGCCAAGTTACTATTTATAAATTCAAGGCAGGTCGTGTTTTAAGTAAAAGCCCTAGTCTAGGCCGCGTCGTAACGCGATATAGGTGACTCCGCTCCGCGAGTTGGTTTTTACAGCGGTAACATTTTACGCGCAGTGAATTGAGAATCATTTTGTAGTAAAGTCGGTGTGCGTCGCAAATGCGAGAGGCGATCAGCGGCGGGGTGCTCAGGGCTCACACGCACGCATTCCGCATTGTTAGCGGAGTGATGGCAAGCGAGGAGAATGATTTTTCTGCCCGAAGCCGTTCTCCGCAATAATGAGTCACTTGACGTATTGTCCCGCGGGTGCCATCTCGTCCAAATTACGAAGCCATTGTTAGTGAGATATTGTTCGTCGCCTCGTGAATATGTGCGAAAGGAAATGAAACTGTTCCCCCGTGCCCGTCACCGTTTGTTCGCTTTCCCGAGCCGACGCTACGCGAGTACGCGACGACGCGGCGACTCCATACTATATTCCCATTTCGTTCGAGATATCACGTGCTAAATGAGACCCCGTAATAATAGATACATATGTGCACAAAAGCCCAGTGTTCATTCATTATGATGCACGCCGACAATACCTGCACTTTATAAGCCGATATGTACAATACAATGGCACGTTTATGTTGTGTTTTTATACATTTCTGGTTCCGGAGTAATTTGAATATAAACACCAGCGTTTAATTAATTGCGCTCCTTTGTAATTGTAATGTGTGAAAATTAACCAATATATGAGAATATTGGCTGGCCATTATGCTTAAATAAATGGATTAATTATATTAAACTCAATAAGCTGATTATTTATTACCAAATAATTTTGTACATTTATAGCAATTATTACTACGGTGAGTAGATGGGTTGTGATAAAATTTAATCTATCTATGAGTTAATTGTCCTGCCAACAATTAAATGTTGCTCAGTCTAGTCACACACGTATCACTGACCTCAGGCTGACAAGTACCAAGTCTTGTATCGTATAAGGAAGTACAAGGAACTTGTATCCCACGAGAATCGAACCGAATGTTTATGTACTACGATAACTTTTTGTTATTTACATCTTTATAATATAAGGAAGATAGGGTTATTTTCATTCAGCAAAAAGACAGTTGGTAGTAGGATTTATTCTGGTGGTAGGATATATTTTGTATCTGCCCGGATAGCGAACACCGTACACAAGGTGTTAAACCAGCTACAGAGGTCCACGTAAGCGTGTCGCGTCCCCGGATCATCCTGTGTATATCCAATTCCAACAGGCCGGCATAATTGTGTCGACTGCTGAGGGGTCATCATCTCTTCTCAGTCACCATCCTATGGGACCCCAACCCACTTACCAGCAGGTGCAGTGCGGTCACTTTGTCGTATCGTATATACGAGTATATACGATACGACACTACTTAAACACGTTAACTTTTTAATCTTTGATTGAATAATTATCCTGCAAATGTTTCAATTGCATTACTTACCCGTACTTCCCAATGAAAATATTTATGAAATTATTAGATGAGTAATTCAAAATTTCAAATAACCTTTGATCTTTGTGTTCTAAGCAACTATCGTTTTACCTTCACTTAAATAAACTTCAAAAGATATATCGTAGTTTAGATAAATAAAAAGAATATTGCGACTGAAGTTTATGTGTAGAGTTTTAAAGTTTCGAATTTGTTTAGCTACTTTTGTGACTGATACGTACGTGTGTATACCAAGTTACTAATCGTCGTTTACTTACGCTATTTTTTACATCGAATTCGGATCTTGGAATAATAAAAAAAAACATCAGTTATTTACCATTTACTACTCGCAGCTCCATCCGCGTGAAACAGTTTTTCCGGGATAAAAGTCCCGTTTTATATTTCCCTGGGATAAAAAGTAGCCTATAATACTCAAGACTAATGTAGCCTATTAGGGTTAATTTTTAAATCGTTTTAGTAGTTCCTGAGATTAGCGCGTTGAAACAAAATCCTCCAGGTTTATACATTACAATATATATGGAAATTAAACATAATATTTTTATATTACTTTCTTAATGGAATGTATGTTCGGAAATGTTAAGACTTTTAAAGCAATTGTCGCTCCTATAAAACATCGCGAATTTACTCATAAGCCATGTGTGAACGCAACGATGAGTGACTATAAACGTTATTGCCAATATTTATTTGCACTTATTCGACACGTACATTCGTTCTTTTATTCGCTGTTAAATAAAATTGGAATTGTGTCATCGTTTTCCTATCCGTACAACATGTGGAGGCACATTGTAGTCACGTTTATTAGCTTTAGTCCAAATACCTACTATTGGAGGATTAGTTTTTATCGGCCGGCCTAACTAAATTCAGGGATACAACGATTGTAAAACTCAATTGGAAGACTTCAATTTACCTCAATCCATATAGAAAACATCGATAAATCAATACACGTGTCCTTAAACCATTCGCGGCTAAGTACACGTAAAAAAAAATTGAGGAATAAAAGAAACAGGTAAAAGGCGGCTACTTATGCGAAGATCAAAAGACCGTATCTGATGCTGAAACAAAAGGCACTCTGAATCGACGGGGATGCATAAAGGCACTAATGAGTGTGTAAGATGTGAAAAAAATGTGTTTGAATACAAAGAGCGGTAGTCTGTCTATAATATGGGACGTAACACGTGAAAGGTCGACCGGCTTTCATGTCCCTCTATTTTATGCAACTTCTTAAACAACCGTCGCTTTAGTTTAATAGTTGGAAACGAACTGGCGTGGCGCAACAGATGCATCATCCCCAAGCGACTTCTAGGTTGGTGGGTCGGGGACCGCGCCTTTCTCTAGGTACTCACATATTTATCTACGCTCCTGGTTTGCTTACCTTAAACTTTTCCTACCCAAGGATGTAAAACGGTAGCAAACTAAATAAAACTTCAACATTTGTTTCCAACAATGTATTAAAAATACAATTTTCCCATTGAAACTCCGTTGGAACTTCTGAAAAAAGTTCACAAACAACAATTAAATAAAATTAATATTTCCAAAGTTAAGCTTCTGTGATCTATATAATGTTTATTTTATTTTATGCGTGAAAGAAGGGAGGCTTGAACAAATGGCGGCATTAACGCCATCTTGCGAACATTACTGCATTAACTCACGTACTAATGTGGCTGGTAGTATATCGCAAAAAATACACGTATAAAACCTTCCTCTATTTTGTTAACTACATAAAATAATACCTACGAATGTGTTAGAAATATAAACCAACTTTTATTAAAGTTATTGGTTACACATACTTGTGATTTTTATTTGTATTTGTAAATAAACGGTTTTTTAGAGTACGCATTACTGAAGTCCACACCGGGAGAAACCTACGAACGTGATTCTAGAATCCCCCGCCTTAGCAACTTCAGGGACCTGGTGGAGAGTTGGGAAGGGAATGGGAACAGGAACAGTGAATAAAAGAATGGGAACTTACTAGAATGAGCAGAGAGAGAAGGAGAGGAAATTTTCGTGAGCCCTTTTAGGTCTCAATTTGAAGTCACTACCACAAGCAGGGCTGTAGCTAGGGGGGGGCATTGTGGGGCAATGCCCTACCTTAAAATACTAATGCCCTACCTTAAAAGTCAACTTAATTGTACATTACTACTCAATGAAAATATATGGAGCAGCAGGTTTTTTATTTTCCGATTTGGAAGTTGGTCCCATAGTAAGAGTTCTTCGTATTGATGGGTGAAATAACCCTCTTTCGAGATTTAAGGGAATTTTGTTACAATCTGTATATTACCTTAACAATTACGTAAGTATGATTTTTTTCTTTCTCACGTTCACAAGAAAACCAACAATCGATTGAGCAGATCAGATCTAGTAACATTTTTATTTCCGCCCTGCTTGTAATAACAACTGCCCTACGTTAAATTCAAGTCTAGCTACGGCCCTGACCACAAGGTACATATATACACACTTAACTTAGTAACTAGGACCTTGACAAATGTCACCATGTGCGTGGGCATTCAATGTGAAGACCGAGCGCAAAAGAATTGCCTCGCGGGGAGACAATAAACATGTTAAGATGTATTGTAGACTACTACATCACTATCCACATATTGGCATAATATAGAATTGAGAATACAACTACGAACAGAGTACGAACTATTACGATGTAACCAAACGGCGCCCACGTTCTCTAATCATCTTTAAACTTGCCTCAAAGCTATATGACCAATATAACATATTTGACTCCCTTTAGTGTACGAGAAAATATTATTACAGTCACTACAAAATTATATGTTTAAATATATTTATTTTAAATACGTCCAAAAAATTCTAAGCGTTATCACTAAAAAGCGATCTCGCCCAGACAACCGGGTCTTATGATGAGAGACTAAATAAAACGACCTGAAGGACGGGTTGTATGCTTAAGAATTTTTTCAAAATTAAAATAAGAAATAATTAATTAAAGCAAGAGAGTACATACATACATACATATTTAAACTATACACTTAATTCATTAACTTTAATACAGACCATCTAATTTCTGAAGGAGCTTGAACATTTCTACTCATTTACAAGCAGATGTGGCTTTAGTAGCTCATCTAGTCAATTATGATGGTAGGTGTCTCATATGTAAGTCTGCCTGGGTAGATATCAACGCAATGTCTATTTCTATCGTCAAACAGCAGTGTGTAGTCACTGTTGTGTTCCGATTTGAAGAACATTGTATCCAGTGTAACTACTGGACATAATAAGACTTAACATCTCATGTCTCAGGATGGTGAGCGCAGTAGAATACCAAACAATACTTTGTAATTCAAGGTGAATTCTGTGTCTACTCTTTATAGGAGGTCGTATCGTTTACAATCAGGCAAACGGCAAGCTCGTCTCGTCATTAAGAGCAAAAAAAATATTGGTATTTAAAATATACAGGTCCTAATACTAAGGTAGTAAATATTGTAGTGTTTTGTGCGACAACGTGTTAGCAATGAAAGGCGCAATACGAGACTGACTATTTATTAAAAAATTCACAACCACCCACCGTTACAATGTATGAGATATACCATAAGGTACCTAACTTTGATTCAATTACTCCTTATATGGAGCCAGCAGATGTTATCAAAAGTATTCAACGTATATAATAAACGCTTTTCAGTTTCGCTGCAACCGCACCGAAGCCGCCTCGTATTGACTTCGTATCGAATATTGAAAATTCTACGTACAGTTATTTTATCGAAACCTTTCCATTTAAGTAATATGGCGGAGTGTATTATTTTTTATGTTTCTTTTTTGTTTTCTAAGTTGCTCGAGTTACTTCGTTTGTTTCGAGTCTGCAGTTAATGTAAAATGAAAACGAAATGCAAACGAGTTGCCTAATAAGGTTTGCGTAAATTTAAAAAAGAAATGATTTGGAAATATCTCAAAATGGTTTTGTACGATGAACGCGCAGTTTTATGAAATAATGGTAAACATTTGAAAAGTAGTTTATTCAACTAACTTTAATAGTACCTCTATAGTATTTACTCTACATTCCTTATATTTATCTCCGCATAGTATAAATAAGTCAATATTAAATCGCCTACTTTTCCAAAATCCAGCACGTCTATATCCTTCCTAACCTTAACCATTAAACCAAGAACTATCCAAACAATAGTTTAGCAAAAATGACAACACATGATTCGTGATTGAATCCAATTAAAACTTCACTAAAATTCTAGACGAATACAATTCTTCCTTATAAGAACGGCTTACATTTCTCTTCTTAAATCGAAAACATATTTATAGTATCAATAAACTTGTCAAAAAGCCATCAAGGTAACATAAAATAAATACGTGGTAGTAATTCCAAATATTTTGCGCGGGTAACACTAACAATACAAAAGCAAGGAGGAAAATATTGTAGCCCAGCTTTTTATGTTTACGACAAATCTCAGTGGCTTATAACTATAGGTAAAATGGAACGCAAGTTTTTTTGTAACATGTGGAAATGTTTTAAAAATATTTTCACATTCTGCCCTTGTCACGCCGTGTTCATTACATTAAAGTCCACATTTGTATAATGAAATGTTATCAAAGTATAATATGTTGTTCGATACCTGTGTTTTGTTATTACATACTAGCAATTTGAAACGTTGATATTGAAAGTTGAGAATGACTAATTAAATAGATGCTATATTCGTCTTAACAAACCTTTAGAAGTCTTAAAAATGCATACACGATTCCGGAATAAAGAAGCCTGAATGTAGCTTTCTATTAATTAATAAAATATCAAATTTGATTTAGTAACTCTTGAGATTAATGCTTTGAAACTAACAAATTCTTTAGCATTGTATATTATAAATTTGAATAAACATGCCCCACCGTTTTACTATTTAATAGAATGAAAGGCCGATAAGATGAATTGAAAGCGGAGAGACGTATCTTGAAAATACATTTACAGCAAACATCGCTAAACATAAACCTTAGCTACTACTTGGCAAGATATTCATATTATCATAACTTGTAAAGAAACTAAAGATACAGCACAATGTTTCCAGAACCAGCATACAACATTGTTTTATATGATCATGTAAAGCATCGCGAACATTCAGTTACCATTGTTATCATTTACGATTTAGAATTCACTTAACGGTAAAATGAAAAATTGTTATGAAATGTACGATATTTTCTTGTATGAGATAACATTCTCCTAATTTAAGTTACTTACAAATGATCTTATTTAGTTTAGTACTCTAAAATGTGTGTGAAAGCCGAGTTACATTGCCTTCTGTCCATAAAAACGAAGATGAAACATCAACAATGAATAGCATGGGTAGTCTCTAATTCGAGTTAAAAGAGCCAACAAGCCCGTTACATTTTACACCGCGTTTATTATCAAGTTCAGTTTCATCTAGTTCCCATTACGTAATAAGTTATTTCCGGCATCCTTCTTTAATCTCTCCATCAAGGGAGCGCGAAGATTAGGTAATTACAGAACAGACAGTAACGAACACCTAAAGATGTTTATTTCGCTATATAGAATTAAGGAAATGCTGTCTTTATTTCTATTAAAATGTAGCTTCAGTATATAAAACATAAAAAATAAGTTATTTAATACGCGAAAATGGTTTTCGTAAACATAAATGTTTGGTTTCCGTGGAATTGGATTAGTTGTCATTTGATTACCTCTTTTGGTAGCATATATAGGCAGTACGAGGAAACGTCTAAGGTTCGATCCCCAGTGAAGGCAAATGTTTGAGTGGGTTTAAAACACAATTTACCCGGGATCCTGACCTTTGAGAGGATTAACTTCACTCAGGCGACCGGTCGTAAGAACTAAGCCAAATACTAAAACTTACATAAAAAACGTGAATTTCGCTGTACGGAAATATGGT
The DNA here is from genome assembly GCF_014839805.1 of Manduca sexta. NCBI lineage: Eukaryota > Metazoa > Arthropoda > Insecta > Lepidoptera > Sphingidae > Manduca > Manduca sexta. Next base: position 15,316,102 of record NC_051140.1, read on the forward strand.
TTTCGTACTATTGTTAGAAATCCTAATATGAAATCAGAACAAAGCCAAATACTAAAACATGCATAAAAAATTGTGTTTTTCACGGAAATTAACCCCTAATAGGAAATTATGATTCATATAAGCATACTGCAATAGTGACTACGTATGCAAACATATGTCGAACACACAAAAATGTTCCTAGAAAGCCTACAATACTATTCATATTAGGTTTCCATACCATATTTCTATTCACATTTATATAGAAAATTCCATAACGGAATAATTTGATGTCAGCCGAGACACCTCGCTACACAAAGGGAATTGATGTGCCGTGAGCTCATTCGTGACTCAGTAGCTACGTGAGGCGAGATTCTGTCAACCGCACAGATTCGAAAATCTTAAACCTTGGATTCCTTGCATAACACTATAGAATAATGATGAAATAAGCTCTTGAGGATTGCGCGTTTCATTAAATTTAGCTGTCCCTAGCGAGTGAAGGGAAACCTTTGATCTTCATGCCATGTAATTTTTAATATAAGGAGTACAATCACAAATTTTTACATGACTACCTTGCACTTTTCACTTTAATACATAAATTAATATTGAGTATAAAACAATAAATTCTTTTTTTATATCAGTAATCTAAAGAAACATTAAAATAAAGGCACATACAATGTATATAACAACTTGGGAACAGTGTCTATGAACTGTGGTATCCAAATTATGATATAACGTGCTTATTGCAACTTGACGACAAAATAACAAAAGAATAATCATGATTCTTCTCATCAAACCCTCGCAACCGTGACTTCTGATTGTCTGCCAAATAGTTTATTAATACCAGAGAATTTTATTTATTTGAACTTCATATACAAAATAATTTACATAGGCGGACTTAATGCCGTAGGCATTCTTTCCCAGTCAACGTAAGGGGGGAGCAGAGATAATCATGGTAGGTGCAACAAAGAATGAGAGAAATTTCGTTAACATTTTCGGTTATACACATAAATTGTACCTATATATTTCACAGTAACAAATTCCTGCATCAATTTTGTATCTATCAACATAACTCTAAAAAGCCGCAATCGTAAAACTGGAATGCCATAAAATATAGAAACATCTAACATTGACCAAGGGCAGAACAATGTAAGAACGTTATTTACTGTAATAACATCGAGATTGTAGCAATCCCATCCGATAATACGGAATCTTAACTGAATTTCTACGGGTGCTCAGGTACAGGCAATGAATACAGTCACTGCCAGAAGTCTTTATGATCGTATACCGTTTATTTATTTTAAAATAAATACTAATAATGTTATAGATTTCTAAAATAATCTTCCAAATGATATGCACTGATTATGAAATAATGAAGAACATTAAATGAAAGAGTACTTAAGTATAAACAAAATATGACCATTTGGTGAATTCATCAAAGCCTAGGCGTTACTGAGTACATGCTCAGAAAGATTCAGTTTTGTAACTCATTAAAAATCCACGATAAAACTGAATACGATACAAGAAGTTGCTTCACATGCTACACTGCACCTTCCGATTGCAAAGACTTATAAGTTTGTTCATTAACTAGCCTCGAATCTTCGTGAACTTCAATCGGCAGTTTTAACAAATTCCGCATCCATATTTCTGTATCATAAAAATAATATTACCAAATTGAGCTTCATTAACATTAAACAAGTTGTCCCGAGATGCTTTTAATTATAATTTAAAAATCCAGTTTCCGGGTGTTCTTTATTTAATAAAAGGAGGGTCATAAAGCTTTCAGTTGAAAATGTACATTCGCCATAATGTTCTGTTTGGTTTGTCGAGCGACCGCCGCCAACCGCGCCCTCTGTCTGCCGCAGAGAGAAACCGCCATACAACCGCTCGCAATGTCTACCCAGCACCCACTCACAAAAAATACAACTTCCATGCAGTAAGTGCCACGAACACAGCCTCATAGATATGCTACATAAAATTCCATTCTTAAAATACAAGACCATTGCTAGAATTCTCACTTTAGTTTATAGTTGTATTATTTGCATGCTATTTTTTTCAAAAGAAATGCGCGTGTGAAATGGTATGAGAAAATCGTAATGTAATCAAATTCCAAAACAGTTTCAAAAATACATTATTCACTTCATAATTACAATCTATAGAAATCCCTACACAACAAACAGATTTCCTCGTTTAATTTTCTACGAACAAAATCTTTAGAGCTCGTTGCTTCTTAGTGTAACCTGGATTAGGTCTCAAGGAAGTTTCGATTCGGTGTCTCCTTGACAAGCCGTAGCTACTTGGGCGGTACTAATTCTCTTCCGAGTGTGCCAACCAAGCCAGACCTCCTCTTTACCTCTCGAATTAATAGGTAATTAACTTACCTTCGCAGACTTGCTCATGGCCCTTGCGACTTAGACATTGTCGGAATTTTCTTACTAAAAGTTTAAGTATACGAATTCTACAAAGTTACTTTCCGGAAAATTGTGTGGAAAGAAATACCTTTTATTGCTTATGGCTTATCATAAGTTATAAGATCTACGCTTTAAACAGTGACATTGTTCTATATTAATAGATACAAAAAGTTTAGTTAATAAAAAAGTGTTCTGTATTAATTTACAGTAGTTTTTGTGTACTACGTAGATTGTAGTCGTTATCGACGCCAACGGAGACAAAAAAGAAAACATACCACAGGAATAATAGCTGCCTTGTTATCAATAACATAAAAAAAGGAGTCAGCATCTGGTAATCCAACTGACCGAACGGAATACAAAGCTGTCCTACGTAAGTTTTGATTAGATAATTAAAAATTAAGTATTCATAAGATTTATATTATTACACGTGAAGTTATCGCAACGCAAACTCAAACAATTTTTAAGGTTTTTGTGTCCTGAACTTCGATCATATTATTTCAATGTACTTAAGTAATAAATAGTTTACTTTTCATAACGAATGAAAAGTAAACTATTTATTAAGCAGTTCGAGTGAATTTTATGATTTTACACTTATGAAAAACAAATTCCATAACAACAATATTTTTTTCTTCGTCCCACTTTGATATTATTTATGCAACATTTTTAATTACCCATATTTTTAACAAGGCCCGCTTTCTTCGGCTACGATGTGGAATTTTAATAGTTTGCGTAGTCAGCGAGCGAGCGAATTAAACTACATTCCATGATGTTATACTGTCGTCGTTAAACGTGTGGACGGGTCTCCTTACAGCTTTACACTTGTTGGCCTTTATGTCGAGAAATGTTCACCCAACCGAAATTACTATCGCACAAATATTTCACCTGAGTATGGATTAACTAGTTTTTGCTCGCAGTCTTGGTCACGTGCGATCCTTTTCAAAAAAAATATCATTTATGTTACGACGTGTTGTAATTGTATGCGTGTCATCTAATATATTTATAGGTGTTAAACTAATTAATATCTAAATATATTCGATAATGTTTGCATTTATAACAATATTAGAAGTAGGGTACATCTTTTAGTTTTCACAATACTATATTTAATATTTAAATAAATCAACCATAAAATAACGTAATTTGTACTCAGCTCATCAGCCGTGGTTTGCCAGTTTAATCAAAAGTGGAAATTAATAATTTTGCATGTAATTCACATTGTAACGTATTCTGCCTTAATGTAATTATGATATTAATATTACATTTCTAAACATGCGAAATTCAATTATGTAGACCTATGTATATCCTACTGCGGTTAGATCAACCGGTATTGGTTAAATCAATTTCGATAAATCGTGATGTAGGACGCAGGCTGCCATGCCGCCCAAAGTTTAGTACAGCAATTCATTTAAGTCACGGACTAAAAGTGGGTTTATGACTAGCAGATTACTGTTTAATATGTAATTTCCGTCAAACTAATCTGGATTATGTTTTATCTAATAATTTGCTAGAATCTCTTGAACTTATACAGGGCCATTTTGACATTGCGTTACTAAATGAAACCACATACTCGTCTTCACCTTTACTGATATTGTCCAAAAATCATGCATTAATAACAAATATTTTTACCGAAAATCCTGGTTTTATTTTTCTGATTTTTTGATCATTTTGTAGTTTAATGCGCATATAGCCTGTGCGTGAGTGTATTTCTGACTGAAAGTATGATTTTGCTGCTGCAATAAATTCTCTTAGAGTAGTTAGTAGTAGTGGCATTAGGCGGTGGCACGCGTAAAATTAAAATTACTTTTAATTCATATTTATTTAGTTCGAAACTTACACTATTTTATTTTACATCTACGGCTCAAGTAACTTATTCTAATGTGATATTTTCAAGAAGATATGGTTTCATTTTGTAACGCAATGTCAAAATGACACAGTACTTATATCGAATATTGTTGTTAATGCCGCCATTAAGCTTTAAAAAACAATACCTTTGCCTAAAATATAAAACAAAAATTAAACGACGTAGTTTTTAAATGTCTGGCTTGTGAAGGATAAGGCGTCATGTAAGTACGACATTCACGTTTATGTTTTGCAATTAAGCATACTTTCAGACGGGAGCTAGACACTGAGCGCTTCGCACTTTACGTACGCGAACGTAACGTTAACGTGGTCTCATTAGCGTAACTGTGGTTTAGCACTGTTTTAACAACTCGCTGCACCACGCATATTTTCACAGAACATGATGCCATCGTAAACAATGGGAGTTAGAATTATATTTGAAAATTTATGTTTGTGTATCATAAAAAAAATCTACACTTACTAAACAAATTTATAGCAGAGTTAGGTAAATTTAAAATGGAAATGTAAACTTAATAAATAATTTAGTAGATAACTACTTTATCTCAGTGAAGGTACCGACTGTCGCAACACATGCCGTCTCAAACGCTGTGGATTCGATTGCAGCCCTAAGGCATGTGTACCAAACGATCTTCATAAATATTTCGAAAGTATATGAAGTGTAATAACTCGCGTAGACGCCAAAAGCAGTGATAGTAAACTGATCTTTTTATTATAGTAATATACTTATACCAGCACAACTGATGTATAATTATATAAGCTGAAATCCCCAGAATACTCATTCATTGCTCCTCATATTACTTAGTTGCTAACAATCGCATCATAAACCAGATTATTGCTACGTCTACTTAGTCAAAGGCATCATACATAGATGTGTCTACAGTTGCGCTATCTACATTCTCTACGTAGCTCTTGTCTAATATAATACTAAGATCTTATACACGTTCATGTAATTGTCTCTACGAGCTTAGGCTAAAATACTCATTTATACTCAAATACAACATGCTTCAAGTAGAAATTACAAAATAACATCCATTTGTCACTAAAAAAGTTTCGGACTAATTTAAAATTAATTACTCTACACACGCTGAACACGAGAAATAAACGTGTTGTAACTCGTAATTTATTTCAAACTGAATATAAAACCGTTTTACAAAATGTTTAGGCTCGGGTTTAAATGAAATTTAACTTTAGACGTTTATACAAGACCACAATTTAAGTTTGGTCAAAGTGGACAAAAACTCTTAGTGGATATTAATTAAACACACGAATAAACTTGGGAAATACATGTGAATAATTACTAACTCCACAACTTATCCACTTAATAATCTCGGAGTTTTACCGAAATAAAATGCGGATACGGCCTCAACTACGTCAGTGGGTCAATATTTGACGGCAAACTCAGCCAGTAGAAGCAATCTAATGGGTCGTAGTTACTATGTATGTATTCTAGTTTTGGGTATGAGCTGTTAGATGTTTAGTGTAATTCTAATAACTATACTTCAAATTAAATAACTAGCTAGAATCATCTAAATATTGTATTCATGGCCAATTGGAATATTTAGCTAAGAAACTAATTGCCTAAAATTATTTATTTATTAGTAAAAAATACATATTTATATGAATGGAATAGAGCCTATCATGACTCTATTCTTCCGTAAAGGTTGGCAACGCATCCATGATTCCTATGAGTTGTGAGTGTTCATGGGCGGTGGTTTTCAATATTAAGCCCTCATTTTCCATTCTATTCTTTAAAAAGTGTTTTAAAGGGTTTTTTCTATGAAATGTAGGCTCTCACTGAATAATTACGGATTACTTATTTTTTTAACACACTTGATAATGGACGTAGCATCACTTGGCTTAAACCGCTGCCTTTACCGCTATACATAATTGATATGTACAGACAAACAAACCTTTATAACATAACAAAGTACCAACTTACCACCAAAAACCCAATAATAAGATAAAATTAATCATACCACACAAATTCCAAAAGTTATATCAAATATTTGAATAAACTCGTTTCAAGTCTAAATGTTATATTTGAAACGGACCCATGTTATTTTATTCATAGCTTAATCGACGAGGAATGTACAGCTTGGCTTGGTAAACAAAAACGCAAAACTAAATCTTTACTTATTCTATAAATAGTAGTACAAATTCAGCAATTTATCATAATTTTGGGAAACAGCTGTGTCAGCGACAAGCGTAGGTTGCGAATAATTTATGAATAGACGGAATCACTTGAATTAATATAAAAATTAATTAGAAAATCCAGATTAGAAACTTGGATTTCGACAAACCTACTTCCAAGTTTGTTACTGAAAAATGTAAGTTTAGTTGAATGTAGACGAAAAAGCAAAAGATTTGTATATTTTAAAGTAAATATCATGAAGTATGAGAATTTATTACTTGGTTGTGTTGTACTTGTATGTCTCTCGCGTGTGAGAGTTCCTGAGTCTAAATACCATATAGATAAAACATTGAAACGCCATTTTTCTCGCTACGAAAAGCATATTCATTTGTAACATAAATTCATATTAATTCTAAAATCCACAGTAACATAGGAACTAGTTGAATATGCAATATCGAAGAGCATGTCTCATAAATAGAAAATATCTAGAAATGTATATATAATAACAAATAACTACAAAACTTCTATAATCATTTATTGCTACTTGAACCCAAATTGTAATCCAGGTTTTTTTTCACTGTGCTTCAGAAAATAAGTTTTTTCCATTTCTTGAACTTATGAAATTTTCAGACATGTGCCCTTTTCGAAATTGCATATTCAATTATAGAAGTTAAATATCGAATAATAAGCTTCAGTCTCGTATTATAGTGCCCTATGCTTATTACAGTTTGACTGAAATAATAGTTTTGTATAAATCAGCCCCTCCTTTCGTCACACCAAAGTCTTCGTGTAAAAAATATTCTAGAAACCGTACCTATCAGAAGCCCAAGCACACGCAAAGCCTTATTTATTTTCAAATATTTGTTTACCCCACGAGATCATTCAGAAACAAAGTCTGGGAGCCACATCTTGTGTCGTTTTATGTAAAGGTTAAAAGAGGTTTGTAAAGGTTTGTTTATTGGACACATTCGATGTATTATCGTCTTGTTTTACTTTTAAACACAAACTATTTTTATCAAGCTAAATTCTCGGTATAAAACAAACTCAAAATTGTTTTTAACAACTACAAACTATTTCTTTAAGTTAAATACTCCAAACAATAATTCTTGGCACTGGGAACTTTGATATACACTTAAAAGTAAGTAGAGGGGAATCTAGGTTATTTTATATTATTAATTAAATAAGTTAAATTTAAACTTTAATAAGCCAAGCGCTAAAAGTTTCAACTGTTCCCACCGTCCGTGTCGGGCCGCGTAAGACATTTAATGAAGCTGCACTCCCCGCACTTCGTTGTAGAAGCATTCAAATTAAATTACACGACACACCGTACTTACACTCTGAGTACTCACTTGATTAGGACTTGAGACGTCGAGCCATGCTAGGCCCTTATCAAAAGTTTCGCCACGCAATTATTTCAAATACCTGCAATTAAGATATATTACTTTTCACCGTTGCTTTGCAAATACCGTCGCGAGTATTCTAAACATGTACAATATGTATTACATAAAACATTTTGCTCTTTCTACGGCGTCTTAACACAATACGAAATGGCACAAAACCTTCGTTTGTAAAAGCCATACAAAGCCAACCGGTGTTATGTTTGGAAAAAATACAGAAAATACCTCGATTACTTTATATGCTATTCTATCAATTGTTTTAGCTATTGCACCTTACATTGTTACTATCAAATACAATGACCACATTAGGGAAAAAACTAAAATAGGCAATCAAATTAATTAAAGCGTAACTATCACGGAAAGCACTGGTTATAGACCATCAAATTTACCCATATAAACCGTTAATAGGTTCTCTTAGTATCAAAATTAGTACGACTTCAAAGTGTGTGAATACCTTCAAGCTATGTGATGTAGAAAATGAGGTACGCGCTCCTGGACTAATACCTTCTAACACTCTATTCAGACGGACTTCCTGTTTCACATCGCTTTTATTGGTTTTCCTAATGGTTTTCTAATATGTTTTTCTTTATATCCTTTTCACTTTTGTCTCGTTAAGTTCAAAGACTATTAAAATAAATTTCATCATATTCAATTATTGGTTCTTCTTTACATTGACTATGAATAAAATATACGCTAGTGAATTAAGTGCCATGCCAACAGGGAAATACCGTTTATATTTTATCTATTGAGATATTAAACATGCCTATGGCATGAAACAGTTCCAATGACGAGAAATAATTACCAAAATCGTGCTCGACCATACCTTACAATATCAGATTAAACTTTGCCTCGACAGCGCAGAGTTTATAATTATTAGTAAATAAATACATCAACTTAATTCGCTTTGCAAAAATGTTCACACTCATTTCGACAAAATGTTACATCTCACGAGAGTTCATAACACTCATACACACAGTTTCGCCACAGTTTAAAATTAATATGAAAGTTTCGCTTATACCAGGACGACAGAAGTGTGGATGAACACACTTGTAAATTATCACGTCATTTAAGCGAGACTCGGCGGCGCAATTTCATGGGCGAGTGAATCTCTCGTACTGGGTCCCAGCGCGGCTACCTCGCCACTCGGTTACACTGGCGACCTGCGCCGCCGACGCGACTGTCCGGATAAAACCACCCATTCACAAACGAGACAAAACACTTGTCAAAACTTTCAACATTTTCTGTCACTCTTTTATGTGGGCATTAATTAGCGACAAGTGAATAAGCGTTAAAACTTCCAAGAAAATTAATGTTGGACAGTTTCGCTATAGTTAAATAGGTAAACCGAGGATTGTGTCGCATTATAAAAAGTTAGCCATGTCTTAGCTTTGATAAATTTTACGATATGTAACTAAAATACCGGGTAGATATGGTCGTTGTCATTTTATCCAGGATTTTGCATAGCTTAACATTGACTATTAAAAATCAAATTCAGTCCAGTCAGAAATTCTAATTACAGCATAATATGTATTTATTCATTCGTACTTACAGATAAACACAGATATCAAATAAATATTCACACTACGTAAGCCTAATTAAGCTTTAACACACTGTATAAATGCAAATTGCGTAAATAAATTGTGTAATAGCAACCATTGGAAATGTGATTGTCCAGCTGCAAAAACTTGATAACAATGAAAATCGACGTTTTAGAGTCTATAAAACGGTACGAAACGACTCTCATCCAATACTCACCCTCCCATACGAAAAAATGATTCAGTAATCAGTTGATGAATATCCAACAAATCCGCAGCAAAAATGACAAAAGGTTTGCGAACGAAAATATCCGCGGCTTATGGAATAAACCAATACGATACAAACATGAAAACTATCGATACGAAAAAGATTACATTAGATTAAATTGAAAGTATTGTTAATGAAATAACAAACATTCCTATTTGTATACCTAGTATACACAAAATAATGTTATGCCGTAGTGATAAAAGTTACGGAGAAGTACTTAGAAGGTGAGATCATGAATTCTTTCCAAATAATCTAATCTAACCTTAGAAAATCTAATCAAAGTTTTATTGAGTTTTTCGACGCGAAAACACCTGTGACCTATTTATTTATAGTGAAGACTAGTCTAGCTCTCACTAAGTTGAACATTGAAATGTTTATGGCATAAATAAGGATAGTTTTTATTATCAACTATTAAAACACCCGTGAGCTTCTTCACAGACTTACACTAAAACACTTATTTTGTAAGTGTCCGTGAGCTCCTTCACAGACTTACACGTTCACATATGTATATTATGTAATTTGTTTCCCCTGTCACATCACTGGTCAAACATAATCTGAGTAAAACGTAAATGTATTCATAATTTCGTTTCTACCCACCGATTCGATAACACTAGCGTTAGCTTATATTTATGATACTATACATTAATAATAAATTGTGAAAAAGAAGTCAGATAGTCACATACCTATAGATTAACCTTGCCCATTATAAATGCTGAGGTAATTCTTTGTGAAAACCGCAAATAAGTAGGCAAACATACGTCCCTTAGCGCGAAGGTCCGACAATAACTGGGTATGACGAGGCGAAATTCAGGCTAAGTGGTACACCTTTGCTGAGCCGTATATAGATGCCCGCTTCAATATTTTGATGACAACAAAGGCAACATTCTATAGGTGTTTTAACATATTTTCTAGACGTTGCTCTTTTTACATACACGGATAAAATAACTATTGACTTAAATATGTAAATGTTTGGTGGTGTAAGTTGTATTGCGTTCATAGTGCGAATGCCATTTTAAAGTCTCGCGTTTGATCCCCGCATTGGGTAAAATGTTATTGGGATTTTTGCTTCACAATCCAGAAATATGGAATTGTACCAATAATGCAACGTACCGCGCGTAATGTGAATGTCATGCACCTCTACGTTCAAAAAAGGAAAATAGTGTGAAGTAAATAAAGATGTAATATTATAATAGGTGCGATATTATCATTGCCAGATAATGTATTTACTAGTTCATAATAAAAACATGTTTCCAGACCCACAAAGAACACTCCAGAACTTTATTATAGTAACATTTACTTAAACTTAGCTTCACAAAGAGATTTTACTACAAACCCGTGAACTTTGGCGTTACACAATAGTTAGGCCGCTTCTTGGCACATCAAAGGTCAACAACTATTTTAACTGCTTACAAATATAATATGCCGAACATAATGAGAGTACCGGATATCAAATAGTTAGGTTAATGCGATTTCTTATCCTCGGTAAATTGATCAATATCATTATAAATAGAAAAGTACCTAGTCAATCAATATCCATCTATCATTACTTTTTAAAATTAAATTAAAGTAGGTTATACAGATAGATATCAAACTTAACAGAATAATCTAACCAAAGACTGGTGTCCGTAATATTCTGATTGGCACAGATAATATCTAAAATATAAAATAAGTAATTGGTAATAGAATAAAAAAATACAAAAATTGTGCGTGCATTGCTAAAACTGAAATGAATTTAGTAAAATTTATTACGTGCTGAAGTTAACTTGACCGTTCATATTTCATAAAACGAGCAATCTCTGAACCACTGAACCCTATAGTGACGAGATTAAAAATGTTAAAATTGCATATTTTTCATACACTCCAATCTACTGTCGATATACTAAAATAAATTAACATCACGTTAATTAAACTTTGTGTCTATTATACACATCAATAATTAATTCGTTGTGATGTAATAAATAGATCTTCTCTGACCCCTTTAAAATTATTTTCATTCCACAATCCACAGTACAATATATAAGTTTACACTTCCACACATAAAGATAACATATTTAATTGTCATTTCTTACTAAGTACTCCTAATTGACATTATCCTTATTACATATATTACAACTACAGTAATGCAGTATTATGGACCTGATCTTAACTTAAAGTCTTAAAAAGAACTAGCAGCGGTGCTAACGTGGACAAAAATGACACTAGTAGAAGTAAGAAATAGGAAAATCAAAACATTGATTAAAAATTCAAAATAAATCTAATTTTCGGATTCTATCGCGGTGTTCGGGGACGGGGGGTCCCCCCCGTGACCATGAAGGCTGCAAAGTCTTCGAAACGTCGGGAGAAAATAAAATACGAACACCGCGATAGAATCCGAAAATTAGTTTAATTTCAATGTCTAACATTCGCGTAAACATAAGAAATCATTAGTTCAAAATAAATTTCGCGCGATACGCAATGAATTTTGTTTGTATAAGTAAGTATATTTTACCTTTTATTTCAATTTATGCATTAATATGGTAATTATTTATTCTCTTTATTAGACAAAAGGTAGCACACTAGGGGCCGTACCCAAGTTGCTTTCTAGAATCGTTAACGCTAACGTTATGGGGATGTATGATTTTTGTATTGTTTTCTAATAGCGTTATCGATTGTAAAAAGACATCTTGGCAACAAACTCGGAGTTGTTAACGGTAATAGTTATTCTAGGTTTAATTCTCATGACCAGAAATCTATATGTTTTATTTGGAATCTAATAAAACACACCTCAGTTCCCTGGATAAAAATATTTTCCAAAATGGCGATAATCTCATTCCCTGTCATATACTTAATGATATCACCTGACAAAAAATAAGCAACAAAACAGCGTAGATACACATGTACAGTGGTACTCTGTATGCAGATATGTAATATAGGTAAGTATTTTAATGCGATATAGTGGCCAATTATTACCACATTAAAATACTTCAATACCCTTAACCCATTGTTAAGATTGTCTTGCCACTCATGGTCCTACGGCGCACAGCGCCTTTAAAAAGGATGTGTAATAAAAACAACGAAGTCAAATTCGTTGAGCAACCGTAAAGTTATGCCGCAATCGCAAAATTATACCCTTTATTATTTATGAACACTGCCATAACAAACCAGTGCCTTATTTGCACAATCAGTGTCATATCTGCCATTCCGTATTTGCCCAATTTCTCCAAGGGTGTTCCAGTTAGACGGACGTCCCCGGGGAGAAATGGGGTTAACATCGTTGAACGTAATTTCTGAAGAGGGTCATCAGGAAGATATAATGCCATTTCTGTACCCTTGATGTCTTTTTAAGTGCGGACCCACTTAACCCTAACGCGGGGCGGAGTTTTCTGCCATTCGATGTCACCTCTGCAAAAGAAATGGAATTATAAAATATGAAAGAATGCAAAATAATATCGGTGGCTAATATTTTGATATTATGCAGTGAAAACAAAAGTACGACCTTTATACTTATCGTTATGCAATCTCTAGATACGTAGAGTCGTGATGTTTTATCTTGAATAATGTACATTTACCGTGGTAGAGACACATTATAAACCTATTTGTCGACATTGTAGACTCAACAAGATAAATAATCTGCTCTACCATGGTAGAAGCAGTGAGATTCACACAAAATTTATGTGTAGTCATAACTTGCTTTTGTTTTTGATCGATAAGTCTCAATCTGTGTTCCATTTTTTTTCTCTAACATCCCCAAACTATCCATTTATTATTGTGGGTGTTTATGGGCTGCGATATTTAGTTTAAAACCTGGATACTTACTGCTTTTACAAAAAAATTAATGCTTTTTTTTTAATAGTCACGGGACTCATAACTCGCAAGATACCTTAGATCATTTACTTTGATACATATAACATGTTCGTACATTCGCGGGTTCGAATCATATTCCGTCACAGGAAATTTCACAGAAAAAAACAATCGTGCGCAGAATATGATTCTCTCACACAGTCTCTCGTTTAAAACTCTAAGTAATACCGAGCGCCAATGCTCGATGGAAGGTATTTATCCGGAAAACTGTCAAACTACCTAGAAAATAAGAATAAAAAGGACTGAAATTTGATCGACTGTCGGTTTCTTGGGTATCTTTTATATTCTAATGCCAAATTTCGGGTGTTAAGAACAACAATAACTTAATCCTTATAATATATACCTATATTGTAGTCATTAAAACCCTACACCAATATCCGAAGAATGCAGACAAAAACTATGAAAACTTGTTTATCATAGAGTCGTAAATTAGATCATTGCGTTGTTTGCATACCTTGCAACTTCGTTTGTATTACACATTCGGCGTACCTATTCAAGATTGGAAAACTAAATAAAAAATTATGCATATTGTGAGTCTCAATTTTTAATACATAATGTCAAAAATATATATAAAGAAGCTCCCCCTCGAAACCCTGGTCGCTTGCACTTGCATACTTGAAATTTTCGCAACTTTAGATTAAGGCTTAGGTACTATTGGTCAAGGTCCGAAGCTTAACATCCCAAATCCCGCTATGCACCGCCTAAACCTACAACAGCTAAGCCCCAGTTTTAAACTTCGGCATTACGCAAATTTCTTCAAAATCAGTCCGTTCCTTTCGAGGGTAACAAATGTTCAAGGAAACATTTTAAAACGCCTGTTTGGAAAGATAGGTATTAGTAATGGTTTCTGCCATTCGATGTTTCTGCCATGCTGACTCTATCATCTTAAGTGAACCGTACGGCGCGACACGATGTATCAGACGTAATGCGTACACAGGCATAACTCAAGACGTGAAAAGTAGTGACTAACCTACTTTAGTTTATAATTTTAAAAAATAACAGAATATTCATTAATATTTTTATTACTATTTATTATGTTTTATTTTTAACATCCAAAACTTTATCTACTTTAACCATAAACCGGATGCTGCAGTGTTGCCAGAATACGTTACCATAGCACGCTTTGAATTTGAGTTTGACAATTCAGACACCGCGTCCTAACAGCTGTTTTTAACCAATTGTTTCAAAAAGCACGGTTTGAATCAGTTGAGGTAGATGCACGTGTTTAGTGGAAATTATAAATAGGATATCATAAGTTTTCTTTGTTTTAAACATGAGTGAAGACGTAGGTGTAAAAGGTACGTAAACCGTATAATAAAAATTTGAAGCCATGAAAACGTGGTCCATTTATCTAATGTGTAGCCACGAAATTATAGCGTCAGGATCTATAAATTCGAGTAAATTACTTATTTACCTTACCAACCAACCTCTATAAATGTTAAAATCAAGAAATGTCTAATGTGAAAAACCCATGAGCCATTTGCGTCGCAGTCTTCATACCGGCCAAATTTATTTTACCTTCACATTGTGCTATTGAAAATAAATAGAAAAAACTCTTTATCAGTGCGAGTACTAGCCACGTGATATCTTTACTTAAGTTCCTTAAAAATATAACTAATAACCATTTCACAATGAATTGTAATTTAAGTTTAAAGCCAAATAACTCAATAAGCATCTAGTACCTGCTCTTTTTTAGTAAAATTTATATTTCTAATGCATATTCCTTTATATGTCTATACCCTTTTTAAATTAATAGTTTAGTTACATTACTTTTTTTTACTTATCTATTTACTTTGCATACATTTATTAGTAAATTACAATTTTACAAACAAAATAGTATATCTATGATTAAAGTTATAAGAAAGTAAGCATAACTAAGGCCTTCATTATAATCAAAAGGGGCCTACAGATCATTTGAATAGGGATTTAGAATAGATGTTAATGTTTGATATTGTTATCAAGCCCCTGTAACACGCTTGAGGCGGAGATTGTCAATTGAGACTGAGGATGTAAAATCTCCTGCTGGGACTATTACACCAACTAAGAAAAAAGGTGGAAGGCTGGCCACAAAACCACAACTTGATTTAATTGAAGAAATTGGTAATTCCATGGAATTAATAACTAATTATAACTAACAGTATCTCATCAAACTGGGTCTCATCATCTACATCTGGGTTATGATAAAAAGAAATATTATAATCATTACTAACATGATGCATTAACACATAAAAAATATTAAAATAGAAACACTAATTCTTTAGCATATTTTTCAATCAATATAAGTTATTATTTTTGTTTATCCTTACCATTTATTTGCAAATTATCACCATCATGACATAAACAGATATATTGACATTAAATAATAAAACATATGTATTAAACAGATTCAGGCCAAGTTCCAAAAAGGTCCACTCGTAAAACGGCAGTAAAAGATATAGAACCTGTTGAAGAAAAACCAATGACGCCTTCAAGACGCAGTGCCAGGATAAGATCCAATACTAGTATTATATCAGAAACTCCCCAGGCTTTGGACTCACCAAGAGCAAAGAGAGCAGCTGCAAGGCGAACTTCTCAAGCTGGTATGTATAATCTCATCATATAATGTATATCATGTACATCTATAATCACATACTGTGGAGCTCAACATATTGTTTCATTAAAATATAAATCATTCAGCCTTAGCATGAATATCATAATGCTATCAATATCTACTCCTTCTTCTTTGATTTCTGGTGATGAGTTTGATTATGAAGCTATTCTGCCAATGTTACATTATTACAGACTGCAGAGTTGTGAGGTGCTATAGTTTAATGTCTTTATGTTATTAATATTTATCTTGTCTCTGTTTATCGCTGCACCATCCAAATGTTAATTGGGAGAGAATACCTATGGCATTAAGTGTCTGTACATACTATGTTTAAAGAATAGTACATAAACATATAAGAGCATTCCAAATGTAGTCTATATACATTATCAGTAACATTTTACTAGTCAGAAACTCTGATTTGCTGTACTGCATATTTATACACTATACCTACAATTTATGTTATAGGAAGTGACAATGATGCACCAATCACACCTGCAAGAGTTACCAGAAGAACTAGGAAGGATTCTACATCAAGCATTGACAAACCAGGTGATTTTCAGTTTGCAATCATATTATTATAATATTACAATTCTACAAAAACAAATACTTGCTCCAAAATAATTCTGTTTATCATGGTAATTTCATCATCATCATGGTAATTTTTCCAACACCTATGAAGACAATAATATTATTAAAACTTGGCGAGACATATTAAATTAGTCGAAAAAAAAACACGGTTTTACTCACGTTTAAAAAAGTGATCGAAAAGCCTCCGCGACGCGACGTCCTCTTAGCACTCGCCCCTGAGGATGACTTACTTAATAGGTCGAAACTGGTCGGCGATTCCGACTACTTTTTAAACGTGAGTAAAACCGTGTTGTTTTAGACTAACCTATGAATACTTCAAAATATGTAAAATTATCATTATTACAATCATTGCAATAAATTCATTTTCAGCATTGGTTGTTTAGCAGACATTGTGATTAAATATAAGGCCAATTAATAACATTTGGTTCCTTTGGATTTGGTGTGTTTCTAAGTGGAATATGCAATTGAAAGTTATTATCTTTTTATCATAAATGATTAATTTCCACAATATTGAAACTTAAGTATCCTTTTTATACAGTACCAATAGCAATGAACCACTTAGAATTATTTTTATAAAATACTGCATAATGCAATCCAATTATAGACTCAACAACTGGGTGCTATCTTAGTATTTGCTAAGTAGGTTCCGTTATGATTTCTTATGTTTACGCGATTGTTTGACAGTGCAATAAGTGTCTATTAAAATAAAACCACTTTACGGAATTTTTTCGTGGTTATCATCATCAGCTGCGGGATGTCCACTGCTAAACATGGGCCTCCTCCAAAGATTTTCAGACTGACATATTGGAAGCGACCCACATCCAGCAACCTCCCGCAACTTTTTTTAGACTTTATGGCCATAAATTTGTTGATTTTTATTCTCGAAGTTTCGTAGACTGCAGTCTACGAAACCTTAACTAGTCTCCCTGTAACCATTCATCGTTACGCGGATCCCATGACCCGTGACTATTATTGGGACTCGGTTTCACAAAAGCTTCAGCTGAGAAAATGCGTTTAGTAGTTTTATTTCAATAGACATCAACATCTACGATAGTATAAAATAAAATTCTATTTACCATAAATCATTTTTTTTTTTAATTTTCAGCTGACAAAGCCAGTTCCAAAACATCTGCACCCGCAGAAATAATAGTAGAAGAACAGGAGACAAATACTTATGAAACTGATTCAAAGGACAAATCCATCAATAAAAGTCCTATATCCAGAGGAAAGAGAGGTAAAAAAAATAATTCATCCAAATCTTCTAATGACACTGAAGATGACATCGATAATAAACATTTGGATACTTCAACCAATAAAGAAAACCAAGTAAAGCATGAAGAATCTATAAAATCTATGCATAAAAAACCAACCGATAATAGTGAAAACAAAGACATACATAAAGATTATGATAACAAAGATGAGCGTAATGAAATTTTGACTGAAAACCTTGATGCAAAACCAAAAAATAATAGGTCAATATTACATAAAAGTGCATCTGCAATTGAAGATTTTAAAAGTAAAAGACACAGAACAATATCTGTATCAGCTATCCCAACACTCAATACAAATGATTGTAGTTTCTTTAGTGACACTGAGATATCAAAAAAGAGGAGAAAAAATAAATCATTGACAAGCGGTTCCAGTGTTACTATGTTTGTCCAGGATGGTGAAATTTCCAAGAAAAGTAATGATAGCTTATTGACACCATTACAAAATATAAATAAAAAGGATGACTCTCTAAATACTTCTGTAAACTCTAAGAAATTTATAGAAATTGAGAATGATAATGAAATGAAATCAATGAATACATCAGGAAACCTAAATATTAATGAAGAAACTACAGAACATGACAAATCTACTAATTCTGTACTAAAAACAGGATGGAAGAAAAATATTATTAATCAGATTCAAACAGGAAGCAAATTGGATTCGAAAAATAAAAAAGATTACATTTCGCCCATAAAATGTTTTGAAAATGCTCCAAGCAAGAATATTCAATCTGTAGTAATTTTAGATGATGACTCTGATTCAAATGCAGTAACGAATGACAATATACGCCCCGTTCCTTATTTAGATAGTGAAGATCAATGTGTGCCTGTTGTAAAGCATGATAATCAAACTGATAGTAATGAAGCTATACCACATAATAACAGCTATGAACCTATGGATATAGATGAATCCATTCAACAAAATACATCTATAAATAAATCAGTAAAAAGTACTCCTATAGCACTCAACAAATTGGGGACAAAAAAACAATCTTTAATAACTATGGACCAAAATGATGATAGCAGTCCCAACAAGTCGAAACGAAAATCTTTACTTTCTTCTTTTGAATCACACAACGAAAAATCTACCTGTGAAAGCAAGAGTACCCTTATATTATCTCAAATTAAGGATACGTCAAGCAATGAAATTGAAAAAAAGTTACCTAAAGCCAACAATAAGGAGGAATTGTCTAAATCCATAAATATTCCTGATAAAATTAAGAACAAAGAAGTTGAAAAAAGAAAGTTGTCTCTAGATTATTCAACTAGCACCCCGCTTCAACAAAAATCTATGAAAAAGTTGGGTGTACCAATTGATACTTCATTAATTAGTCCTAAAAATGATGTAACAGATGGGAAGAAAAGAAAATCAAAAGAAAGTTTTTATGATTCAAAAAAACAGACTAATACTGATAATGATGTTGACTCAGATCAATCTGATGAGTCAGGAGCAGAAATAACAAAAACACAAAATGAAATAATAGATGATGAGGCTGAAGAAGCAAGTGAAGATTATGAATCTGGGGATAGTCAAGATTCAGACGATAGGCAATATGAGGAAGAAAATAGAATTGTAGAGAAAGGTGAAACTTTGGATACTGAGGAAGAATTTTCAGATGATACAGATTATGAAAAAGACTCTTTTGTTGTAAGTTCTGATGCAGAAGATAATGAACTCTTGAGTGGTTCTGGGGATGATCTGTCTATGAGCGATAATGAGCTGTCAATGAGTACGAAATCAAAGAAAAAATACAACGAAAAGAAAATTAAAGAACAAAAGAAAGCATCGAAAGAAATGTATGAAGCGCGCCACAAACTGGATAATTCCAATAAACGTATGCCGAAATTAAAAACAAAGAAAAATAACCGCCAACGCTTAGATTCGTCAAGTTCGGAATCTGGTGAGGAAATATCTTTTAAAAAAAAGAAAAACAATCGTCAGAGGATAGACTCAAGCCAAGATTTAACTGGAATAAATTCAGATGCCAATGAGTCCTTGACTGAGAATGGAGAAACTAAACAAAAAAGGAGGCGAAAACAGTTGTCTGAATCTGCCTGTGATGAAAATGATTTAAATGAACAAGAAATTACGATTTGCAATGAAAATAAAATAGAAGAGAAAGATCCTATTTCTGTCACAATTAAGCATGAACCAAAAACACCTCAAAAGGATAACAACTTATCTGCTGTAGTTATCAATCAAAATATTGAAGAAATTAATGTAGATCAGAATGTAACTATTTTGAAGCCAAACGAAACATCAGACCCATTACAAGCTACAGCACTCGAAATTGATGAAAACTCATCCTCCAGTGAAGAAAACAAAGAAATAATGGATAATTACAATTCAGTTCTTGAAGGGTTAAACAATAAACCTAAAGGAAACAAAATACTTAACAACTCTTTAAACATAGATAAGAAGCAAAAGAAGATTAAGGAGGCATGTGTGTTAATTGAACAATTGAATCTAACTCAAATTAAATCAAAGACAATTAAAAAGAAATCAATTGAAAAAGTGTCTTTAGAAACAGAAACTCACACAGAAAGAGAGAATAAGACACCCGTCGAGAAAGAAGATGATGATGCTTCAGATTCAATAAATATGCGCCTCCTTTTTACGGAAGATAGTAATGACAGCGAGAATCCTAATACAGATAGCATAAAAGAAGTTAGTGTAACAAATATAAGCGAAGACAAAGACTTTATACCATTGAAGAAAACAGAAGCAAAAACTAATTTATTGGAAGATATGGGTAAGGTCTATACAACTATGTCATTAGTTTAGTTTCTTTTTCTCTCATAAGGGTAGCGGGCAAAATGATCGGTATCTAAATATTATTAGCGCAAATAACAATACAAGTTAAAAGTAATCCATTAGAAGTTGATGCAGATAAGGGTTCTAGTAAAATAATCTGTTTTCAGATACCGCATCTATACTTGATAATTCATCTCAACTGAATGAAAGCAAGAAACTGAAAAATAACCAACGGTCTTCACTGAAAATTCCAGAAGAAAATTCACCATCAAGTGAGTTAGCCCACACTTACTTAAACCTACATGCTGTATTATAAAAGAAACTTGTATGTTTATTTGCGCAGTTATGAACTCTCAACTATAAAGGAAGAAAAGACTTCAATAAAAAACAATCGCATTCTAGGCTACAAATTACAATCATAGTGGTTATTGTTCAGTTATAAAAATAGATTAAAATATTGTTTATATTATAACAATTTCTTTTTCGTTATTTAAATTTCTAACATAAAAAGCGCGCTCAAAATCCGGTAAAAAGATATAAGCCACGGAAGGGCTAGCTGTTAAAAACCTAGAAAGAGACGCTATAATATCTATGTGACATCATGGGGAATTATGGTGCGCACGACAAAAAGAAACTAAACGATAACCTCACTATGCACCGAGTCTTTAGCATTTCAATATTTAATATATAAATTGATTCGCCAACTTTTAACCAATCCTATTGCTAGGTTCGGAAAAGAAAACAGCTTTTCAACACTTAGAGAATAATTTTAAAACCGAACATAGTAAAATACCCTATTAGAATATGATGTACTGTCATACTGGCCTGACATACCTATATCCACGACGAAATTTCAAATGAAGGACATAAACTTCAATTCATTTTTTACAATCAAAAGAATTTTGATAAAATTCTTAATCAGTTAAATAAAGTCAGTCAGTAAAGCTTCGACCTTTATAATAATAGACATCCTTAAGTATTGACGATATCCACCTAAAATACGCGCGTTAATGTTTTTGTATCATTCATACCAGCAATTAATAAATTATTTAATGCAATTTCAGATGGCACAGAGAAAAATGAAGTTAGTTTCTTCATTGACACAACGGGTACTAGAGATGACCAAGATGAACCAATGAATGTATCATTGAGTGCTAGCAGTAAGAAGAAGAAAAAGCGTAACAGCTCTTTGACGGATGTTCAAGAATTTTCCATCATCGCTGACGGAGCTACTGGAGAGAAGACACCGAAAAAATCTGTTGATACTGAAGTGGTTATCACAGGTAGGTAACATCCGGCATTAGTATTCAATACAACAGTAAAACCTTCTTAAGTGTATTCCAACATTTAGTTCGAGAGATATGTACAAATATCTAAACACTATTTAATTAAATCTTTAACGCCAGCAGACAAAACTAAATTAGTTAAGTCTTACTTGCATGGCTATGAATATTACTCATAGGACCTTGCATAGTAAGCTATTTATATAGTTTGTTATAATTAAGATTTATATAGTTTTTCGTCTGCGCACAAGTATAAATAAATACTTCAGTTTTGCAAGCTCAGCTAAATTGACTTGGCTTGGCTTTTGATCTGCAACCGCAGAACCGGCGTCAAAGCTAGGTGACCATATAAATTCACATTGTATTAATTATTAGTACAAAAGTCTCTTACCTGATAAGATATATCTGATACCCCCTTTTTCAACAATCATTTGTTGTAGTAGTTCACCCATGACTAGAAAATTGCGTAATATATATTTTTTTTATCATCATCTTTTTTGTATGTGTGTGTGTGTGTGTTTTTTATGCTGTGTGTTACTAAATTCCGTACAATATTTTAAGCTTATTCTATCGTATTTTTATAGATGAAGTTGAAAATGAATCAGAAAAAATTACACCGCAGAGTGAAAAGAAAAAAAAGAAAGGAAAGAAATCATTGAATATCACCGAAGTTGATGAACTGCAAAATGAGATCAGTAAGATATCTTTCTAAATAATAAATAGTTTACAATAACTTTCATAATGTCTGAGCCAGTTTTCTTTCTTCTTGGCCCTCTAAAAATGAGATATTGCCTATAACTCTCTAAATTGAAATATATTACCTACACAATAATAAAAAAAAAGCAATATTCTTTGGGTTAATTAAAATGCAAACAACTTATTTATGAAATTATTAGTTCTTTTTCGGGACTCCGCCCATGTTAAATCCTTTTTCGGTATAAAAGAATAGATGTGCAATTAACGATACAAAAAGTAGCCTGTATGCCAATTCTAGAGTATGTTATATTCATGTGACAAATTTTATCCAAATTCATATAATGATTTCCTCACTTACTTCTAACAAAAATCCTAATTTCTCCACGAACTTTCACAGTCACGATACGTTTTGTTCAATGAAATAGATAAAGATATTGTTTATCATTACAGGTCATGATGAGCCAACAGATCAGATCAAGACACCACAGAGTGGGAAGAAAAAGAATAAATCAATATGGTCTTTGGATGAGTCTGAAAATATTATGCATAATGTTCAAGGTAATAGCCACCTGTCTTGTTTTATGGTCATATTTCATATAAATTACTATTTTACATAACTATTATTATAATTGTTTATTTTTCAGAGGAAAAAGAACAGGAGATATCTTTTGAGAATAAAGCCAGCAGTGACAAGAAAAAGAAAAAAGCCAATACATCTCTAACTGATACTCAAAATGAACAAGTTGATGGAATTAGTGAAGCACCTACAGGAGAAGAGGAACAAGAAATGTCATTTAATATCTTTACTTCCAGTGACAAGAAAAAGAAAAAAAAGAAAAAATCTCTGAATAATACACAAAATGAGCAAGTTGATGAAACCAGTGCAGTGCCTACAGAAGAAACCCCACAAGAAACATCGTTTGATATTTTAACAGCCAGTGATAAGAAAAAAGCCAAAAAGTCTTTAACTAATATACAAAGTGAACAAATTGATGAAACCAGTGAAGTGCCTACAGAACAAATTCCACAAGAAACATCCTTTGACATCATAACTGCCAGTGGCAAAAAAAAGAAAAAGGACAAAAAATCTTTAACTAATGTACAAAATGAACAAGTTGATGAGATTACTGCAGAGCCTATAGAAGAAAATCCACAAGAAACATCCTTTGATGTCAAAGTCAGCAGTGACAAGAAAAAGAAAGCCAAGAAGTCATTGACTAATATGCAAAATGATGAAACTAATGAAATAAATATAGAGGACAAAGAACAAGAAATATCCTTTGAGGGCCAAACTGGTAGCGAAAAGAAAAAGAAAAAGGCCAAAAAATCTCTAGACAATATTCAAAATGAACATGTTGTTGAAACTAGTGATGAGCCTACAGAGGTTATGCAACAAACTAAGAAGAAACGAAAATCCAGTCAATCCAATATTGGCACAAATGAAATCATTCCTTTAGAAGCAAATAAGTCAGGTATTTTAGATTTTACATAGCCAAAGTTTCAGTATTAACTTTAAAAGTTCCTATCTAAATGGTCAATTGTTCACAATACTTATGTTGCATATTTTTTAGAGAGAATGATTGTACTTCTTGCCCTTAAAAATATGTTCTTTTATGACTATGTATAGTTACTATACAAAACATAATTATACACTGCTGCCAGGTGACTGTTTCCGTAATAATTGATCATAGAACTAATAAGCGTTTATTAGTAACATGAATAAACTAGCTAAAAAATTTCTTCATTTTCGAACAGCCTCCCGAAAAATAGACGCCCTTGTTCATCCTTGCCTTACAATAGAATATAACAAAAACCTGTTTATTTTTCTAGATGATGAAGGGGCACCTTTAGAGATTTCCTACCAAAGTAATAAGAAGCACAAGAATGTGTTGCAGTCACAACTGTCAGGTAACTATCAAATGTGAAAGGTTTTTATGTGTATTAATACATGATAACCCAATTTTGTTCCACTCGTTTTTCTTTTACTAATCAAAGTCAAAAGGTATTGTACATTGTGGCTAATGTTTCAATTTTTTTGATCTCTTTTACTATGAGAAATGACAAATTTCACAATAATTTGGCGTTAATGAAACTTGTTCTGAAACTTTTGAATCCTTGCATGATTTTCGTTAATAACTCGTTTATAATTCCCGATGCCCAGAATATGAAATATCATATTTTTGTGTAGGGACCAAAACCGACAATGTCTGTTCTGTGTATTTATTTTTAAAAATTTTTCAATCAACACAAAAATTTTTTTGTTGCAGAACCAAATATTGATAACAAAGAGATTGGTTCAAAGAAACGGAAACGAAAACATTCTGCCACGGCTGATGAAGATGCTACTGTAGAAAGTATGTATACCAAAATTAATGTTATCAGCCATACATAGTATGATTCATTTTTTATACAACTAAATGACTCCAGTAAATTGCTTGGTTAGTTAGAGTCAAGTCTCCATAAACAATAGCAATTAACAAATCTTTGAAATATATAAATAATAGCATTGACTTACAGAAATATATTAATTATAATTTTATTTATAGATATTAAGGAAAAACCCACCAACGAACTGTTAAATGAATCGGCAACAGGAAGGCAAAACAAGAAACGTAAAATAAATAATAATTCACAGGATCTCAGTTCACAGGATAAAGGTATATTGTTTTAATCTGCATTTACAAAATCGGTGTTCCAATATAAATACAATTTAATTGAAAGTATTCATCTAGCATTGGTTTATCTATTTATCAGATAAATAATATTAGTTAAATGATACAATATATTTGACATTGGGTTACTAATTGAAACAACGTGCTTATCTTCTTCAAAATCACACTACAATAAGTTACTCTAACTTTAGATAAAAAAGTGTAAGTTTCAAACATCAATAAAAGTAATTTTTATTTCACACTCTAATCACACTAATTACGAACTCTAAAAGCTACTACGAATTCTAAAAGAATTCGTAGTAGCAGGAGCAACACATTATAAGTCAGAAATACACTTCCAATAATTATACCATATTCGTACTAAACTAGAAAAGGGTCGAAAAATCAAAAAGTAAAACTGGGATTTTGCTGAAAATATTTGTTATTCATGAATGATTTTTGGCAAAATGTTAGCAAACGTAAATACGAGTATATGGTTTCATTTATTAACGCAATGTAAAATTGATTCTGTATAACATTTTTGTAAATATAACTGTTTTATTATAATTAACCTTTGTAATATTAAGTAATGTAATAATTAATATGATAGATTATTATTATCTGGTTATTGACAAATTATCCCTTATTTATATAATGTTGCTAACATGTGTCGTTTATGTAACCCGTAACTACAGGTTAGTGCTCTTGATTGAATTAAAATAAAATATGTAATTAATATCTGTCCACATCAATAGGTGGAAATGCAATTCATTCAACAAAAAACAAAATGAGAACATACCGCTTTAGCATGTACTATGACTCTATTAATTATAATTTATGTATACAAATTTGTATTTAAAAAAATCTTTTCCCACAGATGCTACCAAACATGGCAAAGAGCTATCTAATCTGGAGAATAGTAAACCTGCAAAAGTAAAGAAAACTAAACATGCAAAACAAGAAAATAATCAAATTATTGACAAGGGTATATACATAATCTTGTGTAACTTTGTTTTTACTAAAAATTCATAACTATTACAATTAAAAAAAAAAACAGTAAATATTGAGTATATTGTATAATACAAAGATAAAAAGTTAAACTGCCTTAAATGTTTGGGTATATAATACAATCAACAATTTAACATTCACTAAAATATAATGTTTTTGTGTTTTTATTGTTTTAGACACAGAAAGCACCAAACAGAACAAAAAACGAAAGGAAAGAGATGACGATGATATCACAAATGTGTCAAAGGTAACATATATTTTTTGAAGTTACATGTAATATATAATTTTTCATAAAAATATGTTCTTAAGATTGTTTATTTTATATAGCATCATTTAAAAGGGTTATTAATCCAAAAACATTTCCTCGTCAGGTACTCAAACAAAGCTCCTTCGACAAAGCGCAAGTGCCGCGGCTTCCTTCACACATTCTAAACCAACTAGAAGATAAACCAAACAAAACTATTGCAGAAGCTAAAAAGGCAAAAGTCATAGCCACTACTAAGTTTACAGTGGAAAATGCAAAAGTGAGAAGAAATAAACCTTCAAATTATTTGGAGGAGAGTGTGTACTTAAATGACGATACACTTGTTGAGAAAAAGCAAAAGAGGTCCATCAAGAAACCCAAAGTGCTACCGTTTATACCAACAGCTTCCACTTCTGATAAAGGGTTCACAACAAACTTTAGAATTAATGTTTTACCTACTGAAACCCAATTTGTTGCTCAAGCAACCAATGTCACAAATTTCAAAAAAGATTTCTTACAACAACAAAAAATGAAAAAGTTCCACACATTTGAAAAATACAAGAATCAAAGGAATGTCAAGTTATCTAAGTTTTAATTTAATGTTTATTTTAATTATTGATTTTTAATGTCTGGTCACATTATTTGTTTTGATATTTTATTTCCAATGTTTTTGACATCAAACAACGCCCGTAATTAGACATTGCAAATAATAATTGTTAATTTATGTCAAGGAAAGAGCCATTAGGTCTTACGACTTTACATGGAATCTGATTAATTATTTAGAGTGGGTAACTTTCAGGCTTCTAGAAACAATTAAATATAAATACAATATATTCACAGAACCATAAATGTGAAGTCTGCTAATGCACTACTATTCTATAAATGTTTCAATCGCCTATGAGCTTATTTAACATACTGTTTATACTTTTCTTGATCCTTAATCTATCTTAGAATAACCTAGATGTAATCAAGTTTCTATAAATAATTGTTATTCTGTAACCCAGAGGTAACTGATGACTGAATATCTACTAAACTAAATTTAAAGAAAACGAATGTTTGATTTTTCCCGCCATTATGTTTGTGTTAATAGGATATGGCCGCTAGTGGGCGCTAGTGTTTGTAAAAGTGGTATCGCCCATGTGCATGTTCTTTGCGATTATTTTGTAATTGACTTCTTATCATATATGGTTTTAATCAATAAAGTATCCATTAGATTTATATCTTCATTTTTAAACCAGTAAACAATAAGATAAGTATACATACACCACAAAAGTACTTCCCGCCTTATCATGCCGGTGTAAACAAACCGCCATGTTGTTGTTAATGGAATGGAAACAGTTACCGGTAAGTAAATACGTAAATCATATTTACTGCATTATGAAACCTAAATCTTCTTCCAGTGATTATTATTATTTAAAAAAATATTTTTCGTAAGCGTATTATTAACATATTGGTCGTAATTATAAAAATACAATGTCTATTACTACATGACGTCAATTGATATCTCGTATCGTACCAATGGCAGTCGTTCGTAGACGGTCACGTGGGTAAAATCTACCAATAGAAAAAGACACCATTCATTGTGTACCTTTTCACAGAACAGTAAAACAGATTGTGGTTTTTATATGGAGTGAGTGGTGTTATATCTGTCAATCTAATGACGTTAAAAGCGTAAATGTGTGAAATTCAGGATTATTGCATCGAGCATAAGGATATTTATACCAATAAATATTCGGTAAGTCACACAAGATTTTTGTAAGTTTATGTTTATAGCTATTGTTATGAAAACATGAGATTGACAATGGGAAAGTCCAAAGAGTGGACATGTCCCGCTCTTTTTAACGTCACTAAGCTATTGTCTTAAGTTAATATTAACTTTTATTGCATTAATTATGTATAACGTGTCTTATAAATTACAAATAGGCCTCATTTTAGTATAATACGAAAAAATATAATCATTATTGAAGTGGCGGGAAATCGTTGTAGCTCTCTCTTTCTCCCCGTGAAATAACTGCCTCCGAATAGGTATCTTCCTAATTGATTAGGTAATATCGGGAAACTAGTATCTTGCTCTAAAAGAGCTTAAGCGAGACCATTTATAGATAATATTTTAATATCTTATTTGGGTCGTCTATTTTCTAAACGACTACGTGTGTGTATAACGGACATCGTTTATTTTATTTGTCGTCTCTTTCGCACCTACCAACTTTATCAATAGTTAGTAAGGATAGCCAGCCTATAGGTACATAAATTATTATTATCAATGGTTCATTCTATTTCTTATGCACGTTTGTTTTGTAACAGGAATTATATATTTATGTTAAAATATAGATAACAACTATTTTCATATATTTATTTATTTAGAATTCAACACAAATAAAGTGAATTTAATAAGTTAAGTACTTATTTCGAAGTAAAGGAGATAGTAAAAGTAATAAATTATTGTGTAGTAGACATTAACGTGGTATTTTATTTTGTAAACATCATACGGTGTTATTGCGTATGAATTACTGATTAGTACTACATAATAATATGTTATATATCATTAATAAATAAAATAATATATCGAAAACATCTGCATAAACAGGCTATTTAGAAAACGTCTCCATTAATAGTGAAGTTATTTAATTTTTTTTATCATTAACGTAACATGTAGGAATCCAGGAGGCAATTTAGTTCCCACGGCCGGTTTTGAGCGAGCGAGAATTTCAAAACGTTGAACAATGAGTGCACCGTTTGTTTGTGTGTAGTTGTGTCCGTATGGACGTGCCATGGTGTGTGTGTGGTGTGCGCACTCAACGAGACGAGATGGCTGCCGACTGGCTATGCTGTTCACTACAGTTTTTTAGCTCATATACCTGCTTGGATTTTTAAATGGAATTTGAATAGGTACTAAACCGTAAAACTGGGCCCAGAGACGATTTAAAAAGTTAAACATTTGACAATCAGTCGGAACATATATTTCGTACCAGTTTCTTAGACCCTAAATAGGTTTATAGGTATTATAAGAGTATATAGACATTTCATTAAATTCTACCGAACGATGTCACTAAGGTTGCCAATTTTCATTTAATAACATTGGTATTACTTGCGGCTTCGTCTGCGAATGTAATGTAAATGCCGAAAAATCTACCTGCACATAAAATTTATCCAAATCCGTTTAACTGTTTATTCATTTACTTTAAAAAAACATTTCCGCAAACTTTCCAAAATATATCCTTTGCGGAGGTACCTTACCACCCGGACTGGCTTTCAAGAGACTTACCTCATAGTACTAAATACACAACTCACGCCTCTTATCCCCGAAGGGGTAGGCAGAGGTGCACCCACTTTCCGCCATTTCCATATTGGTCACAAATTGCACACACCGGACGGATACTAAGTAGGAAACCCCATATTACTGCCTGTCCCGGGGATCTAACCTGAGACCTTAGCACTGCAGTCGTACCATAATACAACTACGCCACTGAGGCACCACATAGTATTTTCCTGTAAGAATAAGATATAGTTTTAATTTTTTATATATCCCAAATATTTATGTGTCTACGTAAGAAAGAGTCTGTAACAACACAAAGAAAAAATCTCATTTTCTAAAGACTACGTAGTTTGCAGCTTTAATGGTACTAAATTAAGGTACCTTTATACTTAATCTTCGTACAACAAAACGGCAACCCTAGCAACTTATATGATGTCGCTATGCACTATGCGGATTACAAGGTTGCCGATGATCTAACCGGGAACTAGAAATATTTTCTTAAATAATCTAACAAACATTTGATATAAATATTCTAACGAGCTAAGTCAGCGTCATAAACAAGTACAAAGCTTGTTCTATCTGTGCCAGGTTTCAGATAAATCCATTCATCAGTTTTTGCCTTTAGGTACATATTATCCTGTGTACCAATTTTACTAGTTGGTTTATTCTTTAAATGCATTGAGTAAAAGAAACAAGCTATAAACTAATTATAAATGTCAGCTGCCAGTCTTTAGGAAATGCAGTTTTAAATGCCTTCAAATAGTTTCCAGTTGTTTGTTGTACTATTTACGGAGCACCATGTATAAACTACTTGTACAACTTATTGGAAAGTTTTCTAATGGTTTATACTACACATTCGTCATTACTCGCAATATTTTGCTTTTACTGTAGGCACTATTGGTTCGTGAACTGGGATGTATGTAAGGTCCAAAATAACTAATTTGAAGAGCGTATGTTGATACTTATCACGTAACTAAGAAAAAAATCTATATTATGTATTCCAGAAGGGCAACATTAGTGCCTCTACCTTAAATTCGTCTGTGCAAATTATGTAGAGTATGCAAAAACATAATAGTTTCTTCAATTACATAATATGTAACATTTTAAACAATTTACAAAGAATCAGAGACAAAGTAAATTATTATATTTTGCTTGAGTGTTGAAATAAGATGGACATTTTGACAAAAGGCAATGCATGTAAAATAATTAAACCTGCAATTTTAAATAGCATGAGACGCGTTTCTTGTCATTAAAACTGACACCTGTGAAAACTTATAAGGTCACCTTTCGATCTATATTTACTACCGGAAATTTGCTTAAATGCTTAGTCATCTGCTAAAACTAGAGTACATTATATAGTTTATGGTATAAGTTTTATACTTATATGATTGATGGATCCATAGTAAAGGAATTTATGATGTCCTTTTAATAATTATGAAGAAAATTATTTTAACCGGATTATGGATGTGAAATTACGTAATTTGAAAATTCTATATTTCGTTAGAATTGATAACATTGTGTGTTACAATGAAGGATCTGTTATACCTAAAAGTTAAACACAATACATTATATTTCCTAATATACTCAATACAATATTTCTAGTAGGAAATATAATATATTAAAAAATCATACACATACAGATACATGTAATTTCTCAAAAATAAGTTAAATATCAGGCTTTGAAATTTCGTGAAAGGTGAATGTAAAATACTTATGAAGAAATTACGGAAAAAAGGTGCATCACCTAAGCCGTGACGTCACTAGTATTAGAATACAGACGTTAGAGAAAGACAGCGAGATAACTATGTATTTGAAATACGTAGTCCCTGCATGCTAGTTTTACCAATTTCGAGCCTGTTTTCCTATAATAAGGGTTTTTTCATGTTATATTGTCACAAACCATTACCTAAGTATTTTAAGCAAATTATTTGGTTTTTCTTAAATCCGAATATAAAAAAAAAACAAATTTTAACAAATTGAAAATAATAAAATCCTTTTTATAAGCATTATAATAATATTAATTTTATACTAATATTTTTGATCGAGCCGATTCGGCAAATAATAAATATAGTATAATTTACTTAATTGTAAATAAAGAGTTCATGTTTCTTTGAAAACTTCTAGAACGCAGCAGTTAAAAACAAACTCGTACGAGTTCCACTTTACAACAGAAGCGAATTAATCGATAATAATCGTAGTGCGCCCGCACTGCAGACAGTTGATAACTTTGAATTTGTATACCGCACGTCGCTAATGTAATTTATTTTAAAGTTTAATCTACATGCCTTGTACGTACAGCTTCATTAATTACAAATTAAAAACATAACGATAATATTACTTAGGTGGAGTCTTTCATTTACTTCTACGGCTCAAAGTTTACTAGACTATGTACTACACAATAATAGAAGGGTTTCTATCAGATGCGCTTCACGTATTAAATTTTAATATATTTGATTTTAATATAACGCAATTACCTGGCCGCTAATTAATAACTGAAGTACCTGCGGTCTCACATACATCAACCGTTATCAACAAAGTTTTCACGTACCTACCTATTCTTGCTGGGAAATGTGAAATAAAGTTGGTTTCTATTCATAGATCGTTGAGTCAGTAATTTACAGTGAGGTTGTTGACCTGTGAGCCATCTGTCTGCGGATCTTTAATAATATATTATATTGTTTAGTAATGGAAAGAAAACTAGTTGAGTTAGCAAATGTCACCCCATTTGCTGTATCAAAATCAGTACTTTGGCAATAGTACTTCGTCCTCTTACCTCTATGAGTAGCTAAGTAGACGTTCCTAGCTATAACTATATGAAATATTTCAGTTTCCCTCCCTTTATTCGAAAGTGGGAACTTTGAACTAGGACCACAGCGAGGGGAGCAACTCGCGCATGTAATCAATACGGAACCCCGCCAAGAAGTTGGCTCTGCGCGCGCAGAAATTATGGGAAATTTTCGCGCCAAGGAACTTTATAATTTTGTTAACTTCCAATATTTATTATGTTGAAATTTATTGTGGCTAAATGGCTGCTAAAATAATACACGAATAACTTTTTTTGACTAAGTAAATCAAAGCATTTCTAAGTCACGCGTTACATTTTTTCCCCAAGACGTCAATTTTTCGCGGTCGTAAGCGAACGTCGACCATAGGCGCGAGAGGCGACCACGGAAAGTTCAAGGCGAGCGCGTGCGGTCAGGTTCGAGGACACGGCGACGGCAGCGCGTACCCCTCGCGGTGCCTCCTCCACAGGCCGCAGCTCGGATACTTTACCCAGCATGCCATCATATCTCATTGCTGCAACGACGTAGGTATAATATAGGCACTTTATGGTATTAATTTTGCTGAGAAAATTGTACCATAGCATTTTAAACTCGTCACTAATACCGGAATTAACAGATCATTGACATGCTTTTTATTTTCGTTACTTACCAATAATATAAGACCAAGTAATAGTCTTTGTATGGTGCCTAAATGGGAAATACTTATTTAAATTTCTTAGAAACAGAACATACGGCTATCATTTTAAAAATATCTACATAAAAACATTCTGGTTCATATCGCACGTAGCAGACGTAACGAAGATGAACTCGAAAAATACTAAAGCCGAGTTCATGGCCTTCTATGACACGACATGTCTGTGACGAGACGGATGGACATGTCGGATCCGGAGATGTACCTATTTTATTACGTATCAAGCACGTGTGTTTACATCTTTATCCGATAAGAAACTAAATTATCTACCGGGGTCATAACCTTATTGGTATAGCGCCACGAATAACGATCCAAAATAGATTTGTACTAATTAGCGGTAGTACATTAAACCTTTTATAACGAACAGAGGTTTCTGTTTTGCCATCAAAAGTAAAAATGTTGAATTTTCGTTCACCCTGAATCGATTTTCTTCGCTTAATAGTAGAAATTAAATCATTGTCCGAAAAATAACGTCATAGGTAATTGATTTTTTTTCAATTATGTATTCATATGTTTATTTTGTAATAACAATTGAAACAATCTTATTATCCTAAAGAATTGATTTCCTGTTTTCTCTGTTTTGTTCCTATTCTACTTCTTATTATTTTTTCATAACGACAGGTGTCGAAGCTACGAAAAAGACAGGTGGAAACTATAAAACAGCATAAACCTTGGTAACATAATATTAATTATCGATATCTACCAGAATAATTAAGACTTATATGGAAGTTTTGATTCCTTATAACTATGCTATATTTTATAACCATTATAGAGTAAAACCGAGTCGGATAGGCCTGCAAAAGCGTAATGTAAACTCAAAAGGGTGCGGCCTGGCGGCTACAATGTCATTAGGGGTTGATTCACCCTCTTTCGATCCTGTGTATCTATCTCTTTCTGGCACCCCATCTATACTTTCTCTTTCACACGTGCACATGGCCTCCGTGTTTTTATTATTCCCATAAAAAAATGGCGGGAAAGAGAATTGTTTTAAAACAGCAATTACTATTAAATGAAACTTGTCAACTGTAGTTCAATACGAACTTGCAATACCTACTTAGTTTGAGTCACGAATTTACTTTTTACATATCAGAATAAGCCCCTTGTGATATATTCTTTTTGTAACACCGAGCCGCCTGCATGGTATTTTAATAAACGTTATCGAAAAGTTCGTTCCAAACTAAGCTTAATTCAGTTAGATGTAAAACACTCACGTGTATCTTATCTGTCAGTGCACTTGTTCGCCATTCCGGCGTGTTTTAAATTGTTTACTTAAGATAAATAACGATTGTAAATAAATGTGATACTGAATATTTATAAAATAAATGTTGCCTCATTAATAAATATTTGTAGATAAACAGATACCTATAGGTATAGGTACTGCTCAGCAAATATATATATATGGCCCACAGAACGGTAAAATATATTTCCAAGTAATAATTCAATAGAAATTCGAAATTTACAATAATTACAAGGCTATCTGTGAAAATAAATACATGCTAATCTATGAATGATAAAACCGATTAGAAATAATATAAGCAACTTCCAGATCATAAACAGGGATGACCTACCAACCTATACTAGATAGAACAAATTGTAAACAATAAGTACACATCCAAGCTTTTTTAAGCATAAATATAGGTAGGTACGTACCCAGTGGTTACATAAAATTTTATTTAATAATATTAATAACGAAACTTAATAGAGAAATAATAATAGATTAGCAGAGCAAGAATAGAAATGATGACAATAACCGTGGGAACAGGATAAAAATAAGCTAGCTTACTAAAGGAATACATTATTTAATGGGTCATGGCATTCCGGTACGTGTTTATTTATAGCCACGAGTAAAAGCACCGACAAAAAATGGTCCCGAATGTTGGAAGCCTTCATCGACACCGTTCGTTAGCGTTTTTTGTGCACTTCGCTTGGAACACTGTCTGATCCCTCGTTTCACACAACAAATTGTCAGTTGCCTTAGGCGTTCCTTTAAAAAAAATGGTAACGTTGCGTAGGCATGGCTTACTATGTAATATTGAATATGGCGAAGAGGTAATATTCAAGTATGAAACGGACGTGAACACCTCATAAGTAGAGTAATTACTAATTATACATAATTGTATAACTCAACAGAAATTATATCTAGTCATACACTTGAAAAAGCTCGTAACATTTTTTTCTTGTAACAAAAATACCTGTCTATTTGAATGGAAGAAAACAGTTTACAATTGGGCCGTCGCGTCAGGGTGAGCATACCTTATGGCAAAACAGGTTTGTATACTACGTTAGTACGTAGTAGTTTCATTGTACCGCCCCTCCCGTCCAACAGTTTTGCTTCACTGCACTCTACAAAAATGGCGCGAAAAACGAATTATTGTTGCAAGAATAAGTTTGTAGAATTTTGGTATCATTGCTAAAAAAATATGTTCTAGGGCATTTAAATTATAATATGCTCGTTATCTATAATAATTATAAGTTATTTTGTACTTTCATCTTTATAAAAGAATTCGTTATTTTCATATTTGGTCAAGTGGTAGATTACTTGACCTATAATGGTTTATAGGTTCTGAATTAAATACACATTGGCTAAGAAATAATATATGAGTTTTTTGAAACAAAGCACAAACTGGTTGCTTGGAATTAAAGTTTATGCTCAAATAGATTGTGCGAATCTAGCCTACCACATAACGAAGTACCTCATAAACCCGTTGAAATATGGGTGCGCCAGTTGAGCTTCTACCAAACCCATCGAGAAAAAATGTTGAGGCTGCATTCGTAAATACTAAATATATTTAATTGTTTTGTTACAGCGGTGCTCAGACATGGATTTATATATCACCGACTCACTCCAGGACATGCTGGATATTGACATCAAGAATGAGATCGACACAGATCTCAGCAGCATCAATGGTTTTCCGGTGAGTGTAGCTTGGTCTATACTTTTAAATGCAATAACTGCAGCCCTTCATTATCCGACCTTATTGTGCTTGTGCTAAAAAAATGGGCATAAGGTCGCAGGCTCTATAAATTGAGTTCATATGAAACTATTTCTCGAAAGTACCCTGCGCAGAATCCCGATCTGGCACGCATTAAATAGAATACGAATGATGATCAGCATAGCTGTAGTCAATAGTTATATCGGTTCATTAATTTTGATGGTACATACTCTAACCTACATTGCGTTAAGGTTATGTAATTTTTTTCAGGACTCGCTAGGAACAAATTTCTCCGAAATGCCGCCACTTTTAGACATGGATACGGATAACTCCGCGTGGCTTAATAATAGTTCTAGTTTTGTCCACAATTTAGATTTATATGGTTCAGAAGCGAATGCTGTGATGGTAAATCCAAATTCTGTTATGCCTTCCTCATTCGTGGACACCCCTATAAAAAGCATTGTAAAAGAAGAAGCGTCTAATTTACTCCTAACGTCAGCAGCCGCCGTGGAGAATGACTCTAACAGTAGCACGTCATTACCGAGTCCAAAAGGAGAAAAGAGTCATTTAACGTTCTCCCCAAATACGATAAAAGTGTCAAAGGTACAAGAACACGAAGAGCCCGTAGTAAAAAGAGAGTTAGAAGAAGCTAAACAAATGGTCATATTTGTAAGAAAGAACGAGAAAGCCGTTGTAAAAGATTTAATAAAAGACTTAGAAAAGTCAAAAGTGCCGACTCCCACGGCGACAGTTCGAATAAAAGCACAATCAGAGTTATTAAAAGTGAATAATAAAAACTGTTCCATTTTAAACACTAGCCAAAAAATAACTCAACATCAATTAGGAACTAAAACTATTATATCTGGTAACATTCACATATTAGATGCTCAAACAATCAACCAATCTAGGACAATTTTAGCAAATGGCAACAAAAACCAAGCAACAATATTGATCGAGAATTCGTCATTAAATAATAGTAGGCAATTAATTAAAACTTCTCTTAATGGTGCGTTTAGTGTCGACACGAGTCAAACAAAATATGTAAACACGTCTAGCAAAATTAATGTTGGAGAGTTCCCCAAGCCGGCATACTCATATTCGTGTCTAATAGCGATGGCGCTTAAGAATTCACGGACAGGAAGTTTACCAGTATCGGAAATTTATAATTTCATGTGGTAAGTTGATAAACAATTGAGTAAATGCAATGTTTTGTAATAGATTTAAAAGATTATCTAACTAGATTTTTACTTTTCAGCCAACATTTCCCATATTTCAAAACGGCACCAAATGGCTGGAAGAATTCCGTTCGTCATAATCTAAGTCTCAACAAATGCTTTGAAAAAATAGAAAAACCATCAACAAATGGAAGTCAAAGAAAAGGTATTTAAAATGATAAAATAATGATTTCTTATGTTTACGCGAATGTTAGACATTAATGTTAGCCATCATGAAGGCTGCAAAGTCTTCGAAACGTCGGGAGAAAACTAAAATATAAATACCCGCGATAGAATCCGAAAAGTAGTTTAATTTTAATGATAAAATAAGTAAACAGGTGATGGACTATGTTTTATGTCTTCATGCTAAAACTTTTTGTGCTTTTTTACAGGTTGCTTATGGGCTATGAATCCTTCTAAAGTAGGGAAAATGGACGAAGAGGTTCAAAAATGGTCACGAAAAGACCCCCAAGCTATAAAAAAAGCTATGGTGTATCCAGGTAAATTAATAGTTTAAAAATATTTTAATATGATTCCTATTTATGTGGAATAAAATTTTCTATGACATTAAAATCCAATGTATTCACATATTTTTTTTTTCTTTCTTTTCAGAAAGTCTTGAAGCTCTTGAAAGAGGTGAAATGAAGTACAGCAGTGCGGGAGGCGACACGGATGCGGACGACGATGCTGACGTCGACGCCGACGTGGAACTAGACGCTGACGTAGAAATAGATCCAGAAGTCAAAGAGGAAGTAGAGGAAGAAGAGGCTATCATAGAACAGGTAATATAGATAATATAGATAATTAAAATAAAACTATTTATCGGCTTTTATCGCGGTTTTCTATGTTATCTTTGTTTCTCGACACGAAGTTTCGAAAACTTTGCAGTTTTCATGGTCCCGAAAGGGGACTCCATCAATTCCACAAATAGACTTGCAGCGTCTTTAACGCATAAAACATTTTGGGCGAGTTTTTCGAGCGTCGCGTTGCTGCGTATTTCAATTACAGACAATAGACAGTAGAATGGAATTTGGCCACCTTTATAATTTCAAGGTCCAATGCCTTAACAATCGGTCGCTTTACCTGCATTTGAACATAGATACATTTTAATGTTATTATCGTACTGATTTATAGGAAGTTTCGGATCAAGAGTTGGAAGTGGAACAGGTGGTGGAAGGCACGGGCATGGTGGGCGGTACGTACCGTCTACTAGCAACAGGGCCATCTTCGCTCACGTCATACATTACAGACGTCGAGTCTAGCGAGGAAGTGAGCGATATTGAGGTTAGTATTAAGAAATACTGCAAGAAAAACATTTGGTATACAAAATTCGTTGATATTGTTGGGTATTAATGATGTTCATTTCTTTTTAGATCCTAGACCATTCATATGAAGAAATTGATATAGATGTAACGAAACCAGTTAAATTAGATTTATCGATGACGGAAAACTACACATGTAAGTAGCCTTGTTGATTCTTTTATATTTGTCTTATAATAATTATTATTGATAGACATAGCATAAGCATTTGCCTATACTTCCAAAAGAGCAAACAGAAGTATTACGAGTTTGTTATACTTTTTTCGATTCTATATTACGATAGCGCCTGATTCTTCAGCAATAAATTTACGATTTTTGAGTTGAAGTCTTCAATTTTACTGGTGGTAGGTCTCTCATATGTAATAGTCCGTCTGGGTTGGTACCACCGCAATGTCTATTTCTGCCGTCAGGAAGCAGTGTTTAGTCACTTTTATGTTCCAGTTTAAAGGACACTGTAACCAGTGTAACTACTGGACATAATGAGAGTTAACATCTCGTGTCTCAGGGTGGCGAGCGCAGTGGAATACCAAACAATACATTGTAATTTAAGGTGTTGGATGGTGTTTCTACTGTCTATGGGCGGTCATATTGCTTACCATCAAGCGAACGGCAAGCTCGTCTCGTCATTCAAAGCAATAAAAAAAATTTATACTTTGCTTCTATTGTACTAAATAATATTTTATTTTTTGTTCATAGATTCAGCGAAACGACCAAAAACAAGCTTCGTGTACCAGCCGGTAACTACCCAGACCCACACAAGCAGGCGGAAAACACCACTCGTGAACCGAGTTGCACTAATGTAAAATGTAATTCCTAAACAATTAGGCTTAGTAAATTAATGTGATCTAATATTATGTGGTGAAACGTAACACATAAAATCTCCAGTGATTGCTCCTTTATAATACAATTGCAATGAATCGAATTCTAATTATTTTATTGTGAATGTAAGTGGTAATTTTTTGTTGTATTAGAATCGCAAACGTGATAGTCTGTACCGGATAAGTGTATTTACTTTTAGTTTTTTTGGTTTAAGATTATGGGACACTTGTTACATATCTTACACTGTAGATTTTAATTTTTAAGTCTTTAATGCCTAGAATGTCTATATTGTCTTCTGTACAATTCAAATTAGATTTTGTATAATGCTGTGTTTAATGTCTTGGTATTTAATGTTTCCTTGTGTAGTCCTTAAATGGTTGATTAACAGCCATGTATCAGTACAAAGACATAACGCCGCTGAATTGACAACTTTTGCACCTAACACTCTAAGTAGCTTGAAATTTTTATTTTCATCGCATTTTTTTACTGTGTAACATATCCGAAAAGTAACACTAAATGATAGCAATAAATATCAAAAGGTCTCAATCCAGCAGCAACAATCGCGGGTATGATATATAAATTTCCCACCGCTGCTATGTAAATATATATAATATTGATTACTTAAGTTTGTTGGCACTGGCAGCTTTCTCATTCACTGTGGGGAGTATCTGGATTCTTCCATTGAGATTGTAGCTCATTTTGACATTATATGAGTTTAAAAAGGGTATTTAATACTTCATGGATAATGCTGTTAAAAAGACATTCAGGTTCTGAATTGAGGTGTTAAATATTTCTTTTTGAACTCTAATGTATTTGATCATTTAGACACCAAGTAATTATAGATAGGTTATTGTGTTCATTAAATACAATAATATTCGTTTTTGAATAACCATTTAGTATACGGCAATATTTTACAACTTCACCAATGTTGCAATTGGTAACAGCATATTAAAGGCAATAAGATTCAATGATTTTTTACATGAATTAGGAAATATATTTTACATGTTGGTGAGAATAGGAACGTAGCGTCGCCTCATGGGTTAGATTAAAATGATTAGCTATCATAAATAGAAAATAGATCTGCCTTTAGTAATAAATCGATGGTGAAATGTGAAGAATTAACTTTCATATTCCAAAAAAATAGTCTTAAGTTTTATACGTGTTTTGCAATTATAAATATATTTGGGACATGATCGTAATCTGATACATAAAAACGTGACATTTGTAATATTGTTCAACTACAAAATTGATACTGTGATATGAAACTCGTTAATTATCATGAGTATGTAAATTTTTAGTTTGTGCAACAATTTAGCACTATTGTGACTGTTGTTTATTGTAAGTGCACTGTACTTGTTTTATTGTTTGAGTTATTTTCGAAATTAAAATGAAAGAAAATACAATTTTCAGTTTATGCAAACGCAAGTACACAAAATGGTTTGTGTTACATTTTACATTATTGTTTATTCATATAGTGCACTTACAACAGAGAGGCATAAGCTTGTATTTGTTTTTTTAAGTGTATCTTTCCTGTCAGTGTTATAATTGTATAATATTTTATCAATGGGGCCAATCCGAGGAACTAATTTAACACTGGTATTATCGTAGCTAGTCTGATTTGTTTTAAAGGCAATTCTGCTTATACTTCACCAAATATTGTGGATTTGAAAGCATAAATTTTTTGTATCGGTGTTTTATAGAAAAGAGAAGTTATATATAATAAAACTGCCTCATGAATTCGGACTTTCAAAGACTAGTCAAAAGGAATCCACGATATTTATGTGTAATGCACAATTCCTAAGCTATGATTATACTACTGTTAAATTGTAACTAATATGTCGTCACTCAAGCCATGTACAACTGAAAAAACCAATTAAATGCATTAATAAAACTAAGGCACTTGTCTCACCGCCAACGAGCAGATCTAGTAGAGTTAGAAGCGAGGGTATAGTTCAAATAGTTTTGTTTCTGGGCTATAGCGGGTCCACGAGTGCGACGAGCGATTTCTCGCCCTATAGTAGATAATAGTCGTTAGAAGTCTGCGAGTATTATCTTTTATAGTTCTTATCGCTGCGACAAACTAGTGAAGAGTTTTCGCCGGCAGTGTGAACAGCCAGCGATCAACTATTTATATATATATGTCTAATACAAACAATACTTACACTACTTTACGTTTGTTGAGCTAAAAAATAGTTAATAGTACGTCGCTTCATCGTCGGCGGTGAGAAATGGTCTAAGGAAACGTCTAACTTAGGTGCTCTTTGGATACATATAAACATATGTGCAATTTATATAAATAATTATATTTATTATATTTTGCGTTGGTATATCATATGCATGTATTACATAGGAAACTAGATCGTGATTATGATATACATTTGTTTGTAGAAATCATTGGGAAAATAATATGGTAAAATATTTGTAATGATGTATTAAAAAACTGTAATTGTATTAAAGTTTGCAATGATCAGATATATCCAATAAGAGGTTGTACCGCTATTTAGATGTTGTTACTAGCCTGCCCGCGTGATAGTTCTAATTTTGTACTAAAATATAGTTCATATAATATTTTTCCACTGCCAGTATTGCAACATCCAATTAAGTAAGCATTTAGAATGTTAGTTTAGTAATTTAATTTAGAGTACCTACCTACATGTTAAGAACACTGAGTTGAATGATTTTTAATAACATTTTGTAATAAAATTAAGTGAGTACCTAATACACCTGTGTGTTTAATTTTCATAATGTCCACAAAATATTATCTAATGTCCTAAAATTTAAATGCATCGATGCAGGTAGATTTATTTGGATACTACAAGGAAGAAATAATTTAAAGACACTTAAATTATAATGATAACATGGGTAGATATTTGTATACATTATTGGATCGAATGGAATACACAGTAAAAAGTTGTGATTTATTCCTTCCTAACCGAATTTCGGCCACGGCGGCCGATCTCAACCGAAAACGCCCAAGTACGCAGGAGATTCATAGTGAACAAGGATGTGCGCAATACACAGATGTACTCTGTTCTTTCACTTTCATAGTCCGATGAGACGGCAAGCCGATATGACCGGAGAAAAAACATGCGCAGGACCAACGGCTTTGCGAGCTTTCCGAAGCACGGGGTTTCACACCGTCAACTTCCTAATTCCGAGCTGCGACCGAACAATTTTTAAGATGGAGAAATCCAGTTATAATTATTTTGGTCCGACCCGGGATTCGGACCCAGGACCTCAACGCGGTGGTCGTACTCATACCGTCTACAATTACAACGACGCCACCGAGGCGTTATAAACTTATAAAAGTTATATAATTATACTAAACATAATTATTTCTTATGTTTACCAATGTTAGAAATTGAAATTAAACTACTTTCGGATTCTATCGCGGTTTTTATATTTTAGTTTTCTCCCGATGTTTCGAAGACTGCAGCCTTCATGGTCACTACTTACTTATACTACACATCCAACTCATAACACCACAATCCAAGTACTAATTGTTACTAATATTATAAATGCGAAATAACGGTTACGATGAACATCACCTTATACCTAAAGGCAGTGGCGTAGCGTGCGTTCTTGTCACCCGGAGCAGATCGTCCCAACCACGTTGCACCATATCCTAAAGGCAGATAATTTGCTGACAAAAGACGCCGCTACCAGCCGATAGCTGCCAAGTGCCAACCGGCGCATTTTGTAACCATCTCTGAAATGTGAATGTAGTCTCTTGACTGGCTACGTGTATTGCGTGCTACTGACGTACTACCAACTTTACTAATTGCATTTTTGGCATCAGTATCGATCCCTAATCACCCCCTGATAGTTATTTTGGAAATATATTTCATGTACAGAATTGACCTCTCTACAGATTTATTATAAGTATAGATAAATATAGATAATACTTATCAGCCCTGTATTATATTATACTGTCCCACTGTTGGGCACGGGCCAACACTACTATTAAGATGGATTAGGCCTTAGTCCACCACGCTGGCCTAGTGCAGATTGGTAGACTTCACGCACCTTCGAAATTTCTAATGAGAACTTCTCAGGTGTGCAGGTTTCCTTCACCGTTAAAGCAAGCGATAATTCACAAAGAATACACACATCATTTTAGAAAAGTCAGGGGTGTGTGTGCTCTTGGCTTTTGAACCTGCGGATATTCTTAAAACGTAGTGATTATATTCTCTTTGATATTCTTCTCGGCAGTCCGTTCTACAACCATCTAGGCTATCGCCGTTTTTTTATATGTGTAGTTATTTTTTAAATAGTGTTTTCTTTTTGAGTTTTTAATCATTTGAAGACAAAGCAGACAACACTGAGATTCTCAGTGTTTCCACTTTGAAGACAAAAAGAATCTTTGGGGTATAATATACCAAAAATTATAAGAATTTTTGTTATGAGGCGAAATGGCAAAATTTTGTGCAGGACACAGGCTTATTTTTATTAGGATTTAGAATTAGGGGTAAAATCTACCAAAAATGTTAGATTTGTTTTAATAGTCGTTACCCAATTAAGTACTCACTAAATGTTTTACAGCTCCATTGTATTGATTTAAATTCAATCAATTTGTAGTAAATGTTATCTATTTAAATATAATTTACCATATATAATACAGTCGAATCCGTTTATAATGACATCGAAGGGAATTGACAAACACGTCATAATAAGCGGACGTCATACAAAGCGTTTTGTGAAAAAAAAAATATGTAAATAGTATGCATGTATTTAAGTACTTTAATAGAGAAATATAGTAACTTATAAAATAAAAAATGCACGTAATAAGTACATACCTATGTATGTACATAAAAGTTGTATTTTTTAATGTAAGTAATCTGTAATTTTTGTCTGCTTTTGTTTTTTTATTTTATTGTAAAAACAGTCTCTAATACTATTGTGTATAGAAGACATCGCTATGTCAATTACTCACTGAGATTCAAAACAAAAACGAGCCACGTGCCGAACGTCGTCGGGAATCAAGGAACATTACCGAGGGCGTAAAGAATCATGTCGGTCATTATAACCGGACATAATTTATTAAAAGGGGTCACAATAAGCGACATGTCACTGTAAGGGAAGTCATTATATTCGACTTTTTTATAAAGAATCTTATATGAAAACCAAACTTCGTAGTGTAATTACGTCATAATAAGAGGTTGGTCAATATAGGCAGAGTCATAATAAACGGATTATACTGTATTGTTCTATAGCCGATTACAATGATCGTTTTTAGGCGAAATGTCCTAGGTTATTAGAATTAGACTCTATAAGAAAAGGTTTAGTTGTATTAAGATACATATTTTATTTCAATAAAATATATAAAACACTATGACTTTAATAATATTCATCCAAAAAGGGATTCTAAAATC
Organism: Manduca sexta; assembly: GCF_014839805.1. NCBI lineage: Eukaryota > Metazoa > Arthropoda > Insecta > Lepidoptera > Sphingidae > Manduca > Manduca sexta. The sequence goes on from NC_051140.1 coordinate 15,360,985, forward strand.
TTTGAGAGAATTCAAAGGATTTTTCTGATGATTTTGATCTTGGGTATAATCAAAATCATAAGTGGACATACTAATGATTGAACTAGAAATATGACTTTGACATTGCATTGCGGCGCGGTGGTGTGTTTTTGAAACTCTTTGTTTTATATGTAAACCAACGTGAACTTGAGATACATAATAAACCCGTGTGGAATATAATTTGTATTTAATTATACATGTGCCGTATTAATTATGGATACACGCGAAATATTGACTCTACAATTTGGCCACTACTCTAATTTTATTGGAGCACATTTCTGGAATTTACAAGAACTCAGTTTTGACTACACTGGGACGGTAAAAACTGAAGTTAATCATGATATTTTATATCGAGAGGGGCAGACTTCCAACAGAGAAGTAACTTATACTCCTAGATTATTGCTTGCTGATTTGAAGGGATCGTTAAAAACTTTACCTGAAACTGGTGGTTTGAGCAATGATTTGGAAGACTGTGAGGTGCCTTGGGATACTGTTGAAAAAATTGAACAGCCTGCTGCAGACAAGAATGAGTACCTTAAACACATAGACTCTGATGAGGTGCCGTCGACAGCCATTGAACAAAACAATTACAACTTTGACCAGAATGTAAAAACTTGGACTGACTATTTATATCCTAGATTCCATTCCAGAACTGTAAACATTGTCAAGGAGTATCAATATGGTAATGAAACTGTAAGTAATGTAGCACTTTCCTTATTTCTTGTTTAATAGAATAAAATGATTCATTCAAAGTTTGTTCATAACACTGAAACACTACAATGTAGTAAGTATTGCCCTGCCATTACTAATTCATATTTTTTTTGCTTTCAGGAATGTTTTGACATATACAACAAAGGTACAAATGTATGGAAATCAGACTTTGGTGATACATTCAGTGATTCCATTAGGAAATATGTTGAAGAGTGTGATAGCATACAAGGATTTCAAGTCAACTTTGATTGCACAGATGGTTTTTCAGGACTAGCACTCGCTTGTATTGAACATCTTTCTGATGAATACACAAAATCAATTTTGGCTTATCCAATAATAGCATCACATTACCCAGATAATGATCCTAAAACTCAAGAAGAAAGAGATGAATCTAACCTTAAAGACTCCTTAAGACTGGTCAATCTAGCATTATCAGTGCAAGAACTATCAGAACATGTTTCATTTTTTGTACCTTTGTGTACTGGAGAAACTGGATGGAGAAAACCAGGCCGTCCTAGGGTTTTTGAACATGTCAACTACAACCCTGAATTATACTATCACTCATCAGCTTTGTTGGCATCAGCAATTGACACACTGAGCCAAAAATATAGGCATAAAAGTAACTTCTACACATTATCAGACATCTGTGGTGATATGACTGGCTATGGCAGAAAGATGGCTGCAGCATCTATGCAAATTCCACTTACATTTAAGGATACACAATATTTGATAGAGTATTTAAATGAAACTACAAAACCACTATACTCGTCTATTACACCTAGTTGTAAGATAGCTCCAGACAAAATATTCCAGTTGATTACCATTCGAGGTATTCCAGAAAGTTATTTAAAAGCTCCTCCTAAACAAGCCAAGGAGCAAATGAATTTGCCTGCATACAGATGCAATTCTGTTAAAGAAATGTTTGAACTGTATTTCCAAGCTAATAATTTCCTTTCTGCAACAAATGTTACAGTCTGTGACAAACCATTGGAGTTGAAGACACCATTCCCAAAAATATTTTCAGAAAATCTTAATGAATATGGCTTTGTATCAAGTGATGCCACTCAAGAGAAAATTAAATCATGTCCTATCATAGCTGGATACCATAATGGCAACTTCCTTACAAACATGCTCGAAAAGTTACACAGAGAAGTGAGTAGAATACAGTTTACAAAATTACATAAATTTAGAGAGGAGGGTTTGGAAGCAGAAGACTATAAAGAAAAATTAAACAAATTGGCAGAGTTCAAAGATAATTATGAAGATGATTTTGAATTATAAATATAATATTAAAGTCAAATGTACTAAGACATGGCTGGACAACAGCCTTTCATGATTCTGCTTTAAGCTTTATATTGCATTATAATATGCTATTACATGTAATATGTACAAATAGTTCATTGGATCATAGTGATATTGCAAAAGGTAAACTTTAAAAACAACTAATCCTCACTATAATGATCTGGTAATCAGATATTTTGACCTTTATGGCTGTTAAATCAATGGTTTTGTATAGCATCAAAGATTTATCAACCTGCCTTATCTATTAGTTACTAAAGCAATTACTAAACCAAAAAACATATTTTTGTACAAAATGCTTTAAGATTGTTATGGTAATAAAATAAACACTTGTAATAACTTTATTTTAATTATGATTTAGATAAAATAAATCATGTTTCAACCACTCATTCTCAATTGTACACATTTACATAAGTCTCAAAACTGTAGCGATCATGATGAACGCTCCAGTGCTCTCTCCTTCATCCTCGTAATAAATGCTGCACCTTTGTTCTTTCTGAAATTTTCATATGGGTCGTTGAGGTTCACGCCAACACCTGCAAAGTATTTTAAATGTCAAAGTAAGAACTTTGAGTCCACACACACTATGATGAATAGTGTGGTGGAAAAATGCAACACCATATAAGTAACAGAAAAGTTGTAGGATTATCAATAAAAATTTTAGTATACACATTAATTTTAATTGCAACGTTTTTGTTGGTGATAGACAAGTCATCGGGAGAATGTATTGAATGATAAGAAAAATCCTCTACTTCAATTTCATTGTTTGTGTGTTCCAGTGTACGAGTTTTAAGCTATTAAATATTAGTAGTAGGTGGATAATATAACGGAAATAAAATACATTAAAAAAATTAAATAAATAAGTAACTGCATATGAATATGAGTAAGCATATAGAATCTTTATGTGGTGCGTAGGTATGTATGTGTGTGGCGTCGACTCCAGCCCCAGTGTAAACTTGTAGCCGAATGGTAAATAGGGGACCGGACAGGTATTACCAAAAAATCTGAAATTCAGTTTAAAGTAAAGTTTGTAATATTAAAAATATTATCTCATATTTGTTTTTGTAAAAGAGTTGTGATTTGTATTTTTAAATCAATAAATAAAATACAATAATTATAATATTTTTAGTCTATTCTTTACGGCAAATGAAACACCAATCACGGCGCATGACGTCACACGTGGGTAAAATGTAAACAAACAGACGTCATCTGGATGTCATACCGCGTTGTGTTATTTTAATGTTTTAAAGGTGTTTTTTGACACAGAACTGCTCTAATAATTAATATTAATTTATACGGGACGTTGTTACTATCTTCCAGCTTAAGGTTTACATATTGTTTAATCGTTAATCATAATGGACCGCAAAAAATATCGGTGGTGCGTCGTACCTGAATGTAATAATACTTCTATATCTTTACCAAACAAATTATTTATTGATGTACCACGAAAAGCAGATATACGAATAAAGTGGTTGCAGTTAGCAAGACGAACCTACGACGGAATGTCTGCAGACTCACCGATTTAGTTCTGTGAGGATCACTTTGATGTAAGTAAATAAAAAATAGTATTTCGGTTTAAAATAAACCGATGAATATTTCAATTAATTAAATCATTTGTACACCCAGGGAGGTTATGGTTATGAGATGTATTTATTTATGTTTTAGCTGCCACATGATATGGAATAGAATATTTATTTATATAGAATTCTGGTTGTTACACAGTAACCTGAGATTGCCTGAGAGTCTATGCAGTGTTGCCAGATCATAATTTCTCTTTACCCCAGGATTATTTGGAATTAAAAATTTTACCCTTAAACCAATCATAAATAATTCGGTACTTTTTTTTCTATATCCTTATCTATGCAGACGCCACTTCTTTCTTCACTTCCACTTCAATAATTATTAATTTAATTATCTCATTTTATTAGGAACAACTAGTTGTACACGAAAATTGTATTGAATAAAAATTATAATTGTTTCATGGCCTACAATTTTTGTAGGAAACATCTTTCTCTAAGCTCAATATTTATTACAATACCGTGAAACAATAGCTTTAATACCTTAACTCGTAGAATTACCCCAAAAATTACCATAAAAAATACCCTGCTGATTCAGTTTTACCCTAAATCTAGGGTAAATAACCCTAATCTGGCATTATTGAATCACTGTTCAAATGACAAGACTTGTCAAGTTGCTTTATCCACGTATGACGTCACACGAGACGAAATGACATAATGTAGCGTTTGCGCGGGAATTATAGCTATTTAACATTTAGGCCTGGTTTTATGTACTTTTTAAGCTTTATTTGTGCAAAATACTATTTTTCTTGGCTATTTATATCCACAATGATCAATTTAAAACACCTTCTGAAAATTTGTCCGGTCCCCTATTACAACATAAAAGCTGCAAATATGTTTTGATATGATTTTGTTACTACCTATTCTAAACAATGTTAATAACATATAACATACCTGAATCTGAAGTATACTATGTTGAGATATTTAAAAAATACCAAAAACTAGATACCAAAAAATGGTCGGGGCGCGTCTTTGTGGATGAAATAATCTATAACATGATACAATTTTGCAAATTGCTAGAATCGTAAGAAATGTAGATGTACCTTTATACTGATCTTGTTTATCGCGAACAATGCCGCCGCTGATTGGCTCCGCAATGCCTTGCCCCGAAGCTCCCAGTCCTCCCGCACTCCACCCCATCTTCTGTAGCAGCTGGTGGCCCTTATTGGTAGCGTCCAGACCGCTTGATGTGCTGGGATACGACGAACCTCTGATAATTTGACAAATTATATAAACATCTCACGCATAATAATTTATTTGACTCAAATATTACACATTTAGATTTATTAGCCCAATTGTAATATTGCAGTGCGCAGGTAGTTGCATAACATGACCTATTTTTAATATTGTCGTAAAATATTTAACCATAATACAGAGAATTCCCAAATTCTAAAGAGTGCGACACAGTACCTTAGGACGCCGACAACTAGTTGTGTGTTTATGATGTGATGGCAATCTGCATGCTTGATGGTAAACACCACAACATAATAGAAACAACATCAAACAAACCAAAGAGCAACAGACATATCAAGTAAAATTAAGAGTCCAATTTCACAGCCGGCGAAGGTCCTTTACACTATACCTCATTACTGTTGAAACCACGGCCCTTAAGTCATACAATGACCAGTAACATTAGGTACAATAATCTTTAATCCAGAAGACCACAGCGATGACTGATAATTGATATGTAATTATTTTAGGAAATAAAATTATTTATTGCCCAAAATAATTACATAAAACAATAAAATTGGTACCCTGGCGCCCGAACTAGCAACTCCACTGTAATTCACATGATGCAGCTTGGCTGTAGTAATATATATTGCGGTGGTACCTACACTAGTAGTCTCAAAATTTACTAACACATGAAATAAAACTACTGGCCGATGCCGTAACAGGCGATTTGTTATGTATTTAGCACTCACAAAAAGCTCGGCGGTGTGGGTGATCTTGAACGTTCAACACGCCGGGACTTCGGAGAGTCCCTGTGCCTTTCTCGTTCCCTGGATTTGCTGCGTGATCTTGACTTTGACCTGGATCGAGATCGTCGACGACCTATCATGAAATGTATTGGTTACTACAAATTCAATTTATTTGACGACCCATCTAAACACAAAATTATTGCAAAATAAAAAAATCGTCTGTGTATAAAAAATATTCTATTTAAAAAAATTAAAACAATTCATTACTCTCTCGTTCTCTTCTCCAGGAATTGTTGGATTTTCTTTTTGGTGATGGCGACCGTGATCGCGATCGGGCTGGGGAAGGCTTCTCTGGTGTCTTACTTCTAGATCTGCAATACGTATTGATCAATAAAACCTCAGAAGTAATGTTTTTAACAAGTTTTATTGTTCAAAAGAAATCGTTAAAAGTGCAGAAAAAAAAGACATTCACATTTTCGCAAATGATAGTTTTAAAGATACTTCATGCATAGTCACTATTTATGGTGTGGGAAATATTGTGAGGATATTTTTCAATGTCTATGGTAATAGCGAATGATATGAAAACAAATATTCCTGTGAAAATAGAATCCATATTAATTTGAAAATAAGGTAACAATTCATAATCCAAAATTTTTATGAGCAAGGATACAATAGTGGAGTTATCTCCATCTCTCTCGTACTCCCGCACCGCAATACTAGTTACGTCACTGATTACTTAATATAGATTTCAAGTTATAATCGTAACTGTTTTTTTAAGTTACTTTTGATAGATTCTTGACGCTGTATTTAAACAAATGTACAATCTATACTATTTTAACATTCAGATGGTCTTTTATCATAGACTTCTAATTCACAGCCAACACAATATGGTGCTATATAACTTACCTATATCTTCTACCTGGAGGGGTGGGTTGCTTCTGTAAATCTTTAGGGATAGGGCTTGGAGATTTAGACTTCTGTCTGAAACCCTGCGCTATAGCTTCTTCTTTCCTTTTTCGAGCCGCATTTTTAGCCTTATAGTATTCATAGAGACCCAACTTCTCCCAACCCTCACTGGAATGAAAAATACAAAATTGTTTACCATACAAATTGAATATGGAGTGAGATATTTTACAAGTAAATCAAGGTGTGTTTTGTTCATGTGTATTACAGTAGGGGAATAAAACACGTACTTATCTCTTGGTCGCTCATGGTTAGGAGACGCATAAAAAGCATCGACAGCTGCCAGTAGCCGATCGTTGGGGGGCGCTGGCGGCGGTAGTCGCACTCTCGCCGGATCCAGGGGTTTGTATCTGTCGTCTTCTAACTGTAACAAAAATATATATTATTATGTTTAGCTTGTTCTTGATTCAAAAATCTTGGATAATTTAGTTTTGGTTTTATGATAGTTCTAAGTAAGACCTTGTAGAAGATGTTCAAATTGCTCATTTTTAATTGTAATTGATTTAACAGAAAATAATTTATGAAAATGTTATCATTACCATAATAAGTGGCACCATTAAACCAGCGGGTAATTCAAAATATGGTACAGAAGGCATTAATTCGTCATTATTAATGTCTGGAAATGGCAGGAATCCAGGTGGTGGTTTACTTAAATCTGGAAGACCATTCTGGAATGCTAGTAACGCTGGGTTCTCTTTAGGCGCGAATCCGGGTGGTGGTTGTGAGAAGTTAACATTTGGTAGGTTTGATAAATCTGGTTCTTCAACCACATCCTTCTTGGACTTTGTGATTTGATCAAATGTTTGACTGTCAAAGCTGTTTTCATTCCCACTCATGCTGTTGTTCGACGCGTAATTATCTCCGCTTTCACTGCCGTACTGCTGACTGTTTGAATTAAAATTTTGATCATATCCACTTATTTGTGAGAATCCTTGATCATTAAAGTTGTTGTTTTGGAAATTGGGAATATTGTTGTGGGGCATATTATCTTTGTCGTCGTGATTATTCTGCATTTCCAGTGCGTGTTTTTGCATTTCTAATTGTTGTATTTGCTGCATTGTATGAGCAACAAATGCTTGATGTTGTGTTTGGTAGCTGAAAGTTAAATGAGATGATAAATGATTATTGTCATAATTTAAAAGTCAATATAAATGTTGCAATACATACTTTTCAACTGTGGATTTGGTTTGTTGTGTTAAATGAGCGATTGCGTTTGAGTGTTGAGCGATCAAATTGTTCTGGTACTCTTGGTAGGAGCTGGTGGGACTCTTCATTTTGTCAATGACGGATGGCTCGAAGTAGTTGGACTTGGACTCCCAGAGCCGGAGCAGCTTGTTTAACTTAGCCTCCTGCTCTTCAGTCACAGCTGAAACAGCCAAACGATTAAAGAGATGTCGTATGAGCCAGGCGACACTAAGCAAGTTACCTGACTGGTGCACACCACAGTGATGATGTTCTAAAGATGCTTTAAATTATAAAATGAGAATGCGCAATCGACAAACAAGAGAGACCTACATCTCGAGGGCATTATTATAAATATGTTACCTATACTGGCATTGCAAAACATTGGAACCACCACATTTTCCAAATTTTTCTTGAGATCTTCAGCGTTTTTGCGTGCACTGTAATTAGGAATAATAGTATCATAGACACCGAATCGACATGACAGGATACATTAGAAATTGTGTTGGGATAATATTTTTATTTAGAAAACAATATCAAAGTTCTAAAGTGTTTTAGAGAATTTAATTTATTTACAAGTTAGTCAGAAAAGAATTCAACAAGAAAAGCTTTTCAAATCTCTTTGATTAATTAATTTCATTTACAGTTTATAAAGTTTAATTATAATTGTAAAACATTCTTACCAAGGCGAAATGCCGTACGTTTTTTACTGAGAATTTGACCACATTTAAAAGCATAGAAATACCTACATTTTTGTTACAGTTTTAACGACCCACTACTAATGATGAAATATAATTGGTGATTAACGCTGTATTATGACACAAACTAAACATAATTTAGAAAAATAATAAGTAAACATAAAAATAGAAATAAATACGAAAACGTTAATTTCGATTAACCCACCATTGTTTTAAAAACTTAAGCAAACATGGGTACTAACCAATGGTGTAAGACGTCGTTGACAAGGTATATGATGTGCAGTTTTTGTGTGAAAGGCGCGCCCGACTGAGTGACTTTTCTCAGGAGGTGCTGCGATATTACTTTGCCGGCGTCATTTGATGTCGCATGTTGTAAAATCCAACCTTTTCCTATAACAAAATTAAAAATATTTTAGTTGCAGTATAATACAAAGATTTGTTTCAATGGTGTTAAAATCACATGAATCCTATACATATTTTTATGATTGGCCTGCTTGCTTTAACAGTATAACCCAGTGGCCGTCCTGGACCGAAATTCGTAACCCGTTATTTGGTTGCCTTCAACATGGCTGCTTAATTTCCAACGGTTGCAAGCAACTAAACCGCTCACTCTATAGTTTGGCGTGTTTGTATAAGCCAGGCCTTATCAGGCCAACAAACATAAGTCACATAAAAAAAAAATCATAGAATTATTATACCAAAAAACATTTGCATAATATAGTCAATTGTCAGGGAATGAACTAGATTATTGTTATCAGCTAATACAGGTTATATTGACCAGATAAAAAAAACAAATGAAGACAAAACACACTATTAGAATATTTAGATTAATAATTCACTACTTAAATATTCCACAGTTCTGTCTAGACAATTTAAGCAATTCTCAAGGCTTGTTTACATGTACTAATTAGTTAATTGTTTAACAACAAGTTTTGTTTACTTGAGTAAATAATTTGCTATTATTGTCAAATCAAAAGTAAGATTGTAAAACTGAATAATTTGTCCACAGGTAATAATTTTGGTGGATCTCTTTGTATACTATTAGCCCAATGCTCATACAAAATATACATTGGTAACAGACAATTTGGATGCAATTCCAAAGTTATGATAACAATTTTGTGTAACAGACAGACTAATTCAATATAGTGTACCTGAGGAGATGCTGTCTTTAGTGCATGTGTCAATTATAGGTTGCAAAATGGTATCTAATTCTGCGAGGCTGATATTATTCTCCTCTGCCATCAACTGTATGGTCTCCACTTGAGCCTTGCTCACCAGCTCGTTGATCTTGGCTTGTTGTTGTTGGATCAACACCTAGAACAATGTTCTACTCAATACCATCACTTTATGACATAAGTGTATTTATCTACACTTAATGCCATTGATATACAAGATCAAAATCTGATTTTATCAACATGATTTACATATAAATGATATAAATGAAAATTACATTTAATATTATCAAAAATTATGTATTGAATATTGCATGAAACTACAACTCATTAAGCTCCAGTTTAGAATATTTTTAATATGAATGGTAATGAAACCAGTACCAAAGATTTAGACTTAAATAGAAAAAATTATGAACAGTATTATTTTTTTTTCTTTAAATAAAGGATGTAATAAATTGTTTACAATAGTCACAAAACAATGTTGTCACTCTATTATATGAAGCAAAATGCCTGAAAACAAACATTTCTTTTAGAAAATCATTAAGGCCATACTAAGATAATAATACAAAATTTGCTATAACACATGCACCATGCTCCAATATGAATGTGATTATTTATATTTATTTATCTATTATAAATATATTATAAAGCTATATTAATATTTGTTAGTGCATTTGTACATAAACACTTACAGTATGCTGGGCATTGAGGTTATTCTCAGACTGTGTAATTTGCTCTTTAAGCATGTTGATTTGTGCGGTGATGTTGTCCGTATCATGGGAGTGGAGAGCGGCGGTCGGAGGCGCGGAGTTGGCCGCGAGCCATTGCTGCAGCGCCGGCGCCGCCGCCATCGACGCCGCCAGGCCGAGCTGAGCGGCCGAAGCGCCGGCCTGTTGGGGCATTACATATTGCCTGTTCTGTGCCATATAAGCCCCGGCGGGAGCGGATGCCGGCTGGCCACCGGTCGATTGCTTTAGAACTATAAACAGCGGAGGTTCACTTAATTCGGTTATAATAACGTGCCAATCAGCGATCATCGAAAAGGTCAATGGCTTCCATCATCATTTTACAATGCTTACTTGCTTGTTCTGTCGTCACTTTATATTGATAATAGTTGAAGAATTCGCCGCCGTAGAGAAAGCTGAATTTCGGGTTGTTCTTTTGTTTATTCTTGGTCATCTTCTCGAACTCCGGACCATTTCTGGCGACAAACTGAGCGAGTTTGTCAATTATGTTGCGAAGATCTTGATCTAAAAATTTCAATTGTTAAAATCATTGCATTTACGTATGGGCAATTCAGTTTCACTAGATATAGGGACTTTATACACTACGGCGTACCTTGTGGAGGTTGTGGAAGCTCCATTTTTTCTCTGGTTGAATGAGGTTAACCAACAGCTATTTCTTCTTCAGAGACAATGTTTTATCGCCCGCACTTTCTTCATTTTAAGCACTTCAACTAATATGAGTCTATTAGAGGTATGACGATATATACAGTCAGATAAAGTCACTTTTAAACCATGTGAAAACACTTTACAAATAATACGCCAAAGTTAGCTTTTCAGCCATTTGTAATCTAATTTGGGTTGCCACTTGCCAATTTCTACTTTCCAGTACCTAGTGTAGCGGGCACTAGACGACCACAGCTTTGTGCCTTGTTTACTGTTGTAAAGGCCATACACGTTGTAGCGGTCACAAGGTACGTCTCACGAGGTACCTAATGATACGATGTTACGATATAATAACATGTTTATTTTTGCGTTTTTGAAAGCATAGAGGTCGAGCAGAGAAATCAATACACCGCCGAAATCCTCACGGGTTAAATTCGGTAAAACAGTCCGTTCGTTCATCGCATCATTTATGGCCTAACTATTGTTAGTTGCAACTTGCTTGTCAAGTATATCGACAATTATTTTCATTTATTTATACAAACAATATCAGAAAATATTTCATTAATTAAGTTTGGGAGCGCCGTAGCGTTGTAATTTATTTACAGTTATAAAAATTAATGTGGCCACAATTGACCGGCTTGAAAGATTAGTACCCCAAGCGGTTAGAACTGTTTATAAAAAAAATGCCGTCCCGATATTGATCGCCTAGCCAATGATTTTCCAGACAAAATAAATTCATTGCAGTCATTCGCTGTTCAAGTGACGGCTTAGATGTGTGATGTCAAATCAGCCAACGTGAATCATTTGTCAAAATAGTGTATTCAGTGAAAACAATAAATTGAAAAAATGTCTTCTATGGTAAGTTTTAGCCACATAGCTGTTAACTCTTGCCTTTTATTACAATATAGGTCATTTTCATGTTCGATAACGAAACGTAAATTCAGTAGTCTCGTGTAAGATTTTATAATATTTAGTGTAATTAATTTCACCACTTACTTGTATTTACATCATTATGATCTATTCACATTAGAATTTATCAACAAAAAAATTGTTAACAAATGGGTTATGGAATATTCACATCGTTTCACTTCATTTAATCACAGAGTTAAATACATCATATTAATTGCTGATTTAGTACCGCAACATAATGAAATACATTGTGTTAAGTATTTACCTGCATTAAAAATCGGTAACTCATTTATATGTGTATAATCTCACAACGAAATCTCAGAATAATTATATTTTAATGCCAATTCTGTTTTATGTTCAAATGTTTGTCTGAAAATATTGTAGGTATCTTGTGTAATTTTACAGCGTATGAAGGCAGCAAAATGTCCATCGGACGAGTTGGCCATCACAAACTGTGCTCTCATCAATCCAGATGATTTCCCAAGTGACGTAAAGTATGTACCAATTAAAATAATACAATTCAATTGCAATTATATCATACAAATATTGATTATTAGGTAACACTGAGAATATAGGGAAATCCCAGTTTGTCGGGTCTTGCGGACTAGGTCAAGCAGAGCCAATACCCACATCCATGTAGTACTGACACACATTTAGATGTGTAGTAATTTAAAAATTTGTATTAATTTACACACAACAACATCACGCATTTTATCCCCGAAGGGGTATGCAGAGGCGCAACCATGGCACCCACTTTTCGCCGAGTGTGTTCCGTCCCATGATGTGATAGGGGGCGAGCCTATCGCCATATCGGGCACAAATTCCAGACTCCGGGCTGATACTGAGCAGAAAAAGCCAAATATCACTTTGCCCGACCCGGGATTCGAACCCAGGACCTCAGAGCGCTGCCGTACCGCGCAAGCAGTACAACTACGCCACCGAGGCAGTCATTGTATATTTGCATTGTATTAATTTTACAGTGAATAATAAAAAACATAAACAACTTAATAGTTAAATTTGAACAATTACACATAGGCGATACCCTATAAAAATACCTGATAGAAATTAACTCTTATTTTAAAAATTGATGATCTCATGCTTGTGGCACCATGGTCATAGTTTAAAAATAGAACTAGATGTGTCATAGATAAAAACATGCAATTTGCATGAATTAATGATTCTTTAAGGTGTTGGTTAAAATGTAATTGTACCTGGAAGTAAACTTTTAATGTGAGCTCTAAATATTATGAATTATGGTATGTAATCTAAAATGTTGGTAATAACATGGAATAACCATTTTGCTTTCTATACTAGAGAACCATCAATCATTATAATTAGTAAATTGACAGTAAGTTACCGCCAGTACTCACAATCCAAATGCTAAAGGACTTGTGAAAAATTACTGGACGGTTAAGAAATGGATATTTATGGGTCTAGTGCTTTCAGTGATCTCATACAACAAAATACAACAGCAAAAGTGGCAATAGCACCATGCATGTCATTAAGCCATACACATTCATAATGTAGATAAAAATGGCAATAGGGTGTCTCTAAGTCAATCCATAAATTGGTATTGAAATTTTCATATTGACATGTAGAATAAGCCCGTGGGAATATTTTATTTCAAAAAACAAATATCCACCCGACTGTATTATCTGAAGCCATTTTATCTATAGTTCCCTAACCTTCATCTGTAGCACAACATGGTAGGTTGAGAGTAGACTGACCGGAAATGCGATTATGTGCACACTCTGAAGCATTAAAATTAATAAAAAAAAAATTTAAGTATTACCAAACTTGATAATCAAACCAAAGACAATTCCAATTTTAGATTTCCAAATTACAGTTTATATTTTGTACTACCAGACAAGATTTCGCTCTATAGGTGATATTGTTATAAACATCGTGTGGTTACCGATTGCAAGCAGTAGACATGTACTAATATTGAATTTGTTACTGCATCACGTAATATCCGTGATAAAACTACTTGTTCTTCACTAAAATTAAGGTGTGGTCTTCTCATACTCATGATTTCTCATGTTACCGCGAATATTACTAATTGTAATAAAATTACTTTTATTTTTTTTATTATTTTTCGTTTCATTTTTACTTCCGATGTTTAGGAGGATGTAGCCCTGTCATGGACTGAGGTGTTTGAATTAAATTTTAGAATTAATAAAATAAAGAATATCTCGTACCTATTCTATCTCACAGACTTAAGTATTTTGTGGGTGGACGGATATCTACTGTAATCCCATATTACAATTAATTAAACAATCAAGAATAAGCATCATTATTATGTGTTTGAAATAATGATTTCTTATATTTACGCGAATGTTAGACATTGAAATTAAACTAATTTTCCGGAAACTATCGCGGTTTTTTGTTTTTTATTTTTCTCCCGACGTTTCGAAGACTTTGCAGCCTTCATGGTCACGGGGGGGACTCGGGGACACGGGGTCACGGGGGGACAGTCCCCCCCGTGACCATGAAGGCTGCAAAGTCTTCGAAACGTCGGGAGAAAAATAAAAAACAAAAAACCGCGATAGTTTCCGGAAAATTAGTTTAATTTCTATGTGTTTGAAATTTAAAAATTATCATTGCATTTCAAACGTTTACACTACGTTGAACGTAAAAAGTTATATTTTTTTTAATATAAAATGTGCACGCCATCAATGCACGATATTGCGTCACAAGGTTGCGTAATAGGAAAGCGAAAAAGTATTTAGTTAACTTGGAAAGAGTGAAAGAAACTGTACCTTAATGCGTCTTATAAACTCTTGAACAAGATTAATTCTGCTCCAATATTTTCCTTAAATTACGCAAACTATATTTACTTAAGTCTCAAAGATGTTACAGTAAGATATTTTTAAAGTTCATTAATTGGTAATGTATTGCATAAAATAAAATTGCAAAGAACCTAATATTATGAACATTTTATAATAACTATTAATTTCTACTAGTCTTATCCCGGTCAAATATTGAATGAGGGCGACACAATTGACGCCTATTTCTTCTGGCGAAAAGTATTTTCATTCATAAGTAATAAGTATATTTATAAAAATATGAAGTCGAAATATTCATTGAGCGCATGTTGATAAGTGACATTTGGGATTTGGAAATATGTATTTTTCCCGAATAAAGCCCGCCACGCGCTAGATACTGCGTCACACAATCTATGCGCATGCCAAATTGGGTAACGATCTGTTTCTCAAATGCAGGGTGAAACTAATATAAGTTTCGGGCACAAATTAGAAATACCTACATACAATACTGCGCAAGATGTTAATACAACATGCATAGAGGAAGGCTCAATGATGATTTGAATGTAACTCGAAAACGGTCCTAGAGGAAAAGTGTGACGATTTGATTGTAACTTGTTTTGTGAATTATACATACTTAGTGCTAATAAATATGTTATTGGCGAAATAAAAAAAATGTATTTGGACATAAATCTTGATCTTCCGATAACTTGACAGAATTTCCGCTATGTTAAAGAATGAACTAAGTGCCCATGCACGCATATTTTCTTAGGACAATTCCAATTGTAATTTGGTGTTTTTAGGCACATAGAGATCTCAACCGGGCCCTCGCAGCACTTCGTGTTCAGCATCAGATTCTACAGCGGAGTGGATCGCGGCACAGTTGGTTTCTCAGCACCGCAAAGAAAATGGGCCACCCTCTCCATTGGTCAGGTTGGTACAGTCAAAGATACAATATTAATTATGTACTTTATCGTACATACCTAGAAATATGTTAGCAATTCATCATTAGGTACTGATATCGCAATTTTGTTAAAGACTTAAAATCAGATAAAAAAATATGTAAGTATTGATATTATAATGAGGTAGATAAAGTTTGTAACTTTGTTTGTAGGGGGTATCTCTGGAACTACTGAACCGATTTTGAAAAATCTATCACTTATGGAAGTCCCGAGTGCTATAGGTTAATTTTTATTTATTATTTATCCCGGAAATACTTTTTCACACGGGCGGAGTTGCGGACATGAGCTAGTAAAATATAAACGCGCTGGCAGATTTAACAATCGCCATCATTAATATATTTTATAATAAGTTTATTGTACGTGGTTTCTTTTTCCACGCCGAGATAGATCGACTGACTTACATAATGCTCTACTTCGTCCGATCTTTAGCTCTCTAGGTCGCGAGACCATTGTTCCTTGTGAGTGATAAATGCTACATGTGAACTATTTAACAACTAACTATTTGACACTGAAAACGATAATATCGAGCCACTTCACTAAGGAGAACCATTTATGAAGCATGTTAGCTTAAACGTATTCCTATAACATTATATTATTATAACTTAATTAATACACTAGTATTTGGTCGCGGCTCGGTTTGTGTCAAAAAGTCTTTCCGGCATAATAGTTTCGCTCTATATTTTCACGGAATAAAACACATTACAGTCAGCAGTAATTTAGCTTCCTATTTGTGAAAAAAATATCAGAATCGGTTCAGTAGTTTCAGAGATTAACCCCTGCAAACCTACAAACAAACTCAACCACTTTCCTTTTTATAATATTCGAATGGATTTATATGATACGATATTTTACTTTTTATTAGTGAACCATTTAATAACTTATAAATAAACAGACAATATTCACAAAATATAATTACAGTATTACACGGCAACTAGCATCACGCCTTCTTCCCTGTTTAGTGGCAGGCAGAGGTTATCACACTCTTTTCGCTAGATATAGCCATTGTAGGATATTGATATATCATATTATATGTATATGTAACGTACGTTTGTTTCAGACGATAGAGGTGAAACCGTTCAAACCGCAAAGCGCAGAATGTCTGTGCAGCGTGACCTTAGAGGCAGATTTCATGATGAAGAAAACGTGAGTATAATGCGCTTATCTCTATCACGTCATATAGATTCATCATTAACACACACAAGTACAATATTTAATTCTATCATAGTATAAGGTATATTTTTTTTATACGGGCTAGGCTAAGTGCACATGATGGTAAGTGGATTGGGGTCCAATACTATGTCGACTGATGAAAGATGATTACCCCTTGGCAGTCGACACAATTATGACGGCCTGTTGGAACTGGGTATGCTGAGGGTGATCCCGGAACGCGACACACTTACGTGGTCGCTATCCGGGCGGATATAAAATATATCCTGCTACCAGCTCCCCTATATCCTATCCTTTCGATGTCTATTTTTGGATAAATTTTATAAGGGAGGTTAAAGAAGCTCAATATTTATGTCTGTTTGCCAAACATAAATATTGAGTTTCTTTAACCTCCCTTCTCTTAAGTTTACAACAGACCGCTTGCCGATATCGGTTCGTTGTGATGGATTAAGTTCTAGACAAATTACCTTAGAAAATTATACTCAAAGTGTTGCTTAAAATTGTGATCGACGACACATCCCGACGGTTTCTCGCACACGAGCTATCCTAACTAGTAGAGTTCATCGAAAAATTAGAAGTAAAGGATCAATACGTTTAAAAAAAAACTTGCTCATAATAGTTTCTTTTGGATGCCAGCCAGCTGCGTTAGATCAGCTGTGTCAGACGATTGTCGCCTTTATACCACTTGGCCTCGACTTTATTGCAAATTTGAAGACCTAAGACCTATTGTGCTGTTCAATATTATGTGAACTACGTACGTACGTTAGCGCTCCATGTCTCATAGTGCGATGTTTCAACCGGACACAAAATATTCGTATCCGTGCCCATAATCAAAAAAATCATAAAAGGGTTGAACTGTGTATTCAGTAACATATTACCTGAACACTGTTTCTCAAGATAAAGGCTTGCCTAGTTTGAGAGGCAGGGTTAATTAATTATATCAATTTAGAAATATTAGATTCTTCTTTCTATTGCAAAAACGTATCGTGTTTTTCTATTTTCACATGGTTCTGTACCTCGGGCAGAATTGCGAGAGTTAGTCATTAATAAAAGCATGATACCCACAATGGTTGGCGGCAAGTGAGGAAATGGAGCAAGAGATCGGGGTTCGTGGCGTACTTTGAGAGAAGTCCCTATCTAGCCATGGATACGATTTAATAATAATAATATGATATGAACTATTTACAATTTGTTTCAGGACATCATTGGAGCCCTACGACTCAGAGCAGATGGCACGCGATTTCCTCATTCAGTTTTCGAATCAGGTCTTCACCGTTGGACAGCAATTAGCCTTCTCGTTCCAAGAAAAAAAAGTGTTGTCGTTGATTGTCAAGAATTTGGAAGGTAAATTATATTATAACTGTTTATATGAAAATCATAATATAGTCTATTGCAGCTGTCGTTTACCTGCGATCCACTGAGCTCTAGCCCACATTAGATAAAAAAACAAAAATAACTTTTCCAAAGATCATTTGATTTGTATACTAAGCGTTTAGGAATAAAATCATTCAGTTAATTGTGAATACGTTTTATTCTATGATAAAATGGCGACATTCTATTACGTTTTTAGACATTTAAGGTCAATGAGTTTATGTTGGCCTAAAGCATCATCATCATAAGACATCTCAGTCTTTTTAACTTGTATAAAAAGATTGAGTATGGTTGGTCGATTGAATATTTTATTTTAAAATTTATTTATTATGGTATGTATTTAACACAACTCAACAAGTGTCAACTTTCTATAAATTATAAAATGCTGCGCGTTGATCTATTGTAGGGCTATATACACTACTTAAAATTAAAGATAATATAAAGTAATATTTATTTGCGTTACATCTCTGCCTACCCCTAAGAAGGGATAAGACGTGGTGCCATGTTATGTAATTTTCCCACCCTTTAGCTGTGGACGTGCAAGCACTAGCAGCGGGTGTGAACGCGGTGCCGCGTCGCGTGCGCATGGGCCGGCTCCTACCGGACGCGTCGGTGCAGTTCGATAAAGCTGAGAATTCTTCCTTGAATTTAGTCGGGAAAGCTAAGGGGTATGTATAGAACCATATTCTGGTAAATGAGATCAGTTTTAATTAATAAAGCCTATTGGTAAACGATTTTTTATTAATAAAGGCTATTGGTCAACGACCATCGTGTGGAACGTTGTCTATTTTCTTTTCGACTATCAAAAGCTATCTATAAAGTGTCTTCGGGTATGCAAAGTGATATATCAATAGTCAAATTAATCATAAAAAAAATTGAGAACTGAAAATAAAACGACTTAAGTAACTTTCTCCTTTTTGTAGTCAGTTAAATAAAATAAAAAGTGCTAAATTTAATTTATCATTTTTTTTTTGTTATCTTTGCTGAGCAATTTTTATTGTGTATAAAGGAAACAACCCCGTCAGTCGATTATCAACCCTGACTGGGACTTCGGCAAGATGGGCATCGGCGGTCTGGACAAAGAGTTCAACGCCATCTTCAGGAGAGCGTTCGCTTCCCGAGTCTTCCCGCCCGAAGTTGTGGAGCAGTTAGGTAATATATAAACTCTTTGAATATTTCATACGAGTTTTGGTGGCGGAATCGATTAACTAGACATAATCGCTAAGTTCGCAATCGGATTTTAAAGAGTAGTGCTCTACAAAATATCTATAATTACTCACGGCTACACCGCTTGAAATACCTGTCTTAGTTGAAAAAGTACACAGCAAGTTCTTTTCCACGATAAAATATGACCTAGGTTTGAATCCAGAAATTGATCTATCTATGTAACAAATACATATAGGAGTTTCTGCATTTACTTCTAACAAACATCCAAACATCTACCAACTCGTTCCTTTATAATATAAGCAAAGAAGTTATCAAACAATGTAAGTTTGGTTTCAGGCTGCAAACACGTGAAAGGTATTTTGTTGTTCGGCCCCCCGGGGACGGGCAAGACTCTCATGGCGCGACAGATCGGCAAGATGCTGAACGCGCGTGAGCCCAAGATCGTCAACGGGCCGCAAATATTGGACAAATACGTTGGCGAGAGCGAGGCCAACATTCGCCGGTTGTTTGCCGATGCCGAAGAGGAGGAAAAGAGGGTACGCAGTTTATTGTGACCTTATAAAATCATGCTACAGAATATCTGTCATAAATTTTATAGATACTGAATTATATATAACCGGCATTTATCAAAGTTTTCTTAACGATGACAATAATTTAGAAACATGAAATAGATACTTTACAAACGTAAATAAAACTAAACCTAATTTATAGCGATTTATCGCTAACTCATAAGTTATTATGTTTGTTACTACTCCTTTAATAATCGTTTCCTTGATAGTGCGGACCAAACAGTGGGCTTCACATAATCATATTCGACGAAATTGACGCGATATGCAAAGCGAGAGGCTCGGTCGGAGGGAACACCGGCGTCCACGACACTGTAGTCAACCAGCTCCTGTCGAAAATCGATGGTAAGTCGCTGAAGTTATTGTTAAGTGTTTCCAATAGTAATCGTTATTAGCAAAATATTACATTTAGTATCGAGTGTAGCATTCGGAGGATTTTATTCTATTTTGATTCACTAGATAATGATATATATCTTTTGGCGGTATAGTTCCTCGTGTTCTACACTTCCCTATCCTCTTTACGTCTCTGAAAACAATTACTGCAATATAACTCGGAGCTAACTTCAGACCGACGAAATTAATACGCGTACTGTAGTAGCTATTACACATAATAGTTTTTCATCTTTTCGCCTTACAATTGTCACAAAACTTTTACTGTTATACTAAAGTAGCGTCCTATTTTCATGAAAGTGTTTCAATTTGTTACCTTAGATCTAAAAATATTTATCGACAAAACTATCTACAGGTGTGGACCAACTCAACAACATCCTTGTGATTGGCATGACGAACAGACGGGACATGATCGACGAGGCTTTACTCCGACCTGGACGACTCGAGGTGCAGATGGAGATCGGCTTGCCCGACGAGAAGGGCAGGGTTCAAATCCTGAACATTCACACGAAACGCATGCGCGAATATAAAAAAATCGCTGAGGATGTCGATAGCATGGTTAGTGTTGGTTTGAATGCAGGTCTTTTAGGACTGGTTAAGAGAAGATGAAAAAGACAGCAGTAAAATTAATTATCGATATTTTGAGATTTACAGCATCGGATAATTACTGATATTTTGATCGATAAGTATATCGATACTTATCGATCAAAATATCAGTAATTACTACAATAAAGGAGTGACAATTTTTAATACACTATTTTAAATTAGATGATCGAACATTCTTTTTTTTGCAATAAATAACTAAAATTAAATTATTTGCAGGAATTAGCGGCACTAACAAAGAACTTCTCTGGTGCCGAGCTGGAAGGTCTGGTTCGTGCTGCTCAGTCCACCGCCATGAACCGACTCATCAAGGCATCCAGCAAGGTGGAGGTCGACCCTGAGGCCATGGAGAAACTTATGGTGGAACGCGGAGACTTCCTGCACGCGCTTGAGAATGATATCAAACCTGTGAGTAACAATGGGACTTTGTTACCCGGTATGAAATACCAGATAATATAATACCTGTAGTGTTTTACCTGCCAGATTACCTGAGGTGCTTGAGGTAAAACATTGTGCACAGTGTCTCACATACACGTAAGACCAAATTTAGAAAGATTAAAGATTTTTAAGTCGATGTTATGTATATAAATTTTTGGTGAAGTTTATTGAAAGTCCATACTTATAACTTTAACATTATCTTGAAGCATATGAAACAACTTCTATAACTACAGTCTATAAATGTAATAACGTTCAAAATTGCGTGGTAGGCGTTCGGTACGGCCGCGGAGGCGTTGGAGCACTTCCTTTCACGCGGCGTCATCAACTGGGGGAACCCGGTGACTTCCCTACTGGAGGACGGACAGCTGTACATACAGCAGGCGCGCGCTACTGAGGCCAGCGGTAAGGTTCATACATATACGTTACAGGTTCATTGCTTATTTTTTATCGTTAACTAATCATTTACACTTTGGACTTTCTTAATTTCACAAAGCATTATCTCTTTATTGTTCTGTCATACACAGTATTCACTTCGATAAGTATTTTCACCTACATATTACATGTAATGAGAAGGGAATACTAACTTATAGCAACCATTCTTGGTTGCTATAAGTTAGTATTTACACCCAAATCTACCTAAATGTGGATACGGAGATGGGCAGATGGTAAAATTCATATTAAAACTAAACACATACTTTTATCGCTGAAGGCGTCGGGAGAGGTGAAACCAAAGTACCCATTTTTCGCCAAGTGTGTTCCGTGTTATGATGTGATAGGGGAACTAAACGAAACGTTTTCTTTTCCTATTTCAGGGCTAGTGGCGGTCCTGCTCGAAGGACCACCCAACAGTGGTAAGACCGCGCTGGCAGCACAACTCGCCAAGCTCTCCGACTTCCCGTTCGTGAAAGTGTGTTCGCCAGAGGACATGGTCGGCTTCACGGAATCCGCTAAATGCTTGCAGATTAGGAAAGTAAGTTAATTAACATGTTTTTTTCTGTAGTTCATTTTTTTTTCTTTCACTAGAGTATTGGAATTTTTAGACATCAAATTATTTGATTCTTCTGAGGAAAAATTCAATTTTGTTTATAAAATATTATGAAATTAAACAAACTATACACGTTATTGATTTGAATGTAAAAGACGTATACCAGTTTCAATTTACCTAGATTGATATGATAAAAAAATGATTTTTTTTAGTATTTCGACGACGCATATCGCTCGAGCCTGTCTTGTATCCTGGTGGACAACATCGAACGTCTATTGGACTATGGTCCTATCGGGCCACGGTACTCCAACCTGACCCTGCAGGCGCTACTCGTGCTGCTGAAGAAACAACCGCCTCGGGGCAGGAAACTGTTGATCCTCTGCACTAGCAGTCGAAGGTATGAGATTTGTAGATAATAGGCAGTTCTTGTCATGTATTTTATTTACAAAAGAAATCATATTTCAAGCTTTCATTGTTTCTCGAATAGCGTTTTTAACAATGTTTAACCATTAAATTTGGTGATAATTGTTTTTTTATCTATTTAAGGTGTGATTTTTGTTGCAGAACCATGACATAAAACAACTTTTAAAAAAAAAAAACTTTATTTTGATTTGTAGAACTACATATATTTTGCGAACAATGCACAATTCTGTATTTTTCCAATCTTATTCTCATTTAAATTTTGTCACCTCAATCATACAGATAACATTAAAACAGTATGATTATCTACTTTTACTCAGAACTCAATAATATCCCACAGACAAGTCCTGGAAGACATGGAAGTGCTATCAGCATTCACGGGCATACTCCACGTACCGAACCTGTCCCAGCCCGAGCATGTGATGGCAGTGCTTGAAGAAAGCGATGCCTTTTCTAAGAGGGACCTGCTGAAAATACAACACGACCTGCGCGGCGCCAAGTAAGGATTCCTTTATAATCGACTTGAATGTTTTTCTATGGTTTCCTAGTGGGTATATTTAGTTCGATTGCATTTACATTGATGTGGTTCATGCTATTCGCGTCTTTGTTTTTTATTAATGGAAAGTAAGATTGTAGCATTTAGAGATCGAAAAATGAGGAACAAAAATATGAACATGGAAAAAAAACTAAATTTTATATGTCTTCACAGGATCTTCATTGGTATCAAGAAACTGCTTGCACTCGTCGATATGGTGAAACAGACAGACGAAGAGTCCCGCGTATTCAAGTTCCTCACCAAGATGCAGGAGGAAGGCGGGCTAGATTTAGGCACTACTATACAATAAGAATCGTTGCAACCTTAGGGATTACATGCGCATACCACACTATCGCCCACACCAGATTACATTAACGCACATATATGTTCATCGAAGAGTCACATAATGAAAGTAAACGAGTGCACCCCGTGTACCTCAGACCTCAGGAGTTACGAGATCGACTATGACGATATAAGCGAATGCACCGAATCGTTCATGGACTTCAGTCACAAGAAGGGTATGACGGCGCGCGGCAACGAGCTATCGCCCGCCAAAATGCCGCTTATGCGAATAAGGAGCGTCGAAATTGTGTACGAAGACGAAATGTCTACTTGTACCGACACCGGCATACTGGATAGAAGCGTAGAACTACTAGCGTCAGATAGTAGCGACGACTCTACCAAATGCGTTGACGATTTAGAGCACAATATGGTGGTCGAAAAGGAGGGCCAATATGATTCCGTCACACTTAACGCGGAAGGCGATTTGTCTGAAGACAATTCGGTGTCACTAACGAGGGATGAAGACATACCCAAAATAGTGACACCCCAAGCCAGCTTTCATGATGTCGATCAGAGCATTCATATACAAACGGAATGCGTTACTTTGGCTATCGATATGGCTTTATCACCGAATGTGTCGGACCTCGCCGATTCAGGCCATTTTACAGGCGAAGCTAGTACATCACATCTGTGCACAATACCGATGATATACGAAGACGCTCAGCTTTCGAATTCATTGGATGCGATCAACGTGGAAAAATCTACGACCGTGATAAACACGTTTGAGTTGTCAGAAATGTCTACAGCTGGGACCAGCACCAGCAGACTGTACGAATATATAGACAGCAACAGCGACAGTTCAGACACCACGGTCACACACGACGCCGACAATATCGTACACTTAACTTCGCTCAACATGATATCACCCGACGAGGATCATACTCTATGTGACAGTTCCGATCTACAGTACGATTCTTTTGTAGATATGGGCAAATTTTAACTATATTTAATGAAAAAAAATGTTTAACTTTCGCAAAAAAATATTTCGCTTCTCTATGGATATCTTTAATCTATCGTAAAAGTGTGTGTCATTTCAAATTCGCGGTGTTTTTGTGATGATTTGGTCAGTGAAATGAATGTTGTGTTAAGAACATTCCAGTGAAGTTTTTGTGGTGCCGTTTGTGTAGTTAAATTTTGGTATGAGCTATTATTACACCTTGAATCCTTCTTACACAGCTTGTGCACAGAGGGTGGTATGCGGCTCTGGTAACCATGTCATGTCCCTTCTCAGTCGACACGTGTTTGAACATATAAGTAATTACATGTAAGTATTATCCTCCATAGTGCAATTTAGTATTTATGTCCGTTAGTGAGATGACATGGTTACAGATATCCCTGGGTTGTATGTCTAGGCGATAGCTCAATTTCTCTACAATGTATTATATTTGTTTTTGTAGAGCTCTTTTTATTTATTTCAATTTGTTATTGAAATGTGATCAGCTCAAAGCTGTTTTGTGTTAATAGGTATATTTTGATCAATGTTTAATATTTAGCGTTAAGTGAATGAGGTCAATGTATTATTAAGACATTTGAGGATAGAGTTGTTACAATCTGGTAGGACGCAAAGCTTTTGACGTGTGCATTAGTACAATTAAATTTAGGTGTATTTGCATGCTTAGCAGAATTATGGTCAATTAATTGAGCACCTAAATAGCAAGTGTTGACACAAATAATGCCAAAACGTAATTTGTTAAAACATACTACATAATGTTATGTAGATGGTAAATATTTAATAATTAATTATGTAGGTGGTACACAAACTTCAAAGTGATGTTTCTATGTCTGGAGATGTTGTTTGTCACAGATTTCTGCTGTGGTGCTGTTACAGAGATCGGAAGTGTTCATGATAAGCTTTATATTAGAAGATTGATGAAAAATGACATTGAATGATGCAATTATTAACATTTGTGAATATACACAAATTTTGGAAAAACTTACTTATTTGTGTAACCTTATGTTTGGATTGGCGACCTGTTATTCCAATCAGTAATATTGGCAGACTATAAAGAACCAGAGATCTGATGGCAATATTTTAAGTACTTAATGAGTGATGGGTATTGATGGACAAATTATCAAATGCATAAACGAATGAGCACCACAAATGAAAAACTTGTGACAAAAAGCTCTCATAGTGTTATACAATTATTGTTGCTATAGGTACATTATTGTTAGTTTCTGCTAGTTAATATAATGTAGGATTACATTCCACTCATGTTCAATTCACTATTCTCACTTCTGTGGATATACTTAAAAATATTATGTGGTTTTAATGCTTCAAGTCGTTAGGTCTGTAGTGCTTTTTATTGTATGTGAAGTTATACTCTCTATATATGTCTATATACTGTCTATTAAAATACTATTTAAATAGCCACTGTTACTGGAAGTTGTTTCCTAACTAATGTAAGTATTTTTATTGAATATATTTTTAGATTATTTAAAAGTTAGGGTCCTTGAAAGTCAACTTTATCAAAGCTTGGTTGGAAATAATTTAAAAAATCATGTACTTCATGCAGTCCTTTTACAAATTGCGATATTTTGATGATTTTTAGATGTTGATTACCCTGGTGGGATAGTTCTATTGCGGCAAGACTCTCGTGCTGACGTCACGGGTTCGATTCCAGAGTTGGCTAAAATGTTATAAGCTTCTGTGTTCAGTGTCGGGTCGGAGGATGAAATTCGTGGCCATTACGTGGTAGATAGGCTCGTCCACTTGCCGAAAAGTGGGCGCGCTAGCTGGACCTCTGCCTACCTTTTAAGGGATAAAGAGCGCGCGCGTAGTAGACATAGTTCCGTTTTTTTAAAAAGATTGAGCGCTATAATACGATTTTGGCACTGACACATTCAGATGCACTATTTAAAGACCTCGGCCTGTGTTTCTTATTCAACGCATTTCATGTGAGTATTTTATCTGTAAGTGCATTTTTGTCATGTGTTCTTCAGGCATTGTGTAGTGCAATATAATGGTGGCTATATGAATAATTATGTATCCAGTTGGCAAATAAATTTATTCAACATAGTTTGGGGAATTTTATTCGCTTATACTAACATAACCCCTATCCCTATGCTGTATGGTTTTTTATTTGTGTATTGGACCCTGTAGTCAACACCGCGGGAAAACTGCGAATGGGATATTGCAAACTCACGGCTTACCGACTGCAGGGGCCTAAAGATTTGTGGGAAAGGGAAGTGCGAGGGAAAGAAAATGAACCCTTTTAGGATGGGCGGAGGGAAGAAAGCCAACAAATATTCGCGAGCCCTCATAGGCCTCAGTGTGTATTGACAACCAAGATGCATACATATTGAACTGAGTGATAGGGCTACGGCAAATGTCCGTCCGTGTATGGGTGTGCATCGGGTGTGGAGACCGAGCGCACAAGAATTGCTCGGCAGGTATGCTGTATGATTAAGATTATACATGATAGTACTCTAATGTAATATCTTATTACAAATGCGAATATTTGTGAAAATGTTTGGGAGGTTTGTTAGAAGTTAATGCAGTAACCATTGGACAGGTTTTTGAAGAAATTTTGGCACACAGGTGCATGCTCTGGATTAACATTGGCTACATTTTATTATTTTACGTTATATGTTAGTATGGAAAACGCCACACTGACATATTATGTATCCTACTAAGTAATTAATAGCATCTACAATAATCAAAAATTATGTTACTAATTTATAAAAGAAATATAAATACATACTTGAAACTATGCCCAAAATACCAAGAAATTATATCACTCCCCAGAGTCCTGCTGTGGTGCAGCGGGAAGCCTTTTGAAGTTATGATATGAGTGCAGAGCACTTTTTATTTGACTTTTCTAAATTTTGGTCGTAATGTCCCTTAAACTGGAACATGATGCTTATTGGTGGCAGATATTGGGATACATTTCATATTTATTAAGAATTTCAGAAATTAATCTTGTGCTGTGAATGTTAAAGTATAAAACTGTATAATTGTACTCTTATCCTAAATATTGTACCTAACCTCCTTTTTTATTTGAAGAATATATTTAAGGATATTTGTTAGGAAATTTTAAATAAATATATGCTTTAGTATTGTCAACTTCATTTCCTAAAAACAGGTCCATTTAATAGGTCTGGATTTACAGTTTTCCAAATCAGTATGTTTGACAAAAATCTTTAGGTTAATGTTTCTTATATATAAATAAATACAAATAACAGCATTTCAAACCATAATAGTACCAATTAAAATGGTTCAATTATTTATTTTACTCAAAGATGACTTACAAATAAAAAGTGAGTTTTTAAGTATATATAAGTAATTATTAAAACTTAAAATACAAAATTATTAACTTAGTTGGCGCTCTCGCAGGCATCCACCCAGTCATTATAAACATCTATGGGCTCAGACAGTACATTTGTTGTTGTCTGGAAGTCTTCTAAACAAACTCTGCACTGTATCATTGCCGTATTTTTAGCTCGATCCCTGTAAAACCATGGATGTATTACAACCAATAGAATGTATTCTACAATATTTTGAAAGGCAAATGACATACATTTTTACTTCACAGGACTTTTCGTGATTACAAAACGGACAGTTAAACTGCTGGTCCAACGGCTCGATCGCTTTGCGCTTTGGCGGAGGCTTTCTTTTCGATTTGCGGCGTCCCATTGCTGAAAGAATACAATTACTATTGTATGTTTTGTCACGTTATTTTTTTATTAACATAATAAACGCCACGACACTAAGGTAGTTTACATATTATTTAGTAATGTGCCCATTAAGTATTGTACATTGATACGTACTTGCACTACAAAATATACAGAAAACCACGAATTCACTTTCTACTTATTTTGTTTTTCGTTGATTAAAACAATTTAGAAGCATATTTTTTTTTTTTTTTTTTTCTTCACCTTAGAGGACAGTCTTACGACCATACTGCCTAGTCCTACGTATTTCTTTTCTTCAAATTTAAATTCTTATTATATTGTCTTTCGTAAGTTTAGAACAATGATAAAAGAGTATAGAGGATGAGTGATATGGTCACGTGACATGCGGCATATTTAATGCATAAAATGGCGCCGACTCCGCCCCTTACAATAGTGATATGCTAGTACCGAAAATTTTCTATCGACATCGAAGAACTAAACGAGAGACAAACAAGCCAAAAAAAAATCAAATACGAAAGGGGTTAGGTTCTACCATAATATAAATATAACAAACCATAATATAAACAAACAAACTGAAACTGATTTATAAGTAACAATTGTTAAAGAATGCAGTAACTGTTGTGACAAACATCCAGTTGTGTTTGATCTATATTTGTATGTTACACTATTCCTTGCTAAAAATTTAAGGTACAGATTAAGATATTTACTTAATACATGATGAATGGAATAAGATAGCGTAGCCAGCAATTATTTGGTTGGTTTTATTTTATTATTATGCTCTTTAATCGAGAAACATAACTATGTTTCAGCAAACTAAAATCAATGAGCGTAAAGATGGTGGTTAAGATAATCAATTATAATAATTATTTGCAATAACAATATGATTATATATCTATTTCCGTGCATGCAAAGGTTGCTCGAAACATAAGACCGCCAATTGTAAAAATATATCTTACATTTCATCTTTATGTTGTTTCTTTTATGTTTATCTTTTATGTAACAATTCTAATTTTATTCATAGCAATATATTAAAGTAATATTACTATTAGGTGAAGAATAATCATCATTACTATTTTACTTATCGGGAATATTGTTGGAAAACAGTTATCTTTTACTCGCGTTAATTAAACGCGTGGTTTATGCATTTCTTCTCAAAATGTAAAGAACGAATATATGTATTTGGTGTAGGATTCTAATCACGTCGCCCAATATTCTCAATTCATTTTGCCTTGGTTTTTAAATTTTTTGGTAATCTAAAAAACATTCTAATTTCGCTTAGTTTATCGTTCTGGATAATACAATATTGATGTGTGCTCTAACATTCTTTCAAAGACAAAAACCGTAACTGATAAAAGGGCGTCTGTTAAAATATCGATATCAATAATTTCTAAACAAATCCACCCATCCCTAAACTCGTGTGTAAACAAACATAATGATTTTAATGGACATAAATCACGCTTAAAAGGGTTCAAAGCTTATCAAACAAGATCCACATATAATTTTAATTGATAAAAACACATCCAAAAAGTAAATATACAAAGATATTTACTAATTTTCGGTAAAAACAGTTACTAACCTATGAAAAGATATTTCGGGGTCTTTCTTGCGTGAATTCGATTTGCATCCTTTCGTACAACACTGAGTCATTTTCGAAACTTAACAAATACACTAATAAACACACTGAACAATTGAGAATATGATTATATTACTTTAAATTCAATATTTATGAAGATTTGTTTACATCGTCTGACACTACATGTACTTGCTGACTGGGCTGCAATAAATGGCGTTTCTGCCGCAAGGCGGTCCCAGTGTGTTGAAGTAAACGAAATAGTGCCATATTCGAAGAAAGCAATTATTATTGTCTTTTTTTGTTGCGGTCCAAATAAGCTTTGAGTAAAAGAGATAGACATATATATATTGACAATTCTGCGTCGATTTCCCCAACATAAATATAACTTATTCATATAGCTAACTTTTGAGGCCTGTCCTCTTTATATTTAGTCATTGGTTTAGAAGCATATGTTAAAATGTCAAAGTGACAATTTGCTGACGAGTGTAGGGCTGCCAGAAGATTTTCTGAATAAATAGATACGTGTAATCTGTGGGTGTAATACTTTCATACAAAATAAAATTTCATAAATCCGATGGTAAATAAAGTAATGGGTCATAAAAACATTTGTTTTAATTTATTAAAACTTAGATAATTTATTAATATAATTTTGTCAATTATAATCGTTTTTTACTTCGTTCCTGCCGCTCCTTGTTGTCATTCACGATCGTTTCTAGGTTCTGTTCATTTCTGTGAAAAACGTACTTGCCGCTTTGTTGCTTCTGTTAAAACTTTGGTTTTGTATTTTATAACTCATGTTTTCTATATGATATATTATTTTATCATGACTCGAAACCTTTTATTGTTCTACTTAATATGTCTCTCAACTTTCACAAGTAAGTTGTGTTTAGTATTCTCTTAATTTATGTTTTGGATAAAGGTAACGCCCTAAGTTTCAATAACGTATTTTATTTACAGTCGTGTCTGTGTCTTCTGAATGTTCTATTCCCATGGTATTGAGGAATACATGGTTCTCAATGGAAGATGGTAGACAGACCATAACCGAAATCAATGCAAGTGAAATGGAAGGAAGGTAATAATTTGTAATTTATGCTAATAGTATTTCAAATACATTTAACTGAAAAATAAATATACAGTCACGCATTTATTCCTCGAGGGGTAGGCAAAGGCGCAATCGGTGCACCCACTCTTCGTCGTGCGTATTCCGTCCCATGATGTGATAGGGGCAAGCTTATCGCTATATCGAATACAACTTCCAGAAACTGCACTGATACTGAGTAGAAAACTCAGTATCATTTTCCAATCCGGAGATCGAACCCGAGACTTTTATATTGAAGACGTATCGTAATGCAACTACGCCACCGAGGCGGTCAAAATACATATATTCCTTAATATTCTGTTATCTATTTTGTAGGGGTACCTGTGTTAATATAAAGGCGGACTTTCGCGTCAATTATACGATGGTGTTTAAATACTCGAAATGTTACTACTGTGTGAAGCTGATAGTGCGAACAGTGAATGTTGTGGAGAAGATAGAGACCCCCTGTGTTGATTTGGCACCTGATGAAGAGCCCACAGTTGAGAGAGTGTGTAGGGGCCTCAACCCAGACCAGAACCTTGTTACATTTTTCTCTGAAAAGTTTGTACCTGTAAGTTTCTTGTATAAATTTTGTTTAAAAATGTTCTATATTTAAATTAACATATTTTGATATTATTATTTCTTGATTGAAGTATTAAATATGTGTTATTTTTCTATATAAATGTTGTGTATGTTCATAATAATGTTAAGTATGTTAAGCATTAATAAAAAAGTAAAACAATTTAATATTCTTCATCTGTTTAACAGGTTAATTGCCGTTCGTCATTAGAAGGCGTATGGCAGTTTGCATACCAGAATAGGTTCCGTTTTACTGGAGAGTGCAATCATCCAGACGCACAAATACGGTCATGTCAGACTGCTGGTACACAGTTCTTGATCACCAACCAGAAGTTCAATATCACTTACAGGAAGTGTGCAGGAATGTCCAACACGTTTGATGGTGTTGTCGAGTTTAATTGTTTAGGTAATTAATTTAGTTCCCTTTTAATTCATCCGTCAAGTTGTAATGAATTGTACTACCATATGAAATATGTAAACTTTATAAAGATTTTGTTTTGTTGTGCTCAACTGTTATGATTATGATAATGTTTTCAATTAAACACTATTATATGACATTATTTATCAGGTCATTGGTTTGTTGACAAAAACCACTTCTTTGCTGTTGCAAACACAAAGGAATCACGTAAAGATGAGAAATACCGTTGCTTCTTGAAAAACAGAGATGATGACTTATACATTGGGGCATCTATCACAGCAGAGTGCAATACTTTGAAGACGGTAGAAAAGTCTCCAGAAAGATACAGAGTCACACCTGTTAAGGTATAAAAAATTTTACTATCCTAAATATAAAGAATATATTTTTTACTGTTGATGTCACTTAAAGTTGTATGTGTAAAAAACATTAAGTTACTTAGTACTTTTTAAGATATATTTTACGTTATAAACAACTGTAATTTGTTGTTTTAATTTATAAGTAAAATTATTATAAAATTATTTTTAGCTTATGTTTTGTGATGATATTATCTATCTATATATATAAAAATGAATCCCTATTTCCGTTGCGGCTGGAAAGATTTCACAATTTTTTTTTGTTGTGTTTGTTATTGTCAGGAGAAAATTTGCGCGGAAAATTATACAATTTAAGAAAACTTAATGAAAATATTATTTTTTTATAACTTGACAGTTATAAAAAAATTGTTTGAAATAACTGTCGGCGATTGACAAAACGCGCGCTGCAAATTCATAGTTAAGACGGGACAACGTCTGTCGGGTCAACTAATTATTTATGAATAAACATTGTCGATGGTGAATTGCCATCACTCGAATTAATAATTCCACAAACCCATAATTTGCTGTATGACATCTTTGTATGTTTTAGGCAGAAGTAGTTGAGCCTGGTTGTAGGTTACCACAAAACTTCTCTGGAGATTGGATTAATACTGCCAACATTGACGCAGATGTATTTATCAATGAAACGCACATTATCGAAACATACTATCCAGATGAGGGTAGATTTAGAAGGACTATTTATGTGTGCAGGTAATTGTTTTAAAAATATTATTTCACAATTAATTGCAGTATAAAAAAAAAAATTGGTCAAATTGAATGGTTGAGTAGTCAAAAAGTGCATTTTCATTGCAAATAATTGTATTATTCCAGGGAGCAACGTGATTCTAGGGTAATGATGGCGCGTTTAACAGTTGATGGATGTCAAAAAGATTACATTTGCTTCGACTTTGTGCCGCGTCACCATAATGTTATAAGGTAAAGTTAAAAGGACAATTTAATTAATATTATCATAACTTGAACATTTCTTAATAATAAAACTGTCAGGTATTTAATTGGTTAACATTACATTTTTATTTACCATGACTTGGATATAATTAATGTTATAAACATTTTTACAGATACCGTAAAGGCCTAGCTATGATTCAAAGCAACTTCCACACAGTTTGTTCTTGGGTGCAGTTTCCTAACAAGCAGAAATGGCGGTATGACATTTTCCTAAAGAAGGACCCGACGCCCATCCGCTGTCCTGTAGCCGGCAAATTCAACTTCACACAAAAAGGAGATGTCATGTTTGAAACGAGAATACTTGGAGGTGTAACGTTAAGCCCTAGGCCAAACTTGTACTGCAAATTGAATTTAAGTGACTTTTCAGTGTGCGATATTGATCAAAAAACAATCCAGATTAAGGAGAATTACTGTTTGTCTGTAGATTATTTGGGCCGACCTGTCGATATTTACAGTGATCCCGATTACAGAATGAAATGTATAGGATTTTGGAAAGAGAATCTAAAATCGTACATGATTACTTATGACGAGTTGGATCCTTTCTCAAAATATAGGTGTTGGGTGTATCAGAGGGCGGATCTCAACAGGTAAATTTAACTACCAATATAATAACAAATATACTGTCTTAGCAATATCATATTTTTATAGTGTATCATATAATTACTCAAGTTAAAATTTGTATAACCGAGTGTATAAACTGACCATTTCAGTAATTATGATGTTTAGGCAAAAATTACTTATGTAAATAACTAAGCCTTATAATGTATTTGTTTATTATAGAGTGCTGATGTCCCAAGCCTTGGGTCCTTACTGTGACTTGAATCAGGATGTAACGTCATGGAACTACACAGAGGGCGCCGCTGTCGCCTTAGAAATGGAGGAATATGAGAGGGAACGCGACCGTTGCCCCATGCATTTTGACGACGGCAGTGATCCATGGAACACAAAGGAAAATTTCATCAAAATTCTAACATATTCCTACTGGGGTTATAATGGTGCATCGTTGTTTGGTCTCAGTGCAGCTACATTGTTAATGGCAGCTTTAACTTGTCTATTGCACTAAGAGTTATATTAAAATTACTAGACTGATATAATTATGTGTAATGTGAAATAACAGTGCTATGTACAATTTTTTCAATATCTGTATCAGTTTGTTCTATGAAGATATAGTGTGGAACAATATTGTTTAGACTTGTAAAAACTTGGTTGATATTAATACTATATAGTTTTTATTTAGTATTTACCTTGAATTATGTGCATAACATCTTTAACATTATAAACTATAGTGTAAAATATGTATACAATTTATATTGTTGGTTGGAAATGTGTGGATCCTTCGCCATATTGGTCAAATTATCATGATTAATGATAGGGTTTATAAGATAGAATTATCTGTACCTATATTTTATTCAAATGAGTTGTGCCTTTATACTTATGTCTTAAAACATATTTCTCTTTAGACTCTACAGTCTCTTCTGAAGATCTGATTTATTTTATAACTTTTATTATACTGTCGTAATGTACTTACATAGATTAGTTGTGATTTCCGTCCAAATAATAACAGCGGTATCAATCGATATCTGGTACTGTTGTTTTGATTTTCCATATATATTATAATTCTCTTTGGTTTTGATACTCGACTTCTAATTTGGCAGAAATTATCAATTGTTTCAAATTTTAATATTACAATAAAGTAGATAAGTATCAATACTCTAAAATATGCCTATGTATCAGATATCAAAAGAGTCCTTATTAAAGGAGTTTGATACTTTAAATCGTAGTTTTAAGTAATTCAAGTGCCTAAGAATGTGCAGCAAAATCAGTCGTAACTAGATAAAAAAATAATACTTATTATTTAAACGTAATTATATTGTTTACAATGGTGCCAGTGCGCCGTTTCTTAAATACAATCGATTATTATTGGTTTATTTTACATTTTGTATGAACGGATGAAATCTATGCAAACATATTTTGCGAGATTCTAATATTTGATATTTTCTTAGCTATGTTCTGTTTAAGTACTAGTTCTTTGCTAAAATACCAATTTTACTTATGATTTTTTTTTTATTAAAGTCCAATCAGATTGAATACATTTTTTGTGTATACAATTTGAAATATTTATTTGCACTCTGATAAATACACATTGGAATTGTTATTTTTTAAAGTTGTATCTTTTTTTCCATTATTTTAATCCTCTTTTGTGAGGATATGATAGTGTTATCGTGACTGTAATGTAGAAAGAATATTGAATAGTATAATATAGTTAGTTATAGATTGGACATCAGGACCATACTCCAAAAGTTATTGCAAATGGGTAATAAGTGGTTGCCTTATTGGAAATGTCCATACAAGATGTCAAAGCATTTTTAGATATTAATTACAAAAATTATAAATTAACAGAAAATATGCTAATATACTCATTGAAAACTTGCAAATCACGATATGGAAAAAATACGAAGTATTTAACATTGGAGTTTTGTAAATTGAGTACTTGTTACATGAGCGCAACTTTTTGTATGATAATCTTCCCAATGTCCGCTCTATACAATCATAGAATTCTTTGAGTAAAATAAATAAATTCTTTTTTAATGATAGACATTATTAATGTAACTTAAATCATAATATAAAATGACTATCTCATTATTATAAGTGTCCACAACCATTTTTATTATTTTATTATGCTTTTTTATAATTTTAAATTCTGTCATTTGTTTTAAACATTACATTCCGAATTACCCGTCCAAATATTATAACAATGTGTTGTGTCTAGACTCAATAAAGCAAATTTTATACAAAACAATTTATTATTTTTAATTGTACAAGTTACTTGAATTTTATAAAATAATTTTATTGCACTGAGTGGTGGCAGTAAACGTAATACAAAATATATCGAACCACCTTTCTTGGGCAAGTGACTGGGTTCTAATGCTCTGTAGTCAGTTTAAATAGCTATTGGCTTTTGCATGTAGGAATTATTGAGATATTTATTTTTTTTACAAATTTCGGGCACGCGAATTATATGCTAAACATTGTATATACATCATTCTTTGGGTTTCACTTCATTTAACATCAGGTGCAGTGAAGCTATTTTGCCAAGCCCCGATGAAAAAAGCAAATCATTGGGCCATAAAAAAGTTACTAAATAGGGGCATTCGGATAAAGGAAATTGGTCCTGGATTGCATGTTACAAGCCATATTTTACTTTTATAAATAATGGCTTGTTAACCTTTAAAGATTTGTCATCCCTGACTTAGGATATGCTGCAGTATAATTGGAGTTAACCTACTGTGAAGTAGTAGTGAACCCTCATAGTGCTGGCACACATACAATGTAAACTAAATTAACAAGTTTATATATCAGCCTAAGATATCAGCTACTTATTTTTAAAGTAGTACTATAACAATGGGTAAGTTTGAATATAAGTATTTGGATGTTTGGCAGAACTAAATGCTGAAACTGCCAAACAGTTTTGAATGGCATTTAGCACACAGGTAGACCATATCTTAGATTAACTCATTATGCACTCTTCATTTTAAAAAAAATGCACATTAAGAGTGACATTCTATAAAGTATTCATCTATGTATAAAACAAATGTGCTGTGGGTAGGCATTATATATAACAGAATAAATCACACTCTTCACATACAAGTTTTTATTTACAATACAATACAACCAATATTTATTTTGTCCAAGATACTTTAGGAATATCAAAGTGTTCAGTGAGACTGTCCAGATGTTGGTTGAATTTCTCCACTCTTTGCTTGTGTGTCATTTCTGCTTTCTGTTGGATTCTTTGTTTTTGCTGAAACAAGCAATGTTTATTAAGTATTTGTTTTATGACTTATAGACAAAGGAGACGGGCGAAACTTCATAGAACCTTGGGCTTGGTGTTACAGAGATAATTTATGCTTTAATTTATAGGAATAATAGAACCATTTCTAAATTAGAAAAAAAAACTGTCTCTACAATGGGAGTAAAGAAATAATCGCTATAGAATATAGCGTAAAAAAACACTTTTCTGTGAATAACTTCGTATTTACCCGATGGCATAAGATGTTCACAGCACCTAATCATTGTCCATTGATTGCCGTGTTGACTAATGAGCAGCTGGCTTAGATAATAACGAGAATTGAAATTATCGCATGGGATCGACGAGGACCGATATAAAGGTACTTAAGTACTTATCGCAAGATGAATCTAAGTGTAGGTTGCATATCTTTTTTTATCTACTCCTTCATGGAAACGGGCATGAGTTAATACTGTTTTTATATTATTGAAAGAACTATTTCGTTTTCAATTGGACGAATTCCTGTAGTGTTACAACGCCATGTACAATGCTACAATTAACACAAGGGTGTTGATGGTTCATCAATACTTTCCGAAATCTGGTAGAACAAGCAAAATCAGTCGAGCAAGCAAGAAATAAAAGTCCGTTGTTGAATAAGCGTGGGTAGTTCATTAAAGCAGCAATCGTCAAAATATTCTCAAAAAGCCGTAGTCGTTAAAATAAAAATATCAAACCAAAAACATTCACTTGCGCAGAAGTACAGAAAGCAAATAACAATCATAATATACATTAATAATAGACAGCCTGATATTCGCGATACCGGAAGTCAGTTACTTATTCATAACAAAAAATATTTTATTTTCCCATTGTAATACAATCTAATATTTTTTAATGGCTGATATAAAAATAGAAGAGGAATATTGATAAATGTTTCATAAGTGTACAGTCTAGCCCAATTTCGCCCGTCTCCTTTATTTTTAATAAAACAAATAGAGAACCAAATCAATGGACACTGATCTTGGCAATCCATGATGATCCATTTTGAATAATTGTGATAGCATCAACACTTGATCTTTAAGGAGATGTATGTGAGAATGGGATTTTCCGCAAAAATTATACCAAATGTGGATTTTGGCACTTGGTAATGTTAATTTTGTTTAGTGCAGGGAGCAGATATAAGCCACTATCTTTTCATTTTCTTACCATTTTCTCTTGCATCTTTTGGAACGCTATTTCAGCCTTGGTGCGATTGTCCGGATTGCTTTGTTGTTTAATTTGTTGTTTTACCTCATTTTCAATTCGTTTTTCTGTTTCCTTGTTGGCTTTCTTCTTCTTTTTCTTTTTGATTCCAGAATTATCCTTGATTTTAAGTTGTGTTCTATTTACACACCCGTATTCATCTTCTTCCACCATTGCTGTGTACTTTTGAAATGATTTTATTAAATAATATTATTATGTTCACTTATGCTACCAATATGTAGCTAAATCAATATTATTTTTCGCAAAAACAATTTGTTTATTCGCAATTGAGTGAATGGATTGAATGCGTCACCCACAAGTCATTGAAACATGACGCATCTGGATTGGTATTGCCATCTTGATAAAATAATTTGTACTATGTGTCTATCAGTCTTTTAAGCACCAAAGATATAAACAATAATCATTTGCTGGATCTGTCTTGTGTTTAGACAATATTTAAAAGACGCGCCTTGTAATAAATGGTCTTTCTTTTCTGTCTAAATACAAAAGCAAATTGTCATGTACAAATTTATAAAACTGTTGTAATGTAAGTAAAACAGACAAGTGTTTATAGGGTTTTTTTATGATTGAGTGTAGAATGTGTGTTGCACTCTTTACGTAGTAGTTAGTAGTTTAGATACATTGTCCGAGCTCAATATTGGCAAGACGAAAGCAAGGTAATTGCCCGACAATTACTTAGTCAAACTCCAACCAATGTCGCGGCTAGTTGGCTTACTAACTTTTTGTATATCTATACTATTATACTATTATATTATATATTATATTATTATATATTATATCTATACTATTATATAAAGCTGAAGAGTTTGTTTGTTTGTTTGAACGCGCTAATCTCAGGAACTACCGGTCCAAACCGAAAAATTCTTTTTACGTTGGATAGCCCTTTGTTCGTGGAGTGCTATAGGCTATATATCATCACGCTATACCCAATAGGAGCGGGGCAGTAATGGCTAATGTCAGGAACTACCGGTCCAAACTGAAAAATTCTTTTTGCGTTGGATAGCCCTTTGTTCGTGGAGTGCTATAGGCTATATATCATCACGCTATACCCAATAGGAGCGGGGCAGTAATGGCTAATCTCAGGAACTACCGGTCCAAACTGAAAAATTCTTTTTGCGTTGGATAGCTCTTTGTTCGTGGAGTGCTATAGGTTATATATCACCACGCTATACCCAATAGGAGCGGAGCAGTAATGGCTAATCTCAGGAACTACCGGTCCAAACTGAAAAATTCTTTTTGCGTTGGATAGCCCTTTGTTCGTGGAGTGCTATAGGCTATATA
The DNA here is from genome assembly GCF_014839805.1 of Manduca sexta. Taxonomy (NCBI): domain Eukaryota; kingdom Metazoa; phylum Arthropoda; class Insecta; order Lepidoptera; family Sphingidae; genus Manduca; species Manduca sexta. The sequence continues at coordinate 15,400,456 of NC_051140.1, forward strand.
TCATCACGCTATATTCAGTAGGAGCGGAGCAATAATGGCTAATCTCAGGAACTACCGATTCGAACTGAAAAAATATTTTTGTGTTGAATAGTCCTTTGTTGTGGAGTGCTCAAAGTTATATATCATCACGCTATGACCAATAGGAGCGGAGCAGTAATGAAACATGTTGCTTAAACGGGGAAAATTATGAGTTTCGAGCGCTTCCGTTGCCTGCGCTGTGTAAACGGTTAAAGTTATGCAACAATGATGTATGACGGGATTGTTTCACTTAAAAAGTTCTAAAAAATATATTATAAAACAAAGTTCCCCGCTGCATCTGTCTGCCTGAACGTGTTAAACTCAAAAACTACCCAACGTATTAAGATGAAATTTAGTATGGAGACAGTTTGAGACCCCGGGAAGAACATAGGCTCCCGGGAAACTACTACTTTTATAACGGAAAACTTTAGTCTGAAAAACTTTATAACGCGGGCGGAGCCGCGGGCAAAAGCTAGTATTATATAAAGCTGAAGAGTTTGTTTGTTTGAACGCGGTAATCTCAGGAACTACCGGTACAAACTGAAAATATATGTTTGTGTTGGATAGCCCTTTGTACGTGGAGTGCTATAGGCTATATAACATCACGGTATACCACAAAGGAGCGGAGCAGTAATGGCTAATCTCAGGAACTACCGGTTCGAACTGAAAAATCCTTTTTGTGTTGAATAGGTCTTTGTTTGTGGAGTGCTATAGGCTATATATCATCACGCTATGATCAATAGGAACGAAGCAGTAATGAAACATGTTGCAAAAACGGGGAAAATTTATTGGTTTTGAGAGCTTTCGTTGCGTACGCTGCCTAAACAGTTAAAGTTATGCAACAATAATGTATGATGGGATTGTTCCTCCTAAAAAGTTCTACAAAAATATATTATAAAACAAAGTCTCCCGCTGCACCTGTCTGCTTGAACGTGTTAAACTTAAAAACTAACCAACGTATAAAGATGAATTTGGTATGGAGACAATTTGAGACCCTGGGAAGAACATAGGTTCCCGGGAAAATATATAGCGTGACTTTTATAACGGAAAACTTTAGCCCGAAAAACTTTATAACGCGGGCGGAGCCGCGGAAAAAAGCTAGTTTATAAATAAAATGTCTTCCTGTGTTTTAAACGATGTACAGGTTATACTCCAACTGTGAATGAAAAAAACGTTTCATTTCATACTTTAGTAATAAGTATATACTATTTAACTTATTTTTTAACTAATAAATGCATTTTATTCGACTGTCATGGCGACGGGGCGGTCGACGCTCGGGGCCACTCGGGCACACTCGGGCCGTATCAATGGGAGCTGCTAGAGCTGGGACTATAGTAAATATCGCGCTGTTTTTATGTGCAATTTTGTTAGTCTATGACGCGTCTATTTGTAAAACGTCATTGGTAGTTACATTGAAAATGGCAGATTTTTTATTCGCAGCAATATGGCGGGTCCTTTCTAGTTGATTTAAGATCTTGTGTAGAAAGAAAACATTTACAAAATCTCATTAATTAAGATGATGATAATAACATATTGGCTCAGTTTCGATCTTTTGTGTACTTCAGAGCTCGCGATGGCCCAGATGATTTTTCATGCGTCGAAGTTGATATAGGTACCTACTATGAGAGCTGAGTCGAAAGATCATAAAATGGACTATCTATGTTGTAGACTTTTCGTACTACAATATAATAGTGATCCTCTTGATTGTCCAAGTTAAAAATGTTATTCTATTTAAACGTTCACGCACAAAGGAATAATATGTTGGTTAAATATATTATGGAGGCATCAACCCATTAGTTATTCCGATGATAAAATTGGGTAATATTACTTCAATAAAAGAAAAACTCATAATTGAAGGTAAGTATATCTAACTATTGTATGTACTAAGTGGTTTGTATTAGGTTATTGTTTAGTTAACAAATATTTAAAGGATTATGTATGTTTTTTTTATTAATTCGTTCCAAGCACGTATGTTTATCATAATATTATTATATGTGTCATAGAAGACTGTCACACGTGTGGATTAGTACCGAAAGCTCTGCAAAATAGAAAAATAGTACCTATTAGGTACCTACCCAGTACTTACCTAAAGACGTAGGTCAATTTCGCTCGTTTTACACTGTTAAAAATTGTTATTTATAACAAACCGAAGCCTACCTAACAATATGGCGCACAGTCGGTCTTTTACGACATGATTGTTGGTAAAGGGTTTGTCTACATATCATCGCCTGAACCAGCCAGAGTCAGTATGGTAATTTGGGTGATCAATTCTAATATATCATGCGTAATCGTTGACAGTTTAGTGTTTATTATGATTAATATTTTAGGCAGTTATGTAAACAGTTATAATTTTGCTTTTGTCTTCAATCTCAATACCTAAATGATATAGTAGGTAACTAAATATTATTGACACATTTTTTACACTATTAAATTAAGTGCATTAAAAAAGTATGGGATCAAGCCAAGTTGTTTCATAGACGGTTATCAATTTGTATGCAATGGTTTTTGTAAGTCTAAGTATCCAAAGTATCATTGCCGATGAGATACATTTTTGCTTAAAACGATACTTTTAAATAAACATTGTATATTACGCTTGAATCACGTCCCCTTCCCTATTTAAAGACTCGGTGAACGTATAGCTTTAGCCAAGTTAAGTACGCATTAAGTCACGAGGGTGGCAGGTTGACTAGTAGCAAATATCATAAATAAATAAGCGATTGTTCGCGACAAAAGAGCGGGAATGAATGGCGTTCCTTGGCGTTATCGGCATAGCGCACGCGCCCCGGCCGCCGACGCGTACGGCGAGGAGATTAGTTCGATTTCGCGCCACGTGGCGCCACGTGCGCGACAACTACCCACCAAATAAGATTAACGGATTTGCACACTACAGATTGCACACGAATGAGCAGGAAGTGTAAAGTGAAACGCCGGTAATGAGATCGCTTTGTGGGCTGACATGCGTTTGGATGCGTTGTATGCTGAAATTCGTTAACTGATACTATAAGCTCTTATATAGGGTAGAAACTAGTAAAAACCCGATATGTATTTTTTATTATAATTATAGCTAACTGCAAAATGTATAAATCAGATTTTATAATAAATTAATAGTGTTCAAACAATGTTAATAAAGTTATTATAATCATTAAAATCAGCGTATTCGTAAAATGTAGAGTCAAACTTACCTAACAGTTTAATCTTGACTCTGCGTGTTGTATTTCATTTAAGACCTCCAGCCCCAGTCTAGTTAATTTTTTGTCATTCAGAAAGTTAAACTTCTTAAATGTTTATGTATCACTGAGTAAATTGAGTTAAACTTTCACACACGTTCAAGGTTATGGGGTGAGACGACACGTGGCAGCCGTGGCAGCGACCATAGATAAGGCACGCTTTCCTTCGCTGAAAATTATCGAAAGGAACATTGATCTACATTTATATAAATCCGAAAGACGTGTCTAAAAGTTTGGATTCATGCACGAATTTTTAAAACTTTGAATTTGGAATGTCTTTTATTTAGGTTTTAGAGTAGTGTAAGGTTTCGCATCTTTGGTTTTGGCGTTTCGATAGTTTGGTTTGATAGAGTACTGTTATGCATAGAGTTGCAGATTGTAATCTTCAAGTGTCACGTGTCACGGTGTGACGCTGCTTCATTTGTACCAATGTCACATAGACGGTAATTAAATTATTTTGATTTAACCTTTACGGCACTTAAAGATACTAATTGATTTGCCAAAGAAAATTAATGATTTATTACCACTATCTATAAAAGTATAAATTATGTATTAAATACTGGTACTACATTAAAATCTAAGTATGTTTGTCTGTAAATAAGAACGAAGTGAATGTTATCGGAAAATCTAGTGACTCGGTATTTTGAGCAAGATATTAATTGATTAATTATTTATATCACGCAAAGTGATGAAGTTTGAAGAATTATGATTAGTATCTTCCATCAAACAATTGTACGCCGCCATGTTTTTAAGAACTTAAATAAGTTAAAAGATTTATTGTTCTACCTTCACGAATAAAAGTGAAATTTAAACAAAAATGTCAGTACTAAGTATAAGAATTCCATTTTTAAATTTTATTTCTACCATTCGTTCTTTTTGCTCACGGTTACTCTACCGAACAAATAAGCGAGCCTTAAGCGCTTAATCCAGAATACGACTTCACTATTGCACAACAAATAGCTTAGTTCAGTACTTGTGTTGCTCATTTTCGTCTCTCGTGTGAGCGTTGCAGGCTTATGTCGTCAACAAATCTAAATAGATGGCGTGTGCGCTAGAGAACAATGAGCCAATACTAATATACATTAATGCAGCATTAGCTGTAAGGGCGGCAGGGCGCCGGCAACGCCTTGTTTGCCAAACTGCCCTAATCCGCTATTTGTATTGTATGTTCACCATTCTGTGTGGTGTGGAAGGATAATTTTGTAGAGAACGATGTTGTTTGTGGTTTTAAAATGTAGAAACTAGTCGTTGAGTTGATATACGAAGGGTATGTTAACGTGTTTGAAATTCAGTCCCTTGTTCGGAGAGGATAAGTTTACAATTTATAAGGTATATTTGTTTTTAGGTCGAGTGCATGCCATAGCATAAACTTAAAATTATGATAAAATTAAACACGTGTTGGCGTAAAAATTATTTGGTAACATAAAAAACAACGCATCAGAATTGAAATCCGATATTTAGATGCTTCATGTACGTCCCAATTGTGAGTTGTTTGGTTACCCTACAGCAGTCGAATTCCGCTTTGACTTCTGAGAGGAAATCCTTTTCCCACGAGCTTTATTCAAACATATGTAAAGCGTATGATGGATGACGCGCGGACCGCCCTTTAGCGGGGGTTAGCCGTTTAAATCACAATCATGTGGCCCCCAATACATTTCGCTTGGTCACTGAATGTTCAAATTTATAATGTCATTTATACCAACCGGAATTCATAAAGAGTTGAATGGCACACGTCACTACTATTGCGCTTTTTATTGTCGCGCGCACAGGAATATACAGTTACAAATTATAAACGCCTGGGAAACAACAATAAACCAATGAAACACGCGTGTAATGCGAGTTAGCGAACTCGAAATCTTCGCGAGTTTGGTAAATATGTCGCGAAAACAATAGAAATTAAACGTGTAAAGTAAAAACGGTAGGCGTTTGTTGATCGTAGTCGCTCGGGGCGGAGGCGTCAAAGTTTTCCCATTACGCGACTCGCAGACATTAGCAACCCTCTTGGGTTCATTAAAATTTGTCAGCTTGTCGTATAGGAACAAGTTCTAAATGGATGTAGAAACTTCTTTAAGTGAAACTCGACTGACGTGAAAACTTTGGCGGATTTTGAGTTGCCCGGTTTTTTCGCAGCCATCAATTTCCCAGGCCGTCAAGAAGATTATTCGCACTCGTAATGCGGAAAAAAGAGTAATTTAAGTTTTCCAGAAGACTCGTTGCGTGGGAGTTATGATCTTTGTTTGAAACTTAGATTGATTTATGAAAGGCTCATTGTCTACTGGCGCGATTAGCAGATCAAATGAATTTCGAAAACTTTCAGTTTAGGTACGTTTTGAAGACCGTGGCAAAATATTTGTGTGGATATTTAAGATGTCTTATTGAATACTTGCTGTTAGACAAAATAATGAACATAGGTGCTTACAAACTTTAGGGCTAATGTATTGTATAATAATTAAGAGTTATATTCTCCGTTATTTATAAAAATAAACAATTCGCCTTTATATTAAAAAAAAAATTATATAAGTATATTTGTATAAATACTGATTTAATATCATAAAAATTCAAGACCGCCAAAGTCATCGGATACAAACAATACAGCGTGTTATAAAAATTAAAACGGCTGAGATTTGTGAGTCCGCAATCGCAGGTCCCTGCAGGCAGCCGATGTTATTGTTCCTTTTATGACACGAGGGTTGAATGTATTCTAGAGGGTGACACCGAGACGCGGCCAACAGATGTAATTGTATTCGAATGACTAAACTCGGCTGGTGAGTGGTGAAAAAATTGTGTAATTAACGCGGCGGGAGCCCGACTATTAAGTGCCGACTAGTTTTTTTATTTTTAAATTAACTGTATTTAAACTATAATTGTCAGTTACTTTAAATTTTAATTGTATTTTTTAACGATTATATTAGTGTGATGAATGAATTTTTGTCATGTTTTCTCGTATAACACAGAAATATATTCAAGATGTAAGATAAAAGTTGTAAGCACTTAAAGTATACAAGTTAAACAAACTCCTTAAAAACCAGCTAATTTCCTTTATAGAATATATTTTATAGTACTTCATATAAAAAAAATTTAATTAGCCTTTATAACACATTGTTAAAATGGTTAAAGAATAAATTAATATTAATATTTGCAATGAAATATAAATTCAATTATTTTTTTGTAACGAAGAACTAAGAAGCCTCTGTACTTATTTTCATATAGAATACATCTAGATAATTGTATATCAAAAATACCCGAAAGCATTTTAAGGGACAGCTGTAGATATAGTCATATATACGTGAAACGTCTTGGAGAAATCAGCTAATCTCAGGGGCACTATTCAGGCAAAAACGAATACACTGGCACAAATTGGTATAATGATATATTTAAATAAATACCATTATAGTTATGCTTCGCTTAATTAAAAAGCCACTTACTGGTTGGTGTACGTGGATATAATATAGACACGGATAAAAATAATCCAGCACATGTCACTTGGATGAAGTATGACGTATTAAGCAATTAGTGGTCTATTTATAAATTATATTAATCAACGTAACTACAAGATTAATGGCTCTATTCTGGGACATACTGTATATAGACTGCTCTGTTATAACTCGGGAATACACATAAATTACTATACGTAAAAAGGCGTATATTATTTATAATTTTTTAAACTAATTTAAGTAACTATTTTAGTGCAATAAATAACATTTTTTTATTATTTTGTAACAAGATTATATTTATAAATTTTAGACGTGAAGTATTTTGTGTTAATTTAAAAAAGGGCACTGTGTGTGTTGAATGTAAACTATTGAGTTTTGTAGCATAAAAAATAAACAAATATGCTAGTAGGTCACGCAAGCACCATTGCCAATGAAAATCCTCAATTCGTGAGATATCGCCTCTACTATTAATAATTGAAGATCAGGGGCTATGTTATTAGAATTTTGATAATAATTCTAATCAAATGAAATATTTTACGTTAGTTTTGTCTTAGTAAAGAGAAGACGTGGTCTCTTCGAGCTATCGATAGACAAGACTTTACCACAAATAAGATACTATATTATAAAAAAATATTCCCACGAAATACTACCAAGGAGAGATGTCATAAATTCCTTTTTTAAATTCAATCGTTGACATAGAGGGGACAAGATGTCATCGGCGCATGATCAAAGACAATAGATGCGCACGCGTTCGGCAAGCCACACACTTCCTGATTTGTGGCGAATATGCAGGGAAAGATAACGCACGACTGTCGACATTTGTCCTTATGTTAAGAGATTTTAGGCACAAATGGAGATTGACTGATATGTTTAAGTACGTCCGTCGTATAACGTGCCGGTTTTTTCTACCTTATTGTAAGTTCGATTGAGGTATTTGATAATTTTATAATAATCGCATCTGATAACGTAAGAACGAAATGAGCAAAATTTTAGGCATTTAAAAGGGTTATATATAAGTTTATATCAATTGTAATTAATTAGTTTAAAATTTTATTAATTTAAAATATTTTGTCCATATGACGTCAATAAGGGACAGTGTAGATTTATAAGATTTTTTTAAACCAGCCAGTAGTATCAGAGATTTTAAAACAAAATGATAAACATTCTATATTTAAATGTAGACTTAAATAACTTAATAGACAATATAGACAGGCCAGATGGTGTTAAACCACATTAAGTCTATAATTGTCTGTTGACACACATTACATAAGGTGCGTTGTATTAATTGTGTCGACTGGGGACCATCAGTTAGGGTGGTTTATGGCATTAGACATTTGTTCGGCGTGTTGCGGCTTGTTCACACTGACGGACAATGAGATAATATGTTGTATGAAATGAAAGATGCGTTCATGGGACGGAGTTTATAAATAACCATCGATGTATATGAAAATAACGAGGTGCCTTGAGGCAATGCAAAATACCTTTATAATGAAAAAAAGGTGCTTAACTGTTAATCTAATCTATCCAAGCGCCATTTTGCTGGATATTTTGATATAACGCATTTGGATCTGTTCAGCGGTTATTTCCTCTACTTCTAACAGTTCTTATAAACATCTTCAACGAGTTTCACATATATAAAACTAAGAAAGATATTAATGTTATATTATTTTCCCGCTTCTAAGCATAGAAATCTTTGAGGAATTCTTGCGTATACCATAGTCAGTTAATATGGGTATGTCATACCTTCGAAAAACTTTCACGGAAGAAGACGTCAGAAAGTCATACAGCGTTCATGATCTATTAAAGCGTTTTTGATATATTTACTATACAAGCTACTTGTAAAATTATAATAATAATAAAAGATTTGTTTACATTTTTTATAAAATATTTTGAAATAAAATTTCTAGTACTCGAACCTGCTGCAATACAAAACTACGAAACATCGGTTCAATTAAGTCGCAAATTAATATTATTAGGGCACCGGGCATGTATTAGAATTTAGTAATAAAAACTAAAGTTTCATAAAGATTTGGTCCAAGCAAAACTATTCGCGCATCGAAATAAACCAATACTTTCTCGAACGTCATATTCCAGATACGTTCGTTCTTTATTTCCTTATTACGAAAACCTATTAAACAGATTGAATAAACTCCTATCTCCCGACCGGATAAAGAATATCAAACCATCTTCTATTAAAGTGGCACAAAGAGAACACGTTGTGTTGGCACACCGCATACCTATGTATGTTGTTAGTAATTAGGCGACGCACGGGCTAGTGGGAGGTGGGCGCCGGAACCGGAAGCTCGCCGGAGATGAAGGCGCGATACAATATCCGGTTAGACGCCATTTCCGCCGCGAGACGCCGCCTCGTGTGTGGATGCCTTTACATTACTCGTTCATAGATACAACATTGATTTTGTATTGGCGATTTGTGAGTTTACGATGCCTAAAGCTCTTGTTTATGGATTCGGTTGCGTTTCGGTTTAATGCTGTTGTTTATGATATTTCGAATGGATGTTTATAGAGAATTTACTTTCGATAAAACAGCAAATGCAATAAACAGTTATTACGAATAGTAGCTGTGATTCATAAACGCTAATGTTAAGAAGAAAACGGTAAAAAGAGTTAATGTTTTGTAAAACACTAGCGCAATTAGATTACCGGCTTGAAAAATATTCAGATTTATTTATAAATTTTTATTACCCATCTATGTTAAATAAAACTGGCATATGTAATTTTAAATTGAATTAAAAAATTTAATTAGAATATGAATGACACGTTCTAATTATTTTGTAATTCTAAATTTAAAATAAAAAGTTCAAATCTATTTTTAAATTTAAATACAACTGGCCAAATTAAAAATCGACTTAATATTTTTTATGAAAGTCCTCGATCTACAGGATATTCGCCGATCAAACGAATTTAAATACAGAACTCAGGTCCATTATGACAAGTGCGTACTCGGATGATGACGATAAGGCATACCAGCTCTTCGGGACTCCCTCCAGCCTTTGTTCCACGAGAGGGAAACAGAATAGCTGGCGGCGGATTAACCGTTTATGTGATTTTTCAGTCTGAGAGCGTTGAGTGGTTAGAAGGTGTCACCTTTTGTCTTAAATATCTGATGGAAGCGAGTGGTATGACTATTGCTGTTGAGTGCTGATGCCTTAGTACATGGTAGAGATCGTACGTAAGTAAGAGTTATCGGTTTATTTTTTTCCGGCACTGTAGTGATTAGACTGACCGACCTCTAAATAAAATTACAAGTAAAGGAAAGCGTTTATTGTGTGATTTATGTTTTTTATTGCAAGTAATTAATATGTTTCGTATTTTTTGATAATCAGGAAAAGCCATTTATATCATCCGAGTTTAAGGATACCATTAATAACTTAATATTTCATGAATGTAAACGGTAAAAGAATCATATTTGAAATATGGACAACCTCTGCCTTATGGCAGCTGCACCGGAATTAGTTTTATTTTACCTTTGAATATTTTATTTTTATTAAATTAAATGATTACAGTTATTTTTTTTTTATGACAAGTTAAAAAAGTAAAAAAAATATATATTTACCCATTCGTTTTAGTTGAGTCACTCATAGATTAAGAGTAAGTATTATATATTTCCTAGTTGAACAATTCTATTCATATTGAGTAACATACTATTTAATAATTCTAGATGCTAGACTTAGGCTACTAATTACTTTCATGCTTAGTCGAAAGTTGGCCAATGGTGGTCAAAATTGTTTCAACTATTAAACGCATATTATTATTCCGTATTTGAAAAATATTTTAAAAATAATAACATATATACATCTTAACTTATCCACAAAAATATAACGACGCAATCTCACTGCATTTGAATAAACTTTATTAATTGCGTATCGACAAATCTTTATCATCGCATAGATTTATAAAGCACATATTATGGCGGCGTAGACAAAGAGTTGATATGTATATGTAGTAATAATTATTCGGCGGCGTATTACGATAATACAGATTTAGATAGAGCACCGGCTGGCGTGATAACCCCTTACATAGCTCAGAGCACATAGCGCCTACCCACCCCTTGGGCAGCGTCGGCAGACAAATCTAATTGTTTGAATATTTGGATTTTAAAGAAGAAAATAATTATTATATGTCACACCTTAGAAGTAAGGTGACCTGATTGAAAAAAGATGATATGTGAGATACAATAAAACAAAATAAAAGTATTTGAAAACAATTTAGAAGGTGGTCGTCAAAAGTGAGAAGCTCTATTTCTATTCTATAATTAAGTCTTTTTTTCATCTTAGGGTTATAGGGCATCGTTTGAGAGTATTTTTTAACAAAATCAGGGAATATATAACTTTACTTTTGAGTTAGGTCACTTTAGTTCTAAGGGTGCGACCATCTTAGTAAAAAATATAAGTCTATAATTTATTATTGGAAATTACAAAATGAAATAAAGAATAATAAAGAATCTTTTTATCTTCATACTTTAATTAAATTATTCTAAAGCTTATGCAATTTTCTGAACTGTATATGTGTATATCCCATGGAGATAATCCTAAAAAAAAATATGGGCAAAACCATAAATTCATAGATTATACTTACAAAAACTTGTTATTTAAATTGTGAATAGTGCAAAATATATTTTTCATAATCGATTATATCTTAATGAGGTTACCTATAGCTAAATAGTTAGAATAGAAGCACGTTAGTAATCACTAATTACTAATCAGGTTCTGTAAATATGTGAAAACTCGTCACATAATTTTGCAATAATCCATTATAAATATTCTGGGTTTAATAGTAAATCCATCATTTGGGTGCATCGTCTCACACAACAAACCAACACAATGAAAACTGTAAGTGCAGAACATAGATTTCATTTTTTTACGTTAATCATGATTCTTTATAATGTCTGATTAAGAGTTTAACCACAGTTTCTTATAATGTATGATTTGTTTGTATATACGTATTGCACTCTAGTAATTTATCATCATATAGATTATACTGAATATTTTACTACGTTTTATGAGTTGATAACTAAATACAAGACAGAAAAAGTACTAGAATATACATAATATAATATAGTTTTTTATATGTAATATATAATGTCGTTTACGTATTTTGTTTACCCGGTGTGAAAGTCTTCGTCAATAAACTTGTATTCATACATTTTGTTCCTCTAGTTCGTAGTACTGAGCTGCCTGGTAGCGCTGGCGTGGTGCGCTCCCGCTCCTGCCGACTCGGGAGTGCGGGAACTGCCTGCCCTGCGGCATGAGGAGGTTCACGATGAGTTCGGACAGTACGCCCTTCGGTACATCACTGCTGAAAGTAAGTATATTTGACTCTAGTTTGTTTATCGCTTTATCTGATGGCACTACTATTTAAGTAGTCTAAGAGATTGTGTTTATTTATGCAAGCGATAAATTGTCTTACACTGATAAAGTTCAGTTCAAGATCACTTTATACCTTAGTCTGGAAAGTCAATCTGAATTTTGTTTTACGTAACAAAGTAGTCATTATCTTGAGATAGTTGATGTCAAAAAGATATCTTAACGTCCTATAATAGTACTGGAAATGCTGACACTGCACTGTTCTCCGGGAATAATACCGCGTTAGGAGATTCAGCTAATTAATTGATTATCTTTTAGACACGGTGGTATCAGAGCGCGGTCGGCTAGTCCCCAGCTCCAACGGCGGCTATGTGCTGGAGATCGAGGGTCGGTACCAGTTCGTGGGCGATGACGGCAAGATGTACGTGACGGCGTACAAGGGCGGCCCTGGCGGCTTCCACGTGGACGGACAGCACTTACCACAGCCGGTCCCAGTACCCCCTGTCGCGCTTTAGATCAATAAAATCCGGATTGCTTCAATACTGCATTTTATTAAATCCTTATCCAGCTAAATGAGAAGAAATGTAGACAATACGACTCACTACAGTAGCTGTATATAGGCCAGGATGTCTTACTGGATGAATCAACGTGCTGCGTTGGACCGAGTCTTTTTGGCGGAATTTTCATCGTGTTTACGGTTGATAACCGTTCTGTCTATTTTATATGAAATATAGTGATCTGTTTTGTACGAAAGATTTACGAGTTCAAAGTACATCTGATACTCTGATATAAATCTGGATCGTCTGCAAATGTTGTTGATCGCTAATTTTGAATAAGTTTATAGAGTTCAAGTTGAATGGATTCAGCCCGATAAAACACGGTAATAAATAGAAAGAATATTTATGCATAGCTTTGTTAAAGATTTAGGAAACCAGTTTATGTTAGTTTTGTATATGGTATGTGATTGGTTGGTTAATTTGGACCATAAAACCGATTAAGAGCATTGGTAGAATTTACTATTAATGGATTCCGACGTCAACTGGTTTTGTAAATACATTTATTTTATGAAGAATTTAAGAAATTCGTAATGTGTTGACTGTACTCGGCGGATTTCTGAAAGGATCTAAGGAGGGTGGCGAGAGGCCTCGAGGATGCGCCGAGAGCGGGCGGTGGTACGCGCGGGGGGCACGCGGGCTGCGCTGTGACGTCACGTCCTATCTCGGCGGCCATCTTGGATTATCTCGTCGCACCTGGGGGGTGCGGGGCAACAGTATCGACCCGATGCCGTCCTTGCACATTTTCAGACCAAACTTAATGTCTTCTCGATATTATAAAGACATTTTAATATAATAAAATATTTAAAACATCATAGACAACCGACAACATTTTAACATAAAAAATGTCCAAGCTAAGATGGCACGTTATGTAGGTAGGTCTGTGTCTTGATTAAAACTTGTTCCGTTGGTGTTTTACTATTTCTGTGAACGGTTTACAAACAAGTTTCTTAGAGACACCATTAATTAGTCGTGTTAATTGGTGCGCATATATTTTATGTACGTATAATAAAAACTAATGCATTTAGGAAATCAAAATGGTGGTGTCTTAGAGATTATGTCGGTTTTAATTACATTGTCTGATGGTCTTAATTATTTAAATAAACAGGCGAATTTTACACACTTTGTAAAAGATTTAATAAGTCTTCTATTTTATATACGATTTTAACTTCATCAACTTTTATTCTGGATTTTTTTTATAATGTTATGTTCCGTTTTCTCTGAACTCGGTACTTATCGAGTAAACAAAACTACTTAAGTTTGTTCTATTCCATAAATGACAATATATCATCCTTATAAGGTATTAATACAGTTATAGTGTAAAAAATAAGATAATATTATAGATAAATAACAAAACAGAATGACTTCATACTTAGATTAGCTTAAGTATTGTACCCAATTTTTTAATACAAAAAATCGACATGAATTGATATCATATTGTTACGTTTCATACGTTGAGTGATATTCCCAGCAATTTCTTTTGACATTAGGTAATTCAGGCTCTCGCAACCACAATTTTATTTTTTGACACCGTGAATCTTTATGAGTAGTTCCAACCACTTACCATCAGTTAAATCCATAGTTGGTCGGTTTATGTGATAAACAATAATTTGAAAATCTGTAAACGTGGAACATACGTTACGTCTGATGCCTATTTTATTTACTTTATTGTATGTATCAGTTTGTTTTGTACCCAAGCTTAAATCAATTAAATATCATATAAACTAGACTTAAAAGGGACCTATACATTGTCATGGATCTAAATCGTAAAAACTAACTTATATTCTATCAACAAACACGACGAGGGACAAAATAAAAACAATATCAATATTACCATCTCAACACGTATACAATTCCTAAACAATAACAGAAATTAGCTGCAACTAGGAATATTAAGCTGTATTAAAATTCTAGTCGCATACATGGCTCCGTTATCTGGCTGTGGCAGTTTGGACACGCCGATAGGATCTGTGGTATCCCCCCTCCTCTTACCACCCCGCAGTCCCCATTGTGACCCCAAGCCCACGTTTCGCTCTAGGGCGGCTTTGTCGAGACATCAAACGATCCGCCCTTGTATTTGCAAGAACTTGAAGCGAATTTTATTTTGTGGTTATAGAGTATGTTGGTTTGCGGTTTTGTGATTGTATTCATGTACTTATTGTTTATTAATTATGTTTAAACTTGGATATTTTAGATAAGGAGAAGCTGTCTTTCTACATTTAAGAATCTGCGGGTACTGTTAGAAAAAGATATAACTGAAAAATATCAAAACAATACCGTACAACAATAATATTAGAAAATGAAACGGGTGGAATTTCAGTAGTTGTAAATTTATTTAATGAGTGCTTTTATTACTATGAATTAAAGTCGTTATTTATTTATTATACGAATAAATTTAACATGTCTTTCAATGTAATGTATTGTTTCCTTTATTCTTGGCTATTTTTTTTATCAATTGCCAGATATTTACCAACAAAAAGCAGGGAAGTTGTCAAGTGGCAATCAATATGTTAATTCCGAGACCACCAGCGCCAGGGTTGATACTCGACTAAAACAAAGCACTTATATTAAGAGCGCGTGCTATGCGCAGCTGCGTGTGCGCACCTTACCGCTCGTAGTTCCTACACTTACGTACAGAGGGCGCTGTTATGAATTGTTCTACGGATTCGAGTGGTTTGAAGAGGGTAAACTACGGCACGTGCTTAGACACGGTGGTCTGACCACCGCTACGCGTGTGGCGGTTAGTTTGATAAAACAATAATTATCTTATTATAATGTTTTTATATATTTTTGAACCATTAATTTAAGAATTTAACTATTGTAAGATGTAAGACATCAACGATATCAAAAGTTCTTACTACAATATTAGTGGTAAAAATCGAAGTATAGATCCATTTCCTGGATCCAAACAACTTATAGATTCAAATTTGTAAAAGTATTGTTAATGATGAATTGTTACAGCCGTAGTTTTAGCATACCAAAGCGGACGTATCACTGAAAACTTTTATAGTACCTATACATACAAAACTTGGTTGTCGTTACAATAAACCTGGAATCGTAACTCTTATAATAAAATATATTTGGGGTCGTTGCATCCTTTTGTGTTTTACAAAAGTGCGACGGTGGCGCTCGTAGCGTTTACAAGCGTAACAAACAGTAAAGATAACACAAATAGACTTTAAAATCTTATTGGTGAGCCGCGGTAATTTTACACGCTATATTTATTGTTTCTGAAGGCTAATCTTTGTCTCGTTATGCAAACAATATATTTTTAGCCTATGTGGTGAAATTCAAATTTTACGTGCGATTTTCGTCTAGAATTTTTACCGATTTGAACTGTTATGTATTCGAATTAGTTTTTTTATGACTTACTTATTGGAGCTAAATATTAATGAATTAATGCTGTTTTAGAAAAATACAATATATATCTTATTTGACTTATTTAGTTTTTGATTTTAAAAGTGACATCAGATTTTTATTGTAACTTGAGCTTAATTTGGCAAAAGGCTGATCATGTCTAGCGTAATGAGTTAGGACTTAGCTTTATTAATATTGGTGCAATAATCACAGCTCTGAGTAGACTATAGAATACGGCTAAAATTAATAAAAATATAACTCCTAATGGTTTCTCGGAATACCGTGTTATAGTAACCTTAACGAGAAGTTTACTTATATACAAATAGTAAATGTATTTTGAAATAAATTCTATGAAGTATGTGGGATATTAATGATTGTATTGAGAAGCAGAGACACACTGGCTGCCGGCGAAGCGCGGGGGTCCCGTCAAAAGACTATTTAATGCTGGAAGTAGAAAGGAGAAATAAAACGGGGTTTAGATCAGAAAGAAAATTTACTAAAATTATCTTTCGCAAGCGGCTGCTGCCAATTTTGAAACTTGCAGGAATTGTGGAAAAGTGTATAGAATTATCGAAATTTTCCGCTAATGTAAACGTATCTAGAAGTTATATATTGCTGCGAGCACTTGCTATGCGATATTTGGGTTAACATTTTGTCTATTGGACTAGATCTTAGAGATGAAGATTCATGTTGATTTGAGCTTGTGAAAGACTATTTGAATGAAAATGTTGAGATTAACAGTTTAAGTTTAGGCCATCATTGTAAAGTAGACATCGACAGGGGCGCAAGTAGTGCAATTATATTTCGTCGAGTCGACTGGAATTTGGAAAACATCGTGTACATTTTTTAGTTTAAATATACAAATTTTGATTATTTATCTCGGAAATCGATCATAGCACTACATAGTTCATAGTCTAAAGAGTTGCCACTACACCAAAAAGTAGAATATATACTTATGTAAAGATAACAGTGATATAGTTGTTTAAAAACCGCCAAATGATGCTTAATACAACTTAATTAATATTTGAATAGAGTAGTTGCCTAGAAATCTGAATGTTGGCCACACTAATTGCTGATTGTTATCTATTAATCAGCCATTAGATTTATCAGATACATTTTTATTTGCAATATAATCTTTATTGATTTATTTTTACAAACAGGATTTCTTGGTATTTTTTAAATTATTATTAAAAAGACGACCAGTCTAGAAAAATAACATTTAAAACGATGACAATTTCCTTATCATCTATCTTTTTTAAAGTTAATTTTGAAAGGTTACCTTATTTTCAATGTCTATGAATAAAACTTATTAAACACAGCAGCAGTGCTGCCTTCGTAGATTTTCTAAGTAAGTTGTAACATAACTGGGTTGTTAAGCTAAGCTATCTTCTACAACTACTTTACAATTTCTTACAATGTAACTGATGATTTTTGTGCACAGGTTTGGAGCATATCTTATTTAATGCAGCACGACTCTATCATGTGAACATGAAGGACTGAACACTTTTTTCTACTTCAATAACAAGGCATTAGTTTGAGCATCAAAGCAAGTAAAGTCGTTGGTCATGTGATCTTTCTGCGGTCAGGCGGATTGCCGTCTCATCGGACTATGAGAGTGAAGGAACGAGTGCACCTGTGTCTTGCGCACATACTTCTGCATTGTCTTATCTCTTGGAATTCTGCCTGATCTCCGTTGAGATTGGCCGCCGTGGCAGAAATTCGTCCAAGCGGGATTTATTTATTCAGATTGGGTTTTTTTTTATTTTTGATGTTCTTAGGGTAGTGACGGATAAAAATGCATTTCGCTGGCGTTCTGTTACAAGGTCTTATGTTAATTTTACTTATGATGATTATAAAAAATTATCTTGTTGATAAAAATAGTTAAGACATTCATGATTAACTTTTATTTATCTTTCCGATTATGGGAAAGTTTCACTAAAAAATATCATTTGATATATATAACCCAATTTGCACATTAAAGTGAGTGAGATGCGATATGTCGAATGTAATTCACAAAAAAGTATGTAACGAGTATCCTGAATTTTAGAATTTTATTCCGTTGGAAGAGAGTGCCATACGGTCCGCTTGTGGAGATTTACAAAGTAGAGAATTAGTATACCTTTCTCCGTATTTCACATCTATTTGTGATCTTGTCCGATTATTGTTTCCTAGTCGTGTTTCTTATTAGATTTGTAGTAATGGGACGGAAACGATTGCATATTTATTTGATACTGACGGGGTGGCATATTCCTATAAGTATTTACCGTCATGTATCAACAAATGCCTTAATTTTATATTTGGTATCATTGATTATGAGAGTCAATACTCATACCAACAATTTAGAACTAATATTTGCTATGCAAACATTTGTTCGGAACCGAGCATACAGTCAATGTAATTATGCCGGCCTATTCGAAAATTAGTATACCCAGATTGATTATGGTAGAAATAATAAGAGTTTATCTATTTACGCTGGCTCTTGTATACCAGAAACCTAACATTGAATATTTTGGCAACGTTTTTATACCAATAATGATGTGGTACGATTTTTTACAATAAAAAAATATGTAAAAATGTATATTTAAACAAAATAGGAAAATGCTCAGAATTCGTAGTAACATTTCACAAATTAAAAACCAGACACAAACTTATTCGTTCTCAAGAATTCGCATCACGGAAAAATCGTTTTTTACTTTTTTTTTCAAAAGTATTTTTCTCAAACATCAATCTTACTTGAAGGGCAAAGTTTTTGAAATGAGGTCAGATTTCCCGCAAAATGCTGATGTTGGCGTTTTAAACATTGTTTTCTTCATTTCGCACTCTAGGAATGCGCGTAACTTTTGACTTGGATCTTAAACCTCGATACATTACTTTAAATATTATCTAAGTATAATAAAAATATATCAATGCCAGCCACTATATTAATAACGATTTATGAAACTCTTACGTTTACATTAATTTATTACTGCATTAAGAATAATATATTTTACCAACCACATCTAAAATAAAAAAGGCAACACTTTTACTTCATAAAATACTAAACATCATAATACAAGTACGAACATTTTTCGTACACATTCGTTCTAAAACAAGCGGTAGCGGAGAAAAATATTACAACTCATATATTGTCGAAAATGCTGGCTGGATAAAACAAACTGAACTCATGCGTGACTGAAAAATGGGTAACACCTTGCAATGTTGCCATGCTATCTTAAAATTGGGTTAGTATTTCTCTCTTTTGTTTTCAATATTGCGTTGACATTTCCATAGAATAATTGGGCGTGAAAATGTAAATTTTATGAAATTTAAAATAAACTAGCTTCCGCTCGCAGCTTCGCCCGCGTGGATTTCGGACTTCAAAAATGGAGGAGGTGCTCAATTTGTCGGGATGTTTTTTTAAGTATGGTGGTATGCAGGTGGTCCGATTGTCCTGTCAGGGTCTGATGATGGGATCCTGGTGAAAAATGATTATAGCATGTTTCATTATTCACGCTTGATGGCTTATTATTAGCGTATTTCATGTATAACTTTGGTGTTTCTAGACCGATTTCTATGAATCTTTTTAAGGAATATTTAATAATGTTAACTTTTTTAATTAGGGATGACTGAGAGTGTTATAAACGTAAGAGTAGTCAAATATAATGAGAAACCTTCGAACTGCTAAGCTATCGGGAGTTACACGTGTTATTGTGAGTCAACCATATAAGATAGACATATGCTGTCGTGGGATATTTTTTACATAATTTTATGGAGAACATTTCCGTCATACATGATTTCTGCGTAGCTTTAACCATTAAGGTTGCACACGCGACGGAAGCTTAAAAAATGGAGTAACTTCTCCCGTTTTTAAACATTTCCCTTCACTGCTCTGTCTCTATTAATTGTAGCGCGATGAAAAGTATACTATAACCAGCACAGGAGTATGACAAATAATTGTACCAAGTTTCGTTAAAATCCGTCGAGTCGTTTTTGTTTCTATAACGGTTATACAGACAGACAGACAGACAGACAGACAGACAGAAAGACAGACAGACAAAAATTTACTAATTGCATTTTTGGCATCAGTATCGATCCTTAATCACCCCTGATAGTTATTTTGGAAATATATTTCATGTACAGAATTGACCTCTCTACAGAATTTATTATAAGTATAGATTACCTTTACTATATTCAAATAGATTTCAGAAGTTCCTTTAATTTGCATTATACGGTACTGTATTTTACTGAATAAATCTTTGCTATCTTTGAACCCAACAAAATAATAAAAATAAATGTTCGTACATTCTTACACCTCATTGGGGAAAAGCAACAGTTAATCACGGCCAAAACACCCTAAATACAAAAGGCGAACGAATAATTAGTATTGTATGACACAGGGCGACTTTTAGTACGAAAACCTAATAACATGTTGTAACAAGTTCTTTGCTGGCGGCGTAACGTGCCGGGAAAACTTGAGGGCTTTTCGGGTTAATTAACCATACAACTTTTGTACGAGATAAAACCTCGCAATGTGCCAACTTACTCGCAGCAAATACAAACATTACGTGCGCAAACTCTAAACTAATGTACGGAAAACAATATGAAACGTTGTACCCGAACACGGGGGCCTTTACCTTGATACTGTACCGTAGATTAAGGTGTTTAATATAAATGGAATAGCATTTAATCCAATTTTCATGTAAATATGTATCATAACTCGGTGGAGCGTAACATTGTAAGGAAATCTACATACCTGAGAATTTGCGATAAGAATTTCGAAGGTTGTAAAAACTGCCAACTCGCACTAGGCTAGTGTCGTTGGACTGAGGCCTGTACCCTCTTATTAGCAGACGAGACCCGTGCTCAACAATGGGCAGTTTCTAATAGCAGGGTTGGTATTATGTAGTTGTCTAGCAACTATATGACTAATATTTTTATAAATTACTATTTTATTATATTTAAACGGTTCCGTCAAAGACAACACCTCAGTTCTTTTGTTTTCCAAGTCAATACCGTAATAGTACTTACCACGGTGGCTCAGACAATTCTTTGTATTATAAGTGCAATTTCTGGGTACCTAAACACTAACAGATGGAAGTCGTTTAACAATTATAGGTGACTCTAAAATTAACAGAATCCAACTTCTGTAAAACCTGCATTTTATATTATATGTTTATTAACATCAAAATCGCGTTCTAAAATTAATTAAACCACAAGTAATTAACATGCACGTTCTTTTCACTATTGTCTTTCATACATTATGGAACCATACAATAACCTCAGTTGCCAACGCAAGGAGCATAATACGTAATGCCTTTAAATTTATACCGTAACATATTAAAGGTGACTGCACACGGTAGCGTCAGCGATCTTTCACCGGCCACCATATTCACAGTGTAATTGCATTGAAACCCACGTATTTATTGCATAGTTGAAGCCAACGTTGGCTTTGTAATTACTCAGTCGGCGACGTAATGGGTGCCGTATTTTGAATGGAATTTTCGGTATATTATGTTGTTTTAAAGACAAGAAGAGGATTTCATAGATATAGTCAGTAGTAGATTTGGTAATAGGCCATATAGACTGCGGACTAGGTGCGACATAGTTAAAATCAGAGACATTTTTTTGCATGTGTACCCACACGGTGACATACGGGTCGTGAAAAACTTAATGCCTTATATATAAAGAATATATAAATTCGGCACTGTGTAGTGTTCTAGAAGAGGCTAATCCATGCTATTTTGGTCATTTAGCTGATGGGGCATTATTGACATCAACATGAGAGTATCTAAACTCAAACAATTAAAATACTATAACCTTGGTTTCAAAAACAGATATTTAACGAAATAAGCAGTAAGTAATTCAAAAAGAAATATAACCTGATTTCACAAAAAACTAAACAATAAAATGAAAACAAAGCTTTATTAAAACCATGTCACTATCAATCTTTGATAAATAATTTTTGATAATTAATTGGCTTTTAGTATCCACTGAAATATCCAGAATATCCAGAAAAACAAGTTTTATTTAGAGCCAAGCGTTATGAATATTGCGGCTGCCGCAGTGACTTGACAATCATATGGCTCGTTGAACCGTTGTAATTAAATCTAGCACGCTGGAGGTTTAGTTTCGCGTTTTAGTACTAAATGGTTCTTAATTAATAACAAGCTATGAATTTCATAGAACAACGTGAATAATAATATAATTTTTACATTCAATAATAAATTAAAAAATGATATGATGAACTTATAAAATAATAGAAAGAATGATAACAAATTGTTATAGCGTTCATTTTATATTTTACAAGGTTTTTCCGACTTACTTGATAATTTCTATTATAACCAAATTCCTTATAAATTTGATTTTTGAATTCAATTTGAAGAACATTGTAGCCAATGTGTTATTCTGATGTATCACCAATAATACTGTAAAGTTTCATCCAAATCCGTTTAGTAGTTTTTCATGAAAGAGGAACAAATATACATCCATCCTGACAAACTTTAGTAGGATAGTTAGTTTACTTTACTTTCTACTACTTTATTAGTAGACTTTACTTTCTATAATATTAGTAGGATAGCGATAGAATGTGGTTAGTGCATGTATGATGGAATTAAGGTTTTCCAGAAATAGGCCAGTGTTAAAGAAATAATCAAATATTTAAATATAATTTGTTTTAATATCACTTAAAGTCTGAAAAGAAAAAAAACACTAATGTAGTACGAATAAATTATTTTACCAAAATAATATGTAATAACCAAAATATAATATTTTTAAAAGCTTAATCCACACCATCCAGAATTTATGATGGGAAAACCAGTAACAAAGTAATTTTGCGAGTATTTATTAACGTTCTCATTAATTGTTGAACCGGTTAATTGATGCATAATGCAATCCGGTGCAGGTGTATCGTACCCGGATCGTGTAAAATAAAATATTTTAATATAAATTATGGGATTGACACGAACTGGAAATTTTAAATTGTGACGTCAATGCTTCATGTTGGGACAGCTCTTGTTACAAAAGGCACGGATTCTTATCCTAATAATTGATATTCGCTGATGCTGTCATAATAGATGAAATTAAATGACATGATGGATGCAGGAAACACTACACTAGTATGCTGTAGTTGCTGTAGCAACTGTCAATTTCGTTGTAATCTAGTGTTTCGCGGCAACGAGTTGACAGCATCTATACGGCGTCTAAATAATGCTTACTTAAAGATCGCTTAGATCTATAAATATTTTCGCGTGAAAGTTAGTAGTAGTGTATACTACTGTATATGATTGACATAATATTATATTTGTAGATTATAATGATGAATCAGTTAGGATTAAAATTTTTGATTTATAGATAAATATGCCTGCCTACACCTTCGGGGATATGCCCACTGCTGAGCACGGGCATCCTCTAGTACTGAGAGGGATTAGGCCGTAGTCCACCACGCTGGCCTAGTGCGGATTGATAGACTTCATACACCTTCGAAATTCCTATAGAGAACTTCTCAGATGTGCAGGTTTCCTCACTATGTTTTCCTTCACCGTTAAAGCGAACGATAAATTCACAAAGAATACACACACGACTTTTTAGAAAAGTCAGGGTGTGTGCCCTTGAATTAAACCTGCGGACATTCGTCTTGGCAGTCCGTTCCACACCCAACTAGGCTATCACCGCTCATCATCCTTCGAGGATAAAAGCTATAAATGTATGTATGTGTATGCATAAGCAATAGATATTTCTTACTGAAATGTTAAACTAGCAAGTCAATTTATACACAAAAGTTCGAACGTAACATATGAATACATTTAAAATATGAACATATTAGCCCAATTACATAATTCCAGAGCTGAAAGTCCATGAACTGATTGATCATAGGCCTTTCATTTCATGCAACGCCGCATTGTGTCGATAAAACGATTAAAACATATATTATGTCCGTGTAAAATCCGTTGTAAGCCCTTAATCGAGTAATAAAATAAATCGTTTCGAGGTAGGCCCGATGGAGCACCGCGCCCACCGTAGTAACAAAATGTCAATTTTAATTTCACACGATAAAGAACGATGGTGTGTTTATTGTGTATTCGTAATTAATGATAACATGCCTGTTATCAGTGGTTGCATTAATTGCCCACGTGTGTGTTTCGTGATAAACAGAAGAGCTTCATCAATGTATATTTGTGGGAAGAGATTGTGGACATGTTGAAAGTAATACTCAAATTCATGCTTAAAGGTGCTCTTTTGGTCGAGGTCTAATTTAATTATTATGCAGCAATGTATAACTTGCTAATACGTATTCCAATGGCGTTAATAAAAGAAAAACGATGTTCGAAATTCAATTTAATCAACTCGTAATGACAAAGGCATTCCAAAACATTTTCAATATAGACTGAATTATTAATTTCTTATAATAAGCTCATACATTCTTCGATGAATTAGTGAGAGAACTTTTAATCTGGCTTAAGAGGCACCCTCGAATTAATCAAGGCGCGGGGCGGGACAGACCTCCTTTGAAATCTCCTGTCACTCTCCCCAATCCTGTGCGACGGTTGATTTTGAAAATGAACGATATTGTCCTACCTACAGAATTAAACTTTATGTTTTTGCTGTTTTATGCTGTATATCTATGTGTGTAGTGTGCATTTTTGTCTAAATTAAACGGGGAGATAAACCCTTTTGAATTAAATGGTCTAGTGTATGATATTTTGTTTAGTATAAAATATTTTAACATGTAAACAACGTCGACAGGTTACGTATACACTGGTGGGTCTCTCATATGTGAGAGTCCGCCTGTGTAGGTACCATTGCAACATCTATTTCTGCCTACAAGCAACAGTGTGTAGTCAATGTTATGTTCCGATTTGAAGAACATTGTAGCCAGTGTAACTATTGGACATAATAAGACTTAACATCTCACGTCTCAAGATGGCGAGCGCAGTGAAATACCAAACAATACTTTGTAATTCAAGGTGTTAGATGGTGTTTCTATTATTTATGGGCGGTCGTTTCGCTTACCATCAGGCGAACGGCAAGCTCGTCTCGTCATCAAAAGCGATAAAAATAAGTGATAAAATTATTTTAAAATCATAAAGGCTTTTTATTCCTTTTACGAGCACAAACTAGGTATGATAAAATTAATGAAGCTGCTTCCAGTTAAGAAACACATCTATTGCTATATTAAACTAATAAAATAAAGCATACTAACCATGAATCTTAATGATAATTTAATAAGGATTCATTCGCTATAGCATCAGTAATTACTTTCCATGCTTTTGCAGGTGTTAATTTCTGAAAAATATTAGTGTCATCTTTGCGATCAGTGTACACCAGTATTTATGTAGAGCTGAATGTTACTTTTAGTAATTATTAAGTTATTAATTAATCCCTTTCTTGTATTGCATAGAATTGATAAAATAAATAAAATGCTTTATTCATCACGTAGGCTAACATAGTTGCACTTATGATAAGTTAAAGTACATTAGAATATTTAATTATAAATGTTTTAATATAATAATAATTCCTCCGATTAAGTCGTTTATATAGCTGCATACACATACATTTTACATTGGACAATTTTTAAAAATATATAATAAAGGAGGCAAGCATGTTACACGTAACAGATGATACATCTGCAAAATATACATTTGATACCTTTGTTGATGGACTCTTGATATTTTTAAACATAAAGTAATAAAGTTATCGTAATAAAAAATACAACAATGCTTCATTATTGCATTAGAATCGTGTTTATTTGATTTTATTCAATACCTCCATAGATTTATGACGTAATTCATTATGAGCATACGTTTTATTATCTTAATAACTCATAAACACACCGATAAATAGATCAAAAGGCAACGAGTGATAGATGGAAGGGCGAGTCTTTAGGGATCAGTCAGAATGGAAAATTAGGGAACTTGCTTTGTTTTGTTCGCACCGGAGCGGAAGGCTCTGGTACTATTGTATATACTTCTTCGCTAATTTAATTAGGTGTATTATGGCAAAGTAACCCACTAATATCTCATTTTAATTCTTATTCTTACTAATATTATAAATGTAAAGTGAAAAAACACATTTTTATACGTTTGATAGAATGCAGAAATAACTAAACTGATTTGGATGAGCACCTGGATAGGTCTTGTCCTGAATTAACATAATTAGACTAGTTTTTATTCCGGTAATTTGCTCCCGTGGAAAATAATTAAATTTTTATCAAATATTTAAGTAGATGGTGCTAGCATAGTAGTATTTTAGAGAATTTTGTAGCAGGAAAAGCTTTCCACGCGAAGAAGCCACGAGCAACACTCAGTAAGTTTATAAAAGTTGTTCCACTAATGTATATTTATATCCTTGTTTGCGGTGATGTTAGTATTTTTGTAAGTATGTTAGCAATAAACAAACACTGTTGAATAAATTAAACATTCTGTTGCATATAAATAAATAACAATCAATTTTCTTATTTTAAATAAGTATAATATTATTATCCAATATTTTTTAGGAAAAATAGTGCAAAAATACTATATTTTACTGCACGTATTTTAAGGTAAATAATAATAATAAACAGAAAATAAACGTGTGGCAATAACAACTTTACCGATGAATTATTTATGAAGTTTTAAATGCATTGTTTTCTTGAAATGAGGGACTGACAGCTAATAGCAGGTAATAACCCCTTGCTCAGTGACCAACTTGATCCGGAATATATGAACATGTTCTCTGAAAGGAAAACATCGTGAGGAAACCTGTATACCTCATAAGTTCTCTAGGATAATTTTGAAGGTACCTATGTGAAGTCTACCGATAACAAATTACTTGATAAAGCTTGTAGGAACTAACTGTAAGCAAGCGGCTTCGATTATACTCGTATCTCTCTGAAAATCTTCGGAGAGCCTTATGTTTAGTAGTTGACTTCCTATGCCTAATGATGGCAATGATAAGTCACGCTCACGCCTTTTATCCCCAAAGGATTAAGCAGAGTCGTAAGTGGTGCACCCACTTTTCACCGTGCGTATTCCATCTAATGATGTAATAAGGGCGAGCCTATTACCATATTGGGCACAAATTTCAGACTCCGGATTGACACTGAGTAAAAACCAAATTTCATTTTGTCTGCCCCAGGGATCGAACCCGTGCCCTCAGCACTGCAGTCTTATCGTAATACAATTACGCCACCGAGCCAGTTGAATAGTCCAACCATATAATTTCGTAGTAACATAAACTTATTTTTCATTTTATTTTTCTCTTCATTTCCGTATTTTCTATCTATACAAAACTTGAACACACACGTCATTTATCCAAGATGTTTGCCACTACGAATTTCGCGCAAAAAACATCTTACTAAAATGTTGTGACACATGTTTCAACGACATTCGAGATAATGTCGTGCGATGATAGCGCTGCATTATTGCCCGGGTCTGCCGCTTAACGACGAAGGAAACTCATTAAATACGCGTGGATTTATGACCTAGGGGTCTGCTTGCTATACAAACATGATAGTAACTCTTTGCTATCTGTTGTAGACGCCGATGTGGGGTTATGGTAGACGAGTTATTGGGTAACTGAACAGTATTCGAAATTCAAATTATGTTTATTCACTTCTGTATCTATATCTATTAAGTATAAAAAACTATTTATACCAAAATAAATAAACGCAATATGAAACAATAATTTGCTAATAAATTCCATCTTAATAAGAATATTTTATAATCTAAATTAACGAACACAATGCTATAATTTTAAAATAGGTTCTAAATTTGAAGTCATAAAGAGCGAATGAAAGATCCGTCTGGGATACAGATAAAATACCAAACAAAGTTGAACTGAAAAACTCCGCCCGTGAAGTTGTACAAAAAAATCGAATTAATTCGGATATCCACTTTGAATTTGAATTGCTTAAGGCCAACTTTAAAATTGCCATTGTGTATCCAAATTAAACTTTGCCTCTTGATTCCGTTAAAGTTTTCAATTACAACGTTAATGTCGGAAATCTTATAAGAGACGTGATCTGTAACATTAATAAGATTCGAAGATTATTAGCAAAATGCGTTGTTAGAGTTTTAAGTAATCGTCAAAGCTTTGGTGTTTTGTATTAGTGTCCTAGTGTCATAACGATTACTAAATATTTTACCTTTCGTAAAAGTCGTTCATAACTGCTGCTTTTGTGGTATTGGGAAATTATAGGTTCTGTTATACTTTTTTTTTAATTTAGTAATTGATTTTCCTATCTGGTATCAAGTTATAATTATAAATATACAGCAAATTATAATTATAAGCTACAAAAACTTAACGAAGAAACATATTTAAGGATTACAAAATTATGAAATCTTAGATCATGTTGTTCATTATATCTCGAGTAAAATTGTTACAAGAAATTATAAAGTCGTTTCCCTTCTCTGTTATAAAATCAAAAGAAATGAGTTCGTTATTTACATGAACGGCGGCCGAGCGCAAGATAAAAATCTTTTATCTGCTGCTGAATGGAATGTTTGTATCTCGATACCAAAGGAAAAACACCTAATTACTGTTGAATCTCCCTGAAGCGTTCAAAAAACCCATATAATTAGGCAAAAAAAATAATATAATGGCCAAAAATATTAATTTCAGAAATATTGTGTACATTTGATATCTTTAGCAAGATATTTTTTGTACGAATTTTACCTTGTTTGACTAGATAATTATT